>NC_064640.1:354893428-356093428 GCF_023864345.2 Schistocerca serialis cubense | reverse complement strand
TGTACAAGTCTAAAGCCTAGGCCTATTGTACAACAGTGGCGGCTCGTGACTGGGAAGTTAGGTGAAGAGCTATCAGGAAAGAAAACTATACCTAGATTCATACAAGCTTATCTAAATAATTGAATTTATTTCTTTGTTGTACTCCAAATCAATTCTTGGATCCTTTAAGGGTGGCCGGCCGGAGTGACCGTGCGGTTCTAGGCGCTACAGTCTGGAGCCGAGCTGCCGCTACGGTCGCAGGTTCGAATCCTGCCTCGGGCATGGATGTGTGTGATGTCCTTAGGTTAGTTAGGTTTAATTAGTTCTAAGTTCTAGGCGACTGATGACCTCAGAAGTTAAGTCGCATAGTGCTCAGAGCCATTTGAACCATTTTGAACTTAAAGGGTGCAAACTTGTCGGTGATGTCTTCATAGAATGCTGTGTTTATATTAACTGCAGTAGAAGTTCCTTCTGAATTGAAATATTCGCTAAAGAAGAAAGTCTTTCTTCTGAAACTGCATTCTTCGTGTACGTTTTTATACGCTTCAGACAAGGAAAGCGTGTTTCCGTAGATGCCGTAGTAGAAGAGATGGACAGAATGAAGGAGAACGCTTTATAAGTAGCCGGGAAAATATCCTTAGCCTCGTTAAGCATTTATAATATCCTTCCTGTGGGAATCTTTCTCATTGCCATACAAAATAATAAAATACATACTGCATCATCAGCGGGGTTCAGATTTAATACATATACCGCCAAATGCATTATGCGTGCTCCACACACACAACAAACTCTGCTTTACAGCCTTGAGCTGGAAGCAGCCGGGAATAAAATTCCCATCTACATCACTGCATGCCGCCTCCACAGAAAACCTCAAGAAGGTGACATCTTAGTTGCTATAGTAACCATACGATCACGCTCGACCTGATATGTGGCTCTGTCCACGAGGTTGAGCTCCAGGAAACGAAGGCCACTGCAGTTCGCCTGGTCCGAATCGTGTGCTTGCTGCTAGAAGAGAATTCCACACAGTATAAAACATGGAAATGCATTTGGAGTAATAACCAGCATACGTGGTAAAATAAATAAACTTTTTTAAAGTGTAGCAACGGTTGCGGATGCAGGGGGTGGGTTAAGTGGCTCAAGGTTCCCCCCTCCCCCCCCCCCCCCCAAACAAAATAAAGCATCTGGGTCTACCCAGATACAATACTTCGTATTGTCCTTCTTTCTTAGTACAATTTTCATTACTTATCCTAACGTAATCGATTTTAAGTAGGTATAATATGTTATCAACTTTTAAATTACTTAAGAAGCTGTTTACATAATGAGTCTTTAATTCGCACGCTACTCATTGGCGATGCACCAACAGCGACGCCCAACTGCTACCGCCGCAGAGCCGCCCGCGACGGGGTCCCGCGTGGTATATGAGAGAGTAGTGTGCAGTAAACAATGAGTGGTTTTCTTACTTTTTTTTTTTTTTAACAGCAAAAGAAGAGGCCGAATCGCGCGAAAATGGACCAATATTACCCGAAAACAATGCCAGCTACTTCTTATTGTCAACACAAACGTTCATCAGGTGCATCCTTCTGATTATTTTGTATGTTTTAAATGAAATTCATATAAACGCGATTAGTCGGGTTTGTGACTTTTTGTTCGGTTGATTTCGTTGATCTTTCGATAGGTGTGGTGTGGCTGCCTGTGGACACGAGTCTGAGCACTCGTTCCTCCCTGCTGGCCCTACAAGGGACAGCGTGAAGTGAAACTTAATGTAAATAATGTAATACAACATAAATCATCGGGTTTCTTCGGTTTGTAATTCTTTTTAAACTAGCTTTCTTCGCACGCCTGCAACTGCTCTGAATTTCATAGTTTTATATTCTATTATTTACCTAAAATCGGTAAATAATCTTTTACAGGTTAAAGTACTCATCCATAAGAACAACTTTTACTATCGGACCTACTTCGAAATCGCGCAAAGCACCAGCTATTTCATACACTTCGGTCAAGTAGGTTATCAGATGTGTAACTTTTGTGCAGCTGATTTTTTTCGGGATTTCGAAGCTGCTGAGTATTATTCTAACCCATTAAAAGGAATTTTGACTATTTTTAAATAACCCTGTAGAGTAGCTCCGCAGAGTTAGTTTAGTTGGTAAGTTGTTGATTTCATCGTGCGCGCAGGCCGCTGGTGGCCGAGTGTTTCTAGGCGCCTCATTCTGGAACCGCGCGACCGCTACGGTCACAGGTTCGAATCCTGCCTCGGGCATGGATGTGTGTGATGTCCTTAGGTTAGTTAGGTTTAAGTAGTTCTAAGTTCTAGGACACTGATGACCTCAGAAGTTAAGTCCCATAATGCTCAGAGCCATTTGAACCATGTGAATCATCGTGCACGATTCTCTACTTCGTGTACAAGCATCAGTTTGTTGGCTGCTGTTAACAGAGCCCGACCCAGTGCTATAGGGAGTGGCTAGTGCATACATTACCTGACCTGAAAATCGTTTCGATATTTCTTATGTAACAGGAAAAGCACTTAGCGATGAGGAAAAGTATTAACATCTGACACAGTCTTCAGAACCACCTCGAATTATGAATATCCAGAGTAGACAAGAAAGAAAGTTTCAATTGGATTGGCTAAAGAAATACTGTCTGTAGCCAAAAACAGAATGGTGCATAATGTTTGTCTTGCATACTATTTTCTGGTCCAGGTGGTAGGGGAAAGCATTCTGTAGCGCTAGGATCTTTAGCCACTCGTCCACTTTGCAAATACACTCTAATATAAAATGAAAAAGAATCCTGAATATGACAGAAATCGGTAGATGTTCTGTGCATCTACAGACAAACAAACCATTACAGTTTCAGAACATTTGGACGATTTATTCAAGAGAAAGCGCTTCACAGATTTAGCAAGTCAACAACGCATTGGTCCACCTTTGGCCCTTTAAGCAAGCAGTTACACAGCTTAGCACTGATTGATAAGAGTTGATATATGTCCTCCTCAGCGATATCATGCCAAATTCTGTCTAACTGGCGCGATAGATCGTCAAAATCCCGAGGTGCTTGGAGGGCCCTGCCCGTAATGCTCCAAACATTCTCAATTGGGGAGAGATCCGGCGACCTTGCTGGTCAAGGTAGGGTTTAGCAAGCACGAAGATAAGCAGCTGAAACTCTCGCTATATGCGGAAGGGAATTGTCTTGGTGAAATGTAAGCCCAGCATGGCTTCCCGTGAAGGATAACAAAACGAGGCCTAGAATATCGTCGGCCTACAGCTTTGCTGTAAGGGTGCCGCGATGACTGCCAAAGGGGTCCTGCTATGAAATGAAATGGCACACAAGACCATCACCCCTAACTGTCGGGCTGTATGGCGGGTGAGAGTCAGGTTGATATCCCACTCTGTCCGCGGCGTTTCCAGACACGTCTTTGCTGATCATCAAGGCTTAGTTTGAAGCGCGACTCATCACTGAAGACAATTCTACTCCAGGCAGAAAGTGGCTGACACCACTGCAGACAGGCTTGTTGGTGTACAGAGGTTAATGGTAGTCGGTGCAAGGAGCTCCGTGAGCTCAGCCCCCTTTCTGTGAGCCGCCTATTGATGGTCCTTGTGGTCAATGAAGCACCAGTTGCACGTTGCTTCTATGATAATGATGAATCCGTGGTTCTGATGATTGCTCGGTCATCATGTTCTGTCGTCTGTTCCTTCTTGACATCGTGTTCTGCCATGGTTAATCCATTCCTGCCAACATCATCGAATAGTAGCATCGCTCCTATCCGAACGTCGAGCAATTCATCGATTACTCCAACCAGCTTTTTTCAGAACAACTACACGTCCTTTCTCAAATGCTGATATCTACGTATACTGTTCGCGCGCCCATTTACGAGGTACAGTTGCTGTCTAATTGAATCCACAGAATGAAACTCGCAAAGATTTTATGTCCTAGTATTGACGTGTCCCCTGTTTATTCTCCTTGCCAGCTGCGCAGTAAAACCGTGCTGCAGTGTCACACATTCATCCACCAGCAGTCAAAGTTTACAGTTTTGCATTTTCCTTCGATACATTGATGAATACCAATTTGTGAGCAATTTACATAACTCCTACTTGGTGCGTCGTTTCTTTGTCTGGTACACATTTCGAAAGTTCATATGAAAACCCTGAAAAGGCTGCCAATATTTTAATCGAAACGGAGAGAAACTGAAAATGATTAAATCAAAGAGAGTGTGGCTGATTCCTATAGTAAATACTATTATACTATGTTATCGACAAAATATACCGTTAAGAGGCCGCCGAGATGAAGTGATGAAATCGGCCAAGGAAAATTTCAAGCCGTTTTAAAATTTCGCGTTGACTCAGTTGATTCATCTCTCCAAAAAAAAATTAGAGACAGCGCTGCAAAATGCTACATATCTGAGCAAAAGAGCTCATAATTAGATGATTGATTGTTACCATTCTGTCATAATAAGAAAGGTACTCAACAAAGTCGACGAAGCCGGCCGAAGTGGCCGTGCGGTTAAAGGCGCTGCAGTCTGGAACCGCAAGACCGCTACGGTCGCAGGTTCGTCCTGCCTCAGGCATGGATGTTTGTGGTGTCCTTAGGTTACTTAGGTTTAACCAGTTCTAAGTTCTAGGGGACTAATGACCTTAGCAGTTGAGTCCCATAGTGCTCAGAGCCATTTGAACCAAAGTCGACGAAGCGAAATATTATGCTACCCTTGGCGACGAAATAGGATACCAGTGGTGCAGGACAATTTAGTGTATGTATCAGGTATTTCGATGTACTAACAGCACAGTGCATGGAGATTTCATAAGCTTCCTGTCTGCAATTGACTTGACTGGTGCTCCATTAAGCGATCAAATCGTTCAAGTTCACAATTTGAGATGTGAAGGTTATGACGGAGATGCCAACATGTCTTGAAAGTTAAGTGGTGTACAATTTCGATTAAAGTAACTCCTGCTTCTAGCGACTTTTATGCATTCTGCATAACATAAACTAAACCTAGCTACCGTGGAGGCCTGCAGCTTGCCTAGTGTTCGCAGTATGATGAAAGATGTAAGTAGTATTACCAGTTTTGTAAGTGAGTGAGTCAGCAAAAGGGTTGGAACTTATCAAGCAAACTGTCCTTGAAATCACCCGAAGGCAAAAATGGTTTCAAAATCTTAATGATACACGCTGGCTTCAAAGTCTGATGCACTCCAATTCAAAGAGCTCTTTCACTATAGTGTACAGCTTTCTTTTTTTTTTTTTTTTTTTTTTTTTTTAAGTAATTGACGGACCTTCTCCGCAATCGGAAAGTGCAAGTCTTCTGGTTTCTATTCGACGATGGCTTACCTTTGACAGTAACAACCCCTGTATTTGAGATTACTGTTTCGCTTTCACGCCAACTTTAGGCTGTTACATTAGACCTTAACTTTTGCTATGAGATGGTAGACGGTGTAATAAGAACTCTGGAGAGGTACAGAGAAACTTAATATCAAGAAATTTCCCAAGAGGCATGTCGCACTTGTAGAAACTTTGGACATTCAATTGCAGGCTCCCAGAAAAGCCAGACATTCAATTCAGCGCTGAAAAATAGAAGCTCCAGATGCTAAGTAATACTAAGGTAAAAAAAGAACCTTTAATATACAGGGTGGTCCATTGATCGTGATCGGGCCAAATATCTCACGAAATAAGCGTCAAACGAAAAAACTACAAAGAACGAAACTTGTCTAGCTTGAAGGCGGAAACCAGATGGCGCTATGGTTGGCCCGCTAGATGGCGCTGCCATAGGTCAAACGGATATCAACGGCGTTTTTTTTTTAAAATAGGAACCCCCATTTTTATTACGTATTCGTGTAGTACATAAATAAATATGAATATTTTAGTTGGACCACTTTTTTCGCTGTGTGATAGATGGCGCTGTAATAGTCACAAACGTATAAGAACGTGGTATCACGTAACATTCCGCCAGTGCGGACGGTATTTGCTTCGTGATACATTACACGTGTTAATGATTGTACCTTAGCATATGGCAAAATCTAAAAAAAATCATCTGACATGACAATACAGAGAGGATGATTTCATCACACTGTGTTCCTGATTATACTTCTTGTGTATATTTCACTCTTTGAATTGCATTGTGAATATGTGCTCATATTCTTCTTTATTTTTGCATGCATCCATAATATTATGTCGAGTATTTGATTTCATGTTTATTTTTGTTTCATGTAGGACTAAAATAGAAACTGTTTCATTGGATAGTGTAGTATGTACTCATGTAAATTTGTTCCTGCTTACTAATCTGTGTGTGCACTGCTCAGTTTAAAGGTATTACAAGTTTGTTGCTAGTATTCTGCTTTACTTTAGATTGCATCCATTTTTATACTTCTCACATTTAATGGAATACTCCATGTTACCAGCTTTTGACATAATTGGTAGTCAGTTTTATTACATCTGGTCATGAAGTAAGTATGTATTTCTGCTTTGTATAGTGTTGCTTCTTGCCATTAAGTATCCTTTGTGGACGTAGTAACGGACACCTGTAACAGGGACTACTGACAATACAATGCACTACAATCATCCTTCCACACCAGTGAAAATTTGATAGGAAATAACACAGACACAAACACACACACACACACACACATACACACACACACACACAAACACACACACACACACACACACACACACAAGCTTTCATAATTGGATCTACTAGTGAATCCTCTATAACTAGAGTTTGCTAGATGCAGTAGTATTCAGTTCAGTGAAAGTGTTTTCAAACTATAGCACACAATCCGATGTACAAATATGTACTTCGACGTAGAATAATTTTTCTAGTTATAATATATGGCACAATAACTAAGAACTCTGTCACTAATATTACAAAACATACTAACCAGTAAAGTACTTGGGCTCGAACAAACAGATCTGTATGAACGTTTGGTTACAGGACCATTATGTTCCTCTGAATGTGCTGGTGGGTGTCGTTTTTCTGCAAAACTCTGCAGTCATGCTCTAGATATCACTGTAGATGTAATTGTAGACGCCATACGCAATGCAGCAATCTTAACTATAAATGTAAATGCGGAATGTCATTAAAATGCTCCGAGCAATACGAATGACTGCAAAACGCACAGTGAAGAAATGCAAGTTGATCGCACGGCGTATTTGCATATTCTATATCAGTGTTGAACGCCACGTCAATGACACTTTTGAAGTTGTTGGATGATTCACCAATATCGTAGCCAGCGTTCTGCCACGCGTAACGAAACATTGGTCTGTACACTCCCGCAGATAACTGATTGTAAATGACAGAATGCATATTCATGATAAAGAACCTGTCGTGCAATTTCGGCTGCATATTACTGGAGCGTAGTTTAATGAAGTGTTTTATTCTCTCGGCATATATTTTATATTGCCTGAAGAAATACACATCCAGAGGTTGTGCATATTTTGTAGTTTTAGGCGGAATGATTTTTAAATCTACATGTTTTCCACCAGGTGCTTCCAGTAGTACTCGTTCATCCTTATGTCCAGACCAGGAGTCACAAAGTACTAATGACTTTCTCGACAAATGTGGATTCAAAACTGACAGAAAAAACGTCTTCAGATGTTGTTTCGTCATCTTCCCATTCACACTTGCATCGACGACGACATTTGGAGGGCCCCGCGTTTCTATTTCCCTTACACGCGGGGTCCAAACTTTCCACTGGATTCGTGGAATCGTCCATTGATATAGCAACATCGCTCGTGTAACTACACTGCTGGCCACCGTAAATGCAACACCCTGAAGGAAGCATCCGAATCAAGTGAAATTTACACCGTGGAATTGCAGTGATGAGATATGCAACTGATTAGAATTTCAGCGCAGACGCACATCATGCGCGCCTGTGGCGCCACCTCATAGCGCCATTTAAGGCATGGCGATTTCGACGAGTGTACGTTCGGCACGTGTGTTTACCTCGTGGTTGTTTCACAAGACGATCAGTTATGCCTCGTAGACAACAGCGAACATCGTTTGATCAAGTATCCGAGTTCGACAGATGAAGGATAGTGGCTTACCGAGATTGTGGATTATCATACAGAGAAATCGCTAGTCATGTTGGACGAAACCAAACAACTGTAATGCGGATATGTGACCGTTGGGTGCAGGAGGGTACGAAGGACCGACGTGGTCGATCGCATTCACCTCGGTGCAGCACTGCACGTGCTGATAGGCAAACTGTGCGCACGGCAGTGACGGATCGCTCAGTGACATCCCGAACCATAGTACAGCACATTGCGTCTGTAACGCATCATCCAGTGTCTGCGTGTACCATTCGACGCCGTTTACAGCAGAGTGGTCTGTCCGCAAGACGTCCATTGCTTCGTCTACCATTGACGCAGAGCCACAGACGTCTCCGTCGCCAATGGTGTGATGACAGACGGATGTGGACGGCAGAATGGAATGACGTTGTCTTTACTGACGAGGCACGCTTCTGTCTGCAGCACCACGATGGTCGAATTCCAGTGTGGAGACACCGTGGAGAGAGGATGCTGGACAGCTGCATTATGCACCGCCACACTGGTCTTGCACCGGGTATTATGGTATGGGGCGGTATTGGATATTACTCTCGCACGCCTCTAGTACGCATTGCCGGTACTTTAAATAGTCGGCGCTACATATCCGAGGTGCTGGAGCCAGTTGTCCTTCCTTACCTTCAGGGCTCGGCCACAGCCGTATTTCAACAGGATAATGCGCGACCACACGTGGCACGCATTGTCCAAAGGTTCTTCGTCAATAACCAGATTGAAGTGCTTCCCTGGCCGGCTCGCTCTCCGGATCTTTCGCCGATAGAAAACATGTGGTCCATGGTTGCTCAACGAGTGACCCAGATTACATCCCTAGCTGCCACACCAGATGATCTTTGGCAACGCGTGGAAGCTGCTTGGGCTGCTGTACCCCAGGAACACATCCAACGTCTCTTTGACTCAATGCCGAGACGTGTGGCAGCGGTGATCTCCAACAATGGCGGCTACTCTGGCTACTGATTCTGGCAGGAACCACATGTCACAGACGTCTGTAAACGTAATCATTTGATACTTGGTCAACATGTTATCTACAAAATAAATTTTGTTGTGCTACCTCTTGTCTTTCTTGGTGTTGCATTTACGGTGGCCAGCAGTGTATGTGTTGCACAGTTAACTGATTGCAACACCGCGACAGTGTTTCTCTCCCCTTTCGTGGATAGTGTTCTGTCACAAGAAAGTTCATAGTTGAACTGACTGATCACAGTTCCATACAGAACTAATATCGATGTTTTCTCTCGTGACATGCTCATTGACGTCAGCAACAAACGTTTGAGCTCTTTCAATCAGCTCTTCTTCGTCATCCTTATCTTTTTGTGCTTGGAGCATAGTGATACGGCGTGATGTTATCCTATACTCCTTTTTCAAATTAGTAATAAATCCTAGTGAAGCTGTAAAGTTTGTACACCCGAGATTTCTGGCTACGTCCAATGCCCAATGTTGTAAATGCCAATAATGAACGGTGGAACCGCATTCTCGCGCTTCATCGAATTTCGCCATTACACGCTCCTTGATGGTCTTGAACAGCAGTGTACGATTTCCTTTGAAAACTGTATTTCCTTCTCTTTTCTTTGCCACGTAATCCAGTATGTTTTTAATATTGCTTTTAGACTTCAGTTTAGGATATCTTTTCAGAAGCTTGTCGTATGTGTCGAAACCTCTTACGTAATAATCATCGTACATGTTCTCGAGTGTGTTGTCATCAAACGCCGTGATGATACTTGCAACTTTAACCTTCTTCTTAGGAGACGGTTGGTATTCACTGTCACTGCTTCCATCGCCTCTTCCCGCACTTGCCGTAGCACTACCGTTTGCAATGAGTTGTTCGTCATTATCATCCCTATCATCATCATTATGTGTTAGTGTAAAAACAGTATCTGTTTCTAACTTATGCTCATATTTCTGCGCTATAATAGACACCAGAAAACATGCGAATGATTCGTCTTCTACACCAATACCATCTTCGCGAAGAAGGGTTCTTCGTAACTTCTTCTCAACCAATCGCAATACATTAGCAGGATTGATTATCAATCGCCGACCCATCTGACGCTTCAATACACAAATAATGTCACAAAACGCAACTTCAGAGGCACGCTGCACCGTCCCTACTGGTCCCGACTGGCGTACCGGCAGGTCAGAGTGCAATGCGGCATGGCATACGCAGTGCCTCTAACGGACGACTGCAGAGTTTTGCAGATGCGGGAGTATCAATAGTGCAATAAGAGACCTTTACATTATTTCTCACACTATTTTGGTGTATTTGTGTTTGTTCGAGCCCAAGTACTTTCCTGGTCAGTGGCAAGAAGCCACACAGTTCAATGCAGAAATACATACACAATGCGTGAAAAGATGTAATAAAGTTGAATAGCATTACTGTCAAAAGCTGCTAAATGGAGGTCCCCATAAACCCATTGGATTATACAGCTTATACAGCTGTGTCACAGCCAGCCACAGATTTCAAGTCCGTCATTACATTGCTAGCTGTGAGACGGACCGAGCAGCTATAGCGCCTCCTTAGTGTTCCTTCTTCGCTGTTACTAGATGGCATGAATGTAATATACCATTGGAAAGTTGAGAAATCGGTCTGTTTGGTGGTGAGTACCACACACGATTTCTTTCGATATTTTACGAGTTTTAAGCAAACACTTTCAGGTTTTGTTTGGTTTATTCTCCCCAATCCCATCAAGAAAACACCCCCCAGAAGTTGTGCAGTGTGTAAAGCAAGGAAGAAGAAAAGTGATACACGATATGAATGTGAGAAACTCTAGTGGCGTTGAACATGCCTGCATTTTTTGGGTATATCACACCAACAAAAACTTCTAAAACAGTGTTATCTTCATTCCTCAACAATTCAATAAATAGTGAGGATAGATTTATAAAGAACTGTAATCAAAAATATATATAACTTTGAGGAAAGTTTGTAAGACAACATATGATGATTTTCGTAAATTTAAATAGTAAATGTATGGTCAACTGTGGGAAAAATATTAGTAAGTCACTGGGTGAAATGGGAGAAAGATGAAGAATGGATGTGAACTAAAATAAAGTAGGATATGAGAAATATACTTAAAATGCACTTAAACTGGGCAGTTCACATTCGTATTCGTAGGCAGGAACAAATGTCAACAGAACACTATGCAGCAAAACCAATTTCTGTTTTATATGAAACGAAAACAAATATGGAATTATTTACTCCAACAATCAATACAGATGCAAGCAAAAATCGAGCAGAATACAATCAGCTTATTCACAGTGCAGTTCAAAGAGTGCAATACACACGGGAAGTCATATATCAGGAACACAATGCGATGAAACCCACTTCTGTTTACTGCGAAACGAAATCAAATACGGAAGACATTAAATCACTCGATAAGAAAGCGAGATGATGTACTGATAATTTTGCAGTGCTCCAAATGTCATGGCAGAGAATCGAGGTCATGTTACCGGAAGTCCCCCTAATGTGAATTTCAACCCCCCCACCCACTACACACACATCGCTCTGCTGAGACTACCGGACATTGACTATGCGAGAACTGTCTCCAGTGTTCACGAGATCCAAACTGAATCACATAACTGTAGTGCTTATGACGGGGCAAAACTGCACTAGAATGTTGGCTCCCACAAAGATAATGCACTAAGACTTATACAAAAAGCCTTAAGATAGTAAACACTAGTCTAGAAAGTAAAATACAAAGGTACAATTCACTTTTTCGAAGAAATACGTGGGAACAAAAATTAAACTATGCACTGTGAATAAAACAAACTAATATCGCTCCAGGTGCGTCTGTGGAAGGGGTGCCGCAAAAATGCGTGAAAGGACCAGAGCTGTCACGACGGTCCCACGTGGCACGCACACATGCGAGTCAGCAGAAGAACCAACGGTAGTGCCAACTGAGCTGTCGTATAGTACAGACGCGAATTTCGAGATTCTGTAATTTCAGTCCGCGGATCAGGAGGGTCGAGCTTAACGCGAGCTCCCCACAGACTCATAAGGATCTTTGTTTTTCATTCTCCCTTTGCTTCATCATGTCTGCGAAACACACAGCACCCCCACGATCACGAGAAAAAGATTCGTTTTGTTCCGGACATGCTTCCACTGTTCTCCTGCCCTCACACAACCAGACGACACGCTCGTCACCGAGGAGGGTACACCGTCTGGGGTCGGTGTTCGAGCGGAACTGTTATGCAAAGACAATTATCGCGATCGACGGTTAATGGACATTGCGAATCAATTTCATTTTTGTCACTTGTTCATTTACTCATTTGACAAAATAATTTTCGGAAAGTGTACTTATCAATTTCCTGTTACCACACCGTCGAACAAAGTGCGTGGGTGTCAGTAAAGTCAGATCACTCTACAACTGACATGTAAGCGGCGATACCCACACGTTCCCGCTTCACTGGTGACCCCAACACGATCGCTACGCTAAATACGCGGTGATGAACTTTCATCAGTGTGAGTGATGCAGAACCACAAGTGATCTAACGCTTTCGTCCTCGCGTATGAAGAGTGAGTTCACGAACAAAACTTCGTGAACTAGGCGCTAAGGCAAGGTGACAGCTTTGGAAGAACTGCAAAAGACAATAGACAGTGTACAACAGACAATACTTGAGCTGCTAGTGCGCAACCAGAGACTGGAGAACAAGTTTACGGGAGTGGCAGAAAGCACAGGATGTGTGTTTTGGTTAGGCTGCCCTCCATTTGGCCCCGTGGCCCAATCATGTGGTTCAGCCAAGTGGAGGCAGTTTTCATGAGCAACATCACCTGTGACCTCGCCAAATTTGGACATGTCATGAGCCAGCTAGATCAAGACTATGCAGCCAAAGTGTGGGATATCACCACCACGCCGACATAGTCTTCATATAAGTGACTAACAGAGGAGTTAATAAGGTGAATTGCATCACTGCGGGAACAACAGGTGAATCAGTTGCTGCGACAACAGGAGAGATTAGATTAGATTAGATTAGATTAGATTAATACTAGTTCCATGGATCATGAATACGATATTTTGTAATGATGTGGAACGAGTCAAATTTTCCAATACATGACATAATTAAGTTAATTTAACAACATAATTAAGTTAATATAACAACTTTTTTATTTTTTGTTTTTTTTTAATTTTTTTAATAATTTTTTTGTTTGTTTTTTTTTCTTTTTTTCTTAATTTATATCTAAAAATTCCTCTATGGAGTAGAAGGAGTTGTCATTCAGAAATTCTTTTAATTTCTTCTTAAATACTTGTTGGTTATCTGTCAGACTTTTGATACTATTTGGTAAGTGACCAAAGACTTTAGTGGCAGTATAATTCACCCCTTTCTGTGCCAAAATTAGATTTAATATTGAATAGTGAAGATCATCCTTTCTCCTAGTACTGTAGTTATGCACACTACTATTACTTTTCAATTGGGTTTGGTTGTTAATAACAAATTTCATAAGAGAGTATATATACTGAGAAGCTACTGTGAATATCTCTAGATCCTTAAATAAATGTCTGCAGGATGATCTTGGGTGGACTCCAGCTATTATTCTGACTACACGCTTTTGTGCAATAAATATTTTATTCCTCAGTGATGAATTACCTCAAAATATGATGCCATATGCAAGCAATGAGTGAAAATAGACGTAGTAAGCTAATTTACTAAGATGTTTATCACCAAAATTTGTAATGACCCTTATTGCATAAGTAGCTGAACTCAAAAGTTTCAGCAGATCATCAATGTGTTTCTTCCAATTTAATTTCACATCAATGGACACACCTAAAAATTTTCAATATTCTACCTTAGCTATATGCTTCTGATTAAGGTCTATATTTATTAATGGTGTCATACCATTTACTGTACGGAAGTGTATCTACTGTGTCTTATCAAAATTCAGTGAGAGTCCGTTTACAAGGAACCACTTAGTAATTTTCTGAAAGACATTATTGACAATTTCATCAGTTAATTCTTGTTTGTCAGGTGTGATTACTATACTTGTATCATCAGCAAAGAGAACTAACTTTGCCTCTTCATGAATATAGAATGGCAAGTTATTAATATATATTAAGAACAACAACAGACCCAAGACTGACCCTTGTGGAACCCCATTCTTGATAGTTCCCCAGTTTGAGGAATGTGCTGATCTTTGCATATTATGAGAACTGCTTATTTCAATGTGCAATGACAGGAGGCCATCGCAGTTCCTGCGCCATTTTCAGAGCCTCGCACAGTCCGACATGGTCCTAGACTTGCTATTGCGTGCTGTCTGGATGCGCAGCCTTCCAGCAAAAGTGCAAGCAGCCATTGCTGCACAAACAGAAATGCAGCTGGACACTGTCATGAACTTGGCTGATAGGGTGTGTGACGCACCGGCAACAACACCCAATACCACCGCCGTGGCAGCCTACAATGCTGTTGCCGTGCCTGCAAATTTGGCTTTGTTGTGATATGTGTCTCCCGTAGTTACCAGTACAGATGCCAACCTGCCCTACCTAGTTCGAGACCTGGCTGCAAAGGTGGCAGTACACAGGTCGACCAGTTGGCACACTCACAAACAGAGAGCAGCAGTCCCCATAGTGGCACAGATTTCGATACCACCGATCTGGCTCCCACCACCATCAGCGTGTTACCAGCCATTCTGGTGGTAAGCCGACAACATTAGAGCATCAGCTGAGTGGGCACTGCTGGTATCATTCCTGCTTTAGCTATAAAGCGACAAAGTGTCGGCCTCTCTGCTTGCACCCAAATGCCAGCTGCAAATGGGCCTAGGTTCACCCAGCTGCAGTGCAATATCCAGGCATCTCCTCAAAATGGAATGGCCTAGCAGCGTGAAGTACCTCATCTGCATGGGTTCCAATCTGTCTCTTTCCCCTTGATTTATGCTAAGAGCTTGCTGGAAGGCCTAGACAATCTCTTATGGTGGCAAACAACTCAACAATAAAAATGTACAGCACTTGTCACAGAAATTTGGATCCTGGACTGTGTCGCACCTTTCCTTGTAAGTTTGTTGTGGCTGATGTCAACAAACCAATCCGGGGTGCGAATTTCCTTGGTCACAACAACATATTAGCTGACATTACAAGTGCCCTTCTGATTTGACAACAAATTTGAAAATAGAGTTACAGTAACAGCTGGCTGCCTCGTTCAGTGTTAAACTAGTGAAGTTCCCCAGATCATATGCAGATATACTGGACAAATTTCCAGAGCGCACTTGTCTGCCTTGTGCACTGAGGCATGTCGAACATTCAGCAGTCCACCACATTATGACTACATGTGGACCACCAACCTCATGCTGTCCACATCAACTTGCACCCAAGTGACTTGCTGTAGTAAAGGCTGAGTTCGAGGCCGTGTTGTGACAGTGCATTGTTCGTCCACCATGTAGCCAATGGTCCTCTGCCTTGCAATTTGTGCCAAAGATAGATAATTTTTGGTGCCCATGAGGAGATTGGTTGGTTGGTTGGTTTTGGGGAAGGAGACCAGACAGCGAGGTCATCGGTCTCATCGGATTAGGGAAGGACGGGGAAGGAAGTCGGCCGTGCCATGCCCATGAGGAGACTACCTACCTTAAATGCACAAACGGTGCCAGACCGATACCTCAAACCACGCCTATAGAATTGTAGCCACGCCTTGGTGGGCTCTGTTATACTTAGCAAAATTAACTGCACGAAGGTGTTCATGCAGATCCCTGTGGTACCTGAAGACATTCAGAAAACAGTAATTATAATGCCCTTCATTCTTTTTGAAAGCTTATACTTGTCATTCGGTCTACAGAATATTGCCCAGACATAGCAGCATTTACTGGATGGCATTTTACGAGGCATATTTGTGGTATTTTATGTACCTCACTGATATCCTCATCTATTCAAAGTCATCTGAATGCCATCACTGCCACATAACGACCATCTTTCAGTGGCTGAGCGAGGCCGGCATAGTCATTAATCCCTCAAAAATTATGTTTGGGGTCACAGAAATTGAGTTTCAAGGGCATTTACTCAGAGCCACTACTGGGTAAGGTGCAGGGGATGTTGAACAAGGTGCACCCACAGACACACAAAGGCTTACGCCACTATCTTGACATGATAAATTTTTATCGGTGCCATCTGCCTAATGCCACCACATTGCTGGAACCTCTGACTGTGGTGCTACGTGGTCCTACCTTGAAGCCGGCCAGTGTGGCAGTACGGTTCTAGGCACTTCAGTCTGGAACTGCGTGACCGCTACGGTCGCAGGTTCGAATCCTACCTCGGGCATGGATGTATGTGATGTCCTTAGGTTAGTTAGGTTTAAGTAGTTCCAAGTTCTAGGGGACTGATGACCACAGATGTTAAGTCCCATAGTGCTCAGAGCCATTTGAACCATTTTTTTCTACCTTGAAGGGAGAGACCCTTGTTAACTGGTAGTATGCAATGGAGAGAGGATCTATTAACTCCAAACGAAGCCTTGCAGAAGTGACACTGCTCTCTCACCTGGTGCACGACACTCAACTGGCTGTGGTCATGAATGCTAACCAGACAGCTATAGGTGCAGTGCTTCAACAGCGCATTGGCAGCAGCTGGCAGATGCTCAGTTTCTTCTCATGGAAGCTTTCAGAGTGGCAACACACATGGAGTGCTAAGGATTGTGAGTTGCTTGCATTGTTCAAGGCAGTAAAATTCTGCCGCCTATCAGTAGAAGCTCATCCCTTTGTAATTTTCACCAACCACAAGCCCCTAACTCACGTATTTCAGTACAATAATACCACGTGTACGCCACACCAATACTGGCAGTTGGAGTACGTCTCACAGTTCTTCACGGACATCCTCCATTACCACAATAAAGAAAAATTTTAATGGAGCAAAAAATAGTACGTTCATAGTGAAAAATGCAACAGGAAATGACAGTGAAAGGAAGTTTGTTGACATTAATCAATAGCAGTTGAAACAGAAACAGCAGTATCTTTCATAAATATAATACAACAGTGAAAAATGACATTTCCTAACATTTATACAAACCTAGCAATGCACAGGAAGGAGTAAATTATCCACCTGTTGGCTCTCTTCCAAGATTTGTGTAGTGATCTTGAGGATGTTATGCGTATAAAATAATTTTGAAAACAAATTACTCTACACAGAGTATATGCAGAGTTTGTTCTACTGGACAAGTGAAGACTATGTTATGTATCTTAAACCCACTGCATCATTTGAGCACATTCCGTAAACTGACTTAGAGACAGTGGATGTCGTAAAGAGTTTGGTGTATCCACACAGTCTGTGTTACTGATGAGAATTAATTCGCCTTCATTACACAGAATAAATCCTATATTATTTGTATGTGGCAGTTTCTTCCTTTCCAATTTCTCTTTCACAGACTTTGTGTAATGGACCCTTTTTTACACAGATTGTCATTACTGATATCAGGATGTTTCATGTTGTTTCAGATAAAACAAGATCTGCCTTGGTGAAACTATGCCTAGAAGGAGTAAATGTTGATCCTCCTCTAGATACTAACAAAGTTGCTGACAGCCTTAAGGGCTACACAGGATCAGACATAAGTAATGTATGTAGGTAAGTAAAATACAATTTGTTGAAAATCAAAGTACACTAATAAGGCAGAACATTATGACCATCTTTCTTCCATTTAAATGAGGGAAGCTGATAACCAAAGCAACTTGACAAATATGATTTTCCAGTGAATATCACAGATGTGACATGGCTTGAAAAATGAAACAGTGCTGGAGGAGATAATAGTGCTTGAGAGCACACAATTCATGATTCATGATTGCTCATGTCTTTCTGCACCCATGTGTGTGCACTAATTTATCCATTGACACCAATACATATCATGTCATTCAGCATTACAGGATTCACCTTAGAAAATAGTGTAAGAGAAATGTGTTATCTTCTCTAATTATCTTCTTGTTTCATTATGTTAAATGATGCACCAGAACATACTGGCATCTTGGAGATCACCTGAACAACACACACATCATGAGACATAAATAAATAGGCCAGTGATCACAATACCATGTTATGAGTGGTATCCATCTGTGTTTACCTCAGCATTACACAAGGCAATTAGTAATATCCCTGTTATGATCAAGTTTTTATGCCAGTGGTTGACTCACAGAAAATTACATGAATGATCAGTATATTCTTGCTTATAAATGTAGACTGTCACTAATAAAATACTAAATAAAGTAGTTAAACATATTAGTAATAGTATTAACTGAAAGACTTTGAATATTCTGTACTACTGTCAGTCATGCTGCATGGCAGCTCATGTAACAGTGACCCAACTGCTAATGGTTGACACAGTAATTTCATTTCATAAATAACAATAGGTCACACTTATCTCTGTAACATAATAGACCATTATATGAATAAATCACTGCTCACTGTTATGATTTAAGCTACTTCATGAAACCATCATTTTCTCATATATCATATAACAAATTAGAGTTAATAAGTCCGACAGACAACAAGCAGCCTTGTTTAACTTTCAAAGAGGAAAAATTCTGCGCAGTATGAAGCATGAATTATGGATGCCAGTATGGAATCAGAGGACAATTGAGCCACAGGCTAAAATCCTACCTACATGACAGACAAGAGAAAATAATCTCAGATGGGATTAACATGTAGGTAAGAGGGCTGGAGTCCAAATGGGGAATGGTAAATTATGGAGCCCTACAAGACTCTGTCCTCAGTCACCTGCCATTTCTTATCCACAAGCATTGTGATACACTATAAAACATCCACAGATGTAGAGTTTAATGCCATAATATTACTTGCAGATGTTCTGAACTGGTTCACAGTAAATTCCCTGACAATAAACCTCATCAAAGCCAATTATATTTACCTCCATTCTAATCAGGAAAGCCCATAAGAAATTAACACTGCACTTGAGAGCCATCAGATACAGTGGGCATATTGTTTGAAATAATTAGGCATACTAATGAATAACAGGTTTAACTGTGAACATCACATCCTTCAAATCTTGAAAAGGATAATCTCCCAACTCTGAGACATCAACGTCTCAAAATCTCCTTATTTTGGTTACTTCCAGTCGCTCATCTTGTGCGGCAGTTCACTGATACTGAAAAAAGTCTTTATCATCCAGAGAAAGATTGTCAGAGTGGTGTGTGGACTGCCTCTAAAAATTTCATGTCCTAATCTTTTGAAGCAAATAGAGATATTAATTACTACCTCTCAAAATCTCTTTTTGATCGTGCCATTCATGCGTCACAATACTTCTCAATATGAAATAAATGAATGAGTACTGCCATTGCCATAACACAAGAAGGAAATGTGGCATACAATAAAACTTGAAGAATTTTCTCTAGTGCAAAAATGTGTAAAATGCACTAGCAAAAAAATCTTAAACTCACCTCCAAGTCATATTAAATCCCTACAAGGCAGTAACTGAATGTTTAAAAGTAAGCTGGAGCAGTTTCATCTTGAAAAAGTTTCTGTTCTCTAGACAAATTCATTAACAGACACAGGTAAGAGCATTTTCCATATCTACCTGTGTTTTGCTGTTTTATTGTCTCTTTCTTCTTTAATTAGATCTTATAAATCACATTGTGCCCTGTAAGTTATAAAGATGGTTACTGTATTTTATAAATCAAAGGCTGTGTTTAGGTAATATCTGAAATTTACATTTTAAACTCTGTATTGACATAAACATACAAAATGAGTTAACAGTTTCAAGTCATTCCACAAGCATGTGTGATCACACAATAATGGATAAATGGAATGTGTATCAGAATAAATAAATAAAAACACATTCCACTATTTCTCTGGCAATTTCAGTTTCTATCTACAGTGAAAGGAATTTTTCCTCATCACATAATAAGTATTCTCAATGGGTTACAACTTAGATGACATTGCAGGCCAATGGATAGAGATCATAGCTTTTCAACAAGCTGTGTGTTAAGTAAACATTGGATTTAAAATGGTGAAAAATTGCAGTGTATATCATGCAATGAAATAGCAATAAATGGTACAGTTGGACAGTTGTAATATATCACTGTCTATCTCACAGCCTCTAGTGAACACAATGAGTGATAACAAACAGTAACTGGTGTCACATCAGACTGTAGCACTTGATATTTCTGACACATGATGCTTATGAACCAGTACTAATTACCTGTTGTGCTTTGCAGTGACAATCATTGCTGTTGTCAGAATGGTATAGAAACTTGAAGCAGGCAAGATCAGAGAAAATAATGCTTGCTCAGTTTAGTTGTACCAGACATTTGAGTATTGACTCAGATGCAAATTGATGCTGAGGATTCAAACACAAATGGCAGAAGGTCACCTATGTTGTGGTACTGAGTTATGGATTCTAATGTGTTATAGATTCCAGAGCTCAGTATAAAATGCATGGAATGTTACTAAAAAAACCACCCCACTTGATCCTGAAACAGTAAATTAGACCTTTGTGTAATTATTCATGTTTTGTGTGCTTTTCTCAGGGATGCTGCCCTTATGGCAATGAGGCATAAAATATGTGGCAGGAGTCCAGAAGAAATTAAGAAAATCAAGAAAGAAGATGTTGATCTACCAGTAACTATGCAGGATTTTGATGAAGCATTAACAAGATGTAAAAAAAGTGTATCAGCAGGAGACATTGCAAAATATGAAGTTTGGATGGAAGAATTTGGATCTTGCTAGAGACCTTGAAGTGATGATTATTTTTTATGAAGTGTAAAATGACATGTGATATAATTTTCTAGCATGTTCAGACTGAAATAAAGATTATCCATGTATGGTATTCTTAAACTAATCTTTCCCATACTCACTAACCATTATTACTGATTTGCTCATTTTTTGAAACAAAATATTTACTAATTGTGTCTGGACTATTTGTTAAGATTTACTGTGGTGTGTTCTATAGAATCGAACAAAGATATGAAAATTGTTTTGCCTCATTCTCATTAAGAAGAAAGAATTCTTATTGTAGCGTTTGGCTGTCAGCGTTAGTCCTATGTACTTTATATGGGCAGTTTTCTGGTATCAGAATGAGCCCAAGGAGCTTTAGAATGGATAATATATTTTTTCCTTATCCCTTTTCATACATTATTTTTTAACTTAATCATTTTTCATTGTTGCATATTCTAAACTTTTTTAAATTGTTGTTCCTAACCAACCTATGGTATACAATATAAGAGATATGGGATAAATGATATATTAGCATCATAAATACCAGAAATATTTATGTGAAATGGATGAGTACCCCAAAAACATGTAGTTTACATGTCTACATCTACATCTACATCTACATTTATACTCTGCAAGCCACCCAAAGCTGTGTGGCGGAGGGCATTTTATGTGCCACTGTCATTACCTCCCTTTCCTGTTCCAGTCTTGTTGAACTTCATGCATATATGTTAAGTTATTGAGCCAGCCATGCAGTTTGTATACAAATGCACTGTGCTAACACCCAAATCTGTACATAAATCAAAATGAACCAAATCCAAAGAAAACACATTAGGTTGGCTAACAGTGCTTATATTTTATTGCTTCATGTACCATGATAATGAGAGTGTCTGAATGTATTATGTGCACATGATGAATGAGTTTTGTTTTAATTTGTATGTATTTTGACTGAGATGTTAATTTGGTGGTTGCAATTAGTGGATGAATTTCATTCTTGTGATATTTTAACAGCTGTGCAGGAAATATCTTTTGGGTTGTCTGAATTGATTCTAGTGTTTTGTTAGTATAGTAATTTGGGGATTTCTATTGTTTTGCAATGGTGGGAGATAGTGTTTGCTTATTTTTCTCTATAAATATACTGTAAGTGAGGTATAGCTACTAATGTTTTCAGGTTGTAGATTTAGATGGAACATTGGGAGAGGAAGTAACCCACACAGTTGGTACATGGTACAGCATTAGAGAAATTGTATTACTGGAATGGGGTGGTGTGCAGTGATTTTGTGACAGTGGTTCAAACTGTCACAGATATGTGCAAGATACAGCTGTTTCTCAAGGGGACAGGAGCAAGAAGATGCCCACAGGCATTCTCACAGCACAAGCATATTTCCAAAACACAGGACCCTACTGGGCACAATCTGTGTGTGACCTAATTAGAGTTATCAGCACTTGCTATGAGCAGGGATGTTCAAGGGGAACAGAGTGCTTAGAGCTATGGAACAGTGGGCCACTGTTGAATGGTACAAAATGTGACATCTTGGGACTGACTTTTCAGCTCCCAGCAACAATAACAAGAGCTATGACTCTGAACATAACAAATTTACTGCTGTGTTTTCTTGATAATCCTCTACATCACTCCATACTGACATCACTCATTGATCATATAGCTGCACAGAAAGGGGCACATAAGTGTGGAACAGATGTTCCAATAGATTCAGTAATATTGCAGCAGGTACCAGCACAGAGTCATGGTAATTGTAATTTAATCCTGGGGCACCATCTTAATCCCAGTCCGAACCTCTGTCTATGAATGCTACAGTGTTAGGTTATTTTAAATGATTAACAGGCTTAGAACAAGCCGGGGATTCAGAGGACTGAATATTCCTGAAGAGGAAGATGTTTTGTGTAACACAGTCCAGACTTCACAACCCATTGAGAGTCAGGCAGGTGAGCTGAATATGAAATCTTGTTACTGGGTGCTAGAATTCTGCTGGCACAGCATGCTGCAAGACCACAGTCTGCCACAGTGGTGGGCTGAAATTCCACATGTCATGACACAATTCTACACTTTCATGGTCACCTACATGACTAGAGACAGGGCCCTATCACACCGTAGCTGTGCAGAGTTACTATACATACTCATTACTCAGCACCTACCAGCACTTTTATTCATACTATGATTGGCTCTGGGATGTCCAACAACAGCTGACACCACCTCTAGGTCAGCTGCCTCTGTGGGGCAAATCAGCTTCAACTTCACCTAGCACATTGTAGGAACCACTGCTAGAACTGATAGTTTTGGGTCTGGAACTGGGACTACCAAGGGAAGACCTCCTTTAGGGTGTCTTCATCTGCTACCCTAGCCACCATCAAGAACCCTGGGCCAAGTGCTGGGCATCTGTGCATCTGACTTGCTGTTCACAGTCATTGCCTCATAAGCCTGCTGGCTGCCATAGGTGCCTACCATACATAGTATAGCTGGGGCGCTAGCTGTGGTCTTCTGCTGAGGCAAGCATCATTGCCTTTAGTACACAAACACTCCTTTGAGCTGGACATGTAGCATGGAGCTATACTGAAATAGTGACCATTGCCTGGGTGACCACTGGGATGCTGTCATCAACCTCTGTACAGAAGTCTTGCAGCATAAAGAATATTATTACTGATTGAGTTCTCCTGATCTGCACTTGCTGTGATACTGGTGGAACACAAACCACACTTCCCACACACTTCATTCTAGGGCAGAATTGGACATCTGGCTAATAATGATGTCCACACCCTGAAAGCATTACACTGTGTGTGTATGTGTGTGTGTGGGGGGGGGGGGGGGGGGGAGTGTGTGCGTGTGTGTGTATGTGTGTGTGTGTGTGTGTGTGTGTGTGTGTGTGTGTAGAGAGAGAGAGAGAGAGCTAGAATATCACTTTCTGTTTATCATTAGAAGGTCTGTACCAGTCATTCTGACTGGTGAGCATTGTTTAACATTCAATAAATAGTGTATGCCTGTATTTAATGTAATTTGGTGGTTTATAGCTTCTGTAAAAGACAAAAACCTATTACAAAAAGTGGATAACTATAAACATTTTTATCATAAAATGGCACCCAGTTATGTTGTCTGCAGAGTATTTTTTACATTTATCATCTCTACATGTGCAAAAATGGATTTTTACATCTGCTTAACTTATTTTATTTCATTCTTCTGATCATCCCTATCTTTCTTTCCATTTTACTTGATGTAGTGGAAGTGCAAATGTGTGTTTCTTGCTGCTCTCTGTCAGTATATTGTTGTGCTCTGCAGAAGTTCAGGGCTCCTCATTATTGTGGCTCATTGGTGTTTCCACATGTGTAGAGAATTACTGAACTACTTGAACAGTTTACCAGAAGAAGAGTCTGCACGAGAAGATATTTATGATTCTGATGAGTTGGATGATAAAGATGTCAAAGATGACACAGAATATCAGCTTCATGAAACAGAACATGGGGAATCATCTGAGGTGCAAGATGAATATTCAGAACAAATAATCCAGTTCTTATAGATTCAGTTCCTGTGGTGCCTCAAACCCCTACTCACAGTCAAGGAAGAAAATGGAAATAATCACATTCATCTCAGCATCTAGAAGCTAGAGTGAGGAGACTGCACCAAGTGGAAAAGTGTGGACTTGACTGTACCATGTCATGCACCTGGGAGATCAGTGCATCATAACATGTTGGAAACTATAGGGCCAACATGTAATGCTAAGAAACTTATAGACAGATGGTGATAGACAGAGGGTGTTACTTGAGTGCATTGTGAGTGCTAATAGACAATAATACTCTACAAATCATAAATACTTTACAGAAATTATAGCCCAAAAAGTTAATCAACATGCTTAGGTGGTGGCAAGTGTGGGGCCCGCCATTTTTTTCTCGCACTATGGGAAGACTTGATAGAAGTAATGAGTAGGTTAACAAGTAGAGGCAAGTGTGGGGCCCGCCATTTTTTCTCGCACTATGGGAAGACTTGATAGAAGTAATGAGTAGGTTAACAAGTAGAGGTACTATACAAAGTATGTTGCTGATGATGTCATCGATGATGCACTTGATGGGTCATCAGATGTTCCCAACCCCACCCCTCCCTTGCCTGACAAAGGTCAATTGCCCCTCCATAAAGTGGTCAAAAGTGCAAATTTTGGCAGGAAATTCAAATTTTGATGGGCAATTCAAAACATAGCCCAACTGTGCTAGCATCTTTCCTGTTGAAGTAGGACATTATCCTAATTCAAAAATGCAAGATGGCGGCCAGCCCATACTGGGACGAGCTCTACAACATCATAATCCAAGAACAGGAATACTGGCACTGGCTGTATTACATCACAATCCAGCTCAGACCTTTTGGGCTATTTACAACAGCTTGGTGGGTTTCCTATGGAAGGAGGTCTGTGGTCCAAAATATAAATTTGAAGGAAATTAAAAATGGTCCATTGTCATGCTGGCTGACCTGGAATACTGGAACAGGCACTATAACATCATAATCCAGCTCAGATCTGTTGAGTTGAAACTTCCTGGCAGATTAAAACGGTGTGCCGGACCAAGACTCAAACTTGGGACCTTTGCCTTTCGTGGGCAACTGCTGTACCAACTGAGCTACCCAAGCATGACTCACGGCCCGTCCTCACAGCTTTACTTCTGCCAGTGTCTCGTCTCCTACCTTCCAAGCTTTTCAGAAGCTCCCCAGCGAACCCCCAACCATGGGGTAACTTTGACCAGTGACATGAAAAAATTATTAGGTAAATTAATCAGTAGCTAGGTGGCTAGCCCCCAATATACAATATTCAGTTTCAGGAACTGTTTGTGTGTTCTGATATCACACTTATATTGAAAATTTTGGTCAAAGTATCCCCATTTGATGGTACCACCTTCCCACCTGAATGATTTTTAGTAGAAAACAGAGCAAAGAAGAACAACACAAGATAAACAGGGTCAGGGCTTTATTGGAGGTGAATGGTTCATCAGAAATGACTAAAAGCAGTAGCTGCAGTAAGCAAATTAAATCTAACATTCTGCCATTTCATATAATGTATCATAATGTTCAGTCTCTCACTAACAAATTGCAAGAACTAGAAATAATACTATGTTCTGACCTAAATGTAGATGTTATCTGCATAACATAACATTGGCTAGAAGAACCACAAATAGAAACTCTAAAGATCCATGGTTTTTCTCTAGTCAGTTCATTTTGCAGGTCTTATTATAAACATGGAGGGAGAACTATCTTTGCAAAGCAGCATTTGAGGTATAAAGCAATCCGAACATATTCTGAACTGAATAAAGAAAAAGTCTTTGAAATGGTGGTTATTGAACTTACTGACATTCAACAAGTTATTATAACTATATACAGATCCCCTGATGCTGACATAAAAGAAATCCTGTATAAATTTGATATGATGTTAAATATTGTAGAACTAAAGAAAAGAAAATCATTTGTGGGGACTTCAACATAGACTTTTTGAAACCCTCAAACTACAAAGATGAATTACTGTACATGACAAAGAGTTTCAAGTTAATCCCCACAGTAAATACACCAACACGAATCACTAGGCGTAGTAAAACTGCACCAGACCAAATTTTTATTCAAGAAGCCTTTTCTCACTACAGTAGTGAAGCAGTTAAGATGGGATACAGTGATCATGATTCTGTGTTGTTATCACTGGAATTATGTTCAGAGAAAATATCTCCCATTAAAATAACTGAGTGCAGGGATTTCACTGATGGCATTATAACAAACTTTTGCAACATAATAAGGTGAGGAACATGGGCTGAAGTGTTTAATGAAACAGATATAAATAGAATGTTTCATCACTTTCATGGATCATATAAGTACTATTTTGACACAGTCTTCCCACTAAAGCAACATAAATTAAAACCAACCAGAAACAAAAGTTGGATTACTAAGGGCATAAAAATCTCCAGTGCAAGGAAAAGATTTCTACATTTGTATAAAAAACAAAACACTTTATCATTAGAAATACAAAATTATATCAAAGAATACAGTAAGATCTACCACAAAGTTATTAAAGAGGCAAAGAAAAGGGGGAATGATGAATATATCTGCAAATCAAACAACAAAACACGGGCCGCATGGAACATCATCAGATTTGAAACACACATAAAACCAGTGGCAAAAAATATTAACTTAAAGCTGGAAAACAAACAAGTATCAGATGCTACTTCTGTAGCTAATATCTTCAATGAGTACTTTGGCAAAACTGCAAATGATCTTATCCAAAGCAACTTTCAGAATACTAATATGAACTACATTGAGAACTATAAACCACTGATGGGGTCTTTATTACCCAAGCAGGTCACACAGAGTGAGCTCATACTGGCAATGAGCTCATTAAGGAAACTTTATGTTGTTTTGATGAGATTCCAGATTGTATTATAAACCAAACAAAATGATAAATTGTAGAACCTCTGAAGCATGTTGTTAACCACTCCTTTTCCAAAGGTACCTTTCCAAATTTTCTAAAGATTGCAAAATTAGCACCCTTGCACAAAAATGGAGCCACAGACAATGTTAACAATTACAGACCTGTAGCACAGCTTAGAGGCTTCTCAAAGTTCTTTGAGAAGCTCTTTTATAATAGGTTGCTAGAGTTTGTTAACAAAAACTCATTGCTGTCAAATCATCAACATGGCTTCAGGCAATCTAGATCCACAACCACAACAGTCTATGAATATTTGCACACCATTCTAAAACCTGTAGATGAAAAGGAAATGGCTACTGGAATATTCTTGGACCTATCCAAAGCATTTGACATTTTAGATCATGGTATCCTGCTATGTAAGTTGGAAAGAAAGGGAATTAGAGGTATTCCAAATCAATGGATTGGATCATATCTTACTAGCTGGCAATTAAAAGTTGTTCTCAGACAGGACGCAATAACTGAAAACGTTTCAAGAACAACAACATACACTTCAGAAAAAACTACCATTAAATATGGTATGCCACAAAGATCAACATTAGGTCCTATCCTATTTCTCTTGTATGTTGATGACCTGAATGACATTGTCCATGCCAAACAGAAAACTTTATTTGCAGATGATACCATTATTTCGATTACAGGGTCAGACCGAAAAGAGCTTCAATTAACTACAGGTGCATCATTGCTGGAGCTAACACATTGGTTTGAGAAAAATAAACTTATAATTAACACTGGGAAAATGGTGGCCATGAACTTTCATATGTCCCACTATAAACAACAAAATGAACACACATTGAAAATAAACAACAAGATTGTAGAATTAATGGTGATGTTAAGTTCCTTGGAATATATCTGCAGAGTGATCTCAAGTGGAATACACACATTAAAGCTCTTACAATCAAGCTATCATCAATCTGTTGAATGCTACAGATACTAAGCACAAGCTGTAATAGAGAAATAGTAATACAGGCACATCATGCACATTTCCAGTCAGCAATCAGATATGGAATAATATGCACCCTATAGTCTATTTGTTTTCAAAACCCAGAAACGAGCTATCAGAATCATCTGCAACATGAAGAGCCAAGGATCATGTCACTCTCTTTTTCCTACTCTAAAGATATTGAACCTTGCATGCCTATATATATTTGAAACAATAGTCTTTGTAACAGAATATTTAAGAACCTCCAATGCCTATCAGCTGAAGAGCTCTGTGCACAATTACACAAGAAGAAATGGCAATAACATTCGTGTCTCCTATGCTAGAACAACAGCCTACCAGAAAAGTGTCATTCATAGAAGCACACAATCGTCTAAACCACCTCCCTAACAACATCAAGTTGGTAAAGCAAGACAGCTTGTTCAAAAAAAAAGCTGAAGTCATTTCTGATGGACCACAGTTTCTACTCTGTAAATGAATACCACTCAGAATGAAACAGAATTTTATAATGTTAAATTAATAAACATTTTATGACAATTATTTGTTTATTAAAGTGTACTAGCTGTACATTTAATGTTGTTTGAATGTAGATATTTGTAGTCCACAGCATTGTATTGATCTATATATATATATATATATATATATATATATATATATATATATATATATATATATATATATATATATACAGGGTGGTCCATTGATAGTGACTGGGCCAAATATCTCATGAAATAAGCATCAAGCGAAAAAACTACAACAAATTAAACTCGTCTAGCTTGAAGGGGGAAACCAGATGGTTGGCCCACTAGATGGGGCTGCCATAGGTCAAATGAATATCAACTGCGTTTTTCTTAAATAGGAACCCCCATGTTTTATTGTGGCAACGGCCTTGCCGCAGTGGATACACCGGTTCCTTTGAGATCACCGAAGTTAAGCGCTGTTGTGCGTGGCCGGCACTTGGATGGGTGACCATCCAGCTTCCATGCGCTGTTGCCATTTTTCGGGGTGTACTTAGACTTGTAATTGAGGAGCTACTCGGCAGAATAGTAGTGGCTTCGGTCAAGAATACCGTCTTAACGACTGGGAGAGCGGTGTGCTAACCCCATGCCCCACCTATCCGCATCCTCCAATGAAGATCACATGGCGGTCGGATGGTCCCGGTAGGCCACTCGTGGGCAGAAGACAGAGTGAGTGCATTTTTAATTACATATTCATGAAGTACATAAAGAAATATGAATGTTTTAGTCGGACCACTCTTTTCGCTTTGTGACAGATGGCGCTGTAATAGTCACAAACGCATCAGTACATGGTATCACGTAACATTCCGCCAGTGCGGACAGTACCGGTATTTGCTTCATGATACATTACCCGTGTTAAAATGGACCATTTACCAATTGTGGAAAAGGTCCATATGATGTTGATGTATGGCTATTGTGATCAAAATGCCGAATGGGTATGTGATATGTATGCTGCTCGGTATCCTCGATAACATCATCCAAGTGTCCGGACCGTTCGCCAGATAGTTACGTTATTTAAGGAAGCAGGAAGTGTTCAACCACATGTGAAACGTCAACCATGACCTGCAACAAATGATGATGCCCAAGAAGGCTGCTGTTGCAGCTAATCTGCACATCAGTAGCAAACAAATTGCGCGAGAATCGGGAATCTCAAAAACGTCGGTGTTGAGAATGCTACATCAACATCGATTGCACCTGTACCGTATTTCTATGCACCAGGAATTGCATGGCGATGGCGACGACTTGGAAGTGTACAGTTCTGCCACAGGGCAAAAGAGAAATTACGGGACGATGACAGATTTTTTGCATGCGTTCTGTTTAGCGACAAAGCATCATTCACGAACAGCGGTAACGTAAACCGGCATAATATGCACTATTGGGCAACAGAAAATCCACGTTGGCTGCGACAAGTGGAACATCAATGACCTTGGTGGGTTAATGTATGGTACGGCATTATGGGAGGAAGGATAATTGCTCCCCATTTTATCGATGGAAATCTAAATGCTGATTTCCTACATGATGTTCTACCAATGTTACTACAAGATGTTTCGCTGCATGACAGAATGGCGATGTACTTCCAACATGATGGATGTCAGGCACATAACTCGCATGCGGTTGAAGCGGTATTGAATAGCATATTTCAGGACAGGTGGATTGGTCGTCGAAGCACCATACCATCGCTCTCACGTTCACCGGATATGACGTCCCCGGATTTCTCTCTGTGGGGAAAGTTGAAGGATATTTGCCATTGTGATTCACTGACAATGCCTGACAACATGCATCAGCACATTGTCAATGCACGTGCGAACATTACAGAAGGTGAACTACTCACTGTTGAGAGGAATGTTGTTACATGTATTACCAAATGCATTGAGGTTGAAGGACATCATTTTTAGCATTTATTGCACTAATGTGGTATTTACAGGTAATCCCACTGTAACAGCATGTGTTCTCAGAAATGATAAGTTCACAAAGGTACATGTATCACATCGGAACAACCGAAATAAAATGTTCAAACGTACCTGCGTTCTGTATTTTAATTTAAAAAACCTACCTGTTACCAACTGTTCGTCTAAAATTGTGAGGCGTATGTTTGTGACTATTACAGCACCATCTATCACAAAGCGAAAAAAGTGGTCCAACTAAAATATCCATATTTTTTTATGTACTACACGAATATGTAATAAAAAACAGGGGTTCCTATTTAAAAAAACCGCAGTTGATATCCAATTGACCTATGGCAGTGCCATCTAGCAGGCCAACCATAGCGCCGTCTGGTTTCCTCCTTCAAGCTAGACAAGTTTCGTTATTTGTAGTTTTTTCGTTTGACGCTTATTTCGTGAGATATTTGGCCCAGTCATGATCAATGGACCACCCTGTGTGTGTGTGTGTGTGTGTGTGTGTGTGTGTGTGTGTGTGTGTGTGTGTAATTTTTAACTTCGTGAATCATTTATTGACCTGTCCAATATCTGTACAAGATGTCACAGGACCAAAGCTAAATACATAGATAAATAAATAAACATAATCAAAGAGTACTTTAAGGTATGTCCACCACAGACTGAGTCTCCCCATAGCGACCCATATTGAAGAGTATAAATCACGAAGACTCACAACAATTGAAGGCATGAAGGTACTTAACAGAGGCATGTATTTGTTCTCCCATTACTCCATAAGCACATGGAGTAGCAAAAGGGTCCAAACACCTCCCCCTCCTCTGTCTGTCTCCTGTCTCCCAGTCTCCTGTCTCCCTCTCTCCTGTCTCCCTCGCTCCTTTCTCCCTGTCTCTTGTCTTTGTCTCCCTGTCTCTTGTCTTTGTCTCCCTGTCTCTTGCCTTTGTCTCCCTGTCTCTTGTCTTTGTCTCCCTGTCTCTTGCCTTTGTCTCCCTGTCTCTTGTCTTTGTCTCCCTGTCTCTTGTCTTTGTCTCCCTGTCTCTTGTCTGTCTCCCTGTCTCTTGTCTTTGTCTCTCTGTCTCCTGTCTTTGTCTCTCTGTCTCCTGTCTCCTGTCTCTCTCTCTCTCTCTCTCTCTCTCTCTCTCTCTCTCTCTCTCTCTCTCTCTCTCTCTCTCTCTCTACATGTCAAGAACTCCAGCTAATACTTGACATAATAGAACATCAGTTCAGATATGTCGACCATAAGTAGTATCTCCTTAACGATCCATATTGCAGAGTACAAGTCACATGTGTTCACCCCATTTGAACACTTAAAGGTACTTGTCAGTGGTATATATCGATTCTCCCACTGCTCTATATGCAAGTAGAATAGCAAAAGGGGCCAGTTAGCAGTAATTTAAGATATTCCCCACAATGTGTTGTATGTAGGCTTGTAGACTATACACAGTTATCTTTCTAAGGTTTGAGGCATAGCAGAAGCAGCATCAAAGTTTTTAACACCACACGCAACACATTTGTAAAGGTTCTTGTGTAAGAAAAAGTGCTATAATAGTCCATACAGATGTGTGGACGACTTTGGCTCAGCCTACCATATATTTTTTTCAAATATACGGGACACCTACAAAAATACTCCAGTGTCACTCTCTGACACAAAGATGACCTAGGCATCCACTAAAACAACTTATTGATCCTATTTAACTGGAACTGAAATGGATCAACAATTGCTTTTTGTGACTGGAATATGATAATAATGACTTTTACCATCGATATTCATGTAAGGAAATTGCATTTCAGAGATAACAAAGAGCCATTGTTATTTATGTAAAACAAGTAATAAGTAGTTAAAAGAAAGAACACTATCACGTTTAAAACCATTTAACATTTTTATAAATCTTTTCTGTATAGTGCAAATCTCATGCAGTCATTCATGTTTGCTTATTTACATATTTTGCACTGCAGTGAATATTTTCACAAATGTTTCTGAGAGTCAACTCTCTGGTATACATTTCTGTGCATGGGAAAGTGAAATTACATTGTAGCATTAAAGAATTCACGATCATAGATTCCAAAACATTGGTCTTTTTACATGACCAGCACTTAATCATTTTTGAAAAAATACGTTATATGAGTGCATTTGAGACCGGAAGGCAAATGATAAATTCTTTAACCTTAGGGAGGATTGTTATTGGAATGTTTTTCTCCTTAAATAGATCGAAAATTCCCACCCACCTATCCTGTACTGCTACAGTGTTAGCATTCCATTCACATAATTTTTCTACTGTAATTGTTTTAGCCATACAAAATTCATCAAACAAGAGTGAACAATCAAGGATTGTATTACCCATGTCTTGTACTGTGGAAATACTGGCCTCTTCATCTGACCATTTTAGTTCTGATTTCAAAGTAGACCAACATAAGTCAGTGTTATACGGAAATTTCTGACTCCATGAAACTAGATAGTCATATGCTACACAGTAGAAGATATTTGCAGATGAATAAAATCTATCTTGAGCTGCTCGGTCACACACATACAATTTCAGTAAGATGGATTTAACTTGGACAAAAAATTATTATATCCCCTTCTAACAGCCATGTACCGCAAGTCTCTAGAGGAAAAGAAGGTTCCAAATGATTGGAAAAGAGCACAGGTAGTTCCAGTTTTCAAGAAGGGTCATCGAGTAGATGCGCAAAACTATAGGCCTATATCTCTGACATTTATCTGTTGTAGAATTTTAGAACATGTTTTTAGCTCGCGTATCATGTCATTTCTGGAAACCCAGAATCTACTCTGTAGGAATCAACATGGATTCCAGAAACAGCAATCGTGTGAGACCCAACTCGCTTTATTTGTTCATGAGACCCAGAAAATATTAGATACAGGCTCCTAGGTAGATGCCATTTTCCTTGACTTCCGGAAGGCGTTCGATACAGTTCCGCACTGTCGCCTGACAAAGTAAGGACCTACAGAATATCAGACCATCTGTGTGGTTGGTTTGAAGAGTTTTTAGCAAACAGATCGCAGCATCTTGTTCTCATTGGAGAGACGTCTACAGCTGTTAAAGTAACCTCTGGCGTGCCACAGGAGAGTGTTATGGGACCATTGCTTTTCACAATATATGTAAATGACCTAGTAGATAGTGTCGGAAGTTCCATGCGGCTTTTCGCGGATGATGCTGTAGTATACAGAGAAACTGCAGCATTAGAACATTGCAGCGAACTGCAGGAAGATCTGCACCGGATAGGCACTTGGTGCAGGGACTGGCAACTGACCCTTAACATAGACAAATGTAACATATTGCGAATACATAGAAAGAAGGATCCTTTATTGTATGATTATATGATAGCAGAACAAACACTGGTAGCAGTTACTTCTGTAAAATATCTGGGAGTATGCGTATGGAACGATTTGAAGTGGAATGAATATATAAAATTAATTGTTGGTAAGGCAAGTGCCAGGTTGAGATTTATTGGGAGAGTCCTTAGAAAATGTAGTCCATCAACAAACAAGGTAGCTTACAAAACACTCGTTTAACCTATACTTTAGTATTGCTCATCAGTGTGGGATCCGTACCAGGTCAGGTTGACAGAGCAGATAGAGAAGGTCCAAAGAAGAGTGGCGCGTTTCATCACAGGCATATTTGGTAAGCGTGATAGCGTTACGCAGATGTTTAACAAATAAAAGAGGCGCTCTGCATCGCGGTGTAGCTTGCTCTCTAGGTTTCGAGACGGTGTGTTTCTGGATAAGGTATCGAATATATTGCTTCCCCCTACTTATACTTCCCGAGGAGATCACGAATGTAAAATTAGAGCGATTCGAACGCGCACGGAGGCTTTCTGGCAGTCGTTCTTCCCCCGAACCATACGCGACTGGAACAGGAAAGGGAGGTAATGACAGTGGCACGTAAAGTGCCCTCCGCACACACACCGTTGGGCTTGCGGAATATAAATGTAGATGTAGATTTTTTACCTTTGTTTTTAGTAGCTTATAACAATGCAATGCTTACGCAACACAAATATTCTGCCTTTAAGTTTCTAGAATGCTTGTTCAAAAGATATTTGGCTGACTGTGCACAAAGCGTAACCATAATTCTGATTCCTTATTACTGAAAAATGAATACAAAGTAGCAGAACACCCTGGTTCTGACAGGAAAAATGATTTTAAAGCAGGATACAGTTTCACAATCCTTAAAAGTGCAGGCAATAATGCTAACCACCTTGCTCTGCTGTAACTCAGTACTTGCTAATATTCAATATTCACAACATCACAGAATTCTGTATTCGTTCCACCAGAACACTGTATATGTGGAAATGCTTATAAATTTTACACACATTGTTTTCCACACCAGTGGGCTACTGCTGTTACTGTGGTGTTGTGAATTATATATGCCATGCAATCAATCCCTATAGGAGGCTTTTTAGGACTGACTTTTGATTTGCTGGAAACATTTTGTTTAGCCCCTCTCTTAACTCCACCAAACATACTATTCATTTTATCACCTGAGAGACACACAAATTTTGACTTCCAGTTATTGGCCTGTAGAACATGTTGTACATGCTGATAAGACGGCTGATGTTTCATTTTCAACAGAACAGAAATCTGATAACTTCACATGTACCCCACTTACAGGTTTGAAACATCTGACAATGAGAGGAAGTAATTTAGTTGATTTATGATTGCTGGTATCAATAGAAATGCTTATAAAATTCATTTCATTAAGGTCTTCAGTAAGAAGCTCTTTGCACGATGGATCCAATACATTGTGAACTATACATTCTGTTTTTGCCCTTGCACAACTAAACTTGGTATCATACAGTTTCTTAATCATTTTCAATGTGCAGTCCATGGAACTATAGCTGTGTCTGTGACGCACAGTGTGGTAGGTAGATGTTCCTTCTACGCAGCCAATTTTAATTCTTCATTGCATGAGACAGAATGAATTTGTAAAAGTTACTAACAAAGAAAAAAAATTGCAGTAGTTAAGAACGAAAGTATAAGATTTCAATATTACAGTATTGTGTTAACATATGTAATGCTCTACTGGGTACAAGGGTGCTCATTTTTAATGATGTTGCAGCAGCTATTGAACCCAATTTATGTTTCTTACAAGGGAACCTCCCCACCGCACCCCCCTCAGATTTAGTTATAAGTTGGCACAGTGGATAGGCCTTGAAAAACTCAACACAGATCAATCGAGAAAACAGGAAGAAGTTGTGTGGAACTATAAAAAAAATAAGCAAAATATACAAACTGAGTAGTCCGTGCGCAACATAGGCAGCATCAAGGACAAATGTCAGCTCAGGAGCGACGTGGTCCCGTGGTTAGTGTGTGCAGCTGCGGAGAAAGAAGATCTTGCTTCAAGTCTTTCCTCGAGTGAAAAGTTTAATTTTTTATTTTCAGACAATTGTCAAAGTTCAGGCACTCACACATAATCAACTTCGCTCTCCAAAATTCCAGGACATGTTCAGATTTGCTTGGACATATTCAGGATTTGACGCTCTACACAAGGAATAATTTGAAACGTTAAAAACCGTTAAAACATATGTTTTGACAGAGCACAGGGAAAACCGTGCGACTGTGAAACTGTTGCATTCATTTGTAGCAGTTTATGTGACACTCTTATGTTTTCATCACTTTTTTGGGAGTGATTATCACATCCACAAGAGAACCTAAATCGTGCAAGCTAAAACCCATTCGCCAAGTGTACAAGTTAGGTGGGTCGACAACATATTTCTGTCATGTGACGCACATGCCGGCACCTGTGTCGTATAGAATATATCAGACGTGTTTTCCTGTGGAGGAATCGGTTGACCTATGACCTTGCGATCAAATGTTTTCGGTTCCCATTGGAGAGGCACGTCCTTTCGTCTACTAATCGCACGGTTTTACGGTGCGGTCGCAAAACAGACACTAAACTTATTACAGTGAACAGAAACGTCAATGAACGAACGGACAGATCATAACTTTGCGAAAATAAAGAATGTAAGCTTTTCACTCTCACGCTAACCACGGGACCACGTCGCTCCTGAGCTAACATTTGTCCTTGATGTTGTGCAGGGACTACGCAGTTTCTATATTTTGCTTATTTTTTCATAGTTCCACACAACTTCTTCCTGTTTTCTCGATTGATCTGTGTTCAGTTTTTCAAGGCCTATCCACTGTGCCAACTTATAACTAAATCTGGGGGGGGTGCGATGGGGAGGTTCCCTTGTTAGAGGTTTGTTTACGGTTAGGCCGAGGCTGCGCTTGGGAGCGTACTGCGGCCACGCCGGCCGGTGGGGGACACGCCGCACGCTTCGTCAACATCGCACAGAGTATTTCCCCAACGTCGCCCCATGCCTCTATTTGCGCTCCAGCGGCGCGAGAAATTTCAAAAGACTGAGTGGTGGATAGGACTTCATCTAGAGTCGGATTTGCCAACTGAAGGGCATGTTGCCTAGCTTCTTTGTCTGGCGCCGATGGCATAATAGCATCCCGTACCAAGGAATCGGCGTAGGATTCTTTGTAAACTTCAGTAACAAATTGACACTTTCTACTGAGGCCGTGAAGTTCAGCAGCCCAAGCGCGATGGGATTGATTTGGTTGTTTTTGCAACGATAAAAGGCAACACGAGAGGCTACCACATGCTTTTGCTTTTGAAAATAGACGGAGAGAAGTGAGCACATTTCAGCAAAGGACAAAGACGCAGGCTCTTTCAAAGGAGCCAATTGCGACAACAACCGATACATTTGAGGTGAAATCCATGAAAGGAACAGAGACTTACACGTTTGTTCGTCCGCGACATGAAATGCCAAGAAGTGCTGTCGAAGACGGTTTTCGTAATCAGACCAGTCTTCCGCCGTCTCGTCGTAAGGAGGAAAAGGAGGTATAGACAATGACAAGAGATGCCCCGCATTTGATGCCGTGACGAAATCACGAATCGCATTTGTGAGAAGCGTTTGCTGTTCTATGAGATCTTGCAGTAGTTGCTCTAAAGTAGCCATGGAAACATGTGGGTCAACGATGGAAAAGAAAATTCAATACCTCGTCGCCAATTGTTATAACTTCAAGTTGAAGAAATATATTTCAAGGAAGATGCAATACATGAAAGTCACAGATCAAGTAAACAGAGTAAGACGGGTGTACACTTTCACAGTCAAATCACAACTGAGTCCGAGTCTAGCGGCTGCTGGCTGGCTGGCCGCTTAGGTGGGGCGGGTGCTGCATGGCTGGCAGACAGCGCCGCATGTAGAGGACGCACTTTGAAAGATTGGCGAGTCACAACAATAGAGAGAGTCAAGACTGATCTGATGTACATTCATTACTTTCCCTAACCACAGAAAAAAACTTGTTATAAATTTGGATTATGTAATTTGAACTGATGTTATGTACAGTACAATTAATATTGTGCATGCATGTTGCTCATAAGTTAAGACATTTTTCCTTCAATGTTGCAGAAAGGAAAATTTTGTTTTCTTATGATCTATTACTTGAAAAAATGGCAGGGCTGCAAATAAGCATGTGTTACCCCAATAGCAAGACTGAAAATAAAGGGAAGAAAAGTGAAATTATATGATGATGAAGACTAGTTTGTTACCCTTTATTGAATAATCAGACATGAAAGACTTACCTCATAATTCATGGTAAGGGTGACATATGTCCAGTGGTAGTTCTTTCTAATTAGTGACTGTGGTGCCCTGCGTTAATACTTTTCTGTTTACCTTCTATGATGTTCTTAATTTCAGAATTATAAAGCAAAAAGGTAAAGAACATCATGCAGTTTGCTTCGCATTGCGAGAAATCTTTTCCTTATCTCTGAAGATGCTATTATGAATCACATAGTCTCCACTACGTCCTACATATGAAACAGCAAATTCCAAAGAAAGTGATAAAAATTTATGAAATTGAGCCTTATTGAACCATGAAGTCAGATCCTCTCAGCAGGCTGCACTTGTCTGAAATGCTTGCTTTGCTGTTGCATGAGAAGTTCAGAAAAATATCATAGGAATGAGGAGGAAAAGACCATGTTTCACAGGGTGGACAAAAAGGCAACTGGAGAGAGGGATTTAAGTTGATTTTAACATAATAATATTGTATATTTTGGTTATCAGAAATCAAATTTTATATCACGTAGTCAATCAAGAGTACAGGTTGTTGGGATGACAACTTTAAGTGGTTATTCCTCCTAAAGTATTTGATTGAGAAACGCAATTTTTTATATTTATAGAAATTACTAGTGAACACAGAGAGCCCTGTGTGTAAGCATTTTTTCCCCAACAAAAAATATGTTGAACTCAAACTGAACAGCCTAGTTGTTTGAATAGAATTTTAAATTTAAATTGTTGTGCCAACAAGTTATTTATTATGTTCACTGTACTTCAGCTCACTCCTTGGATAAATTTTGACTTGTTACATCATCAATAACTCATGGTATGAAGTTCTATAATATTCTGATTAGTTTTGTTAATGTGTGAGTTCAAGAAATTTTAATTCAGAAAAAATGATTTCTAAGAACTGCCAGAAACCCAATCTACATAAAATTCCGAGGGCCTAATTAGTAAGTTAGAAAGAAAAGTCTATGGGTATGATGAAATGGAAAATAATCTCAATAAATGATAGGAAAAGAAAAGGATTCCTCAGCTCCATGAGACCAATGCCGGAATCATTCCTTAGTTTCCACCAGGGGCCATCCTTCCCACTTTTCTATAATTTTTTAGTTTAAAAAAGGGGCAAGTGGAGATGATGAAAGCCAAATGAAGATAAATCTTACAGTAGCACTGACATCAACAGTTAGTTTTATGTACTCATTCTTTACAAGCTGGGTCAAGACACGTGCAACAGAAGAGACAATGAGAAGTAAAAGGATGCACTACAAAGATATTTCAGCCCAAAGGGAGAACAATCCAGGAGCATCGAGGATGGAAAGATGTATGCTGAGCCATAGACCAAAGAGACTGGAAAACTACTGAATTTAATAAGACGTAGTTCTTCAGGACAGCACCACAAATCTGGCAAGAACATCCTTGTGACCAGTGAAGACAGCAGCAATGTTGAGAGTGGGCCATCCACAGGATGTTCTACAGGCCTCCACTCGACTGAAGACCTGGTTTATGAGAGAAGCTCCGAGAATGACACATCATGCAGAAATGAAATTAGATGACTCGACTTTTAAAATACCAGGGGAAAATCAGCTTTAGCAGGCATCACCACAGGTGGGATTGAAGGCAAGCCTAAACTTGAAGACACAGTGGACTCCGATTCCAGAAGATGGCTGGAAATTATTAATGATTGCATTTGAATGATCTTGGTCATACAAGCTCCTCCAGAGCATGTTAAAGAAGTTGAAGAACGTCCTAAAAACGTGGACAACTGTCGCTTCAGCCCTGTACATTACAGCTATTCTTTAACAAATCTATGAAAAGCAGACAGAAATTGCTTGGTAAACTCCAACAGCTATCTTCTGCTTTTGTTGCAAACTTTTTTTGTCATCTACAGTAAAACTTGCAAGGACCAGTATAAGCAGCTGGTGGCATCTTACTTCTTAACTCAAAACTCATGGGCAGTCTACTGAGGATTTGAATTCACACAAAAAGGTGATTGCGTTTTCTAAACGACTGAAAAATTCATGAACTGTTGACACCCATCATAAAAGGCTACTGAATATTGAAAGCAAACATTGGAAAAATGTTCTTCAGCATTTAATAATTATAATAAGTTTCCTGGACCAGCAATGTCTGCCCTTGAGAAGAAGTACTGATAAACTTTTTCAGCATGACAATGGAAAGTTCTTTAAAGTCATTGAATTATTTGAAAAAGTTTGGAGCTGTGATGATAGAGAACCTGTATAGAACAAAGAAAGGTAAGACAAGGGTCATTATTTTAGTAATGATGATGTCTGCAAAGTATTACAGTATCACTCTGGATTGCACACCAGGTATTTTAAATGTTGAGCTTATGACAACTGTGGTATGCTTAATCCAGGAGACATGACTTGGAGGGGTATACGACACCTGAGTTCTGGGGCATTTCCTGAGATTCCTTTCAATATCCAATTCTTCAAGCTCCACTCTGATGCAGGTTCATACTCAAGTCCTTGGAAGATAAAAAAAAAATTCATTTTAGAATATGAGAGGTCAATGGTGTGACAGTGGGGTGACCATGAATGGAAAGTATTCTGGTCTCCAGAAAAGAATTTTATATTTGAACAAAAGAGCATTTTATGCACCATGTAGCAGTCAGTCATTCATTCTTGTGGTAAAGGATTCTGCTATGTCTTCTCAATATGCTGTTTCCATGTTTTTGACAGTGAATAGCTTCTACGATTTCTTCTCCTCCTCCATTCAGTGTTGGACTACCTTGAAGAAGTATCTTTCTAACTTGACACTAAAACTGCTGAGCAATACTAGGTGGGAAAGCTATATTGACGCACACAACTCCCCTGAAGTTTCAGGCTGGAGGAGTTTATGTCACGTTTGTTCACATATCAGAAGAATTCAATGGTATGACTGCTCACAAAGCTATGGGACTTGTGAATCAAATAAAAAATTACACCTTTCTAACTTCTCCAGTAATCTGATATGATGTACTGCTTCACATCAGTGTAGTCAGTAAGACCCTCCTGCAGAGTACTGACATAAATATTTCTGAGGCTGTAGAAATACTTGAAAGTATGAAAGTATATTTTGAGAACTGCAAAACAGAAGAAAAGTTTGTGTCTTTCTTGACAGATTCCAAAGAACATACCACAGAATTAGAGCTAGAAGATCTAACGTTACTATTACTGAAACGTTTAGTTCTACACACGCAACTACATTTAGAGGTACAGTTAATGAGTCAAGCATCATTGACGTGCTGGAGTTGAGGCAAGAACTTAAAGTCCTTTCAGCGTTTGCAAAACCCAGAATAAGTCCAACAGATACTTCGAAGTTTATAGAAAGACATAATTTTTGTCCCGGTATTAACATTTCTCAAAGAATTCTCCAAACACTTCTGATGACAGTTGTTGAAACCATTGTACAAGAAGGGTGACAGAAACGAAGTAACCAATTATCGTTCTATTTCACGCTTAACTTGTTTCTCCAAGATTCTCGAGAAACTTGTACACAGAAGGATTCATTGAACATCTTAGTAAATACAATATTCTCAATAAAAGTCAATTCGGTTTCCAGAAAACATCTCAACAGAAGATGCAATATATACTTTCACCAACGCAATTCTTGAATCAATCAATAATAAAATGTCTCCAACTGGAATTTTTCGTGACCTTTCTAAGGCGTTTGATTGCGTGAACCATAAGATTTTTCTGAGAAAGGCAGAATTTTATGGGTTAACTGCAGAAGCAGGGATGTGGCTTGCCTCCTATTTAAAGGACCAGAAACACAAATTCATGGTAAACAACACTCATGGGGAACCAGTGTCGTCTTCTTGGGGTACAATAAACTGTCAAGTCCCATAGGGCGCTATTCTGGGTCCTCTACTTTTCCTTATTTTCATAAATGACCTTCCAATGTGTACAAGGGCTATGGTAAAATTTACTTTCTTTGCTGATGACACGACGATTCTGGTAGACAATTCAACAAATACTAATCTTGAGATCACTGTAAATGCAATTTTTCAGGAGACCTTTAACTGGTTTACCTCTAATGGACTAACACTAAATTTTGAGAAAACTCTTTTGATTCAGTTCCATACAAGCCAAAATATCGAAGGTGAGATTAAAGTTAAATAAAATGATGGGAATTTAGCAAGAGTGGAATCAACAAAGTTCGTGGGTCTTCTTGTTAATAGCAATCTAAACTGGTCCTTACACTTTCCTTACCTATATAAAAAACGAAGCTCAGCAGTTTACGCTATTCATGCGATTGCATCCTTCAGTGACTTAAATACTTTGAAAGCTGCCTATTTTGGTTATTTTCATGCCCTGATGGCCTATGGAATTGTATTCTCGGGAAACCAGCCAAAGGTAAACAAAATCCTCATAACCGAGAAAAGAGTCATTGGGATTCTGTGTGGTGTCAAGTACAGACATTCCTGCAGGAAACACTTCCAAGAGCTGAGAATACTCACAACAGTATCTCAATACATTTTCTCTCTCATGTGTTTCTTGTGTAAAAACCATTCCCTTTTTGAAATGAAGAGCATGTATAATAACTATGACACTAGGGTAAAAAATGATCTTCATCTTGAACAAAAGAATCTAAGCATGGTACAAAAAGGAGTACACTACTCTTGTATAAAAATATTTAACGCTCTCCCTCAGGCAATAAAAATGTCAGTTACTGATCCACATACTTTTAAAGATCAACCTAAACAATATCTGCTAAGTAAAACCATTTACTCACTGGACGAATTTATCTAAGAGAATATGTGAATTGATTTTGATCTATTGTAAGTCTGTTCAATGTAATTTTTAACTTTTTACAAAAAAACAATTCTTGTAAATATTTTTTCTATGTAATATATTATTCATTGTACAACCTATTATTATAAACAAATGTCTCAAATTTATCTAAATGACATGTTCTACACCCAAGCGATTTATCACTACTGGGTCTACAGAACACGAATGAAATAAATAAATAAATAAAGAGAAGTTTCTCAAAACTGAAATTGATGAAAACATATCTCAGTTCAACAATGAGCCAATCTCATTTAAGTGAACCTCCAACAATATTTACTGAGCACAAGCTTGCAGAGGACTTAAATTATGTGGATCAAGTGAAAGAGTTTGCATAAGCAAAAGCCAGGAAAGTCTGATTTGTCTGTTTTTTTTTCCTTTTCTTAGTATTCAGAGGTATAGTTCTTTCGAATATTATGCTTTATTTTGTTCAATGTGAAATAAATTATTATTTATACCTTATTCTTCAAAGCAAATTAACATGAAAATTTTAAACTGTGTTGTAATATATTTTGTTTTCCACAGAGTAGATTATTGAGACATAACTGTAAAAACTGTTCATTTATGGTAACAATAAAGTCACATTGTTTATTAAAATAACTGTTAAGAGCTGGAGTTGTTAAATAATGTGACTAACTATTTAAGTCAAGTTACCACACAAGAGAAGAGAATAGAAGCTTTCGAAATGTGGTGCTACAGAAGAATGCTGAAGATTAGATGGGTAGATCACATAACTAATGAGGAAGTATTGAATAGGATTGGGGAGAAGAGAAGTTTGTGGCACAACTTGACCAGAAGAAGGGATCGGTTGGTAGGACATGTTCTGAGGCATCAAGGGATCACCAATTTAGTATTGGATGGGAGCGTGGAGGGTAAAAATCATAGAGGGAGACCAAGAGATGAATACACTAAGCAGATTCAGAAGGATGTAGGTTGCAGTAGGTACTGGGAGATGAAAAAGCTTGCACAGGATAGAGTAGCATGGAGAGCTGCATCAAACCAGTCTCAGGACTGAAGACCACAACAACAACAACCACACATACCAAATAATGGACGTTTTTTAACATTACACAAACTTTTTTAAAAAAATGGAGGTGGAGGGGGGAGGCGGCAATTTTGCAGCTCACATAGGGTGGCAGTGAGGCTTGTACGTATGACATCTAAGATTTCCAGCAGATTTGTATCTACAGCTTACCTGTAGCATCCAGGCTTCCTACGCATCAAGAATGAAGGCTCTGCTATGAATTTCTAGCACTTCTCCAAGACAATAAACTACTGAGGAGGATATCATTATTCCTGCACAAGTACTAACCTGCATGGTTCAGAATACAAGATTGCAATCATGACATCTTCAGTGATGTTAGAAACGAAGATGGCTGACCTGTTGATATGAATGCAGTCCAAAATAGTAGATCCAATTCCCCTGGCACTGCAGACACCTACCCCTATGATTTATCCACAGTGGAGGCTACCTAGCCATCAAACAAACCAACCACTTGTGCTCTGTACTTGTTAAATTGTATAACTGAGTGGCCCAAAATCGTATGTATGCATTATACAGCATTGTAACTTCTTCGGCAAATAAAACACTATTCAATACGGTTCTATACGACATCATGCACAGTATAGGCTCAGCTGTGTTTTGTATTTTTTAGATGCAATTTTACTCCAAGGTGTAGAACACGACAGAAAACAAAAATTGGATGTCAAATAAGTTAAAAAGCCTTAAATATATGTTCATTTAAATGGTATGGGGTGACAGTTATTGAACTATATGAAATAAAATCATCATAACTTCTGAATGGTTCGCATTAGGAAGTTCAAACTGCATGGTTGGCTATGGGGCATGATGAGAATTAGCACGCACTGTATGGTTTGATTTAGCGATGAATCTCATTTCATTTGTATGGGTTCATCAATAAGCAAAATTGGCACATTTTGGGGACTGAGAATCAGCAATTTATGATCAAGATGTCTCTTCACCCACAATGGGTGACTGTGTGGTGTGCAATGTCCAGTCACAGAATAATTGTTGTGATATTCTTTGATGGCACAGTGACTACCAAACAGTATGTGGAGGTTTTGGAAGATGATGTGATTTCCATTATCCAAAGTGACCCTGATGTGGTTCATGCAAGACAGAGCTTGACCCCACCAAAGCAGGAAAGTGTTTGATGTCCTGGAGGAGTACTTTGGGGACTGCATTCTGGCTCTGAGGTACGCAGAGGCCACTGGCATGGGCCTCGATTGGCTGCTATATTCTCCAGATCTGAATATGTGTGACTTCTTTTGTGGGCTATATTAAAGACAAGGTATACAGGAATAACCCCAAAACCAATGTTGAGCTGAAACAGCCATTCAGGAGGTCATCAACAGCATCGATGTTCCGACGCTTCAGAAGGTCATGCAGAATTTTGCTATTCATTTGCGCCACATTATCATCAATGATGTCAGGCATATCAAATAAGTCATAAACTAAATCTGAATATATATAGTGATGTTTACATGTTGAACAAAGTATGGACATGCTGTAGTTTGTAACTAATTTACATTTTTTTTAATATAGTTCAATAATATTGTCACCCTGTAATAACAAACTTGTTACTATACATGTAAATGTCTAATACACTGAGGGGAATAAGATAATTCTTAGGCTGTTTTAGCAATGCACCAATAGATAGATAAGTCATTTTACAATACTTATTTACAGTGATTGCATTATTGCACCGAAATTGTAGAGAAGTCTGATTGTACATAATACTCACATTATTTGATATTATTTTGTAACATATACACATCAATCCGTTCTGCTAAGAAATTCATCAGTGGAGCTGAAGGACTTAGCCATCAATAAATGCTTTTGGCTCCTCTTAAAATGAACTTCATTTGTAGATGAACTTTATATGGCTGCTGGCAAGTTATTGAAAAAGTGCATTCCTGAATAATGCATACCTTTCTTGACCAAAGTGGTTGACTCCATATCTTTGTGAAGGTTATTCATATTTGTAATATTAATTCCATAAACAAAGTACATCATTTGAAAAAGAGGTATATAATTTTTAATTACAAATTTCATATTGGGAGGCAGTAGTTGGTATACTTTGTTTCCTAGACAGGCATCTGTAGGATGATCTTGATTTCACATTAGACAATGATTCTAATTATACATTTTTTGTACTCAGAAAACTTTAGCTTGACTTGATGAGTTACCACCAAGATGTACTGCAGGACAATCTTGTTTGTGACTGGAAAGGCCAAGATGAGACAGTGAAATGACATGAAATTATGGAGTAAACCACTAGAATATTATTGAATCTGAGCCATCTATGGTAATAATATTTACAAGCAAAAAAGAAGGCAATGGGGGATATCAATGTAGACAAATTTCATTATCTCTGTCCATTAAGGTTTTAATGACTGTCCTTGTCTTTGACAAAGGGAATGCCACAGCTGTAATGAATAGTGAAGATTATCATAAGAAGATTAATGACCTTTTGGAGTCAACTACTTATAAAAGGCTTTGTAAATCCCTAGAACAAATGTTTTAAGAATTACCAGTCAACTGGTAAAAGTGTCTTCTTTCTTTTAGGCCATAAGAAATGACTCTGCAGGACAGAAGCTTCTCTGCCCAGACCATACGGCCTACAAAAAGTGCACACACTGGAAGCTCTTTTGAGACTTATTGTGAGTGCAATGGGGCATCCATGCATCATGTGCTGTTATATCTAGTGCCACTTGTGCAATTGTGCTCTCGCAGAACTTACAGTTGTATTAAAAACTCAGTACATGTTATGGAAAAACTAGATGACATGAACATGGGCCCAGGTGATCATCTTACCAGCTTTGATACTGTGTTTTTATTTTTGATGGTTCTTTTGAATGAAGATATTTCAGATGTAGACATTTTTCTGACTGGTACAGTAGCTTTATTTAGACACTGTCTCACTACAACCTATTTCCACTGCAGAAAATGAATTTTATGAGAATATTGATGGTTTAATGCTGGGCAGCTATCTTAATTTAGCTATTGTCTATTTGTTTATACAGATTTTCTAGCAAAGAACACTGCAGACAGCCAGTAAAAGACCAGCTCAGTGGCATCATTATATGGATAATACATTTCTGGTGTGGTCATACAGTGAAGAGGAGTAAGCTGTCCACTCGGTGTATCTCAGTAAGTTCAACCCGAAAAATTTAATTTACAATGAAAAAAAAGGAATGGGCAACTTAATTTCCTGGATGTATGTGTGATCAAATGGGTGGATGGTACTTTGGGCCATAAGGCATACAGGAAAGCTACATACAATGATTGATACCTCCATAAGAATTCCAATCATCTTCCAAGACAATAAAGGTGTCATTAAAACCTTGATGGACAGAGTTAATGAAATTTGTAAAATAGTTTATTTACAAGATGAACTGAATCACTTACAGTCAGTTTTCAAGAAGAATGGTTTGTCCAGAAAGGAGGTGTACCACACATTCCAACCAAGAGGAGAGAAAGCCATATACAATGACGAACAATGGCCATCTAATGGGAAAGTTTTCCTTCTATATCTTAACAAACTTTTGGATAGACTGGAAAAATTTTGGACAAGAACGGATTTGAAATGCACCTGTAGGCCCAACAAGAAGATAAAGGAATGCTTAAGATCAGCAGAAGATGTAGGGCATACACTAAGACACCTGGGTTGTATAAAATTCCATATAAATATAGGTAAGTATGCAATGGAACCACAAATAGAAGTGTTAACAACCATTTAGTTGAACACAAAAGGAACTGCTATGTGAAACATATTGACAAATCAGCCATAGCAGAACATATTTTTTGAGATGAAAATCACAAAATAAAATTCAGTGATACAAGTATTTTAGCAAAGATAATGTATTATCATGTATACATGTACAAAGAGGCCATAGAGATTCACAAGCACCTTAATAACTTAGTAGCAAAGAAGAAGATGTTAATTTAGAGAAAATGTGAATGTCAACTCTGTAACAACAGAATGATGATTGATTACTTTTAATCGGGAATTACGGTTTCATCCAGAGATAATCATACAATTTGTATCACATGACAAATGTGGTGCCGTCAACATCTATGTCTATATTTATACTCTGCAAACCACTGTAAAAGGCACGGCAGACAGTACATTCTATTGTAATAGTTATTAGCCTTTCTCCCCATCCATTCACACATGGAGCACAGAAAGAATGATAGTTTTAATGCCTCTGTGCATGCCATAATTAATCTGCCACAACATCTAGGTGGGGGGGGTTGATGCTATCAGCAATGGAAAATAAAATGTAGAAACGAAGGCTCTGCGGGCAACGCGAACAGTACAAAACGTTGTGTACTGGAGTCGTTTTTTCTCTTAACTCTTTCAGTGAGTGAACGGAATTAACTTGGTGTTCATTTGCTGCTGTTACCACAAAATCCGAAGTAAGTTCCTAATTTTTAATTTCTTCGTTTTGAATAACTATGTCTCGAAGAAGAACATTAAAGAGTCGGACTGAAAGACAAAGAGCTGGAGAGAGACAGTCTTCGCATAGACAAAGAAACAGGAATAATGTGGATACTGATAACGATAAGTCTATTGTTAACACAAAATTTCGTAGGTGACTGTCTACAGACGTTAAATAATTTGGAAAAAGCATATTTATGCCATCCGTTGTACATTTCATGTTTATTCTCTACTGGTTTCGGTTGTTACAACCATCATCAATGAGAAGCATATCTACATCAATGGATCAGCCATCCGTTTCTGTCACTGTACTGCTGTGATTTTGCCATGGCACAGTGTGTTCATATGGGTTGTGTTAAGACAGACTATTATGAAAAATAGACATGTTCTACATTTGTATGGCTCATTATATACATATATGACGCAGATGTATGGTTGCTCCATTGGTGTACAGTGTTTTTATCCTTGAAGATGATTGTAACAATTAAAACCAGTTGAGAATAAACATTAAATTGTTCAGCTGATGGCACAAACGTGTTTTCCTAATTCTGTTGTTGTTTTGAAAGATACATTTAAATGTACACTGATCTTAGTTCCAAATAATTTTGTGAGTTATAACTGCAGATTTTTTCTGGAAATTGTCTCAATGGTTAGTTATATCATTTATGCTCTTATCATACTTTTTTTCCTCTTCAATTTCAGTATTCTTTTATAAAAACAGAAATTAAAATCAAATAATTTGAACGCTCGCTACAACGCTCCATTTGAGTCATGTTATCCCTGTGATTCCACTGGTTAGCTCGCTGCTCCTACTGTCATAATGCCAATTAACAGTGATGTCTTATTTTGGAAAATGGGTTACAAAATGTGTGTTGTACCGTACTGTACAAATACATCTAAAAAAACTCGTGGGAAATTGTTTTTTAATGTTCCGGAGTATGAGAAGATGCGTAATATGTGGTTGCCCTATACCAGCAAATTTCCAACACGTCGACGTTCAAGTTTACTAACTTAATTAAAAATTGTTGCATTTTGAAGTTTACATTAACTCATCTCCGAGGTATGTTCTCCCACTGTTACAACGAAGGATGTCGTTATGCAACGAAATTAAATTCCAACTGAAAACTGACGTTTTACCTAACTACACCTCAATTATTCGGTAGCTCATTTCTTAGAGGGGTAAACCGTCGAATTTTATAAGGCAATGTCCATAGATCACTGGTGCGAAACGTGAAAGACCATTTTAACTTGTTTAACGACTCGACAGTCCTCTCATACGAAAACCAAATCTCAATTACAAAACTTAACCATGCCGATCAGAAACAGGATAGTACTCTAGTCCTTGCTGTTCACATGCGCTTATATTTGCAATCACTGTTCACATGCGTCACGTTAAAAAAAGATATTTCTAGTTAATGTGACCACACATTTTTTACTGTATTGAAACTATGTTTTTTATCTTCGTACTGTCTAGTTTGCATCCTTATTGTTTAAAGTTTTGCAATTTCATCATCTTACATGAAGATGAATTACGGTAAGTCTGCTTGAGACGCTAATGTTAGTTTACGCTCACAAACATCACAGCCCTTACGTTTGTCACACCTGAGTGTTGTACACGCTTTTATATCTCTCCGTATAACCTCATCGTCCTACATTTCGTTGTACTGTAGATGTATGGTTATACCATCACTACTAACAATGCTTTCCAAAAACAGTAAATTGTTTGTTCACAAAGTAAATGAATTTTTTCTCTGTTGCTGGTTTCTCAGACCAAGATTAATGTGAAGCTGTGTATAACAGAGCCCACATTCGAAACAACTGCAACAATCAGTTCTTGATAATGCTATTTTCGTATTTCGTGTAAAGCTTTTAAAAATATATGATCCTCCCAGTATTCTTTTTTTTTACCTCATTTTGTTCGTTGTATTTGTCTGTGTCAGACGTCCCATGACATCCATTCACTTTCATCGCTGATCCTTTCATTCAGTTTTTTATTACAGAGGGCAGCTAGTCCTCTGATCTAACACGCTGAGCAACCATGCTGGCAAGGATTCGAACTTCTTAAGGCGGGTCCACACTGAGCGCGCCGTGCTGCGCCGCGCCGCTGCAGCCCGCGCACTGCTGTAGCACAGTAGAATGCGCCGTCCGCGCCGTTCCGAGGCGCGCACTGTGGTTCCAGTTGGAGCGCGCGCACGTCTGAAGATGGAGCGAGCCAAGATTGTGAGTGCCGCATTTATTGTGCTGTACCATCAGTTAAGGAAGAAGGGGAAGAATCGTCGTCATTGGGTAACCCCAGTGTTAAAGAGTAGTGCATTATACGGTGGACATGGTCTTTTCAGTGAACTACTTGCAGACGACAGTATACAGTTCAAAAACTTTTATCGAATGTCTTTCGAAGACTTCGAATATCTGTTGAAAGTGATCGAACCAGACGTAATGAAGAAAGACACAAATTGTAGATGTGCTATATCTACCAAAGAGAGACTGGCAATAACTTTGCGCTTTCTGGTAACTGGAGATTCCTTTACAAGTCTGATGTATCTGTTCCAAATATCTAAACAAAGTATATCAACGAATGTCATCGAAGTTTGCACCGCTCTCAATAATGCACTGAAACCCTTTGTGAAGATAAGAAGTTATTATTGTTCATTGTCGTTAAATGAAACCATCCTTTTCAAAGGATTTGTAGTTACGTTATTTGCATAAAGTTGATACCTGTCCGAAGTCAAATGTGTACAAGGTAAAAGAGGTTGAGGGCTGAAAGACTTACATCAAAGAAAGTTCCTTACAAACAATTATTTATTGACTGTAGTTTTGTTATTCGTTACAGCCTTATGTACATAAATATCCGCATACAAATAAAAATGTCTGAAACACGTTATTGTTAACAAAATGTGCTTAATCAAATGTATTTATGAAGCACTACAGAAAAGTATATGATGGAGGTTCTTGGAGCAGAGCTGAATCTGGTAGACGGAGCGAGATAGAGTCATGTTGTTCATTGCTGCTGCTTGGTTGAGTAGGGACAACCGTTTGATGAGCACAGGTGACTGGGAGTGACTCGAAGGAGAAGTTGCAGAATAGGACTGCATTCGGGAGAGGGGTGGGTGGGGAACAGGACTGCTTTGGGGAGAATGGACGGCAGAAGGAGACGAACTATCTGATGTCAGATGATGTGCATACAAATCAGTCTCGGCATCGAAAATCAAATTGTTTATTCTGTGCATTAGCCCTGATCGCCTGTGGGTGTCAAATTTGCGGAGCTTCATTGCAATATGTTCTCCGAATGTGGAACACTCGTCGGGATGTACATTTCCCACACTTTCCAAGATGCCATAGGCCTTCATGAGCATCGGATCTTCTTTCTTCTTACGTTTACTGGCCGGTTTCTTTTTTTTTGGGGGGGGGGGGGGGACTGGAAATCCTTTCCCCTGTACGCCATTCCTTCTTCTTTGTTAATACGAGGTGACTCTCCAGGACTCTCCGGAGTGGTGTCATGTAGATGTGATACTTCTTCGGTGACATTTACCTAGAATCCTGTTGGCTTTCTTCATCACCAGAACTCTGAAATGAAACATTAGGCTATAATGTATTAGGTTTGACAGTAAATGCCACAGCCAGAATTCTATTTCATTATGGTACAGTACGAAGTAATTTCTATTCTTTTAATTCAATATTTCTTGGCGAACTCGGAAATTCCACTATAGTGACAAGTACGGTTAAATTTGTGAACAGTGGTCGATGGATTGATATCGGATGTTTTCTGAAGGCACACATGATGGCACTGATTGTTAACAAACTCTTATGAGAATGTCACGACTGCAGTTTCGGCCGTAAGCCATCGTTAAGTTGAATTTCGAAATATGTTAAGTTATATCATTGTAACCGGCATGCACTTGTTCTGAGCATAAAATATTGCAGTACGAATTTCATATATGGAATGAAAATTCTATGTAAAATGCAGGACTATGGCTTAACGCCGAAACTGCAGTTGTGACGTGATACTAAAAATTTGTCAACAGTCAATCGCGCCATGATTTCCTTCAGAAAATATTATATCACTGTGACCCCCGCACAAGAGAAATTCTTGTTATCGGCAAGCTTTCATTCTAGAACTGCCCATTGTAGACGCTCATTTCAACCACACTTGACACGATTATTTAACAAAGACATGTTTCAATTCTTCAGTTTTTAAGACAAGATATGTTGTAACTTCTTTGAAACCCTTTCTTTTCAGTTGCCGAGTACTACAGAAGAATGGAAATGATGTTCGGAGGAATTTGATAAAGCATGGAATTTCCCCCATTGCCTGGCTGCTACAGATGGTAAACACGTAATGTTACAGGCACCAATAAATAACAGCAGCGAGTACTATAACTACAAGAACTTTTTTAGCATTGTGTTATTTGCTCCGGTGGATGCAAAGTTCAATTTCTTGTGTGCACATGTAGGTTCACAAGGTCGTATATCTGATGGCGGAATATTCAAAAGCACTAAATTGTGGAAGAAATTGCAAGACAACTTCCTTAATATACCTCGACCTGAACCACTTCCTGCACATGAACAAATGGTTCAAATGGCTCTGAGCACTATGGGACAACTTAGATCTACTTAAACCTAACTAACCTGAGGACATCACACACATCCATGCGCGAGGCAGGATTCGAACCTGCGACCGTAACGGTCACGCGGTTCCAGACTGAAGCGCCTAGAACCGCTAGTGCACGTGAACAGATGACACCATATGTTATATTGGCCTACGAAGCATTTGCTTTGCATGAGAATGTGATGAAACCATACGCAGGCGTCTATGCGAAAGGTACAAAAGAGAGAACATTCAACTATCGACTTTCAAGAGCCCTTCGGGTTATCGAAAATTGTTTTGGAATCCTGACATCCGTTTTTAGGGTCATGAGGAAACCAATGCTTCTGGACCCAGAAAAAGCCAGTGTTATTGCACTGACAACTATTTACTTGCATAATTATTTGAGACAGAGCAAGAAATCTTCCAGTTTGTATGCTCCAGACGGCACAGTGGACAGATGGTACTTTAGTGGAAGGAACATGGAGACGGGAAGCACAACCAATGTCATTATGCAATTTAAAGGCAGTGCCAAGAAAAAGTTCGTCAAATGCCCGAGCTATTCGCAAAGAGATAGCCGACTATTTTATCAAAAATGGACGTATACCTTGGCAAGATGAGGCAGCATGAAAGCATATACGTGTTTGTTATCACTACACCGTTGTGAAGACCACACTTTATGGCCTAATTATCTATTGTGTTAAAGTGCTAATAGAACCTGACTGTCTATTATAGATAATTGTTACATAACATGTACGTACATATTCTGTGTTTATGGTACCAGTGGGAGTGTCTCGTTCCTTCAGGAATTCAGATAATGAGAAAGCAAACCAGTTACTATTGTGTCTGTCAGCCCTGAAACAATAGTGCGATGTTATAATAAATGTAAATGGGAAACTGTGTTGTTACAAACATCGTTTATGAATAATTACCTTTTCCAGTGCCCCTCGACTTTTTCATTTTCATTTTCTCCCTTCTGTAGGAAGACAACAATGATGTCATTCTTTTTTTTTTTGCTTCATCGATTCCACAGCCGACGCCACTCGCAACCCACTGCCAAGCATCACTTTTTTTGGTTTTCATGTGGTAATTATTGTCTTTTGGGTCCCACAGTTCCCGCCTTTGTCTATACAGCTCTATGAGGTTCTCACTTTGCTTCCGGTCCCACTCCATAACGAGGACACCTACGCGAGAACACACGACCTGTCACCGCAAATTGACGCACGCAATAAACTACTACGCCCGCCAGCCGAAACCCCGTCTAAACTGAGTGCGCGCAAACGCGCCACTCCCTTTGATGTACCGACAACAGCCGGAAAACTGCGCGGCGCGGTTCGCCGTCCACACTGGACGCGCACAGCAGTTTTGCGCAGCGCGGCGCGGCACGGCGCGCTCAGTGTAGACCCGCCTTTATACTGCAGTCGAATGCGCTGTCACTTGCGCGACAGAACGGCTGACAGGTACAGAATCTCTGCTGAGTGCCTTCTGGGCAGGAAATCAGTTTTACCAGGAATAATTTGCGCTTGGGTCGTAGTTCATGACTGATAGTCGACAATCTATTTATAATATATGTATCCATGTGCCAAAGTTATACAATTCCTTAGTTTTGAGCGAGTTTAATGACGTTGCAGGGCGCAGGGAAAACAATGTACATCGTAGCAGATATCGCAGTTCTAAATGGGTGGAGCATAAACGCATCAACTTTCGCAAGGCTCCCATTATCAGCGTCCACAAAATTCCTTTCTGTTGTTACTTAAAAGTTGTAATTGCGTTTTCTGTCACTACATAGCTAAACTGTTTTCAGTAAAAATACGTAAAAACCTCGTAACTTCATTTAACGCTCCGATAACACAAGGATCTTTTTATTGCCTGTGACTTCATCAGAGCATCAGTCAATAACAGAACGTTTTCGATCACGCGACCAGATCTTGATACTTAATGACTTTTTGAGCTTTAATTACATAAAAGTAACAGGTATTTGGTAAGAATATTGACAGTAGATGCTATTGAAATATTATAATCTATCAGAATAACATAATTCGAACCATACTTATAACAGCGGAAAATGGCGCATTGCTGTTTGCTAAATTTATAGTGCAGACAGAGCAAAACATTCTGCCATTTTGCGTGTGAGGTTATTTTGCCTGATTCATTTTGTGTTGTCAAAAATGGTTCAAATGGCTCTGAGCACTATGGGACTCAACTGCTGTGGTCATAAGTCCCCTAGAACTTAGAACTACTTAAACCTAACTAGCCTGAGGACATCACACACATCCATGCCCGAGGCAGGATTCGAACCTGCTACCGTAGCGGTCGTGCGGTTCCAGACTTTAGCGCCTTTAACCGCTCGGCCACTCTGGCCGGCTTTGTGTTGTCGTAAGAGGAAAGTTAATTTGCCACTGTCAACACAAAATTTATTTTTCAATGCGCTGTATCAAGGACTCACTTCAAATGTTCGAACAATTAAAGAGGAATCAAAGAATTATTTCAGTAATATTCATAGCTACAATGCAGAATTTGCTATCGTCAGTTCTGAAACTAAAATTTCAGACTCTTTTATGTGGAGCATGTGACTTTAAGATGTATGACCTTTTTTTTTTTATCATAGATCAGTCACTTCTACATACGGTAATTCACCATGTTATGTGCACTTACAGTTTTATGGCATCGATACGAATGGTCAGATTTCGATCATAGGCGATACTAGTTACCCATTTACGTGTATATAACTGTTTGTTCTCAGATCAGCCGGCCGGGGTGGCCAAGTGGTTCTAGGTGCTACAGTCTGGAACCGCGCGACCGCTACGGTCGCAGGTTCGCATCCTGCCTCGGGCATGGATGTATGTGATGTCCTTAGGTTAGATAGGTTAAAGTAGTTCTAGGGGACTGATGACCTCAGAAGTTAAGTCCCATAGTGCTCAGAGCCATTTGAACCATTTTTTTGTTCTCAGAAAAAGATATATTAATTTCACAATACTGCCGGTTCTCATTAGCTGTAGTTTAATTAAGTGGATTATTTGACTGAATTTTGGCATGTCTCATGTACTCTAATTAGAATATTAATAAATTATATGATGAGATGAATAAATAACTATTTTCTCACAACATAAACAGAATGTATATGCCCTGGGACAACCGGGAAATCCGGGAAAACCCGAGAATTTTTGTCATCCGGAAATTATTCGGAATACCGGTGATTTTTCATGGTTTTATATTCAGGTAAATTTTTGTAATTTTGACTGGTAATAATTGATACTCTAACAGAGAATATTACTATATCCCGCTACTGCAAAATAATACTGCAGCAATAAAACATACACGAGAGAAAAATACCAAAGGAAATGTGCCTTTTACAACTACAAAACACCGTGCACACACAAGCATCTGCAAACAGCAAAATGTGTCGAAGGCCTTAAAACGAAGACTGCAATACTTCGTAACAACAAACTGCTTCCGATGAGTGTAACGTCACAACTAGTTACATAGGTTCGTTTGAGAGGTTGCCAGGGGGCGCATGTGCAGTTCTGTCTCACAAGAGCTGTCTTTCCTGGTTCTCCGGCTACTTGAAGACAGATGCTAACCGATAATCTTTTTCTGGTGCTCCCAAACTGCCGGATTCGCGCGGAGCAGTCCGAGTTGTAGTGGGGAGGTGGTTAGTCTCCACGTGGCCCGTTTTGCTGTGCCTGTCAAATGAAAACAAAACTGATTTCTGTGGCCGGGAGCTATCAAGTGAATTAAAATACATTCACATAGTTACAGAAGGCTGAAATATATTACTAGTTTCAATTTTCGGATTTTATTTCATTTCCTCATCTTTGACAGTCAAGCAATACTTGCTTTGCAGAACACTGAAGTTATTTTTGTCGGTTTGCTAGAGAAATTTGGCTTTTATTAAAGTTTTCCCCTGATGCAGTCAATTCCTTTGAAACAAAACTTTTCATTCCACAGTATAGTCCAGTGTGCTGAATTTCAAGTGCACGTTTTCGTCTTCTGGCAAGTATGGCATTTTGCCATAATAAAGAACCAAACATGAGATAGTACAGTACTGGTACTCTGAGAAAATAGACATCCCAAAAACCACACTAGAAAGGGTAATATGAGGTTGGGTCCTACTTCTTTGTGAATATGGACATACAAATGTGTACTTCAAGCCGAATTATACATTTTAATATGGTTTACGAACTTTTGATGCCCTGTTTCTTTTATGATGTAATGTAAGATATCTTAATGCATTATACGTACGAACATACGGGCTTCCTACGCTATCGTAGCTGCGCAAGCGTAGTAACGCCTGTTTTCTGGCACACCATGGCAACTGCATAAAAGAACCTACTGTATTTCTAACAGGTCTCGGGAAAATACTGCAGTTGGTGGTTTCAAAAGCGTTACTTTCAAAGTAAATTTCCTTTTACGAAAGATAAATTACGTTACGTGTGAGAATGTGCGATGAATTTTTTACATCATAGAGCGTTTGACTTGTTTACATAGTATAACACACGCAAAAGAAAGACCAATATTACATGTGAAATCTTAGATTCTCTTGTAGCTTACTAATCTTCGAGATCAATATAATATGCAAAAGCTTCGCTTTTCTTGTAGCTACACTATGTATATTAATCTAGACCATCAACTTTTCCTATTTGTGTGTTCGCGCCACGTAACAGTGATGTTTGTATTGGCTGACTACATCAAGTGTCCTATGCTGTAAATATCGGCTGGCGAGATCACGCGACATGAGCTATGACTGGCTTACAATAGGACTTCGCAATCTCGATTTCAGTGCTTTCTTTGGTGGAATTCGGATTTCATGATGATGATGAGGAGGAGGAGGTTCCATATTCCGAGGAGCGTAGGGAACGATGCGGGACGCCCAGAGGTCGTAGTGGAGGTGGTTTGCCATTGCCTTCCTCCGACCGTACTGGGGATGAATGATGAACAATACCCAGTGAACTCGAGGTAAGGAAAATCCCTGACACAGCCGGGAATCGAACCCGGGACCCCGTGCGCGGCAAGCGAGAACGCTACCGCAAGACCACGAGCTGCTGAAAAATTCCACTTTACACTTTCGTAATTACGAAAATATGTAGCGTACACGTTGTGCACATCATCCAAGATATCTTTTCTGATGGATTTCGTTTACAAAAGTGGCGGCGGGAAGTTCTACGCCGATGACGTACAAAACGTTAACCATTTAAAGGACTAATAAGTTCCATGGGAAAGTATACTGTCACTTAACATGGAAAAGTGTATTTTCACCTGGAAAAAAGCTTAATTTTTAACCGCGAAATCCGGGAAAAATCCGGATTTTTCCCCTTGTCCACGTATATACCCTGATAAAGGAGCTTCATGTCATTGCCTAGTAGTGCATGACTTTTTTTCTTCAACTTACAACTGGGTCCTTTGGCTGTGAAAAGTTTATCGAAATCGATCAACTCAGTTGAAAATGATGAGCAGTTTACTGCAGGTGTATTCCTACAGACGGAAAAAAAATCCTGCAGAGGCTAAAGAGACACTGCATTCATAAATATTATGAGTTTTGGAAGTAACAAATACAGATGAGTGTAAACTGAGAGATGTCCTCCTGTGAAGAACTTAAAAGAAATAAACATTCCACATCAAGGGAACCAGGGATTCCGACTCGACCATTTCCAAATCTAATGAAATTTCGTGCGAATATTGCATATGGTCTTGGATGGTTGCATACCAAATTTCAGTCCAGTATCTTCAGTGGTTGAATTTTTATGGGCTTTTAAAGAGAGGTTACTCATCTTCACACCACATACAAAGGTGCAAATGTGCCAAGTTTGCTAGGCTTTTTTTTAGAAGTTATAGAAAACATTTGGTCATTTGCTTTAATATACATAGACACCTTTTAATGTGAATCACACGATGGCAAAATTTAGCGATTTAGCCATACCTAAATAGGGATACAAGCTTCTAAAGTGGCTAAAAGATATGCCACACTTTTCTGCGGGCCAAGGATTGACCAACCACTGCTGCTTGTCATATGAACCAATCATACCAAAACTTCAGAGAGTTATTCTTACCTGTGATGTCTATGTATGTATTAGTTTTAACTAACATTTGGTGCCTAAATGAAAAGATATGCATCTGCAAAGTTGGCCAAAACTTTCTATGTGCAAATTTTAGGGTAATTTTTGGGGGGCATTAACTCAACTCTGTCTTGTTCAATCCCTTTTTCTTGTCTTTGGTGGAAAGAGCATGCTTTAGGCTTTCAAAGCTATATTGCTTAATTCCTGGATCTTGCATATTGGTGAGTAAGAATACGTTTCATAATTTATTATTTTAGCACTTTGAGAAGATAGAAATGTGAAATATTTTGCTCATTAAGCACCATAATTAATTTTTTATTCCAGATTATAAATCAGTTTCAAAAATTAATTTAACACATACCATAAAAACAAATATAATACACAACACAGCAGATTCACAAAAAATACTAATATAAAATACTAAAATAGTAAAAAATACTAAAGAGTCAGTTCTATTTATGGTTAAACAGTTCTACAGTTTTGTCAAGGACAGATTGTGAATAACTGTATTGTCTTCATGATGATGATGATGATGGTGCTTCTAAAGTCATGAAAATACGAGTATGTAGCTCAGGAAACCAGCAGATGTCTTTAGCAGCTGGCCAGTGGAGGGAACGAGCAGAACCACGTGAGTGCATAAAGCTGATGAGGACATCTTGTTGTTCATGTGAAACTTCACACAAGCTTCCAATCCACCAAAACATGTCATACATACATGCAATATATTGTTGGTTGTAAACTTGAAATTGAGATTGCTGGAATTTCTTCATCTGCTTCAATGGCTTGAACTCAACTGCTGTGGTGTCACCTGAAACTCTGCTTGCTCCAAACTGAATGCAATTAATTTGGTTAAATTGATGATTTTCTCTTGCTCCAGATATTGTATGTCCCATGGTAAACTTGTTTCTTGATCGGGCAGATTTTTTTTTTTTTTTTTCTTTTTCAATCTCTTCTTTTGGTACATAAAAAAAACTTTATCCATGGATTCAACAAATCGTATGGAGCCAATATTTTGTTACCTAAGATGGCAGTTATAAGAGCATGAAAGGGAAGCAGCGGTTGGGAAGGGAGTGAGACAGGGTTGTAGCCTGTCGCCGATGTTATTCAATCTGTATATTGAGCAAGCAGTAAAGGAAACAAAAGAAAAATTCGGAGTAGGTATTAAAATCCATGGTGAAGAAATAAAAACGTTGAGATTCACCAATGACATTGTAGTTCTGTCAGAGACAGCAAAGGACTTGGAAGAGCTGTTGAACGGAATGGGCAGTGTCTTGAAAGGAAGATATAATATGAACATAAACAAAAGCAAAACGAGGATAATGGAATGTAGTCGAATTAAGTTGGGTGATGCTGAGGGAATTAGATTAGGTAATGAGACACTTAAAGTAGTAAAGGAGTTTTGCTATTTGGGGAGCAAAATAACTGATGATGGTCAAAGTGGAGAGGATATAAAATGTAGACTGGCAATGGCAAGGAAAGCATTTCTGAAGAAGAGAAATTTGATAACATCGAGTATAGATTTAAATGTCAGAGAAGTCGTTTCTGAAAGTATTTGTATGGAGTGTAGCAATGTATGGAAGTGAAACATGGACGATAAATAGTTTGGATAAGAAGAGAATAGAAGCTTTTGAAATGTGGTGCTACAGAAGAATGCTGAAGATTAGATGGGTAGATCACATAACTAATAAGGAGGTGTTGAATAGAACTGGGGAGAAGAGGAGTTTGTGGCACAACTTGACAAGAAGAAGGGACCAGTTGGTAGGACATGTTCTGAGGCACCAAGGGATCACAAATTTAGCATTGGAGGGCAGTGTGGAGGGTAAAAATCGTAGAGGGAGACCAAGAGATGAATACACTAAGCAGATTCAGAAAGATGTAGGTTGCAGTAAGCACTGGGAGATGAAGAAGCTTGCACAGGATCGAGTAGCATGGAGAGCTGCATCAAACCAGTCTCACGACTGAAGACAACAACAACAAGGGGCTCTGCAGACTAGCACGGGCTGCTAGTCTTTTTACTGTTCCTTCAGTGCCATCACAAGGCGATTTACTGTGGCTTGTCCCAAAAAAATTCTGTTTGGCTGTGATACCGAAATTCTTTTCGTGCAAACATAAACTGATGAAATTTTTGAAATTCTTATGCTGAGCAGCTGAACCATCACTAAAATAATAAATGTTCTTAATATTTTCAAACTTTGTCTTTAAATATGCTATTAACTTTATCTGAAAGGCATGAACAGCAATAGTATCATCACAGAGACTGTTTCTGATCCACAAATGCTAATACTCTGATATTCTTTGCCACCAAATTAGACAGCAAATGGATGTAATGTGGCCTGACTATTGTCCCAATGGAATCTTTGTACAGCATCCTGAACAATAAATAAATAATTCTCAGCAAACTCCATCAATATAATTAATTCATTTTCTGCAAGAGTTCTTTTTAACTGCTTAAATTATTAACTTCGGCGTTTTGACACAAAGTGATGGTGTCTTAAACCGGTAATTTTCAAAATCGGTGCCTCCGTGAAATCTTCAACAGTTCTCTGATATGTCTCTAATGTGTGTCTGTCAGTATGGACCATTGCTTGCATTCCATTGTTTCTTCAGAGTCATCATCTTTAAAAGCATCTTCAAGAAAAGCCTCTAGTTTCCTAAACATTCCTCAGAACGTTGCAGCATACACTCTTTTGATTCCAAACTGCATACAGTTTTTTATTTTTCATAAAATTCTTGTAGTCATCTTGGATGGATGTTGCTGAAGCCAACATTAATTTGAAATTTTGATGAATTGCAGATACACATACTGAGTGTGATTCAGATCACCATCTGCAGTACACCATATCGGCCTGAGCTCAAAAAATTTAGAGGATCTCAATTGATTTCCATATTGCTTACAATAAGCAATGTACATTTCTTTCAGCTTACGAAGGAGCAGGCATTTCTACTTGTGACTCTTTTGCCTATTTATTCCTACTACAACACAATTCTTTTTCCATGGACATAAACATACAACTCATTTTTAGAAAGGTGAGAACATATTGTTTTACTTCAACACTGGGATTTTGGCAAAACTGAAAAGGGGAAAAGCCCGGTTTCCATCTTTAGTTTCCTAGCCTTCTTCACCATTTTAGTTGAACAGTAAATTCTTTAGCCTTTTTTCAATAGTCCATCTGTTTGGGGCCAGGTCAAAATTTGAACTTTACTGCAATTGCCTGAAGTCTGAAGCTTAATCTTCAGTTCTTGAATTAAGATGTCCATGTCTGTACATTTTTGGCACTCTTCCATTTGCATCTGAGCAACATCTACTTGGCTCACACCAGCAGCTGGGGCAATTACCTTAGTAATGCTGCCTTGGGCTTTCAGAACTTTGCACTTTATGTATCCCATTGAATCCTTTTTGCTGATCCGTTTAAGCTTTAATGGTGACTCTCCAATTGATGCTAATGAAGTATTAGCAGTAAAGCAAGCATCAACAACATCCATGTCTTCAGTGGATGGTGGTTCTTGCTTATCCTGGTGGGATGATTGTTTTTGGGCCACTTCATGTCTACATTTGGTACAAATTTTCTGACCAGGTTTAAAAACTTCATTAGTCAGTAACTTCAACCTGTCAGACATTGCAATGGTTGTTGGTGTTAAAGCCTTCTTCATTAGATGTTTTTCTTTACCAAATGGGTTGCAGCAAGTCTTCTGTAGGAACTGAAATTTTGTCATCAACAAGGCATTATGGTATGAACTAATTTGGGCACCTTCAGTGAAATCAAGCCCCGGTCTATGTCATAGAAGCTCATTGTCTATTGGTGACATTTCCATAACTGATTGTAGTTGACTTTTGTCATAACAGAATGGTGATGACTTATGACAATCAACTCCATCTGATCCACCAAAGCAGCAAGGTGCAAGGGTCTCTTGGTTCATTTTTATACAATAGTTTATTAACCTACAACAAACAATTTTGAAAGCCGATGAACATCCTGGTTTGAAGCACTGCAGATTCTGACTTGTTTGTACAGCTATATAAAACATACAAATTAGTGTATCAAAACATATTGGTTGAGTGCTTACCTTTAGCTACAACAATGATTACTGATTATTCAAACACTCAGTACTCAACACTAAGATTGTAAAATGTCAACACCAGAGATTACACTACACAGAAGACTGACATTATGAAAAGTGGCAATACTGAAAACTGCAATTGAAAGTGATGATTCAGCAATGTACCACCACTGTGAGGATAGAGCCTTAAAAAACTATTGCTGCTTTATAATGCCAAGTGAAACTGAGTGACAAGGCATATATGCATCACTATGCATTGAAGGGTTAAAACATTCTAAAGCAGTGTATCATTCCATTGTGATCATCTAGATTTTATAATCTTAAGAGCATTTTCTCAAGTTTTATTATACTTATATTCTCTACTGTAAAATAATGTAAAAACACTTCTTATTAGCATAGTTACACTCCCTAAACCAAAGGCAAATCTTATACCATTAAAAGACACTATAATTACACATTTTTTGACTTACAACTTCAAATTGTATTAATTTTTTGCATTGATCGATAATCCATTTTCCCTACTTTTGATAGGTATTCTGATTCATCAATATGCAAGATCCAGAAATTAAACAATATAGATTTGAAAGCTTAAAGCATGCTCTTTCCAGCTGTGGCAAAAAAAAAGGATTGAACACGACACAGTTGAGATATTGTCCCCCAAAAATACCATAAAATTTTCATGTAGAATATTTTGGTCACCTCTGGTGATGCATATCTTTTCAACTAGGCATCCAGTGCTAATTAAATTTGATCCACATATAGACATCATAAGTAGAAATGACCCTCTGAAGTTTTGGTTTGATTGGTTCAAATGAAAGGTAGCAGTGGTCAGTCAAACCTTGGCTCTCAGAATAGTGCGACGAATTTTTTAGACACTTTAGAAGCTTTTATCAATATTTAGATGTGGCTAATTCCATAATTTTTGCCATGGTGTGATTCAGCATAAGAAGTTCTCCATGTATATTAGAGCAAATAACCAAATGTTTTCTAGAACTTTTAAAAAGATGTCAAGCAGACTTGGCACATTTGCACCTTCATACGTGGTGTGAAGATGAGTAGCCTCCCTTTAAAGGTCCATAAAAATTAAACCACTGAAGATACTGGACTGAAATTTGGTAAATAACCGTCAAAGGCCATATGGAACCTTCAAACCAAATTTCATTAGACTTGGAGAGGGTCGAATGGAGACATGTTTTAATATTGTCACTTTGACATGGAATGACCCAAAACATAAATAAATAAAAATTTTCGTGCACATTATGCACACAAATGCTTTAACTGATAGTTTTCCTAGTTTGGTAAATAACCTTCTATAATTAATAGCTACTTAATATTCTTTTACATTAAAAAATGGTTTTTTTTTTTCCTTCAGCAGAATTCAGATTTATGGCTTTTGCAAAAACCTTCATTACTTTAAGTACAGATAAAATAGTAATTGGTTACAGTTTTATGATATGAGCATCCATCAGTACCCAGAACAATTACTCCTAATTATCGTGAATTTTTTTTTACCATCAAGAGAAGAGTGTATGGCTATGACCAAAACACTTTTATGTTCACTCACATTTTTAGGTGTTTTCAAAACACTTCTTCTTCCATGATTGAAATCATCAGCCAATGTGAATAATTTTTAATTATTCCTGAGGACAGTTCATGACCATAACACAAGAAGTGAACGTACAATTAATGTGCCATATGTAAGGCTTGCAAAGACTCATAACAGTTACAAATATTGTGGTTCTCTTTACTTCAACAAATTATCTGAAAATGCCTTCCCAGTGCCAGTAAATAAATTTAAAACTATTCTTTTGTGATGGACGAAAGGTAACATAATTTACTCTGCTCAAGATTTCCTTGAGTGTGTATCAAATGACCTACATTTCTTATAAGAATGAACTACAAACTTTACATATGGTACACTGTGTAACTGTTTTATTACTGTTTCATAAATCTGTTTGATTACTTAGGATATTTGTCATTCACTTAACTATGTAGATCATTTATCTTGTAATTACTCTGTAAGAACACTCCCTGTGGTTACTGGTATTTACTTAAATATGTATTGTATCTATCTTGGATCATTTTCTTATAACTGATGATATTTCTCCAAGTTTATATTATTATTATTATTATTATATTATTATTATTATTATTATTATTATTATGTTAACTTTGTTGACACTGATTGCATGTGAATATGCTCAAAGGTGAAATAAAACATATGTATATTTGTAAACAGACTAATTAGAATCTAGTCACTAGATGATCATTGTTCAGTATTACATTATTCTACATTTGTCACTTTCGGACCTTGTGTTCTGTCACTATGATACAAATTCCCCTCGCTTAAGTTCATTTATGTAGATTGTTATGATCTTTTATAATTCAGTAATTTGTAACAAGTCTTTTTGTTTTCTTTTACTGCATATTTAGTCATAACTACTAAACACGCAGTATAACTAGGCACTTCCACAGGATGCTGGGACTTTAAGCAAGTGATCATCATCTACCAGATGCCAAGTTTGTTTTGTTTCCAATAAATAGCAAATCAAGTGTAGTCTTAGAAAGATCGGCTAGAAAAATATTTGTGGACATTAATCACTGGTTCCTAGCCAATTCTTTGCCACTAAACTTTGAAAAAACACACTACATGCAGTTCAGAACTTGTAAGGGGTGTCCCACAAGTATGTGCCTGACATACGATGACAAGCAGATAGAAAAAGTGGACAGTGTTAAATTCTTGGGATTACACCTTGATAATAAATTCAACTGGGAGGAGCACACCACAGAACTGCTCAAGTGTCTTAACAAATCTCTATTAGCAGTGCGAATTCTGTCAGACATAGGGGATATAAAAATGAAAGAGCTGGCATACTATGCTTACTTTCAGTCCATAATGTCATATGGGATTATTTTTGGGGGTAATTCATCAAGCCAAGCAAAAGTTTTGTGGGCACAAAAATGTGCAATATGAGTTATATGTGGTGTGAACTCAAGAACATCCCGCACAGGCCTCTATAGGGAACTAGGGATACTAACTACTGCTTCCCAATATATTCATTCATTAATGAAATTTGTCATTAAAAATATATCGTTTTTTCAAACCAACAGCTCAATTCATGGAATCAATACTAGAAATAAGAATAATCTTCAAAAGGATTTAAAGTACTTAGTCTTGTACAAATAGGTGTGCATTATTCAGAAACACACATTTTCAATAACTTGCCAGCAGCCATAAAAAGCTTAACAACCAATGAAATACAGTTTAATAGAAGCATTAAGGATTTATTGGTGGCCAACTCCTTCTACTCCATTGATGAATTTTTCAGTAGAACCAACTGACTAACTTCTCCACCATTTCAGTGCAGTAATGTGTTAATTGTAAATAAGTATTGTAGTAGTTCTATTATATGTTTATTGCCTTATAAATAAAAAAACCTTTTTTTAATTTTAAATTCAGTGCATTAATGCCATCTTAGTTAATGAGTGTTGTAAAATGATCCTTTCATATAGTGTTAATTAAAGAAAATGGTCATTCCACTTGGGACCTGTGGAAGGCACATTAGCTTATTTGTTTTAGTTGTAAATATCTGTCATGTGTTATTGTTTTTCTGACATGTTCTACATCCTGGAGGACCTCCTCACTACGAATCACTTGGAATGAAAGTAAATCTAATTTAATCTAATCTAGGAGAGAAACAATCTAGAATAGAAGAGGTGTAGGAGGAGGAGGATATTAGTGTTTAACGTCCCGTTGACAACGAGGTCATTAGAGACGGAGCACAAGTTCGGGTGAGGGAAGGATGGGGAAGGAAATCGGCCGTGCCCTTTCAAAGGAACCATCCCGGCAATTGCCTGAAGCGATTTAGGGAAATCACGGAAAACCTAAATCAGGATGGCCAGAGACGGGATTGAACCGCCGTCCTCCCGAATGCGAGTCCAGTGTGCTAACCACTGCGCCATAGAAGAAGTGTGTAGGAAACATGCCCCAACTCATTCTTGCAAGGCAAGAACAACACTGAATTCAATACTACATATGCAGTGCTATATTTCTACAGCACAGTCTACTGTTCCTAGCTAAGTTTGCCAATGTGCCGAAACAATCTATACTGGCCCAAAATCATCCAACTTCCACTGCTTCCTCTGCTCGCAGATAAGTGTAAGTTATGTTTAGAGTATTTAATAGTATATCTCTCTCTTCTAAGCTTATTGGTGAAAAATGTTTTGACTGAAACCATTAACTCGCCCAACCCCATCCCCATTCAGTTCTCCCTTCTCTACTGATGGTGAAAGTTACAATGTTATTGATTTTGCTTCTTTTTGGGCTATCAATATTTTAATGGCAGTCAGAGTTGTTCCATTTATTTCCACTATTGGACTGTTAATGAAATATTGTGACTATCTGGGCAGTACTGCCTTTCTTTTGTAACTTACATGAAATTCATGTCATGCAAAATTAATTTTGACATCAGCTATTACTGAAGTAAGTATAGCATTCTCAAATTGGTTAAAAATCTTATGTAATTTTCTGTTTGCAACAATTATTATCTCATATTTATATTGAAAATTCCCATACATCTGTGTGGGGTGCCCAGTTCAGAAACAATTTAGCCTGCATTGTTAGTGTTTCTCTTTGTCCTATTGTTGCTTATGTTATGTGAATTCAATAGATTTCATATCCACCTTCAATTTTAATACTTTTAGTTCTTTCTCTGTCAATGTCTAGCATGCCTTTAACTGTTTCCTAATTTGACAATTTCCATTACTCAGAATTACATGAGTATTTCTGTCATTATGTTTCCCAGTCATATCCTCTGGATTGCTGCAAACTCTTAATCTTCCTACTTCAAATTCTTCTCAGTTCCATATTTAAACTTAATAACTAGACTACCATGAAGATAACATCCAACAAATGTCATATTAACTTCAGATATACTACATGCTTCGGTATGCAAATGATTAACATTTCAGTGCAGCTACATACAGCAGGTATGAAAAGAAAGGAAGGAAGGAAGGAGGATTAGGGTTTAATGTCCCTTCAACAACAAGATCATTAGAGACAAAGCGCAAGCTCAGATTGTTTTCATTAGGATGGGGAAGGAAATCATCCGTGCCCTTTCAAAGGGACCATCACGGCATGTGGCTCAAGTGGTTTAGGGAAATCACAGAAAACTTCATTCTAGGTAGATGGATAAGGATTTGAATCACCGTCCTCATGACTAAGTCCAATGTTTTAACCACTGTTACTCCTCACTCACTCAGTAGGTAGGAGTAATGCAATCTACATATATAAGGAAAGATTTCATTTCTTTTTCAGAAATTGCATTTTAATTTTGTTTGCCTGTGAGACAATTGTGTTATGCCTCGTACAAGGAGGAGAGTTGTCTGACAGCATACATCAGAATTCAGTAGTGGCAGAATCACAGTCTGTAGGGCTTCAGTTTATTCTTCTGTAGTAGTGCTGCTCATGTTGATTGGAATCCCACGACTGATATGAATATAGAATTGGTGGGTTCATGGGGGTCATTCTCAATTCCATGCAGGATCTCAATGGTACCATGTGACTAGCAACCAAGAAAAACAGACATATTATTCAGTCAGCCATGTAGGATCATACAGCAACATCAAATACCTGAAGTCAACAAACAAACTTCTTTGCAGAATGACATGCATCTACAGCACCACAGACGGTCAACACATTGACAATTGTTGCAGCTTCCCTTCACATAGCAGCAGAGAGAAGCACACCACTAGTAATATGCCAACCTACAACAATGGACACAGGAGTGGCAGCACATTATCTTTTCAAACAAGTTCCAGTTCTGCATACAGCATCGCGACAGATGTATCTATGTGGGTGTGACTCCAAGGAGAATGAACAGTACTTGATTGCATTTGTCATTATTATACAGGCCCAGCACCTGGTATGATGAGATGCCACTGTGTACACAACACTACCACCTATTTCTAGTCTGAATAGCTGGTCATCTGGACAGCTGGTATGATGACATCTTTCAATACGATACTGCAAGAATGTGTGTAGCCTGTCCTGCCTGATCTATCTCTAAACAGAGGATGTTTGACCGTTGCATTAAACAGCATGCTCCCAGATCTCTTATCAACGAACTCTGGCATAAAAATGAAGCAGCATTTACTCCAAGCTCTGTTTGACTCAATGGCCAGCTGAATTAGAGCTGTAGTTGCAGCCAGGAGTGACAGCTCTGTGTAATAAATTTTGCAGTCTCTGTATCCCAAAGTGAGCTACAGATTTAATCATATATTCTTCCTACTGTACTGTATACGCACAATAAGTAAAATTTCATTGTGTGTTATTCTTGTTGGTGTTGCAATTTTAATTTCCAGCAGTGCAAACTTTTTCTAAAAATCTTGTGCCATCACATCAAGCATAATAGCATCTTTGAGGACCAACAATGTACATTGTTAATCAGTCACCATCAAGCATGTTTCAGTTAAGTAAACCTGTTGAATCACTAACAATGCCACAATTTTCCAAACAAACAATTTCACAAATTAAAGCATTGGGCTAAATTTTTATGCAACATCACATTTAATTTTGTGCTGAAAGAGTCCAAAATAATGAGCATTTTAGGCCTAATGCATGAATTCGGTGATTCATATATCATAAATGTGGAGGAAAGAGCTACCAATGCTATTTTTCTTTGTCAGATGCTATTAAGAGCCCATGAGATGAGAACCAAATTAGTCCTGACTGGCTGCGAAATTGATTAAGCCTGTGGGGAAGAATCCCAATTCTAAACCACAAGCATCAAGTCCTTGACAAAATAATTGCCACAGGCAATTGCATTTATGTGTATACTAGTCAATCTGAAACCAAGAGAACAAGAAAGAAATAATGCAATACCTCCTAACCAAAAACCAAAACATTTTACATTCAGTTATCATCAAGCCTAAAAGCTAAACTTCACTTGGTGTGGAGCTAGGGTTATCATGAAATGGCACAAATGCAGCGGAGCAACAGCAGCCAATATTACATATGGAAATGCTGTAAAGAAAGTGAAAATTGAGTGTAATTCATACGTACTCTATTTGCTTGACCTTGACTCTACTTATTCTTCACATATTTTGACTGCTAAAAGAGAAGCTGCATGGAAAGCAATTCAAATATGTTGAAGGAATGAGAAACATGAAATATTTTCACAGTTTCAAACTCTGGAATATTTGCATTGAACTTCAGTTTTCCCCATCAGACCCTATGCATCCTTGTGAGTTTTGTAAACACGTAAGTCTGATGGAAATTTTTTAAAAATTAAAAATAATGTATGAAAACAAGAAGTTTGTGATAAAATACTCCCTGCCGCCATTGGATAAGCAGCAGCCAGTAGCAAGTCGCACTCTTAGCACACTTATTTGTTTTATAGTTTAATTCTTAATTTCTTTGCATGTTTTTGGGTACTTGCATAGTTTAATTTACAAATTTCAGGTGTATTATAGTATTTGAGAGTTGAAGCATCACGTTTTAGTACCCGTATAGCGTAAATTCACATAGTCGTCAGTCATCTGTTCCTTTTGAATGGCCTGTGAGATAAAAGAGAGGAAAAAAATTTGTTAGGGATTGACAGGGACTGCACCTGTTGTGTACAGATTCAGGGGGAATTTGCCACCACTGGTAAACAGCTGGAAGCTATGTTGGCCGTGGTCGACAGGCTCCAGGTTGTTGCCCTGGGCGGTGGTGACATTGGGACACCCAAGGCATGTGCTTTGGCGCCTCTGGAACCTGTAGCATCGCCTGACATCTCTGATGCCACTGCGCCCTCGGATTCAGACATCCCTGTTGGTCGACAGCTGCTGCTGGCAGCTATCTGAGTTGGTGAAGACTGCCAGTCTTGCTAGTGAGATGAAGGCAGAACTCACCATCTGCAGCTTCGTCGACAGGACCAATTGTGGACCTTTGGTACACAGCTGAGTGAAGGGTCTGAATCAGAGGCTCAGACTTCTGCGACCGTGTAGGCTGCAGATTCCTTGACTTGAGCCATAGGGTAGGGGGGTTTCACGTTCCACTAAATAGGTCAGGAGGCAGCTAAATGGGTAGCAGGGGCTATGTTGTGTTGCCTGACAGTGCTTGGCGAACCGTGACAGGATCGCGAATCCCTGGGTAGAAGGTGAAAGTTGGTGCTGGCTCCAAGGCTGTACCCTTATGCCTCCGTAACAGGTTTGAGGTACTGCCCACTGCCGAAAGTACTTCTGAGCCGGCAAGGGCATCCTCACCTGTTGCGGCAATGGCCGGTCATCCTGAGAGGTCTGGACAAGTGCAGAGGGTGGGACTGCTTGACATTGGGAGCTCCAATGTTAGGCGGGTGATGGAGCCCCTTAAGTATATGGCAGTTAAGGACGGGAAGAAAGCCAACGTGCACTCCATGTGCATACCGGGGGAGATCCAAGATGTGGAAAGCATCCTTCCAGATGCACTGAAGGGTACAGGGTGCAGCCAACTGCAGGTGGTGGCTCATGTCAGCACTAATGACGGTTGTCCTATGGATCGGAAGAGATTCTCTCTGGTTTCTGGCAGCTATCTGAGTTGGTGAAGACTGCCAGTCTTGCTAGTGAGATGAAGGCAGAACTCACCATCTGCAGCTTCGTCGACAGGACCAATTGTGGACCTTTGGTACACAGCTGAGTGAAGGGTCTGAATCAGAGGCTCAGACTTCTGCGACCGTGTAGGCTGCAGATTCCTTGACTTGAGCCATAGGGTAGGGGGGTTTCACGTTCCACTAAATAGGTCAGGAGGCAGCTAAATGGGTAGCAGGGGCTATGTTGTGTGGATTGATCAGTTTTTTACGTTAGGCAGTTTCGGGAAAGATCAAGAAGGGCTCCAGTCTCAAAGGATACAGGGCAAAGAAACGACGAGAATCGACCAAGCAACAGTCAGTATTGTAGTTGTAAATTGTTGTAGCTGTGTTGGAAAAGTACTAGAGCTTCAAGCACTGATAGAAAGCACTGAAACTGATATCATTATAGAAACAGAAAGCTGGCTAAAGCTGGAGATAAATTCTACCGAAATTTTTACAGAGACACAAACCATGTTCAGAAAGGATAGATTAAATAAAGTAGGTGGTGGTGTGTTTGTGTTTGTTGGTAGTAGTTTATCTTGTAGTGAAGTTGAAACAGATAGTTCCTGTGAATTACTATAGATAGAGGTTATACTCAACAGCCACACCAAAATAATAATTGGCCCCTTCTACCAAACCTCTGGCTCAGATGATATAATAGCTGAACGGTTCGAAGAAAACTTGAATCTCATTACAAATAAGTAGCCCACTCATACAGTTATAATTGGTGGAGACTTCAATCCACCCTCAATTTGTTGGTGAAAATACATGTTCAAAGCTGGAGAAAGACGGAAAACATCTTCCGAAATTGTACTAAATGCTTCCTCTGAGAATTACTTTGAACAATTACATCATGAGCCCACACAAATTGTAAATGGTTGCAAAAACACACTTGATCTCTTAGCCACAAATAATCCTCGTCTAATTGAGAGCGTCATGATGGATACAGGGATTAGTGAACACAAGGTCATTGTAGCAAGGCTCAAAACCATATCAACTGAAACCACTAACAATAAATGAAAAATATATCTATTTAAAACAGCAGTTAAAAATTCACTTCATACCTTCCTAAGAAAGTGTCTCTATTGCTTCCAAGCTAATTATGTAAATGTAGACCAGATATGGCTCAAATTCAAAGATACACTATCAACAGCAATAGATAGATTGATATCACATAAGTTAATAAGAGATGGGACTGATTCACCATGGTACACAAAACACCTCAAAACACTGTTGCGGAAGCAAAAAAAAAGCATGCCAAATCCAGAAGAATGCAAAATCCCCAAGACTGGCTAAGATTTACAGAATCTTGAAATTTAGTGTGGACGTCAATGTGAGATGCTTTTAATAGTTTTCACAATGAAACATTGTCTCAAAATATGGTAGAAAACCCAAAGAGATTCTGGTCATATATAAAGTACACCAGTGGCAAAAAACAGTCAATACCGTCACTGCACGATAGCGATGGAAATGTTACCGATGATGGTCCCACTGATGTGGAGCTACTAAATACAGTTTTCCATAATTCCTTCACAAAAGAGGGGGTAATAAATATTCCAGAATTCAAAACCAGAACAGCTGTTAGCATGAGTGACAGAAAAGTAGATATCTTAGGTGTTGTCCAAGGCTCATCTTCTGGTCCAGATGGTATACTAATCAGGTTCCTTTCAGAGTATGCAGACACAATAGCGCCTTTCTTAGTAATCATATAAAACTGCTCACTTGACGAAAGGTCTGTTCCTAAAGACCGGAAAGTAGCACAGGTCACACAAACATTCAAGAAAGGAATAGGAGTAATCCATTGAATTAGAGACCCATATCACTGACCTCAATTTGCAGTAGGATTTTGGAGCATATACTTTAGTCGACCATTATGAATCACCTTGAAGAAAATGACTTATTGATACACAACCAACACGGATTCAGAAAATATCATTCTCATGCAACACAGCTAGCTCTTTACTCCCAAAAAGTAATGAGTCCTGTCGACAAGGGATCCCAGAGCGATTCCCTATTCCTACATTTCCAGAGGGCTTTTGATACCGTTCCTCACAAGCGACTATTAAGCAAACTGCATGCATATGGATTATCGTCTCAGTTGTGTGACTGGATTTGTGATTTCCTCTCAGAGAGGTTGCAGTTCATAGTGATAGACGGTAAATCATCAAGTAGAATAGAAGTGATATCTGGTGTTTTGCAAGGTAGTGTCATAGGCCCTCTGCTGGTCCTGATTTACATAAATGATCTAGGTGATAATCTGAGCACCACCATTAGACTGTTTGCAGATCACGCTGTAATTTACTGTCTAGTAAAATCATCAGACGATCAATTCCAATTACAAAATGATCTAGAAAGAATTTCTGTATGGTGCAAAAAGTGGCAATTGGCACTAAACAAAGAAAAGTGTGAGGTCATCCACATGGGTACTAAAAGAAATCCAATAAATTTTGGGTATACGATAAATCGCACAAATCTAAGGGCTGTCAATGCCACTAAATACCTAGGAATTACAATTACAAGCAACTTCAATTGGAAAGATCACATAAATAATACTGTGGGGAAGGCGAAACCAAGACTGTGCTTTGTTGGCAGAACACTTAGAAGATGCGACAGACCCACTGAAGAGACAGCCTACATTACACTTGTCCGTCCTCTGGTGGAATATTGCTGTGCGGTATGGGATCCTTACCAGGTAGGATTGATGGAGGACATTGAAAGAGTGCAAGGAAGGTCAGTTCATTTTGTGTTATTGCACAATAGGGGTGAGAGTGTCACTGATATGATACGCAAATTGGGGTGGCAGTCACTGAAATGAAGGTGGTTTACTTTGCGGCGAGATCTATTTACAAAATTTCAATCACCATCTTTCTCTTCTGAGTCCAAAAATATTTTGTTGACACCCACCTACATAGGGAGAAATGATCATCATAATAAAATAAGAGAAATCAGACCTCGAACGGGAAGATTTAGGTGTTCCTTTTTCCCATGCACCTTCCGAGAGTGGAATGGTAGAGAAAATGGTACAATGAACTCTCTGCCAGGCACTTAAGTGTGAATTGCAGAGTAACCATGTAGATGTAGATATATATAATCTGTCACACTAACACTCTAAAACTATTCTGGAGCACTCCTGTACAGAGTTAGAGAAGTGTGTTAGAAGCAAGCATTTCAATTTACATTTTAAACTCTGTGCATTTACCACTGACATCTCACATTAGGGGAAGCTGTGTATAATGATAATCGGTACAATTATATTACTTCAACACATAATAAAGTGTCAGGTAAAATATAATTAAGATCTTCATTCCACCAGTTCCCTCATGGCAGTGGATCAGTTAACACACAGAAATGTCTTCCAGATATTAGTTAATTTCATTCAAAGGAATCCTCTAAGGAACGTAACTGAGTTGTTGTGTTCATCTTGGAAACATTATTATAGCCGCTTTTGAAATACAAATGTTGATAAACTACTATGACATGCACAAAACTGAATATTTTAAAAATATTTCACTTTAACTAAATAATTAGAACAAAATCCAGTTTTCACCATTTTCACATCAATACAGCGTGTATTTTTAAAAGGAGGAGGAGGAGGAGGAGGAGGAGGAGGTTACATTTCAAACTAAGCAAAACATGGTCTTTTGGAATGAATATTTCATTTTTCAGCACTGTGTGCAGCGTTTGAAGACTGTCTTAGTACAACTGTGATGAAGGCTTTCATTAGGAAGATTCTTAATGGATGTGTCTACACAGTAGGTTTATTATAGTTATCTTAACGACATTTATACAACCATCTTAATACACATGCAGTTATACATAGAAGACAGTTTCAGAAGGATCCTTGTTTATCTTTCTTCTACTAAAAGAACACACTTTTGCCTCATTACTATTCATAGAATTCATCTATCTACAGGGTGCATGGCCCAACTGTCTTTCTTGATATGTTGTTGTTGTTGTGGTCTTCAGTCCTGAGACTGGTTTGATGCAGCTCTCCATGCTACTCGAATCTGTGCAAGCTTCTTCATCTCCCAGTAACTACTGCAACCTACATCCTTCTGAATCTGCTTAGTATATTCATCTCTTGGCCTCCCTCTACGATTTTTACCCTCCACGCTGCCCTCCAATACTAAATTGGTGATCCCTTGATGCCTCAGACCACGTCCTACCAACTTATCCCTTCTTCTAGTCAAGTTGTGCCACAAATTTCTCTTCTCCCCAATCCTATTCAATACCTCCTCATTAGTTATGTGATCTACCCATCTAATCTTCAGCGTTCTTCTGCAGCACCACATTTCAAAAGCTTCTATTCTCTTCTTGTCCAAACTATTTATCATCCATGTTTCACTTCCATACATGGCTACACTCCATACAAATACTTTCATAAACGACTTCCTGACACTTAAATCTATACTCGATGTTAACAAATTTCTCTACTTCAGAAATGCTTTCCTTGCCATTGCCAGTCTACATTTTATGTCCTGTCTACTCCGACCATCATCAGTTATTTTGCTCCCCAAATAGCAAAACTCCTTTACTACTTTAAGTGTCTCATTTCCTAATCTAATTCCCTCAGCATCACCCAACTTAATTTGACTGCATTCTATGATCCTCGTTTTGCTTTTATTGATGTTCATCTTATATCCTCCTTTCAAGACACTATCCATTCCGTTCAACTGCTCTTCCAAGTCCTTTGCTGTCTCTGACAGAATTACAATGTCATCGGCAAACCTCAAAGTTTTTATTTCTTCTCCATGGATTTTAATACCTACTCCGAATTTCTCTTTTGTTTCCTTTACTGCTTGCTCAATATACAGATTGAATAACATTGGGGAGAGACTACAACCCTGTCTCACTCCCTTCCCAACCACTGCTTCCCTTTCCTGTCCCTCAACTCTTATAACTGCCATCTGGTTTCTGTACAAATTGTAAATAGCCTTTCGCTCCCTGTATTTTACCCCTGCTACCTTCAGAATTTGAAAGAGAATATTCCAGTCAACATTGTCAAAAGCTTTCTCTAAGTCTGCAAATGCTAGAAACGTAGGTTTGCCTTTTCTTAATCTAGCTTCTAAGATAAGTCGAAGGGTCAGTATTGCCTCACGTGTTCCAATATTTCTACGGAATCCAAACTGATCTTCCCCGAGGTCAGCTTCTACTAGTTTTTTCATTCATCTGTAAAGAATTCGCGTTAGTATTTTGCAGCCGTGACTTATTAAACTGATAGTTCGGTAATTTTCACATCTGTCAACACCTGCTTTCTTTGGCATTGGAAATATTATATTCTTCTTTAAGTCAGAGGGTATTTCACATGTCTCATATATCTTGCTCACCAGATGGTAGAGTTTTGTCAGGACTGGCTCTCCCAAGGCTGTCAGTAGTTCTAATGGAATGTTGTCTACTCCCGGGGCCTTGTTTCAACTTAGGTCTTTCAGTGCTCTGTCAAACTCTTCACGCAGTATCATATCTCCCATTTCATCTTCATCTACATCCTCTTCCCTCTCCATAATATTGTCCTCAAGTACATCGCCCTTGTATAGACTCTCTATATACTCCTTCCACCTTTCTGCTTTCCCTTCTTTGCTTAGAACTGGGTTTCCATCTGAGCTCTTGATATTCATACAAGTGGTTCTCTTTTCTCCAAAGGTCTCTTTAATTTTCCTGTAGGCAGTATCTATCTTACCCCTCATGAGATAAGCCTCTACATCCTTACATTTGTCCTCTAGCCATCCCTGCTTAGCCATTTTGCACTTCCTGTCGATCTCATTTTTCAGACGTTTGTATTCTTTTTTGCCTGCTTCATTTACTGCATTTTTGTATTTTCTCCTTTCATCAATTAAATTCATTATCTCTTCTGTTACCCAAGGATTTCTGGCAACCCTCGTCTTTTTACCTACTTTATCGTCTGCTGCCTTCACTACTTGATCCCTCAAAGCTACCCATTCTTCTTCTACTGTATTTCTTTCCCCCATTCCTGTCAATTGTTCCCTTATGCTCTCCTTGAAACTCTGTACAACCTCTGGTTCTTTCAGTTTATCCAGGTCTCATCTCCTTAAATTCCCACCTTTTTGCAGTTTCTTCAGTTTTAATCTACAGTTCATAACCAATAGATTGTGGTCAGAGTCCACATCTGCCCCTGGAAATGTCTTACAATTTAAAACCTGGTTCCTAAATCTCTGTCTTACCATTATATAATCTATCTGATACCTTTTAGTGTCTCCAGGGTTCTTCCGTGTATACAACCTTCTTTTATGATTCTTGAACCGAGTGTTAGCTATGATTAAGTTGTGCTCTGTGCAAAATTCTACCAGGCAGGTTCCTCTTTCATTTCTGCCCCCCAATCCATATTCAACTACTACGTTTCCTTCTCTCCCTTTTCCTAATACCGAATTCCAGTCACCCATGACTATTAAGTTTTCGTCTCCCTTCACTATCTGAATAATTCCTTTTATTTCATCATACATTTCTTCAATTTCTTCGTCATCTGCAGAGCTAGTTGGCATATAAACTTGTACTACTGTGGCAGGCGTGGGCTTCATGTCTGTCTTGGCCACAATAATGCATACACTATGCTGTTTGTAGTAGCTTACCCGCACCCCTATTTTTTTTTTTATTCATTATTAAACCTACTCCTGCTTTACCCCTATTTGATTTCGTATTTATAGTCCTGTATTCACCTGGCCAAAGGTCTTGTTCCTCCTGCCACCAAACTTCACTAATTCCCACTATATCTAACTTTAACCTATCCATTTCCCTTTTTAAATTTTCTAACCTACCTGCCCGATTAAGGGATATGACATTCCACACTCCGATCTGTAGAACGCCAGTTTTCTTTCTCCTGATAATGACGTCCTCCTGCGTAGTCCCCACCCGGAGAACCGAATGGGGGACTATTTTACCTCCGGAATATTTTACCCAAGAGGACGCCATCATCATTTAACCAAACAGTAAAGCTGCATGCCCTCGGGAAAAATTATGGCTGTAGTTTCCCCTTGCATTCAGCCGTTCGCAGTACCAGCACAGCAAGGCTGTTTTGGTTAGTGTTACAAGGCCAGACCAGTCAATCATCCAGACTGTTGCCCCTGCAACTACTGAAAAGGCTGCTGCCCCTCTTCAGGAATCACACATTTGTCTGGCCTCTCAACAGATACCCCTCTGATGTGGTTGCACCTACGGTACGGCTATCTGTATCGCTGAGGCATGCAAGCCTCCCCGCCGACGGCAAGGTCCTTGGTTCATGGATGATGTGTGCTATTCCACCTTGCAGATCACATAATGTAGTAAAGCACAGAAAGTACTATATTATTATTATTATTATTATTATTATTATTATTAGATAATTTTGTTTCCAGGCAGCAAGTAAACTGTCCACAACACCCAGACAGAGTACTGCATCTTCCTAATAGACTAAAGTGTAGCAGATGTTACAGAAGTTATGTGGTAATGCATGTTTCATCAACATACCTATTCACTTTTGCAACACACTGATCATTTTAAATATTGTTTTACTTTCTTTATAATATGGGCAACAAAGTAATGATTAATTGCCCTTTCTTACTACGAGCCATGTTAAGTACCCCTGTAAAACAGAGTTTAGGTCTACTATACACAGCAGTTTTGCTGAAGCAAGTAAACCGATTACAAAGTGAGGAATGGACGCAGTAGTTCAGATGGAAGTAAGACAGCTTTGTAATTTATCCCTTATGTTATTCAAACTGTATATTGAGTGAGATGTGAAGTTAGTTTGATGTTCAATGGATCATTTGTGTGATTAATAATAATGATGTGGAGTCAGTCACTTTATACCCATATCACACACTGGCATGTAAATATGGCTACATACTTACCATCTACAATGGATTTTTTGTGAAAAAGAATTAAAGTTCAGGGAGAAGAAATAAAACTTTGAGATTTAACAATGAAACTGTAATTCTGACAAAGACAGGAAAGTACTTTAAAGATTAGTTAAACAAAATAGTCTTGAAAAGAGATTATAAAATGAACAACCACAAAAGTCAAACATGAGTAATGGAATGTACTCTTATTAAATCACATGATATTCAGGGAATTAGATTAAGAAATGAGACACTAACAGCACCAGATGAGTTTTGCTAATTTGTTAGCATAGTAACTGATGATGGCTGAATTTAATGCAGACATTGGCAATAGTAAGAAAAGCATTTCTAAAAAAGATGAATTTGTTAACGCTGAATATAAACTGAAATATCTGAACCTTTTTTCTGAAGGTATTTGTATGAAGTATAACCATGTATGGAAGTGAAATGTGGAGAATAAACATTCAGACAAGAGAAGAGAAGAGAAGCTTCTGAAATGTGGTGCTACAGAAGAATGCTCAAATTATATGGGTATGCTGATGCATAGTGATGCATCAGTTGGCACAATGAACTTGCATTTGGGAGGATGACAGATCGAACCCCATCAGACTGTACACATTGAAGTTTTCCTTGATTTCCCTTGATTGTTTGAAGCAAATGCCAGGATGGTTATTTTGAAAGGGCACAGCTTATTTCCTTCCCTATCCTTCCTCAGTCTAAGCTTTGTACAGTGTCTAATAATCGAGCTGTAAATAGGACATTAAACCATACTCTTTCTTTCTTTCTTCCTTCCTTCCTTCCTTCCTTCCTTCCTTCCTTCCTTCCTTCAAATAACTAATTAGGAGGTATTGAACTGAATTGCAAGAAAAAGAAATTTGTGGCACAACTAGACTAAAAGAAGGAATTTTGGAGCTGGGAGGAAGGAGGAGAGGGGAATAAATTGCAGAAAGAGACCAAGGTGTGAGTGAAGTATGAAGGTTCAAACGAACATAATTTGCAGAAGTTTCACAGACAGAAAGAGGCTTGCACAGAATAGAGATGGGTGGTGAAACTGCATCAAACCAACCTTCAGACTGATGATGACAACAACCATCCACACAGCATGTTTAAGTTAAGGAATAATATTAATGTGATAAGCATTTACATCCCACCCCTACTTTCCTCATCATCACATTGATTCAATCCCACAGACACTGGACTTGCATTTCAAATCAGTGGGTCTGAAACTCCCTTCTGGTCTTATAGATTTAAGTGTTCCTAAATCACTTAAGATGAATACTGGGATGCTTCCTATGAAAAGGACATAGTTAAGTTTGCATGAAGACTTTATCCTGCACAAGAAATTAAACCCTAATGTTCCCTGTTCGGCACTCACAGTTCGAGAAATGATAAATATCAGCACCCTTAGTGATGGTGCTGCAAATTTTTCCTAGTTTATACAAATGAGTATAATGAAGATACCCTTGTTGTATTTTAATTACTCTATTAAAAAACACAAGAACCACAGTGCAGGATGCAGGAAGTGTTTTATGGATGCGAAGTTCACACAAGTGATGTGGTTTATTCTAGTATAGCTCACTAAAGTGAGGTGGATTAACACCAACTAAGTTGACATTTTGATTGCAGACCACAATACAGGTTCCTCCTGTTTCCTTTCACTTCAGCAGTTAAATAAATTAAATGGACATAGGTTACAGTAGTTATGCAGAGGTAAAGAGGCTCAGACAGAATAGAGTAGGGTGGTGAAACTGTATCACACCCATCTTCAGACTGATGACCCTGACAACCAAGCTGAGAGTATGTTTAAGTGACCTCAAAGTAACCCCAAAAAAGAATTTTAATAGCTTAAGTACCCGCAACATGAGGATCACTCTGATTACCAAAGAAAATCTCAGTTCTGCACAATGGATCAGGTTTGACTAATCTGATACTGACTATTTTTCCATAATGGGTTCACCAATCCCTTCTACATTCACCATCAGCATAACAGGAATAAAGTTTACAAGTACTGGTATAGGAAAATATTCCATTATGGTTTTCAACATATAAATTTATTGTATGTCACAACATTCCCTTTGCAGGATAGTTAACTTGTTATTTCTGACACATGAAAACTTTAAGTGAGTAAAGGGACACAAATTAAGCAGCATCAGAAACCAGGTAAGAAGAGTGTACCATTACTGAAATTTATGAATTCATAATCTTTCTCCTTGCTATTTAACATGAAAGTGTGCAGAAGCCACAATATAATAAATCTCCACTCATTGTTGATTTTGTATTTATTTCTGTAAATGTATACCTTCCTCCTTCCATTCAATCACCTTAAGCTAAGCTGTAAAGAAGAGTCAGTTACATCATTCATCTGTCATTAATCTAAACTAAGGTTTTTTCCATATATTTACTGTTTATGGATTTTGTACCTCAGTAAGAATCGAAGCATCAGAAAGGCAGTCATGAACATGTTTAGACAACTTTCAAAGCTCTTAGCAAAACTAATCTGTCTTCGCTGTCAACAGCTGTCTGTTGGTGCATGAATTTAAGGAGAATATAGCATAGCCGACTTCTTCCAATGTGCAGTGTAGAATTGTGACATAGTTTGTGAATTTCTAAAATTGTCTTCAAAATGCTCAAGCCAAAAATGAATTTTCTTGATTATATGGACGACATAAAAGAGTATCAAAGACTGTGTGGTATAACCACCATTTAAAATGATAGTTATGTTACATACAAAATATTAATAATTATTGCTGCCTGACTACAGCCTGCCATAACCTGAACACACATCAGTGCTCATGTAAAAGAAGCTGAACTTCATAATTCCAATAGACTGCTGCACAAGAAAATTGTTAAACTGGTAAGACATAATCCTTTTTGTAATAAAATATATGCTATATAAAGTACCAGTATCAATATGGACATTACTTGACACAGCAAAACCTCTAAGCAACATTATATGGGAAGCATTAATTGTTAATACCCAGAGAATGAAAGTGTCAAACAGGCAGACTGCAACATTAATGCTGCATATGCAGAGATTATAAAACAAAGCTGTGTGAAAGAGTGGAAGGGGTGGTTGGCTTTGTGGTTGATAATCGCAAGAATTATGAGCTGGATGGTAATACATGGTAATACATTTTTGCCATACGTATGTTTGTGGCATAAAGCTGTATATTTACAAAGATATAACTACTATTTTACCTACTTCTACTCAAGAACTCACTCAGCATACAGTAGCAGCTGTCAGGTAGAAACAATTTTCACTTGCTTTTGAAAATATCTTTGTTATTTACCATACATTTTTGAGAAGACTTTAATAGCTGTACAAGTCACTACTTACTGTCACAAAAGTTAGATAACAGTCAAGACCATGTTCCTTTAGAGCACTTGACCCACTCGGGTAGCTGAGGGCATTAGCATATCATTTGCAGGGTTCGGGAAGATGAGTCTGCCGAAGATTGAATCCACCTTGTGGCAAGCCAGCCAACCTGGATACAGTTTTTTGGCAGTTCCCAGTATCCACCAAGGTAAATACTGGGCTGGTACCCACATCCCACATCAGATACATGCTACGTAAACATTTAGAAAATGTTCCCACACTTGAACATGAGATTTGCACTAGATACAGAGAGATGGGGTACCCAGACTCCATCCAGGGAACAACTGTCACTAACTTTGTTTCAGCCTTTATAGCAATGATGACGCCATAGAAAAACAGGAAAAGGGAAATGAGAAGAATCAGCTTCTTTACAATACCTTATTTGTTTCAGTATTATATTCAGATTTGAAAAGATTGTTAATAGCAGATTTACTACGGAATAAATGTACTGTGATACTCCTGTCATTATTACTAATTGCTCAAACAAACAAAGGCCTACAAAATTTGTGGATTCAACACACAATTCTAATCTAATTCATTTGTGCAATGAATTTTGTCAGTCCAAATGAAGAATCACTGCAAAACAATCACTTCCTCAAAACACTCCTGATACACGTGGCTTCAGCCATATTACGGAGAAGACTGGGAATGGGATCTGGAAAATTACAAGAATTAATTATGTCCAAGAAATGTGTCTAAAAATTATCTATCTGTCAATTTTTATTGTTTATTGCATCAAAATTTTTCACAATTGCAGGAATAAATAATTGAGACAACCAAATTTCACAAAATTTTGCTACATGTTGATGCTGAAGAGTGTCCTGTTCCATCCTTATTCTGGACATTTTTAACAGTGGTGTTTTAAAATATATCTGAGAATATCTCAATAAAACTCAGAAAGCACATTTCACATTATAATTTCCATCATCTCCTCTACTGTAACTACTTTATGCTTTCAAATAACTATTCCAATGAGTTTTACATTTTGTAAACTTTGTTACAAGTTAGTCAGTAGGAGCATGTTTTAGTGGTTGAAACTTCACTTGGATCTCTTCTTTGCAGTAAAAATTATGATTTTTGAAATAAATCACCAAATCGACCACCAAAATGATCATGTTCGACAATGCTGAATGTATCCTCATGTGGAGAGAGGTGGGAAGATGTAATGCACCCAAAAACATAGTCAAACATGATCATTTTGGCAGTCCATGTGTTATGGTGTATGAAGGCATAACAATGCAGAACTCCAAAACGTTGGACAAAGTACATTCACCCGTCAACATTATTGTGGCTTTGTACGCTTACGTCAGCAGCTCAAGGTCTTGTTTGCTCAGGACAGGATGTGTATGTTGTCATCATCAGTATTTCATCATTGTCATTGATGCATGGGTCACCAAAGTGGCATCCGATTTTAAAAAAAAAAAAAAAAAAAAAAAAGACTTGCACCAGGTGGCCAGACTCCTCAAATGAGGACTCCCAATCACAGATGCAATAAGCACAATTTAGTTTTTGGACTCTTTCCCCACATGCAACTGTTCTGCCCCAACTTCATTTTTATGGATGACAGTTAACAACCACATCAAACTCTGCATGTGGAGCTGCTCTCTGAATGAGAGGATATTCGGTGAATCAAATGGCCTGCCCATTCCCATCAAGTGCATATAGGATGCATCGGAGACACACATTGCAGCACGTCCACATGCACCAACGACCATCCAGCATTTGTCAACTGTGCTGGTGGATGAATGGAATGTCCTACAGTGAGAACCCTTTAACAACCTTGTGGTCAGCATGGGAACACACTGCAGAGCGTGCACCGCTGTCTATGGTGATCACACACCCTATTAAGAATCATGTTTCATCTTTTCTTGTAACATCCAGGGGAGCATCACGAATAGCAGTGACTTCAGTGTAATTATTGTCTTTGAGTAAAAGTGTTATTTCTGTTTATTTTACTGCATATTTCTTTCAGTTAAATATGTTTGACGTTGTACCAACTGCAGGTGACAGTCTGAATCATTATATTAGTCTGAAATATCAGGTATGCCAAGATCACTTTTAAATCTTTTTATTGATTACCAGTTTTGACAGATCTGTGCTGTTATCATTGCATCTTGTAAAACATTAACATTACTAGCCTGGTCAACATTGTAATGTTAAATGAATGTCTGCTAAAATACATCAGCACAACATGATGTATGTTTTATATTTGTGCTGGTTTATGTTTGATGTGCTGACGTTCCTTGCTATCTTTTATTCTAAGAGACACAATGTCACTATGTGACTTGCAAGTTTGTAAAGATCATGAACTTCTGTTAATGTGTTACAAGGTCCCATGACAACAGCCTAGATCTGTCCGGTCCGGTAAGTAATAAAAAGACTTATAAGCAATTGTGGCCTACCTGATATTTCAGAATAATATAACCATTCAGTTACCTTCCATACTATACTGCAGCAGTTCTTTCTACACAGCAAGTCCCTGTTTCATTAGGACTGCTTGTGTGAAATTCCACACCGCAATGTTATCTCTTGGTAAGGTATGATTCTTGAAGTTTCAGCAACAGCCGTGTCAAAGGACAAATTGCTAGTGTTGCTGTGGCAGACTTTCTGGCTGCTAAAGTAACAGTGCATAGAGGTGGAGGTGGAGCTGTGATGCAGCATCAAGTTTTATATTAATTTTAGTATTTGTGGGCGAAAAATTTTATTATACAGGGTGTTCAAAAACAGTGTTAAATACTGCGAGAAGTGGTAGTATGCATCAAAACAAGAAAAAATGGTACAAATGGCTCTGAGCACTATGGCACTTAATGTCTGAGGTCATCAGTTCCCTAGAACTTAGAGCTACTTAAACCTAACTAACCTAAGGACATCACACACATCCATGCCTGAGGCAGGATTCGAACCTGCAACCATAGCAGTCACACGGTTCCAGACTGTAGCGCCTAGAACTGCTCGGCCACTCCAGTCGGCTTCAAACCAAGAAAAATAACTCCAGTAAACATGGGTCCTGAAATGTATACTTTTTGCAATAAACACATGTTTACAGGTGGTGTTCAATGTGGCATCCATTCATGACAATGCACCCCTCTGCCCTCCAAGTAAGGAATGATGCACCCTTTCAAGTATATCTGGTTGCTGTTGTACATGCATGCACGTATAGAAGAGACAACCCTGTAGTGTCTGCACATCATTGATTGGTGTAGTGTAGATCAATTCCTTCAGGTGTCCCCATAACCAAAAGTCTAGGGGACTGAGGTCTGAGGAATGAGCATACCAAGGTATGGGGCCCCCTGATCAATCCAGCAGTCCTGGTGCACAATCATGCATGACCCACATCTGTATTCGTCGCTAAAATCATGCAGCCTCTAGCAACATAGGCAATACATCAATGAGAAAGTCCAGACAATGCACCCAGTTAACCTTTGTGGTAGCATGTATGGTCCTATTAATCTTTTGCCAAGTACATATGGTCATATGTTGATAGAGAATCAGTGTTGATGCCCTCTTTCCTTAAATGCTTGGGGACTTATATCTACCCATACATGCTGGTTGTGGAAATTCACAACACCATCTCCTGACAACCATGCCTCGTCAGTAAATAAAATCTTGGATATTAACAGCGGTCTGCACCACACTTCTGCAACAGCCATTGACAGAACCGCCATCTGCCATGATGATCCTGTGGCCTTAGGGCTGAACACACTTTAGATGATACACGTACAGCAATTGATCATGAACCACCTGCCAGATAAGAGAATGACACACACTTTCTGCTGCTGCTGATCATCGCACATAGCTCCCAGATGTTTCTTCCACCAAAGGTAACACACACTCCTCCATGTCAGATGTGCAGACTGTGCGGGCCTTCCGCTGCCAGTCTTCCAAGGTGCAGGGGTATGTGTGTCCCTCAGATGCTGAAAAGTCTACCAAACAGCTTATCAGAGGGCACTCTGCACTGTGAATATTTTTCAGTGTGGGCTCACAGACTATGTCCATTTGCTAGACCATAGCAGAATAGCATATGCCCCATTTCACTTGCCCAGTAGTAGGCTTCCATTGCTAACAAGTAATGGAAGAGAGGAAATGTAAATCTACTAAACCATTTGTACATACAGACAGAGTAATAACAGTAAACATATGACTGAATCCACATCTGGAAGAAGGTAAAAAGACCATGATACGTTCCCAGAGTTGACAGTACTGTACAACACGGCTCAAAAACACAATGAAAACTAATGTAGGCTACAATATAACTCAAACCACACAACTGACTTTTGACCACCTAATTGTAGGTAGAGCACTGTGAGTAAGATATCATAATACCATGCAGACACATTTGACAGAGCGCCAATGCAATGACTGTGCTAACATCCGTAACCACGCATCACGCAAGCCCTTCCTTTAAACATGTGTTTACCTTGGAAAGTATGGATTTCCAGACCCAAGTTTATATTCAACACTTTCTTTTGAACACGCTATATTTGACCCGAATAGAGAGAGCCAGGTTCCTGCTCACTCTTCCATGACAACACCCCAACCCACAAAGCAAAGACTGCCTATGATTTTTTGGCCAGCAAATGGATCACAGTCCTGGATCACCCACCATATTTGCTGGATTTTACCCCAGCCAACTTCTTGATATTCCCCAAATTGAAGTTGAGAGGACAATACTACAACACATTTATGGAAGCTCCAGATAATTGTACTGCTGTACTACATGCAGTTCCACAAAAGGACTACAATGACCATTTGAAAACACTTTTAAAACAATGTCAGCATGTATTGATAAAGGATGAGAAAATTTTGAATAAATACAGTGAATTTGTGAACATAATCCATTACTTTTATTTTTCACAGCCACAGCTGTAACACAACTCTGATACAAGGTGTGTGCAGGGTCCAAATTTCATCAAGCTATACTATGTGGCAGTGACATATCATGTGATAGTTATTTTTGTCTGTAAGTTTTGCATACCATGTCTATATCAAAATGAAGTACAGCAGAGCTACGAAATCTACAGGAATGGTACAATCCAAGGGGCTGACTGTAACAACACAGTGTCTCTAAGGATACAGCTTACTTCACTCAAGAGGTACGGTACTATTACAGAAAACTGAATAATTTCCTTGACCCATTAGTAGCAAATTTTTTCAGTTGTAACTGGTAATGGACATGAGGCAATTTGGTTGCATTTCCAACCAGAATACAGCAGAGTCATCTAACCTTTTCTGCTGTTTATCATGATGTAACTGAGACAGGATAAGTAGCACCCACAAATGATGGTTTGAGGTAGACCAATATTCACTCATACTGTCTAATCATGATGGACACATTCTACATAACACTGAAGAAGGTCCAAATATCACCACATGAGATGTTTCTGCAATATGTAAATACCTCTCTCAGTACTGAATAGAGGATACTACATGGGCAGTTCACATTTCTGTATCATCTTCAACACGTATGTTTCATTTGATCATCGACTATGAGAGAAATTTTGTTGACAATTTGTTGCATGAAGTGCTGAGAGAGAGAGAGAGAGAAAGAGAGGGAGGGGGGGAGAGAGAGTGGGGGAGAGGGGGGGGGAGAGAGGGGGGGAGGGGGAGAGGGGAGGGAGAGGGGGGAGAGGTGGGGGAGAGAGAGAGAGAGAGAGAGAGAGAGTGGGGGAGAGGGTGGGAGAGGGGGAGAGAGGGAGAGGGAGAGGGAGAGAGAGAGAGAGAGAGAGAGAGAGAGTTGTAATCTAGTAATAAAAATACCTGCAGATGAGTAGAAGCCACAATCTGTAAGGACAAAATAAAATTATGCAACATGAAGGGCTTGTTTGTAGTAGGTAATTTGTTATAAATATTACAGACACCTGAAGAACCAAAGATGTTGAAGGTTAATATAAGGATAACTGTTACCTGGAAAATTTGTGGGGGAATCTGGAAGTAGTGAATACCAGATATGCACTATAAGAAGACTTATACACAAAGAAGAAAAATTCTTGTATGAAGCACTGACATTTCAGACATTAAAACATAGAACTAGTAATGGACTTGTACCTCCAATCAGAGGTGCCACACAATTTTTCCACCTGAGGATGACGAGGGGGAACACCAATAAATTTGTGTGGAACTACTATTTATTGTTTGACATAAGTTTAACATATTTGCACAAAAGTATGTTGGAAATCTAATACTGTATCTTTAATTCCACAAGGCTAGGAATTCCAGTTCCAGAATAAAGAACAATGTATAAAACTAACTTGATGTTTTAGCAATGGAAAATCCAGGATGGAACGTAACGATATTATGAAAGGATAGTTGCTACTCACCATAGAGTGAAGCAGCATCCCCACTATATAGTGAGTAGCAACTATCCTTTCCATAATATTGTAATCTGATATTTTTGTTTTTTACACGACCGAATTGTCACACATTGATGGAAAGGTTTATTACAATTAAGTACAAGTAAAGTTCATTAGTTTCATGTTCCAAGGATTATTTGCATGATAAACTTGTAGTGATATGGAATGTGGTATTTCACATTCCCATCACAAATTAATTTGTAAATATGTCTACATGCTGAACTCTTTTTAAACTTTTTATTACATTTTTAAACATCTACAGATGTGAGTTACTAATACCTACCCTCCACCTTTTACACATTACATTAAAAGAAATTTTTTTGCAGAACAGGTGTTGTCAAGGAGAAACTTCCTTATTTTGTTTTCAAATTTTATTTTGCTGTCAGTCAGATATTTTAAATCACTGGGTAAGTGATCAAATATTTTAGTTGCAGCATTGTACACACCTTTTTGTGCTGAAGACAACCTTAAGGTGTAGTAATGAAGGAAATTTTTCCTTCTGGTATTATAATTATGTACAATATCATTCCCTTTAAACTGCAATGGACTATTTATAATGAACTGCATGAGAGAATAAATACACGGTGAAGTGAGAGCCAGTATGTGCCACTCCTTAAACAGATGTCCACAAGATGATCATGAGTGAGCACCACACACTATTCCTAAAGCACATTTTTTAGCAATGCAGACTTCCTTTCTTAATGATGAGTTACCCCAGAAGGTTATTCCATATGACATTATTGAATGAAAATATAAAAAAATATGTCGACTTACCGATTCGTCTCTCCCAAAAATTTACAATGACCACAGGGTTATGTAAGTAAGTTACATATAAAACATTACACTATCAGCTTCATCATGCAGAATTAATTTAGGAAAAGATTGAGTTGTTACGTATTATAAAACATAACACAAATTCAGAAACAATGAGATAAGATTTTGTGGTGATCAGCACAAAGATGTGTGTGCTTGTGAATTAATACTGAAAAATAGTTTGCTTTTAACTGCAACTGTATATAAATCCATATTGGGAAATTTCTAACTGTTTATGAGGAATCTGGATTCCTTACTATGCTATAAGACAGCAGCAAACAGTTAATAGTCTCCAGCGACTTCAGTGTAGATTTTCTAAAGGATTCTGAAAGGAAAAATGATCTGGAAACCTTACTTGGAGCCTAAAATTTTATCTCAGTAACTAACATTCCAGCACAAGAAACAGAAGACAGTTGGACCTTAATTGATAATATTTTCTTTAAAGCAAGAAAATAACTGTGTACGTCTTAACAAATGCTCTTTTAGATAATGACGCTCAGTTAGTTAGGATGAATAAGATAGTGCCTTACAGCATCGATATTCAGTGACAATCAGTTGGAATAATTCATGACTCCAGACCAAATGTTTTTAAGAATGATTTACAAGAGATGACTTGGGATGTAATTTATAATGAACCAAATGCTGACATAAAATTTAATCCATTCCACAATAAAGTCATATAATTATTTCAAAATAGCTTTCCACATAGCCAGAAAGAACATTAAACAGCCATGTAAAAAACTGTGGATGACAAGATGAATTAAAGTATCTTGTGAAAGGAAAAGGGAAATGTACCCATTGGCAAGAACAAAGAGATTTCATTCAATATTTGCACAATACAAAAACTACTCAAAATTACTAAGAAAAGTTATTAAAAATTCAAAGAACATGCACATTATGTTGGAAATTGGTAATTCTGACAACATAGTTAAGGCTATATGGAACGTAGTGAAACGAGACAGGACAACCAGTCACAGAATTGTACATCATCACTACTGAAGTAAATGGAAAGACTATAAATGATGAGTCACAGGTAGAAAATATGTTTAATACTAACTTATTAAATACAGTAGAAAGTACAGGGACAAACAGTTCAAGGGAAAATTCACACCAGTATTTGAAAAAGCAACCCACATAGAATTCTATCAAATGGATGTATCACCAACTTCTCCTTCTGAAATTAACAAAATTATACATTCACTCAAAATTAAAAATTCATTTGGATTAGATGATCGTTACAATAGAGTGCTATAGATTTGTTCCCATATCATAAGCCCCATCTTATCTGAAATATGTAATGCATGACTATTGAAAGTCACTTTTCCAAAGAAACTGAAATATTCCACTGACAAACCTCTCTGTAAGAAAGGTGATAGAACAGATGTCAGTAGTTAATGACTTGGTCCACTGCTGCCATTTTCCAAAATTTTGGAGAAGGTGGTGTATTCCAGAATAGTATCTTACCTAATTGACAATAATATCCACAACAAACATGAATTTGGATTTTAGAAGATCTGCTTCACTGAAAATGCCATTTACATGGTCACTCACCAAATTTTACAGGCATTAAATAATAAAACAGTGTCAGTTGGTATTTTCTGCAACCTATCTAAGGCATTTGTCTATGTTAATAACAATATTCTCTTAGATAAACTGATGTTTTATGGGGATGATGGTATAAGCAACAAATGGATAATGTCATATCTGACAAAACACATGCAGTAAGTTTTACTTAGTAAGTCAACCCATGTAGTCCAGGTACATTACTCTAACCGAGGAGAAATCATGCACGGGGTTCCCCAAGGCTCAGCCTTAAGCCCACTAGTATTCCTCATATAGGTAAATGATCTTCCGTCTGATAGACAAGAAGCAGAATTAGTTCTTTTGCAGATGCAGTCCAAGCATACACACAGAAACAGAAAAAATAGTAAACAATGTTCATAAAAGTATCATTGACTGGTTTTCTGCAAATGGTCTCAGCCCCAATTTTAAAAAGACATAACATATTCAGTTCTGCAGGTCTAGGGGTACTGCACCACTGACAAGTGTAACGTGTGGTGAGGTAATAATAAAAAAGGTAGAAACTTCAAAATTCTTAGATGTTCATATTGATGAGAATTTAAACAAGAAAACGCACATTTTGGAACACCAAAACAACTTAGTTTGTATTTAGAATCTCTGCAGATCTTACAGAGAGACGAATCTGTAAGTTGACATTCTGCATATCTTCATTCAGTAATATCATATGGAATAATGTTCTGGGGAAAGTCATCTTTAAGTAAAAAGTCTTTATTGTTCTAAAACAAGCTGTAAGAGTAATATGTTTCACACACCCATGATCATCTTGTAGACATCTATCGAAAGGGTTGGGAACTGTTCACCTCACATTTACTATCTCATGAAATTTGTTGTAAATAATCCACTGTAGTTCAACAGGAACAATATGTACATAATTACAATACCAGAATGAAAATTGGCATTCATCACTACACATTAAGGTTGTTTTCAGCAAATTAAGGTGTGCACAATGCTGCAACAAAAATTTTTGGTAACTTACCTAGTGATACAAAATGTCTGACAGACAGAAAAGTAAAATTTGAAAACAAACTAAAAAAGTTTATCCTTGGCAACTTCTCTTGTTCTGTAGAATAATTTCTATTACTGTAATGTGTAAAAGGTGATGGGAGGAATTAGTAGCTCACATTTGTAGATGTTTATAATGAATTAAAAAAGCAGTTTACAACTGTTCGGCATATAGCCATATTTAAAAATTAAGTTGTGCTGTGCATGCAATATTATTCATTCCATGTCATCACAATTTACTGTGCAATTGATCCATGGAACATAAGACTAACTAACTAACTAAATGTGCCTGAAGTAACTTGTTTTAGGAGTTCTGAAATGTGCTTTTTCTACTTTAAATTCTCATCAATATGGACATCTAAGAATTTTGAATTTCCACCCTATTTATGTTTCCTCAGCATGTGTTATACTTATCATTGTATAATGTCCCTAGATGTGCAGAACTGAATATGTTGTGTCTTCAAAAATTGAGGGCGAGACCATTCACAGAAAACCAGTCAATGACCCTTTCAACAACATTGTTTACTACTTCTTATCTTGCTGAATGTATGCTTGGATTGATAACAATACCACTGTCATCTGCCAAAAGAACTGATTCTGCTTGATGTATATTACATGAAACATCATTTAGATACACGAGTAACAATATCAGGCCTAAGATTGAGCCTTGGCGACCATCATATGTGATTTCTCCCCAGTCAGAATAAGGTCCCTCAACTACATCAGTTGGGTTACCAAGTACAACTTTTGCATGCTTTTGGTTAGATATGTTGCTATCCATTTTTATGTAGAAGAATATTGATTCTGCAATCAAATGCATCAGATAAATCATGGAAAATAGCAACTGGTACTGTTTTATTATTTAATGCTTGTAAAATTTGGTAAGTGAACACGTAATGGGAGTCTCAGAAGAGCAACTCTTATATAATCCAAACTGTGATTTGCTGAAGATATTATTGTTGCTCAGGTGGGATACTAGTCTCGAATACACCAACTTCTCAGAAATTTTGGAAAATGGCAGCAGTGGATATTACAGTTTCTCTGCAAAAATGTCTTGCAATAGTCATGCATTGCATATTTCAGGTAAGACTGGATGTATGATATGGGAACAAATCCTTAGTACCCTATTGGAAATACCATGAAATCCAAATAAGTTTTTATTTTTGAGTGAATGTATAATTTTCTTAATTTCAAAAGGAGAAGTTGGTGATACATTCATTTGATTGAATTCTATGCTGGTTGCTGTTTCAAATATTGCTGCAAATTTTACCTTGAACAGTTTTTCCGTATACTCTCCCTTGCATTGTCCGATGGTGGCCTCCCCATACATTTTCTACAAAAAACTCAGCCACTTCACTTCCGCTACTCATATGTAGGCCATGTCTTTTACATCCTCATCTCCCAATTGTAGCAACAGGCACTGCATTCATATGAGATACCATTTTAGTCAGCAGCAGCCCTCTCAACTGTTCACAACACGCACAACAGAGTTAATTCAAGTCTGGTCATGTCACTGTAGAAGCTCCAGAAGACTCACATTTGTGTGTGTAATTGCTGCTCCTAATTTCATCCAGGTCACCCCTAATGCTCTAATTTCTATCCTTAGCCAAGCTGTTCCTCAGTATACATACTACAGTAATATGACCATCTATGCTAAAATCTTTGTATAAATTCTGTATATCCTCTGTCACCTGGCTAAGCCTAGCACTTGGCTTCACAATATCTGTGACCTGTCATCCTGTTCCTAGTTTGTCTCCCCATCTGGCTTACACAAATCTACACTTAGTTCCTTTTTTGTAAGTCTGCTGTAACCTACTGTGACCGACAGCAGGCTGAGGCTCTCCCCTCCTACTTCACATAACAAGTCAATTTTATTTGATACCATAAGCTCAAATGTAGATGAAAAAGTTGAAAAGCTGGTCCCTTTTACCAATGCTTGTCACCTTTAAAAGTAATCAACAGTCATGCAGTTTGTTTAGGTAAAGACAGTGTGAACTTTTTTAAATAGCTAAAATGCAGGAATTAAAAGCATTACAAAATACATTTTATTCCAAGTAATAAGTATTTTTCTTTAGTTTTAGTGTCTTCCTAAATAATAATAATAATAATAATAATGGTGTGCTTTTTTATACAGTCATTCAAAAAGAGGACCAACTTCAAAGAATTGTCAGATGCACAAAGAAAATAAGTTTTCTTGCCCTGCCACAGGTGAGTAGGTTATGTCTAGTGCAGAAAAATAATTTTCAGTAAACAGCCACCTGACTGGTCTATGTAAGACTAGAACAAAATTAGCATGAGAGAAAACTCACTAAACATTTATTATTATTTCAATATAACTAGAATGTTCATGAGTAATCAGTATGATAATTCTGCTTTAAAAATTACTTAGTATCAATTTTGATTTTGAGATGTCTAAAAATAGTTCAGCTTTCCACTAAAAAATATACTAATATTCTCAAATGAAGTAACGTGAAGAACAATTGAGCTGCCAAATATTTACATGTGTGCTTCTCTGTGTTAGACTTGTATTGGAATCATTCAGTAAAAAACTGTGTGTGCTGCTTCTGATCAACTGATTACTATATTTCATTTGGGCAGCCTCCAATTTCCTCCCCCCACCCTCTCCCCCCCCCCCCCCCCCCCCCACCCACCTACCACCCTTTGCTCCCACTCCAAGTTATACCAAAAAGAAGAAAACCAGAGGGAGAAATTTTATTATAAAATCCAATTTACACATTACTTAATCACCTCACTGACCAGTTGCAGAGAAATATTAAAATTGCCAGACAGAGGAAGGATATACACAATGGCTTTATTGATGCAATGATCCTGAAACTTCACTTGAATGAATTACAGTAAAAACAGAAAACGTAAGTCAGGATATCTAGATGACGACTTGAAACCTGCTATGCCTGAATGGGAGATACACTCTGTTAGTAGATTCAATTCTACTGGAATAATTGTTACTTTGCAGCAGATTAAACCTTCTTACGTTATAACAAAACAGGATAAAGTATGGGAGAGGACCTTGCTGAAATACAGTTAGATTGTTTCCAACTACCTGTTTTAATACCACCAAATCACTTCACACTGAGATCTGAATCCAAGAAAGGTGGTGCAGCTGGAACAAACTGCTGCTGATTTGGGCAGAATAGCATTCAAAATCTAAAAACCTCAATCTGTGAATCATGAAACACTCAACAGCCCCTAGGATTTGCATTTTGGTTGAAATATCACTAATCAGGGAGTATCTAGATATAATAATGGAAGTCTGACTACAAGTGAATATACACACATGACACACACACCATCCATATCAGGTGGAACTAATCTTTGGGCTCTGTAGTGCACAAATGTGAATGTGTACACAAGAAGAAATTGCACCACAGTAATGCCAATATGACAATGAATTCTTGTAAAGTGCAAAAGTCATCCAACTTTGTGACAATGTGAAGCCCTCTCAAACAAGTTAAAGTACCAATGAGAACCATTTTAACACTGTTTTCAACATTCCGGTACTTTAATATGAGCCTCACACAATGTATAATAGAAAATATGACAAAACTGAGTGTTCTCCATTGTAAAAAGTGCCTGAATACAGCAATTTCCAAGAAACTCGACATCTCCATTTTTCAATATTCCAAAAAAAAAAAACCAATGAATCATTATTTTTTACTATACAGTTGAAACTTAGAACATAAAATTTAAAAGTTATATTTAATAGCCTTTACACTTCCATGCTTTTGTTGTCAGGCAATTCCACAACATAAAGCAAATGTTTGCTAAGCAGTTGTTGGACAAAATGCATATTGTTCCGCATATTTCTCTTTCATATTCAGCCAGTCTTTTACTATAATATTAGCAGCTGTTGTACAACACATTTGTTGGATCATCATTAGTAAGGTGTTAGAAGATTCAGAATATTCTGAAACAATTCAGGAGATGAAAAGTGGAACACACACTAGGAGTCGACAATGCCAAAGAGTAAGAAGAGCATGACTGCACCTTCAAATGAAGATCTGAATATAGACTGTAACCACATTGAAACAACAAAGAAAACAACATGCAAAGAAAGATGTTCACGTTTCAATGATCATATTCATTTTAGAGAGTGCCTGTACACATATAAGACAAAAGTTTAACTGGATAATTTGTTTCTACAGTACATGAATGGACTCATCTAAACAACACACGGGGAAGGAAGACAATACAAATAAACAAAGATCTGCCTCAGTCTCATATTATATAAGAGAAGAAGAAGGCCAAAGCATTCATGTATGTGCCTCAACAGTCAATAAACTGACAGGTAAGAGTGATTTTATTTATAGCCTAAGCAAAACGTCTGTAGGAGACACTCAGGCCTATTAGCAAAATACATAAACTGGACAGTGTACAAACTCAGGATAATCGAGATGGACACGCTCACAAGCTGCAGGAAAGAGACAAAGAATGCACAGAGTTAATTAAGAATGATATATTTAAAGCATAAATGCAGATCATCTCATTACTCTAGAAATAAAATTAGGCAGTTGTATCTTCCAACAGAGTTAAATCTTTAAAAAAATGCATGATGGGTACCGTAGTTCTCACATTATACAAGGTTTGTTGGGCTGCTCTCTTTCAAAGTATGAAAAGGTATTCTGCAAATGTTTCAACTTAGGCTTCGGAAATCCTCATAGTGATAGTTTCTCAAACTTTGCGCAGTTCTTGTTGTACATCAGCTCAAGATTTGGAATTAAAAAATAACATAAGAACAGATTATATGTTGCACAAAATAGGGGCAAAAATATTTTCTGATATTTTAAATGAAAATCAAAACAACACTGACAGCCTGTTTCAACTGCCAGCAGAATCAACCCGTACCTGAACTGTCTGTTGGAGAAGTATTTTACTCCAGACTAGCTTGGCTTTATAACTGCACAATCTTAAAGTATTCACAAAAGAAAGCACACAATGTAGTTAACTGCACATGGGTTGAGAGTGACTCAGGATGGGATTGGGGGGGGGGGGGGGGGGGCAAATAAAATTGCATCTGCAGGAGAGATCGCTTAACTCCCTTAAACAAAATAGCTAATTAAAGGAGGTGCACAAAATCTTAAGTCTTGGGATGTTTTCCAATTCTAAACAGAAATTATACAATCATGGCAATGCTTATGAGTTACACTAAAAGCTCAAAGACATTTGGAGGAATTCAGTTTACTTCCCAATAAGTGGGCATAGCTATTTGTCTCATGGTGGGGTTTTTGGTCTTATTGAAAAAGGCCTAATAAAACATGAAACAATCACTTTGTCCCAGAATATCATGATATATTGGGGAAAGTGCAGGGAGGTTAGAGTTTGGGATAAGACTGCTATAGTCACAACATGAAATCAATCTCCAAACATGTAATGAAAGCCAAATTGTCTTTTATGGTGCCTAAGACAAGAGCAGTGCATTATGTAATAAGACCTAAAACCAGGACACAATGCCTTTTCAGAATACTTACTTACTTCAGAAATACATGTTGAGGTGCGGAAACCTGGGAAGAGAAGCGTTTCAATAATATTTGAAGCACCTCAACTTCCATCAGTGATCACATGGGAGCAGTAATAAAGCTTTTGATGTGAAGAAATTGATGTCTTATTTTGATAATTACCAATAGGAGAGTAAAGAGTTCTCTTCAAAAGTTGTATAAGGGAATGCTAATGATACTGAAGAAAAAATTCTGTATAATGAAGAATCTTTACATTAAAGACGACCGTGTTGCAGCATTCTTTTTTTAATTTGGAAACAAAGTAAATCTAGCTATTATATTAAAATATGTACTCTTTCTTTAGAAGTCATTTGAACATATGACTATAAGTTTAGGATGTGAGAAACAGATTTCATTACTGTGGAAACTTCTGTTCAATTTACAAATCTATTGTTAACTTCTTATTCTGATATTGTCTACAAAATACAATGTACATAAGAGCTCACTGATTTTAAATGCCTAGAATGTATAGCTATGGTAGAGTTTTGAAATTTTTTGAATCAGTGACGTTAAGTAAAACAAAAAAATACCTCTCCTGTAAAATTTTGTAAATGGCACTTGTTGAATTTCATCAAAATAGTCCTCAAATATGGAAAGTTCTGGCACAACTTACATACTTTAGGAGTAAGGGAGACCACCCACAAAATAGCAGAATTGTTGAGTCATTGACAGAAACATACAAAAGAGAAAGTAAACTTCCTAGCATTCGGTATAAATCCTTTGCCAACATACAGTACATAGACGCATGCACACACATCTGTGCCAGTTACTAGAAACACAGTTGCAGGATTGCGTTTCAGAAGGTGGGCTAGAGTTAGTGAGGGTTGTGCTGTGTGTGGTGGATAAGGGAGAGGCAGGAAGAGGGTTTTGCGTGGGAATCTAGCAGTATCAAGGGAGGTAACAGGATTGTTGACTAGGAATTTGGGATGGAGGAAAGTGGTGGCATGTGCATGGGCTAGGCATGTGATACATGTGTACCAGAATCCATGGATTGCGGCACATGGTGATGGTTATGCTGAGACATGGATTGGGAAGGGAGAGCTGTCAGGTAGAGGGTATGGGGACAGTGGGCTAATGGAGACTGAGGCTGGTATGTTTACAGGAGGAAACATGCCTAGCTCATGCATAAAAAGAATTTATACCATAAGCTAGCAAGGCCTGTTTCCCTTCTGTGTGTGCCTGTTGATGACTCCACGCTTCTGCTTTTCAGTGAGTGGTCTACCTTACTCCTTTAGTATTTAAATAAGTTAAAGTATGTATCTGTTGTACGAAATTTCTTGTAAAATGTAGCACTGAGTTGCCAATATGCACAAACAAAAGACAGCTGTTATCCTTTCCACACCAAAAAAATCCCTTCCACACAGCCATCTAGGGGCAATGTATCTTCAGTGAAAGAACCCCAAAGCCCAGTATACTGAAGGCATGATGAAGGTTTTCACAGTCAATACACTCCAAACCTAGTCCACACACAGATTTCCCATGACATCCTTACACACACCCCCAAATCTCCCACCACCCCAAGAAACAGCTATAAAGGAGGGCCCTTCCTCTTCATGCAATATCACCCTGCACTGAAACAGCTGAACCATATCCTTCGCTAATGCTCTGACTACCTCTCATCCTGCCTTTAAATGAAGTGCATCCTACCCAAGATTCTTCCCATCCCCACTAAAGTGGTGTTCCATCCCCCACCCAACATCTCATCTGTCCTTCTGCCACTCTCAACCCCGACCAATGTGCAAGACCTGCCCATTCACCCACCCAGCACCTCCTACTCCAGTCCTGTCACAGGCTTAAGCAACATAACAGAGGTCAGGTCACCTGTGAAATCAGTAATGTCATATACCAACTCTGTTGCAAACACTGCACAGCTTTTTATGCTGCAGTGACAAAAAGAGTCATGGATTAGCGGTATGCACATATACAGATGGCAATACTATCATGCGCACGCAGTATAAAAGGGAGTGCATTGGTGGTGGTGGTTGTTGTTGTGGTCTTCAGTCCAGAGACTGGTTTGATGCAGCTCTTCATGCAACTCTATCCTGTGCAGGCTTCTTCATCTCCCAATACCTACTGCAACCTACATCCTTCTGAATCTGTTCAGTGTATTCATCTCTTGGTCTCCCTCTACGATTTTTACACTCCACACTGCCCTCCAATGCTAAATTGGAGATCCCTTGATGCCTCAGAATATGCCCTACCAACCGATCCCTTCTTCTAATCAAGTTGTGGCACAAATTTCTCTTCTCTCCAATTCTATTCAATACCTCCTCATTAGTTATGTGCATTGGTTGGGTTGTCATTTGTACCCAGATGATTTACGTGAAACAGTTACGGTATGATTATGGTCGCAGGATGGGAATTAACAGCCTCTGAACACAGAATGGTAATTGGAGCTAGACACATGGGATATCCCATTTTGGAAATCATTAGGGAATTTAATATTCCAAGATCCATGGCTGTCTGAAGAACTGACTATGGTATTATCCTTGGCTGGTGGCATCATTCTTGTTTAAAAATAATGCTGATTACTCTCGTCACAACGTTTGCATCCATATTTTGTGTAGCTCCCTCCTCTTTTCTCGTAATGTTATCATGGTGTTCATGAATTTAAATCACCTCTCTATTAAAATATACATCATAATGTGTTATCTTAGCTAAAATGTTGCTATCATTAAATTTTACTTCATGGCCTGCAATCTAAAAAGCATTCCCACTCCAATTGATTTAACACTTTGTCCAAAACGATAGTTCAGCTGAGTAGTAGTACTTCTTTGTGTACTTGGCCACAACTACACAGAATTTTATACACACCAGCATTCATTAGTGACAGACATCTTGGACTACTATTAAGCATTCTTTTATTTTTCCTGTTGGACTTGCAAATCATTTGAAGCCAGTTCTTGGCCAAATATTTACTTATTCGATTGAAAACTTCATTAATAACAGACAGGAAAACTTTTCCAGTGGGCAGCCATTGTTCCTGATACATACTGGAATTAATTTTTATACTTTTTTGGTGTAGTGCTTGTTCCACGTCCTTACTGGAATAACCTTTTTTTTTTTTTTCAAAAAAAGTAACTGGACAGTTATTCTTGTAAATAAACCTGCTCACATATTTTACCAGCTCCATCCATCAATTTTTGTCTTGGATGAGGGTTACATTGCTCATGGAAGTATCAATCTGTGTTTTTACTTTCCTGTACAATTTATGGCACTAAGTTACCATCTACCTATTTGATTCTTAATGCATCTAGACAATTAAGTTCCCATTGCTCACTTTCTCTACTGTAAATTGCATTTTTGGGTTGATGCTAATGAGATGTACCAGAAGACATCCAACTCCTCTTGCTTTGGGTGCACCCTATGAAGTTATCATTCATATAGCAGTACCACTTAGTTGATCTGTTCTGTATGATGTACATGGTAAAATATCTCCAAAAAGAAGTTGGCAACAAATGGACGAAGATGGGTGCCAATGGCAAACCCATCAATTTTATTATAAAGTTCAATGTTGTACTGCACATAATTGTTGTAACACAATGTCTAAATAAAACGTATATATCCACCTGATAAATTCTTTGACCATGGTCCCTTAAACTAGAAGTTTTAACTGAGGCCATATCCTTTCAATTCTTTAATAATTTTCCAATACTATATTGTTTTCAACTTTTGACGCAACCTTCACATGAGTTACCTTCAAGGAATGTACATCCATATTTGAATTCAGTCACACAATTCCTACCCATCAAAAATGAAGGATCATACACCAAATTTTGATGAATTTCAATTAGGAATATGTTCTCAAACAAAAATCTTTATGAAGACATCATTTTTCAATTTACCCATATATGGACAAATTACATATAACCTGAATTTTAAAATAAATAATAATAATAGTGTAGCAACATAATACAAATGAAATTTTATAGATTTCACCGTCTTCTATATGCCAAACCCATCATTACCAAATATTAACATCCTCTTATCTTCCTCCTTGTAGTTTCTTGTCAGTTTAAAGCATAGATATATTACAAGTGGGACAGGTAAAGCATCTGTCAATTGATTAGCCACAGCAGATGCATTCACTTATGAAGACCTTACACAGTGGTTGTGCTCATAACTGTATTAACTGTAAGTTCCAGAAATTTCTTCAAAACATCTCATATGCATGGTGAAAACAGGTTCTAACTTTGCATCGTGAGACATGGAGATAAAAGTGATGATGTGTTCGGAAAGGGAGCACACACAACATCAGTTTTAACATTTTTGCAACATCTTAACAGGAGGAGCGGTACCAAGTTGAATAAGGTTATTGGACTTGTTGAAGGAAACTGAATGACTGAGCAGGAATTTCAATGTACCTTCCCCTGCACAATCAGACTGTGTAGTCATCAGTATGTTGTCAATCAGTTGCACATCTACTCAATTCATATGGACCACTCCTTCAAATCTGTGGATTATGGTAAGTACTGGCTGAGCAACAGCACTTCTGTAATGTGTAATTTTTCGTGAGACGCCATTCAATGATTATTTAAGAGATAGCTGTATCTTTAGGACTCTCCTTGAATGGCAGTGTTTTATCAGTTATTATACCTAAGTACTTAGCATATTTGCTGTAAACAGAACTCCTACTGTAGCACATCCCATTTACTATCTCACTGTTACTCAGCTAAACATCAGAAATCTCATTTTAATTATAGCAGCTTGGGGCTTTGGCTTTCACTGGCAATTTTAGCACTATCTGTCCACTTTTCAATTATATGACTTTTATAACAAATCTGCCACTCACATGTCCACACTCATTCATTATAATTTCTCATTTTGTCTGTCTTTTACAAGATTCAGTAATCTTGCACACAACACAATAATATATAGTTACCACTTGCTCAATGTGTTGTATTGTTCATGGACTTCTCAGCTTACACAACAGATTATGTGAACTCCCTCTGAAATCTTAGCTCTAAACAATTTGCTTGTTAGGTGTTTGCTAACTATGGGGAGACAGTCTGTTTACGGGCTGTTAACAATTTTTGCAGCACAGACCACTGTGATATGTTCAGGAAGACAGTCAAAGAGGTCCTGGAAGGTAATGACAGGGATGTTGAGCCATGCTGACTCCAGTGCCATGGCCAGCTGCACTAGGTTTCTAGGCTGAGGCTCCATGACACATACAGCCCGATTGACATGGTCCCACAGATTCTAGATTGGGTTTAGCTCTCATGAGTTTGGTGGGCAGGGGATTACAGTAAACCCATCCTGGTGTTCTCTGAACCACACACATACACTGTGAGCTGTCTGACATGTAGCATTATCCTGCTGGTAGATGACATCGTGCTGAGGAAGCAAACAATGAGCAGGGGTGGACATGGTCTCCATGGATAGATGCACACTTGCGTTGATCCACTTTGCCTTCCGGAATGACAAGATCACCAAGGAATGCCACAAAAACATTCCCCAGACCACAACGCTCTGTCCTCTGGCCTGGACCCTTTGCTTTCAGGCATTTCACACTGTCCCTACCAACAGCCATCTATCCGATGGAGCATGAAATGTAATTCACCTGAACAGGCCACCTGTGACCACTCAGTGGATATCCGGTTGCAGTATTGCCATGCAAATTTCAGCCTTTGTTGCCAATTAACAGCAGTCGGCACGAGTGCACGAAGCAGGCGCCTACTATGGAAATCCGTACACAGCAACGCTTGCTCAGTAGTCATTGCGCAGACTGTTGGTGGCCCCTTGGTTCATGTGAGTGGCCAGTTGCTCAACAGTTGCACATCTAAACCCCTCTACACATCTCTGCAGCCACCATTCACCCCTGTCATCTAGGGCCTGTGGTGCATGCCTCAGTGCCAGATTCGAATAGTGCCATTTTGCCATGCACAGTATACTTTAACAATGGTTACACTTGAACAGTTTATAAAACATAGCCATTTCTTCCACCCTTGCCCTGAACACCATGATGATCCTCTTTCGGATGGCAGATAAATCGCTCTGTTCCTGCATTACGACAACGACTGCACTGTTTTTCGCGTCCCTCCAAAATGCTTTATATACCCTCCACTGCTAGTGCTACCACATATTGTTTGTGAATGGTTACCGCACAATGATTTTGAACGTGGGTCGTGGTCACATTAATGTGACTAGACTATGTATAAATGATCTTAATATGTGCTATGCACTCTACATTTGTGAAGCAGTTTATACAGTAGTGAAATATAATTTTTTCTTAATCCTGACAGTATGTTGCTTCAAGATATTGATAATATCATCATAGTGTTGAGCAGATAAACAGTATTACCTTGCATGGGTTGCATCATTCTGGACTTGCAACATTCTGGACTTAAATGCAGCCACAATAAATTCAATGTGCAGGTCAAAAGAAAAAAAGAATCAATGAACACAATGGCACTCTCTTTGTCCTTCCTTCTGTTATGATTTAATGCCCTGCTGACACTGTGGTCAGTAAGCACAATGGTGGCTGGATTCCGATATGGACCCCCTCCCCACTCCAGTTGACAACATTCAGATTATGCAAATGATTTTCCTTTCAAGTATTAGTAATAGAGTAGTAGTAGTAGTAGTAGTAGTAGTACACATTGCAACTGATCACAGATTTCTAAAAACCATTTTCTAAGCTGGAGTTTGTGCTAAAAAGGTAGACTCGTCATCAACCAAAAGCTGGTTTGAAAGCTACGAGTGCTTTTACTAGGCGCAGTCCTATTGCAGATATCATGTCCTTGCTTTCCCTCCAACTTTTGAAGTGACTTGTAGATTTACAGACAGAGGGGAGGGGGTGATGTACAGTTTGGTGTGCACTCCAAACAGTGGTGCAGCTTGGCAATTTTTGATATTATTGCCAGAGGTGAAGAAGCGAGAAGTGATAGGAAAAAATTCCTAGGACCAATTGACAATTAAATCCCAGACCTTTGGTTATATTGTCTGACCCTTAAATCACTGACACACCAGAGTTTTTAGTGTGGATGGAAAATTCCTTTTCAATTTACATGAGCAATTCTAAAATAATGCCATGAGATAAGGTCAGTCTAACAATAAACTGATCGTATCTTACCTTGGCAGTTTCACATTTACATTAATATTACTTCAGTTTATTCAAAACAACGAACTTAATCTGCCACAGTTCTCCAACATAAACGGACAATGGTACCACCACCACCACCACCACCACTACCACCGATGACGACAACAACAACAACAACAACAACAATACATTCTTTGAGTTAACTCCTCATCACAATGTTGAGCAAACACACTTCTGCACACATAAGGTATTCATTTTTACTTTCTTTTGTAGCACACAAAGTCACCACATGTAAAGTTATTCAGATACATACATACTTGTGCTGTAGCTTTTAAGTGCCCACAAATTATTTCACACACTTTGATATCAAACTTTTTTCAGTTCACATATGTAAATTTCCAGTGACCACTGATAATACATAATTTACTAAAAACTTGTGTTGCCTGGGAAATATGTCCATTCTGAGTACTGGAAAAATTGAGGTGGCGATTTACTACTGGAATAAAAAAGCAAAGACATTACTTGTTCTACTGTTTCCATTCAGTATTCCCAGTATGCACCAACCACCTGATTTTTAACATCTGTTCATCTGATATGAGGATACTGTACCTCTGCATTTATTACAGGTACTCAGCCAAAACAGTAGATTTCAACAGGAAAATACAAGTAGTAGCTATCATACACCCACAGAGAAATTGTAGATAGCTTGTAGGTTTATTGGTGGTGGTAATATCAACCATGGTTCATGAAAACCATGCAATAGTGACTACTCGTGCATACTAGCAGTTGAGATATTTTAGCAGCTTTTTTAAGTCATTTCAGGTTGCTTGTGCAAATGATCGTAGATTGTGCATCATAATGAACACTTTATTGAATTTATTTGTCAGCTGTAATAGGTGTTTCACAACTGGCAATCACATGAGTTTCATTATCTAATAAAATCTTTAACAAAGAGGGGCCTTAGCTTTCTTCATACCTCCTGCAGTTGTCAAATAATGTCTTCTAAGCCCAGATTTGTCTTGCTACAGGAGAATAACCGAAACATAGTTTATTTAGAAATTCGCTACATATTGGACTATGGGCCGAGATTAAACTATAAGTTTGAAACAAAGTTGGCAGAATGCAAGTTGGCAGAACACAAGTTGGAAGAACGCAAGTTGGCAGATGTTTTTTCAATAGATACATGACTATTTATTAATTTGTTCTACTGATGTGGAACGTTTAACAGTTTGGGTCAGTTTACAAAAGCTATTGAATGCATTGTTAAGTGCTTCAATGTTCTGTACGTTTGAAAATTACAGTGCTTTCAACTGAGGAACTTATTTTTTCCACTGAACACATCGACAAGGCAATAAATACACAGATTTAGTGCAGGAGGCATTCGCAGAACAGTTTCTGGAAAGAGCTGCACTTCACCATAATACAGTTTGTTGACTTATTGAGAAATTTCCAGAGAGAGGCTTGCAACCTCATATAAAGCAATTAGGCAAACAGTGAAATTGTTCATGTATAAAATGGCAGCAATACAAAAACTGAAGGATGCATATCATGAAAAGCAAATCTGCTACTGAAGATAGTTTTCATCTTTTATTGAGAGGAATAACACCAAATTCTTGCTGTCACCTTCTGTGCTGAAGAGGCCCTCATTTCACCTCTCGTCACATTAACATACAAAATCACATGATTATGATCAATGGAGAATCCTCGTGCTGTGCTTGAAACACAATTTGCTCGATCAAAAAATTTGGAGTGTGGGTAGCAATGCCCAGGCAGCTCATTTTTGGACCTTTATTTTTTTTTAAAGAAACCATGAACAGTAAATGTTATTGTTTAATGATCCACAATTCCATTGGCCAGCTAAATGAAGACAAAATCAAGTACTCATTGTTTCAACAAGATGGCACTGTATACACAGTTAACAATTCTGTGCATCTTCTGGAAGAGTGTTTTGAGAAATGCATCACCTCAATAAACCAGCCCCCCCCCCCCCCCCCCCCACTTGTCTGTAGAAAGGGTTTTCCAATAGAATTAAGAGTGTGATCGCAAAGACTTGTATAGATATCTCTGATCATCATTTCCTGAATATATATGTAACTGCAAAGCTACTTTCTGAACACACTGCGTCTGAATTATGCCTGGTATCAACAAAAATACAGACTGTGTTTCTGGAGCTATTTTACATTACCACACTGGTCAGAAATACATCTGTCCTAAGCAGTAATAGATAAGATCACTGTTCTATGAAGAATCTGTATTGCCAAACAGAACTGAATTATTGTTTCAGAAAAAAAGAAGTTATTGCCACTACACCAGCCCATGTATCTTTCTTCCCTCCACACAACAGGGTGAAAATAGTTAAAGCCCAGCCATTGGCAGCCAGTAGCGTACTCTTCTAAACATCCACTGTCTAGTAGTATTAAAGAAAATTACTAGCATTGTGAATATCAAGTAAAAGAATTGCAAAGAAAAAGAAAATTTTTACATAGCTTTTCATGTACAAAAAAGAGCGTAGCACATACATTCAGTTACTTACCGCAACAGACAGTAATGCTTCCTAATTGCCCCTCTGTCCCCCCCCCCCCCCCTGCCCAGCCCCTTCTTCACACTCTCTCTCCATTTTTACAAGCTCAATTACTCAATAAATTGCAGGAAATTTTGATTTAAAAACCACTAAAGCCGTATATTTAAAAAATAATTTCAAATGCAAAGCCTACCTTTAAATGTGACAGTGTAGCTCGAGTTCTATCGGGATTATGCAGTCGGCAAGTCGTAACTTTTATCATCAATCAAAAAACTGTCAAAGTGGTGTGGCATCTAATTAAAATATCACTGACCATGTTATTCAAGGACTGGACCAAAATAACAATTAGTTGAGTTCCTTATAATGATATGTAAGATTAATCAGAAAACAAAAAATAATGCATAGAAGGGGATAGTGTGTTGACTTTGATAGAAATTGTGCCAGCATGAAATTAACGTAACTCTGCTAGGAGAGAAGACAATTATCTTCACTGACAAAATACTGGTTGAAATCTTATAAAACTGTGCAATAACAATGACCAACTGGAAAAATGCATCAAATATCACGAATTTACCAGCTGGCAATAACAGGCTCAAAGAAAATAGAAATTATGCAGAATGGGGTGGAGGGTGGCAGGAAGCATTATCCTATACATAATCAATTGCCTTCAGTCAATTGTTACAACAATAAAACTGTTTTGTTGTATTTAGATTTAAATTCAGCCTTCATGTACTTCATTTTAAATTATACACTATGATATTACCTTCAACTGCTTTGGCTCTTACAGCATCTTCACATGCCCTTTTATGTGGCTTCTTGTCTCCAGTGTTAACAGAAGATTGTCTTTCTGGAGCTATTTTAGACTATTACAATGGTAAGAAATATATCTATTCCTACCAATAATACAATATTTTTTGTATCCACTCCATATAGCATTGTTGTTGTCGTCAACACCAGATGCAAGAAACTTCATAAAAAGCCACATTTGATGCTGTAAGAGATCAAGCACAGGTCACAGTGCATGCTTTAAAATATGAGGGGAGGGGGGGGGGGGGGGGGGGGGGGGAGGGCACACTCACAGGAGTGCGCATTTCAGTTACAGCAGTTTGATTATTTCCTTCATGGCACAATATTACAACTGCTTTACATGAAGTGGTCTTAAAGTTGTCTTTCGTTTATTGCAATCTTTTATTTGTGAAAGGAGAATGTTTTGTAGAAATAGGCCATATCCATCACTATATTGTTGAACTCGATATTGTTTATAGTGTAAAGGAGCTGAAAACTCTAAATGCAGAACACTGAAGGACGTATGTGGAGAAACAAATATCTGCTCTCCTCCAACAATAACTTTGCCCAACTGTGTTCTTTTAGCACATTGTAGAAGGTATTCCAGGTTTTTGTAGACAAGCTTCACTTCTCAATGCACCATGACTACTACTACATACACTATCTGATCAAAATATCTGAACATCCCTGTATAATGTGGAACTGGCAACTAGATATCTCTAGAGACAGACCCGCTAATATAAGAGGAGATGAAGAATACTGTCAGTAAAGAAGCAGTAACAACAGAATGGAAACTCATTGACTTGGAACGTGGACTAGTCACTGGATGTCATATGAGTAACAAATCCATTGAGGGCATTTCAAACCTTCTATAACTGTCCATGTTGACTATTAGTGATAGTTCCGAAGTGCCACCAGTAGCCCAGCTAGCACAATGACTGTGCATAAGGAGTTAAAAAGAATGTGGTACAATGATGAGCAGCTCCCTAGAAGCCCCATGTTTTTGTAGTCAGTACAAAGTGACACTGGAGGTGGTGCAGAGAGCCATGCCACAGGACAGTGGATGACTGTAAATGAGTGATTTGGAGTGATGAATCACACTATACCCTGTGGCAAACTGAGGGAAGAGTTTAGGTTTGGCTAATGGCTGGAGAACATTACCTATGGTCATGTGTAGTGCCAACAGTGAATTACACAGGAGGTGGTGCTAAGGTATGGGAGACTTATGCGTTTAGAGTGTGGTCCCTTATTGTAGTTAAGGAAATGCTAGGTGTGGAAGGATAATTTACAGCATTGTGTATTACCCACAACAGAGGAACAGTTCAGAGACAATTATCACTTGCACCAGCATGACAGTCTACAGTGATAAAGCAGCACCCGTGAGGCAATGGTCTGAGGATAATAACTCATCTGAAATGGACTGGCTTACCCAAGAGTCCTGACCTGGACCCACCAGTGAACCTTTAGGGTGAGTTAGAATGTCAAATTCACACAAGACCTCAGCATCCAACACCACTACATCCTCTGGTTTTTACTCTTGAGGTAGAACATGCTGCCAGTCCTCTCCACAGACAGTCTGACACCTCACTGTAGGTGTTCCCAGTGGAGTTCAAGACATAAAGGTGAAGGGTGGACACATCCCATATTAATGTTCACTAACAGGTATCCAGATACTTTTGATCAGATGGTGTATATGCAAAAAACATAGAACTTAACCCTCTGTAACACACTAAATTTTTGCAACAGCAAACTTTCCACAGCCAAAGCATAAACATAGCAAAACAGAACTTTTATTTATCTGCAACAAATCGAGAAGAATGCCATGCACAGAACACTGTTGTGTTTATGTAAATTCAATTAAAATAAAACTATAAATGTCTTGCTCTCACATGAGATGCAACAGTTGTCAGCCAACAATTTGATACAGGAGCAGCGATGCAGAAACCATTTTAACAAAATAATAGCATAGCCTTTTAATACAAGGTGCCAGGGAATTACTACCAAGACAACAATTATGAGTATATCAGAAGCCATAAATATAAAATTTGTAGCAAATATTTTTGACAACAACCTTGTCAAGAACTTGAGTATCTCATATCAAACATGTTTCTTCCTTTTCTTCATTTTTTAAAAAAGTATACAAATGACAAAATACTTAATCATGTGGAGGAGATTATAAGGGTAGTAGGATGACAAAAAAAAAATCACAGCAACTTAAAATGACAAGCATATAACTTTTCCACTGGTTACTCTCAACACATCACACGGAAGATGTCTCTATGAAGTTCTGCAATTGTATAGAGGAAGCCTTCCAGAAAAACGTCCAATATATACACATACATACAACTAATAAAATGAACACGAGACCACAGATACATTAACTAATGAAAACATTAAATAAATAATGTACAAATTTTGTGCTAACAATTTTCATCTTAAAAGTGTGTCAAACCACCACTCATTCTGAAATATTCAACAGATGCAACACATGCATAAAGGGGACATGGGAGAAGCATCAGACAATGGAAACAGTTAAGACAAGATGCACAGAAGGAAACAATACTCTCAAAAACGTAGAAAATACTTACTAAGGGTCATTTTAATACTTCAGTTTTTATTTTTTGAATCAATACAGCACATTCTGCTTCTGCTTTTAATACTGAGCAAACTGAAGTATTAGAAACCAAGTACAACTAATCAGAGAGAAGAAATTGTGGAGAGTAAGTACACTCAAGACAATCTAATTTTGTAGCCAGTGAGAAACAAACAGAATGAATAGATAATACAATGAGACCACCACAAATGGATACTATGTATCTCAATTATTTGTAGAAAAGGTAGCTTACAAGTAAGCAAAAGAAATTTTGAAGCACACTTTAACATGTAGATAACAGTGTAAAAGAAATAAATTATAAATAATGTGATAGGTCCCTCAGTCTACTACATTTACCAGCCATCCACCTAACAGGCACACCAAGGAGGAATGATAACAATTGCCTTAGTACTCCTTATGTACATTTATTTCTGACTTGTTCGACATATATAAAGCATTTGCACAGTAATACCAATATGAAAGTAAGGAAAGGGAAAGGTACTTAGCATGACCACAAGAGGTCTTAGTATGAGGGATGAAAATCAGCCATCAGTAGGATAAAATGGGCTATACATTTTTTATCCAATGGGTATCAATGAACAGATTTCAAGGGCGTGTTTAGAAAGAAAATGTTTATAACAATCTTTTCTCAATTATGTTACACCCCACGTCACTTCCACACATCAAAGTAAATAATTAGACACACTTACTTTCACCTGTTCCACAAGTAACACGGCAGTGGTGGCACCTTAACTTCCTGCACTCCAAGTCATGTTTCTTAGACTCAATTTTGTGTTGTATTCTAAAGAATCTAATTCAGTTTACTTAACTATATGCATGATTACTTAATGTGTATTCTGGTATTTAATATTATTCCACTGTCCCTCAACAGCATTTGTAGCAATGGCCCTACACTAATAAGACAGTCGACACATAGCTCTAGATAACAGAACTTCCACATTCATTCACATCCAACCACATCTGATGATAAATACAAAATAAATTTCCGACTCGTAACAGATATTGGTGAATGCTGGAAGTGGCACCATCAGTCTCATCTGGTAATTATGAGTTACTGCCCCACTCATGTTACTGCTGTAGCAACCGTTTCGCTGCAAGACTACGTAACTGTTTGGTATTTACTGTATCTATATTTCATGTATAGTTATATGTATAAGTATACATACACATATATACACACACACACACACACACACACACATATATATATATATATATATATATATATATATATATATATATATATATATATATATATATATATATATATATTTATTTATTTATTTATTTATTTATATCTATTAAATCTAATCAAAGACAGTCTGACTGTTTAAGGCATAAAAGAAAGGAATAAAGGACTGACGAACCGGAAACTCAGTCCTCATTACATTCAGACTTAAAAGTCATCTCTCACAATATGTTCCAGCAAAAATCACAAGAGAAGGAAACATCCGTGCCAGTTTCACCACTTAGTTGTCTACAACTGCTGTGCATGCTACGAAGAGGGCCATGAGCACTGGAAAAGAACACTGGAGATTACAGCTGCCACTTGCTGATCGAGGATCTGGCTCATGACGAGGGATAACAGACGCTGTTCTTGCTGCAGGAAGAGCGGCCGGTTTTCAGGATGTCGTGCCAGATGAAGTAATGTACCAGCCGCACGCCTCAGCATATCCAGACTGGTTCCCATAGCATCTGGATTGTCTATAAGTGCACCGATACCGTGCTGATAGGCTACCCCTAATGCAGTAGCTTCCGCCTGCTCGATGAATGCTACTAGCAAGGACACACACGGGCTCTGCAGTGCAACAGTACGTGCCACACCACTGTCCGCAGCGGCCAGGTAGTGCAGCATATTCACTGCAAACTCTCGTAGCACTTGCTCTTCTGACCAGCACAGAAGTCGTGTCAGCACAGCACACAGACGTTCCAAACGGGAGTAGGGTGGCGTAGCTACAACCAGATCTACATTAGAGTCCGTTACGCACAATTTGCACAGAGCTTCCAGTGCGAGGCGCTGGGGTGACAACGAGCCTGAAGATCCGGGAAATGGGTCCTGACCATGAGCAGCTGGACAAACTGCCCAGTGAAGAAGTCCATCAATTACGGGCCGCGACACTTCCTCAGGATGTTGACCGAGGTCCATATGACCGGCAATATTAGCCGCTGTCACCAACACATTTTCGCGCACATGGTGCAAGAAGTCCCACCACCATTCCGCCTCACCTTGTAAACTGCTACAAGAATCTGCAAAGTCAGCATCTTCTTCATGGTCATAATTGGGCTGTTTCTGTGCACGAGGAGGATGTTCGTGGTGTAAGAGTAAAAGCTTCCCCAACAAATCAAGGAATGTAACATTTTTGGCAAACTCTGCTTCATTGCCCGAGACAAATGTCAGATTCCTCAAAATAGTTGAAAGACAAACACAACGCCTTGCCTTTGCATCCTGTGTATCAGTAACAAGGTAAAGGCTCGCTTCATCTCTCGTGTAACATTCGTCTTCATAATCTGACATACGTCTTCTTTTCAACGTTCCCGCAGGATCCCTTATTTGTAGGCCGCCCCTGTTTTCTCCCTTTATCTCTGGTCTCACATCTGTTACTTTTGACTTTTCTTCAGCTTCGTCACCATAGTCATCTTCCATGTTTATGTCTTTTCCTTCATGTTCAGAACCTTTGAGGAACACATCTTGTTCCATTTCTGTTTCCATTTCTTCGTGTTCTTTTACAGTTTCGTCACAACTGTTGTTGCCATTACTACTTTCATTGCTTTCTAAACATTCGCAATTGTTAAGGCTAGTTCCTCCAACAGCATTTCCAGCACTTTCATTACCTTCACTGTTTTCTTCACTGGCAATAATTTCACTTTCAACACCTTCTTTGATCTTATAATCGCAACTGGATTCATTCGGTGTTGTGCTGTTACAGTTATCACCTTTGCTTATGTTGAATATACTACTCTCATTGCTATTAGAACTATTGTCATTGTTTGTATGTTCTGTTTTTATGTTACTGCTGCTAAAATTATTTGTGTCACTAGTTTCTGATACAGCATTATCACTCTTTGTTTCAATATCCTTTGGTACATTTGGAGAATGCGGCAACTCCCTTTCATAATTACTACTGCTCTCACTTTCGACACAGTTTGCTTCCTTTTTCACTTCTACAGTTTCTTCAGGAGGCTCTAAGGGGTCTACACAGTGTTCAGGCAGCAATGAATTTTCTTCCGTATTTTCCGTTTTTATCCGCGAAAACACATCACTCAAAATAGTTTTAGTCCGTTTCACTTCATCACTATCCTGCACATCAACGAAGGAGCTGTCTTTACTCAAATGTTCCTCATTAAGTATCACATTAGATGCACTGCTCGAACTATCAATAACACCGTTGTCATCACTACATTCCACTTTTAGCACTATAGGAGGAGTTACACTCAAGTTTTCAATGGGATACGATTCTTCTTCACTTACTTTTGTCCGACAATCTTCTTCCTCTTCGGCACCTACAGTTTTACTGTCATCAAGCAGTCTCGCAAATGGAACATTACCGAACTCTCCTTGGAAACATGACACAATGTACTTCGTCGAACTGATGTCTGAAGAGGTCAACTGCCACGGGTCTTGAACCACATCATAGTTTTCTGCCAAGTCACCTTCAATGTCCCAGCTCTTCCGATTATCCACAACAAAAATCTCATTATCTCTGTTCACAATTCGAACTACCTCACCGTTTCTAGTCACAAGAGTATAATTTGGTGTCGATTTCATTAATGTGATGTGATCTGCAGGATCAACTGGCACTCTAACTTGCCCTAGGTCCACTTCCGGTGTTTCCACCTTTGGTGCCTGGAACCACTTCTTCCCAGAATCTGGAAGAGGCGAGTCAAACATGTCAGCTAAACTGCGTCTGAAATGCTCCAACAGCACATCAAGTAGTCCTGGCATGTGGGCTAGTCCAAAATATGCAACTGTGCTATCATCAAACAAAAGGATGTTGAGAATATCCGGAGCCCAAGCACTCTCTGCCAGTAGGCCAGAGCGCAGACTCATCATAAGCCTCCATGCTTCTACAGGTGCTACATCCCCTCGTGTCATTCGCTTGCGTTTATACAAAACAGGCAATATTGCTTCCACACTTTCTGGAGGGAAAACGATCTCTCGCTTTGGGGCACTCTGTTGTTGGTAGACCTGCGCATTATTCATCCCAGGTGGCTGCGCCTGAAATAAGACACCAGTAGAAAATAAATATTGGTACGAAACATGGTCAGCAAAACTGACAAAACTTAACACATGTAATTTTTTCTACTTCAATTTGGATTTTTTTTTTAATAAGTTTTACTTTATACTATGAAATGGGCTATAGGAGAAAATCAAATTCAAAAAGTTTAAACATGTGCAAAATTTATACTCACCAGGATTATCATGCTTTGTTGAAGAACAGACTTAATACTTAAAAAATTGCAAGCCTTTGAGTAAGTGGCCCATGCATTGAGAATTAAAGAAATTGGTACATTAAGAGTAAAGCAAGATCATCTACCTGTATCAAATACTCAGGAGGAGAGAAAATGCCTCTACAGAAACTAATAAAACCCCTATCTTGGTGTCATCTAAAGTCTACATAACTTACTGCACAATCATTAAGCAAGTTGAAAAGGGATGAGGCAAAAAAAATTAAACACTGTAACAAATACTGTATTATAATAGCCTCCAAGTTACCTTGCAAAATTTATTAGTCATGCTTCTCTGTGGAATGAAGTGATTCATGTTTTGGGAATGATTGGCAATTTGTTCCTTTGTTTTACCCAGTCATTACTAAATAGCAGCTAGAGGCAAGCTGTTCTGCTGGTATGGTGGCACTGTGGCATCTCTGCACAAAGTACAAGTAACTTGCATATAGCAGTCCAGTTTGAACATTAAAAAGGATATGGCAAGTATATGTAACGTCAGCCATTATGTACAAGTGGCAACCTACGGTACTTTAATACAGTGTAATGGGTTAGAACGATATGCCATAATGAGTCATAACAGTACAACATCCTGTATACTCCACCAAAAAAATATGAGAGCTGACTTCGGATGAAGTGATCAAAATGAATATACGCAATATAACTTTTAAAAAGTGCATAAAAAGCATTCATGATTCAAAGTCTGCACAAGAAAGGGAAACAGACAAAGGAGAAGAAATATTCTGACTGTAATGCTGGGGAAGGGGCAGGGGAGGGGGGCTTGTTCCTTATAAATGTCTCAGTAAGTGGTGTGGTCATGTGGAGCTGCTACAAGGATAACAGAAAATGAAGAGACACACAACTTTTGAAATCTATATAACTACAGCATTAAGTTATTTCACAGACTATTTGCATAGTGGAGGGTAAGTTATGAACTTCTGACTACTGATCTTACTAGTGGTTAGCCAGGTTCTTATTTTTATGGCATGTATCATATTTTGTGGGGATGTACAGTCTAGGCAGGTATCTGAAAATTCTGACAGTCTCCAATGGTTCTGCCTGATAAACAATAAAGCCTCTCCAATTCTACTTGTATAATGTGTACCGAAACAGTTGGTGACTGCAATTGTTTCATAAAGTCATGTAGTTCACTGAATTTCCATTTTCTTTAATGTTACCAGCACGATCATTCCACGTAACTACTTTTGGTACCTGTTGATGGTATTCTCATTCAGCAATCTATAGATGAACTCTTTTCATTCAGAGTCTGTAGTGAAGCTTCAACACCACAATGCCAGTAGGGATTCAATAACTCCACCAATGATTTTTTTAATATTCGCGACTCGAAAGAGTTATTCTTCCACAAGCCGAGTTCACTATTTCTCATTATCATTCTCCACCTATCAGACCACAAAATTTATTAGTTTAGTGTGGTACATAATAAGGTTGGGGTAAAGTGATATGAAGTAGGAAGAAGTAAGTTGTGTAATGCAATATATTATCCAATAGGAAAATTCTGTTATTTTTTGTAGGTAGCATACATGATGGGTGCAAATCTATTTTCATCTTTAATATGAACATTGTAGATGGCTTTTAACAAAGATTGAGAAGCTGCAGAACATAAGCATTCAAAGTGGAGCACAAGCGTGCAAGATTTTTTAAAACGACAATTCTTAGCTGAAGATGATAATTTATGTCCTTTATTCTTTTAATTCATTCTTTTCTACAATGAGAAATAATAAATAAATTGGACTTTGCACTACTATTAACTGAACCAAACCACTGTCACTTCTGTTCCACATTAAGGATGGCTATAATAGGATCAGAGCCACATTTTTGTAAATTAATGTGCTCATATTTAAGAGAGAGAATGGAAAAGAATTAACTGTGTATACCTGAATAAAAACTGAACATGAACAAACTCAATGAATATCAAAAAATATCCTCGAAGGACTGGGTTTGGTGGCACCACTGTATAGTATGTGCATATACAGAGGGGTGGTTGTGTTATTGCTTTATTTGTCACAGTCATTAGTGATCAGATGGCAGTCTGAAGGCCTGTCTGTGCACCCTCTGTTTTGACTCTGCAGGCAGTAACTATACCAAGTTTGCCATAATCACTTTAGGGTACAACCACGCCCTACTGATGAGTCAGCACTCCTGTTGAACAGATTCAGCCATTTGAATGGTGTCACATTGGGGTCCTGGGGGAAGCGGCGGACGTATTAACAGATTGCTGCACATGTTGGACACAATATATCAGTGGCGTGTTGCTGCTTTCAACAAAGGTTTGTGGAACATTCCCATACCTGTATACCAGGCTCTGGACATCCTCACAGTACAGATGCATGATGAGATAGGTGCACTGTGCGAGCATTGGTGTCTGATCGATTATCATCCAGGGCCAAAATCTGTGCATATGTTGCACCTGTTGTGTCATCATGGAGCACTGGGAATCATCTGCTTGCAGCAGGGATAAGATCACATGTGGCTCTGTCCAGACTATTACTGATACCACAACACTGTCAAGCATCACTAGTGATGGATGTACACACCTGTATGGTGTAGACCTGGTGAGCTGCCTACTCCAGAATGTATTTGCCCTGAACACGCTGGTCACATCCCAGGTCTCATTGGGGGAGGGGGGGGGGGGGGGGGGGGGGAGCAGTCATGGTCATATTTGGTGTTTCTGCAGGTTAAAGTAACCAAAGCAAACAGTGCCCGTTGCCTTACACAGGCTATTATCCCCACACTACTGCCATTTCTTCATAGAAAGGGATGTGCTTTTTCAATGGGATAATGCACATCCTCATACAGCTGCTGCAACACAAGCTCTTTGTGGTGTACAGAAACTGCCCTGGCCAGCAAGATCAACTGATCTCTCGGCTACTGAACATGTACGGGACATGATGAAGTGGGAACTTACTTGTTCTCTGGGGGCCTGCAAGAACCACGACCAAATTACTATAAAAGGCACAAGATGCTTGGGACAATCTATCACAGGATGCCATTTGACACCTTTATGATAGTTTGCATGTGAGAAAACACACCTGCATCACCACCAGAGGGGAATACACTGTGTATTGATGCGACTGGGCACTATTTACTGCGATGGGAGTTTCGTTTGATCTGAATGATGAACAACCTGTCACCTCAATGGTCAGTAAAACGACTGTCCTTGAGGCTGTTGCTTTTTTCAGCAGTGTATATAGTCCCATAAAAAAATACTCAAAACCTACTGTCAACATGCATACTGATTTCTAACACAGCAAACTAAGTAGTGCCTTAATCAAGATGACCTTTTTTTTCCAGTTTCAACATTTTGTTGCCAAGGAAACAGTAACTTTATTAAGTTTCTTAAAGCATTTATTAATGATTCTGTCAGCAGTTGCTGTATTTATATTAGGCAATTAGTTTCAAATGTTATAGGTTCTTTTTCATGCCTGGCCTACTGAGGCTGCACTGACAGTGCCTGAACAATAATAATAAACATCAAAGAGGCAATGCATGAGTCTGATTTTGACTTAGTAAAAGGCATGTGTGGATTGTAGCACTTTTTCTGGAAACATTTATACAGCTTATGTTGCCTCTTTGATGTTTATTATTAATATCAGGCACTGTCAGTGCAGCCTCAGTAGGCCAGACTTTAAAATGAACCTGTAAGGTTTGAAACTAGCCACCTAACATAAATACCGCAACTGTTGACAGAATCATTAATAAATGCTTTAAGAAAATATGATTTGTTATTACTTTTCTTTAATTTTACTCATCTTAACCTGTTTCCTGATGGAACCAGAAAGTATGTGTGTGTGGAGTGGGAGATCAGGGCCTATTGTTTTAAATGAAATCTCAATAGTGATACAGATTCACAAACCTTATATGATCTGTGAAATCTCTGTATCTGCAGTTTACCTCATGGTCCTAGCAGCAGCCGAGTTGCTCTCTTACCTATAGCCATGTACATCTGATGGCAATCCCATTCAGTCACTCTGTGCTTCAGTCAAAAGCCAATACAGAATACCAACTGTACAAGCTGCTTTAATGGGGCAAAAATGAAGCAACTACATTTGAGCATCCTGACACTGCACTATTTGTTCCTTTCTCAAATTTTAAATGCCTCATTTACAACCTACTAAATGGCTCACTTATTAACCATGCAGCTTACTCATGGTTGAACTTAAGAAATCTTGGACTGCAGCTGAAGCACTATGCAGAATTATTCTCACACTTACACATCATAAGAACTAAAACTCTATGGTACTATCACACTATATAACATTGACCTGCTGTCTGACCGCTACTTCATCTGAAAAATTTCATATTACCTCCTTGAGCTGCTGGTAAAATTCCTTATCAACCAGTTTCAGTTGTCTGGTCATCAGCAGGTTCATCAAAATATTTATGGCATCATGTTAAGTGAAATTAAAAATCATTATCGTTAGACGATAAAACCACAAATTATTGACTGCTATCACAAGGTAATATAAGCTACATTGTAAGCTTATAAAAACTATGCTAAGTAGTGTATTTGTTCATGTTATAACTGTAATCCTCATTAATGCTGTGAACAGATTCATACCACATACCAGATGTGCAGTACTAATCTGTTCAAAGTTTTAATGTTGGTTACGGTTATAACATGAATGAGCACACTACATAGCACAGTTTTTATAGACTGAGGATGTAATTTATATTATGGTGTAATAACAGTGAATATTCCACCGTTTTATCATCTGATGATGATTATTTTATATTTCACCTAATCTTAGGTTGTGAGTACTTTTATGAACCTGATGATGTGGGATGACAAACTAGCTGGGTAAATACAGAATTTTACCAGCACTTCAAGGTGGTAATATGACATTTTTCAAATACATTAGAGCTGTGGGACACCATCTTCTGAAAATCCACTCAATCAGCACTGTGCAGTAGTATTACGAAGACTCACAGGCAGCACATGACCTTGTCAGCTGCTAGTGTCAAGTTTCTGAATTAGAGCTACCACTATGCCATAACAAAGCTCCCCATTAGTGTTCACGAGGCTGAGGGCACCCTACTAAATATCTGTAACAGGTTTATTTATTGGTCATAACACAGTACAAACATGAAAGCTTTATGTGTTTGCCAGATATGCCTACCATAGAGACACATGCCCTCGACAGTGTTAATATTTGTTAAATGCTGACTTCAAATGCGTGCTTCGGAATCAATTTATGACTATTTATTAATAGAACAGACAAAACGAGCCATATGTGATGTAAGACCAAATGCACATACTCTTTATTATGGGCACTTCATTTAATGAAATAAAAGTACATCGACTTCACAATGTGCTGCAAAATCATTTCACGACATGACCCGAGTTTAACACAATGGTTTGGAAGAGTGTCTACAAAACACTGAATGTGTTTATTTTTCAATACGAAGCAAAGACTTTGACATACTGTAATGTACAAGCCTCTTAATTTTTTTTTATAACACAGGTTGTCCTCAAGTTGTTAGCACACGAAACAAAGGCTTCTCTAAATGTCTTTCAGTATCTCGACATGGTACAAAAAGCAACACCATAAGTAGACTCATGATGTGTGTAGAAAATTCAGAATGAGTGAGAAAAAATTAGAAGCAGCGAACCTTTGAACCCGGTAGTTGCTGCATCGAATACGGCTTTCCTTCCGGTCGGAATGGAGCACATGGGCTAACCATCGGTGGCCTTAGGAGTGAGTTTTGATTAATACCAGGAGTCTGCATACTTGGAACCCACTGCTGCTGTGCCTTAAGGAAAAAAGAAAGAAAGAAGTAAATAAGACTCTGAATAAAATACTTGTGTTACTAAAATTATTTATAGTAACATCTCTGACAGTTTCACTAACAGCTTCAATCTCAAAAAGAGTAAGAAATACACAGTTCACACAAAAATTATGGTTACGGATGTCTTCAACCATAAACAACCAACCCTATATGGGCAAAAGTGACAGAGAACATCGTAATTCAAACTGTAACACAATACCTGTTGTGGAGGCTGATACGGTGACTGTCCACTAGCTTGGTAGCGGTGCTGGTCCCACTGGCTGTTAGCTGGCTGACCAGGCTCAGGACCACCAGCTCGTTGAGCATTTTGGTTCCACTGTGGAGGCCCTTGTGGAACAGGTCCTTGTGGAGGGTACTGTGCCCGATACTGAGTGTTACCACTACTCCAGCCTACAATACAACATATTCTCTATTTTAATCACACCACACTTAAATCAATCTCATGAGATGCATTTATGTCTCATCAAATACTAGAACATCTCACTCTAATGTGAATCCCTCCAATAACTACATACAACCAAGAATATGAGAGTTTAACCTAAGAGGCTCGTTATTAATCCTGCTGCAATGTATTTCGAATGGAACAACAAAGTGTCTGGATCTGAGGAAATTATAAAAACAGAATTGCATAACTTAGCTCTCTTAAATGTTCACTGTTAACTTTATTAATCTGAAACTGATTACAGGTTTAAATCTTTTGAAAACCAACGCAAAGTTAAAAACTAAGTAAATAAAAGTCTCCAAGGCACTAATTTTTTTTATACATTCTTACACTTCCAGTTAACGTATTACTGTCCAACAAATCAAGTTTGACGAACCTACACAGATCAACATTTTTTCAGTTGCCAATTCATTCAGTCATCCCAAACACAAGAAAACATTTTTGTAACATTCCATAAAACACTAATTCTCATTTATAAGTACTGAAATGGAAAATTGTAAGTACATTTCATTGATACAATACATCTGAAAACACTTGCAAAACCACAATGAACCATGAGCTGTACGATTTATTTATATATTTTGTGTTCCGGAGAGCTGTGTTGTAGATATATCACAGGGTACTGAACATGTCAGTTTTACTGATGTGTTATGGTATTATAAAAGTAGTACTACTATTCATTTTTAATATCTAAAGCTCAGGTTCTAACACTAAAAAACAAATTTTGCAGTTAAATAAATATTACAGAAAATGTAAATATTACAGTACATATATAGTATAAAAGTAAATACATTTACAACAATAAATAGACAGGATCATAAACACTCTATGGTCTAAAATGACACACACAACAGGAACTGACTTAAATTTCTTTAAACAAGAGCTCGTCTTGCCATCTGCCAAACCTAATTTGTGAAGAAAGGGCACTAAAAACCTAACAGCCACTGAAGTGCATCTCCTTCCAAACTAATGCCAAGTTTGCATGCCAAAAGTGGATATCGCCTTTTCTTCTAGATCATGATTACGATATGCTCTAGTAAGTTTGAAAAGGGGCTTTTCCCCCGAAATTACTCAGGCTGTAGATTTTGGGATATAAGGAGGCACCACAGACAAAACAGCACATGAAAAATCTGTGCTCAAGCTTAAGATGGGTTTGAACATTACAGTGCTTTAATAAATACAGAACTTTTAATGGTGGTAATGTCACCGACTTCCTACAATCTGTGAACTAACTCAACCAATCAGTTATTGGGCAGCTATAATTTAACCGGATACACTAAATGTATTCACAGTTGTGAATATGGACAACCATCAGCAGTATAACGGAATGACAACAGAGAAAATTTGTGTCGAATCAGGACTCAAACCAGATTTCCAGCTTATCGTGAGCAGTTGCCTTACCATTAAGCTATATAAGCACGACTCATGGCCAGACCCAAACTTCCACATGTTTCCAACCACGTGTCTACAACCTGCACTCGTACATTCATATGTATATTCTCGTACAGGGGAGACATTTTAGGCAAAAGTCACTTTGCCCGGTGTCAGTAGATAAATATTATATTTCAGTACCTGTGTTATTCAGAATTACAATGCACTGTTCCTTTGGACATGCATACAATGATAAGGCGACCACTTGTGGTAATCGGGAAATCCAGGTTCGAGTCCTGGTCTGGCACAAATTTTCACTGTTGTCACTCCGTTAAACAGCAATGGCTGTCCATATTTGCAGCTGCAAATACATTTAATGTATTTCATAACAGCTGTAGTCACCACAGTGTCTTTTCCTTCAGGCATGTATGAACATTTACCCAGTCAGTCACCTAGTCACATGCACAGACACCAATTTGCCTCCTTGGTTAAGGTATCAATCAGAGTTGTTGGTACAGAGGAACATACACAGAAAGCAGCAAGTAGCAGGAAGCGGAATAGGACATTAGACACAGCAAAGGGTGTTGGACAAGCATGTGTAATGACTAGGGACTGGAAAATGTAGCACCTATTTTTGGCAAAATTCGTGTCCAGTTTCTTAGTTTGTAAATGACTAGACACACAAATTTAAAAGGTTACACACTACATGAGTGCAAATAGACAAATTATTAGTTCTTTGAAATCAACTGTTAAAAAGAGTGCTGATTGGGGGCTTTTGACTGGCATGTTTGTTTTTGAAAACACTTCAACAACTTTTTCTACCGAAATGGCTTTTGTTTTCTTCATTTGGCTGTATTTATACTTTCAAAAAAGATTGTTCTGTTGCAAAGCACCAGCATTTTCTCACCAGTTAACTGAATTCCTCTCAGATTAAGGTGTTTCTGGACATTATTTGTCTTTTCTTGCCCAATCTGAAGATTAAAAAATCTGCAGACTATTAATTTCGACCTTCCGTGGGCAGTCATAGCCCTACAACCCATGCTTGACAACACTACAGATAGAACTGACAAGACACTTAGCATAAAGTAAATCAATCATACGTTAGCTTGGTTTTAACATTAGAAGAATTATTTCTGCACCATCAAAAAACATTAAAGACTGTTTTCCAATCACTATAGCACAGAGGGCATTATAGGCTATAGTCACAGACGGCAGCAAGTGTAAACAGACTAGAATTTTGACCACCACAGGGGAAGGAGCAGTGTGGGGCAACAAACCCCGCATCCATTTCATTGGGCAGCAGCCTACAGCAGAACTGACACACTGTCACAGGGATTGCCGATCTCTTCTGGTGTTGTAAGAGTCATAATTGAAATCTGTGATGGAGCAGGATTAGTCACTTCACTTATTTCAAAATAAGAAAAGAAAACAATGAGTAACACACAACACAAAACATTCGGGGTAGCTACCACACAATTGCTTGTTGAAGTTGCAGAGTATTGTTAATGATACAGGCTGGAACTCTAGCGGTACATTGCAGTGTGTGTTAAACAGACCACTCAATCATCCACAATTGGCATCACACCAGATCATTGAGTGTATTGATACATCCTTGCATTTGTACACTTTGTTTTGCACATAGGTCCTTGTGCACATTATCTATCCAAATTGGGTTTTGTCATATGGTGTATAATGCCAGTGACTGCTTACATTTTCGATATTCTATGCAGAAAATACAGCCATTTCAAACTTTCGCTAACAAATAGCTCATCTGGATACAGTTCGCTATGAAATGGCATCTATTAAGTAATTTCGCATTTTGAGGCAGAATTCACATTTATTTTGGATTTATCGGAAAATGTGAATTATTCCAGTCCCAAGTAATGACTCATTATTAAAGGTACCTATTTTCTGCAAAGTGCAAAATCACAAAATTTTACAAATTTTGTTCAAAATGAGTAACTGTTTATCTTTAAGAAAAATCACAAAATAAATGATGAAATTGTGTGGAATCAAATCATTTGAAGTTAATGGAGTAAATTCAATTAAAGTTATGGCAATGAAATACAAATATTGATGACACTCGATTCTACACTACTTCGATACATTGAATTCAGTATTGCTAACTAAACTTCCTGCACAGGGAAGTAAAGTAAAATTAATTTTATGTGATGCTGAAATAATAGCACTGATTATGTGTGTGTTTTAAACAATATGATAAATACAGTCTTTTCTGCTGTAGGAGATGGTATTTCTTGCTCCTACAGATGAGGTAGTGGTGAAATGTACCAAACATCAATTATACCTTGATCAAATCTCATTTCTTAGGGTCTATTTCATTATTTTGTTGTTGCTGGAATCCATATCCTGATTTGTAGGTAATGGTTTGAAAAATATTGAGACAAACTGGTAGTTGTACTGAAAAATAGTTCATGAAGAACATGTCATAGGTAGAAATACAAATGATGCCAGAAATTATATTCATTATGAAGTCAAACTTGTTAAGCATCATTTCTCTCCTAAGAGAGAACTCTATCTACATGAGTGCAACAGTAAAATGTAATTTCTAGGCATTAGTTTTGAAGACAACTGGTACACAATCCTTATATCAAAGGCAAACTAATGTACCATACTCTGGAAGATATATAAATGTTGTAATGTATTTGTTTCCCAAATGAACCTACATTAAACTCAACCTGAAGACACATTTGTTAGCATAACTACTCTCGGTGAACTATTGTGGAAGGTTACTTAACCCTTTCATTGCTACAGAGGTGCTCTTTGCATTCTGTGTTGAGGTGGCTTTTGTTAAGGCTTTACTGCTCTCCAGATGTTGGTGCCTGTGCCGAGACACAGTGTTCTATGAAATCTTTTTTCAAAAACTATTAAGTGAGAAACACTTATTTTTGTATATCTTACCTGATCCCCCTCATGCACACTAAAGCTATCAGTTGGTTTGTTGCTTGTTCCATAAAGTTTGTTAATTGCTCCACACATAAAATTCATGATAATTATTATGATGTGGAATGTGACAACAAACACATAATTTTTATCTACAACTAAATAAAAAATTGAAAATAATGGCTGCATGTTTGCCATTTACAGTTCTTCTTGATCTTCTTCTGCTTCTTTTAATGACTAATTATCTCTACTCAAGAATTGCTCTATGGTGTATAGGGAGTTATTAAGCGGAAAGCTCTTTAATCTACTTTTGGAAACACTTCTGCTATTTGTTAAACATTTTATTCCCGTACGTAGACTTTTAAAGAGCTGTACAGTTGCATATTTAATCTCTTTCTATGCCGAAGTTAGATTCATTAAAGGGTAATTTTTACTTCTAGTGTTGTATTTGTGAAGATCAACGTAACTGTAAAATTTGGACTGATTACTGATTATAAGTTTCGTAAGTGAATAAATGTGCTGTGAGGCTGTGGTTAATATTTCCAGCTGCTTAAAGAGATATCTGCAAGATTTACATGTGCACACTCCATACATAACTCTGTTTAATTTATAATGGGCCACAACCACTTTTTGCCTAGGCGAGAAGTTAGCCCAGAGTATTATCCCATATGACATCAATGAACAAGCAAAATATTTTAGCTTGCTGACTTCTACATTCACAAAGTTGGCAATTACTATTATGACAAAAGTAGCAAATCTTAAACATCTTAGCAGGTCTACAGTATGGTTTTTCCAGTTTATGTTTTCATCACATTCACACCAAACACTTTGCAATTTCCATCCCAGTTTATTATTTACTGTTGGTGTACTCAGTTAATAGAAGGGAGGATATTCTCAACAGTACAAGAGCGGGTTAAATGCATTTTTTGAAAGTTTACAGTAAGCCCATTTGTGCAAAACCATTCAGTAACTTTCACAGAAACATCATTTACCATTTTCTTTGTTGATGGTTCATTGCTTTCTTTGTTGATGGTTCATTGCTCAACTTCACAAAAATGCTTGTATTATCTGCAAATAGAATTAATTCTGCTTCCCAATGCAAATAAAATGGCACATCATTAACATGAAGCAAAAGCAGCAATGGACCAATGCTACGTCGGAATTCATCAAGCAAGCAAGAAATGGTCAATAGTTATTTACTTGGAATGTTTTTTAGAGCTCTGAGAAGCTGGATGTCAAGACATTTTGGAAAGGTTTCCTCTTAAATTCCATGCTTAACAATACACGAGCCCTTCAACAAATAGTTAATGGTGGCACAGGGACACACGAACACAAAACATATATCTGTATGGTTCTAAGCATAAGTCAGAGATGATGGATGCTCAGCTTTCTGCAAGGTATCTCGCGCCCATCCATTTTGCCCTTCTATACAGAAACAGAAAAAATTATCACTGAGTACTGTAATTACCGGTGTTACTCAATTCTATTTACTTTCTATGCAGTTCCATATAATGCGGCAATAAACTGGTGTAACTGTAACGTATAGTATTTCATATTTCCAAAATTAGAAAATTAATCCCTTGATATATTGACTTTTCTTCACAAACTGTTCCAAAAATGTATTTTATTATTAATGAAAATAGCTTTTGAAGTAAGTGTGACTTACAAATTTTTGAAGATCACTGTTAATAAAATCCAGAATATACTTGTGCACTGGACTTTCACTGAAGTATCCTGAATCATAAAGTCATTTTGTAGTTTGTGTGTAGATATGGAATCAAATCATGTGTTTCACAGTGTGTCCCTTTGAATGGAAATATTGGTGGAGCTAGTCACAGTACAGTATAAGTATTTATCTCGTACCACTGGTGAGTACTTGTCAGTACAGTGTGTTCAACTTTTATCACTTTCAGTCTCCAACGAAATAACATCACATACTACTTCACTTTCTGGGGTGCTAAATTCAATGTCAAACTTAGGATCACTGTACAGCCATCCATTTTGAAGTACCCTAAGCTACAAACAGTAAAGGTGATATCCATTGGCAAACAACTGAACCAGAACACAATATCTAGGCTACAAATACGGGACTGGATGCCCCCTAGTGGCCGAACACTTAACTACCCATGCTGAAACGGATGTAAGCAAGGCTTTACTTTTTCAGAGGTCTGTTCTTAAGTTGCTGGAATACACTTGGGATTTTAAGTTTTTGTCAGAATAATAAAAACTAACTCTGGCTTTATGTTAAAGTGTTAAATTTTTGAAATCAAGTATTGCCTCTCTATAGTTTCTCATTTGTAACTAATGAATTATTTTCATTACATACAACAAATAGAAGATGTTTGGGTTGAATCAATACAACTGACAAACTGTGGTTATCAAAAATTAAGTCTAATATACATGGCACAAAAAAATCCCAGAAACAAATAATTCCTGGCTGTTACACCACAAAGTAAAGAGAAAAACAAAGATGATGATGATATGTCCACAATATCAAATTATGAAACTTTACTGTCACTTTAAAACATGAGGAATATCACATAAAATAGCTAAACAGAGGGAGAAAGTTCATATTGTCCTCATAAGCTGGGAAGAGACCCCTAACAGCACCAAGAACTATGTGACTTAGCTTGTTTTTCCTGTCCCCAATCTTTAAACTTTTAAGAACCCTCCAAATTACAGTGCTTACCACTTACCGTATATAGAAGGCCTTTGTTGACTATATGGTGGATAGGGAGACTGCTGTGGGTCTTTTGCAAAATCTGGATGCCTTCTAGGGGTCTGTGGAGCTGGAGGTGGCATTGATTTACTATGAGGGCTTCCAGGATACATCTGACCACCTGGGCCAGTTGCAGTAGTTGCTTGTTGACCAGAATATACCTGTTGGCAGTATTTACTTTCAATTGTAACTATTTTTCACAAACAAATATCAAATAACAACACAAACTGTAACAAAACTATAACTTCTGTTTCTTCATGAATAACATTTAAAAAAAAAAAGTGTTTATACATTACTGTTCACAAGCTCCTTGCTGTTAACTGCACTAATTATTCCTGGTAATGACCTGCAATTGTGCTGTACATTTTCACACTTTCCCCTTATTAGAAACAGTACATCAGAATCATAACATTTTTGTATCAGTGAGAATGTGATCTCATATCTACCTGAATAATAACTATGAGGAAGCTAAAAAGATATAAATGATCCCCAATTATACATAATGTACAGACAGTGTATGTATAAAATAAAAAAAATTAAAATACACATTTGTTTATGACGACTTGAAATTTTCAAACTCTGTTCAGAATTAGGTAGGGGTGGGCTTTTAGTTTAAAACTTGTTGGCAGAAAAGTAACAAGTATGCTTTGTGTGTCCCAGAATGTGTTATAAATTCATATTGGGAAGAAATTCATATTGGGAAGAAATTCAAATTGGTGTTCAAGAAATCATAAAATTTATATGAAGTGTTGTTATCTGCAACAATTTCAAAGTAGGAATCACATGAATTCAAGTGATCAAATCTCAAGAACTTTGTTTTAGAATATTAAGACTGTTAATTTTTACATTTCAACTGAGGTTTTTGCACATAATGAAGCCTAACTAGATAATAATATTGTTGGTTTCAACTGAGAATACTGTATTATTAATCTCGAGGGTGGAAGTGTTGCAGGCATATTGTCCTCCTTAAGGCAGAGTACATTACACTGTTTATTCAAATAACGGAAAACCTAGGATGAGATGATAACAAATAAAGAGTTATGATAGATAGCTACTCACTACACAATGGTGGTGGTGAGTGGAAGACAAGCACATTGAAAGAAGACTGCTACATACTATCAGTGAATGCCCAGAGGGGGCAGTGGCAGTGTGTGTGTGTGTCTGTGGGGGATGGGGAGGAGGAGAATTTGTTGCCTACATCTGACAAAGGGAATAGTTTGATAGCTGATATTACAAAGAGACTCAAAAAGTATGTTTCATAATATAATTGCAGTCTAAGTATATTTTCTTGAATGTTCCACTACACTTCAAAGTGACACAGATACACGATATTTTTCAACATCATCAATTATCTGTAAATAATGATCAGAATGTTCTGTCTGTCAGTCAGTCAGTCCCTCGACAACAGATATCTGCTCCTCTGTTATGAAGCCATTTGAGCATTATTGTGTGAACATCCTCATCATCGGAAAATCTGTGACCGTTTCAAATCAGTTTGTCAATTGCTTGGACATTGTCATCTGTAGTAGATGCCACTGGTCATCCTGCCCTATCAGCACCATTCACACCCATGCGGCCTTGGTCACATTGTAAGCACCATTTTGCTATGGCTGGATGCAACACTGCATTTTGTCCATATACTACCAGAATTTCAAATTGCATTTGTGAGAAAATTAGACTTTTATCCATAAGATTTTTACAGACTCAAGTACTAAGACTTTGCAGCTTTGGAGTATGTTTACAGTTTCCGTGCCATTTCACTTCCACACTGTGATGCAGTTGTTATCCATACCCCAGTAGAACAGTGTCTGCAGGACATCTAGAACATGTACCCTCTTTTGACAATGTGCCATTCTTGTTGCACAATAGTCTTAACATGGGACAACCAGTGTAACTTACTATTTCAAGTACCCTCGTATATAGTAGGCCTCTTTCAGTGTATGTCTCTGCACTTCAAAGCCTCCTCTATGTAGTGAATACTGACCTATCCCATTACATATTATTATTACACTGTTTATTGACAGTTTTAAAAATGCAGACTGATGGTAACATCAGGTATGTATGTAAAAGATTTCACATAGTGTTTCCTACATCAAGTGCAAATAGAAATTTGTGTCCAAAGTGATTGTTTTTGTATCGTATACTTCTATCATATCAAGTGACATATTCTGTGTAGTTTACTCATGAGGTAACATGCAAGTCAGATTACATACTAAGAAGAACATTCTTTACCATGAAGTCCTAATAACTGTAAATGTAAACATTTTTGCTTCTCTCATCTATAAAAAGAACAAAACTAATGAACTTATGCCACAGTAGAGTTCCATCAGAATATCAACAGAACTACGGCAACTTTTGATTACCCAGAAATAACTGTGTAGAAGGAGCAAAACTAAAACAAGTTGTGAAATTCGATTTTTTAAAAAACCTATGATCTGTAGAAGGTTGACGTGTTTTCATGATTTTTACTGTATATACTAACTATCCTTAATTATTATTATGTACCAATGACGAGTACATTAAACAGTAAATTATCAACTGCAAATACACATTTTTTATAATAAAATTTCAACTATGTTGAGACACACTGTGTGGAAAGTTATCTGTTCAATGACAAGTACACACACTATTCTTCTTCATTCTTACAGTAAGTTTACCTGTAATGATAATGTAAATGTGTGACTTTCAAAGAGCTTACTACAGAGAAATTATTCTATTCAACATAATTAGAAAATTACCTTTCAATGGACAACAGAAATTTTCTGTTGACATGTTGTATTTAGTTCCATCTGCACATGGAGGGCAGAGAGGGGGGGGGGGGGATGATAATACATTCCCAACTACTGTCTTATTTTTTCTCCAATTTTAAAATCTTCTGCCAACAGTCCATCCGACACTGCATTAGAAGCAACTTCAAGAAATGTAGATTTTTTTTTATCTCCCCTCTGAGTTTTTAAAAATGTAGACCTCTCAGGCTGAGCACTAATTTAACTTAAGTAGCTTCAATGTATCATTGACATTTATTTGTAAGAGTCTTGAATAAGTAATGGGTGTGCTCAGAGTTTTGGAATGCCACAGGCAAAGTCAGCATTTTGGTAGACATCATCACTGCTCCTCTACAACCTTCTTTTGATTTGCTCTCTTTGTACCATTCAACTTTGTTCCGTAAAATGTTAAAGAAACCTGCCAGTATTACCATTACATCTGAAAGGGGCTGGAAAATCTCAAATGAGTGAACTTCAAAGGGAAGCTAAAACTTCGAGAAAAGTGTATGCCATGTATCACTGATGTTTTGATAAGAAATGATTGAATATGCACTGAGTAATGTAACACTACATGAACTCTATTGATAAAAGGCCATGCACAGTACTTCTATAACATAAATATATAATAATGTGTCTATGTACATACCAGCTGTACTATATTGTTATGCACTGTGCAGTATCTGTAGCATACCATACAAACAGGTGTGAACAGTATTGCATGATGTGGTATTGGTACAATCAGGCCCAAAACATACAATATTTATAATGACAAGAAAAACAAATTACAGAAGACGCACAGTTTCACACGTGCACCAAGTGATTACAGTCATGAAGATCCACCTTCCTCTTGGTTGAAATGTGAATTCACTTCATGATCTGTGCTTAGTCAGTGAAAACTTAATGAAGCACAATTAGATGCAATTTTAATATACAATACTGATTTGGCAATGAGGCACTCAAATACAAAGTCAGTAGTTTGACACACAGGATATCAGTCTAAAGAATGTGACAAACGAGGGAGCAAATCATATCACAGAATTAAAGAATTTAAAAGAAAGGCAGCTAATAAAAACTGAAACTGTTAGTGTTACAATGCTGTCCTATGAAACCAGCCGAGGCTGTTATAAAACTGTAGCTACATATATTTTATAATGGGTTATACTCGTGTCTAAATTAACCAATCATGAAACACTTATTAAGAAAATGTGGATGGAAATCTCGGAAGTCTCAAAATTAAAAGTTTTGGGCACCACGTACATCTAGACAAACATTACAGTAAACCTTTTAGAGATCTGAAAAATTGTGGGCTGTTGAACTTGCGGTAAGACTGTTTGGAAGTTAAAAATTTTCAGTAACTGCAACACAGGCTGTAACAACATTTACAAGGCTTAAATAGAACTACTCAAGAAAGAATATACAATCCCTTAATTGTCTATGTCCTCAATGAGAAAGTTACAAGGCACAGTAACACAAATGGTACAATTATGTATGGATGAAAAGGGAAACCATATAATTTAGATATCTCACTCAACATAGAACATAATTACACATATACTTAAGAAATGGTATGACACACTCATGCATTTACAATTTCTGTGGCATAGCATTTGGAGCTGTAAAACCTTATGTGATGTAACAAAATATTTAATATTGCATTGCTTCCTACAGTTATAATCACTGACTAACATGACACAGTGATTAGTGTACCACAGGTACATTCATCCACCCAAATATTGGTTACACATGGTTGCCGTAAAAAGCTTACAGTAAATGGAGGGATGATTTACTTGAAAAGAAACATCCCACTCCATTTCCATATTTATCTTCTGTCATCTTCTTTACAGTTGTAGGTATTCAAAAATACATCGCATTGCTCCAGAAAATGTAAATGAATATCAGCATTGTTATTTCTTTCACATTTTAATGAAGAAGTATGATTTACTTTTATACAAATGACTATAATTACCGGATCTTGACGGTAATAGTCTTGCTGTGGTGGATACCCTGTGGGTTGCTGTGCTGGTGGTCCCATAGGTGGAGCAGGATAGCCAGTACGTGAAGGATAGCCAGGTGGCTGTCTGGGCCCCCCGTACCGGTTGTGTCCAAAGGGATCTTGACCACCAGCCGACTGCTGCGTCCCTCTACCTTGTCCATAACTCCTGAAAATAATAAAAGACTAATTGCAACACATTATTTTCCTAATTACAATGCCACCAACTGTTACCTCAATATAGATTCTCACATTTGTTCAATTTTAGACTACTGCCAGCCTATTCTCTGATAGAACAAATGTTCTTGCTAAGCCAAAGACAATATACAATAGACCCAAATGAAAATTTAATATTCTCTTGTTTTTACTTTCACACAAAGGTAGGTGTGTGTGTTTTTTTTTTTCTTTTTTTTTTCTTTTTGGAGCTTACGGGTGCTCAGTGTTGAGGCTATCAGTGCCCTTACATATTTTGAAAGAAACAAATATGATTAAAATGTCCAAAATTGTTGTCTAACAGTGTGAAGGAAACCTATAAAATGACACTCATTCACTCACTCCCATGCCACTCACATGGAACCACACAATCACCATGTCTCACAGGAATTAATACAATGGAGAAGGGTGAAAGGCACCATTCCTGGGATTAAAATAGAAGTAAAACCACAGAAGAACTAAAGGAAAGGCACAGGGAAAAGTGACTGGTCGACCACTTACAAAAACATGAGTGACCCAGTCATCCTGTTAACAGATTAGGAACATCATCCTAAAATTTTTGGAAACACATTGGAGATATCACAACATCTTAAAACTCTCAAACACATTCCTTTCAATGTCACTTGAAACAAAGGGGACATCTGCTGCTGCCGCCCTCTGGTCTAAAAATAAAACATAATCTAGTAAAATGTGGTGCACAGTCATCTGTATGCTACAGGCAGCACACACTGGAGGATCCTCTTGGCAGAGCAAGAAGCCATGCATCAGAGGATTGGCCTATGTGAAGACAAGTAAGCAGGACTTCATCCCGTCTTTGTGGCCAAAGCTTATTACCAATCACTTCCACCCACCCAATCATCTTCCCATTGACACACTGTTGTGGATTGGCAAGACAGCCAACCCACTATGAGAGGAAGCCGAAAGGCACACGTTTTAGCTCACGCAGGCTGGCATGAGGTCTGGAACAGGTCAAGGAAATGAGACTAACAAAAAATGAACGTAGGTGCTGGAATACTTAACTTTAATCCATAAATGGTGAACATCACTCTTGACGGTACATGTCTTACAGCATCAATAGTAACTGGTAATGGCGCGTTGCTAGGTTGTAGCAAATGACGTAGCTGAAGGCTATGCTAACTATCGTCTCGGCAAATGAGAGCGTAATTTTTCAGTGAACCATCACTAGCAAAGTCAGCTGTACAACTGGGCGAGTGCTAGGGAGTCTCTCTAGACCTGCCGTGTGGCAGCGCTCGGTCTGCAATCACTGATAGTGGCGACACGCGGGTCCGACGTATACTAACGGACCGCGGCCGATTTAAAGGCTACCACCTAGCAAGTGTGGTGTCTGGTGGTGACACCACACACACAACTCTACTTAAACAGCGAGGTGATGGCATGCAGGGGGATAGCACACTGAAATAACTGAAGATCGCTCCATGCCTCCTTGACTGCTACATCCGCCCTTTTGGTCCCCTCAATACCCATGTGTCCTGGTACCCAGCAGGACACCTCCTTCCCCACCCAGCCATTGTAATTGATGGAGGATGTCCTGGATATTTTGGCCTACTTTATCTGCTGGATACGAGCATTGTAGAGAGTCCAGAGCATTCAGAGAATCTGAACAAACAAGGAACTTAGCAAACTAAGCACACCTCATCTGCTCCAGTGCCCACAAGATCGTGTACAGTTCCGCATCAAAGACAGTAGAGTCTCAAGGCAGTTAAACCTTGAGGACACTATCAGGGAAAACAACAGAGCAAACAATGGGGCCCCTGTTTCAACCCATCCAGAAAGACAGCTGTAGAGCTGTGGCGCTCAGTTAAAATGGCAGAAAATATAGTATTTAAACATATGCAGGAGTGCAATCTCTCCTGTACTGCACTAATTCTAAAATTACCCTGGGACTATGCAATGATGACAGTGGCAGGTAGTTAAAATCCTGGATTTGAGGACTTACGTTTCCCATATTAAGTGACTCCAGCACACACTGCACGCAGATTGCAAATGGCACTGTTGCTCATAGACGATTAGAGAAAAGGTGTTCCAAAGGTGGACGAGCAACAGTATTGTATGCAAGTGAATTTGGAGTATGAGGCTGGTCCTGCAAGCACCTGTGGCCAGTCTAATCCCCTCAAGATGGATAGCATCAATGATATTCAGATAAGAAGGCCTCACTGAGCTGTACAATGTGCATCCACAGTCAAAGCGTGAACACACAAAAGCCCTATAAAACTAAACAGATGTGCCCTGTCTGCTCCCCAACACCTGTAGCTAATGCACTTTATGATATTGAGTGCTTTCTGGGTTCTGGGTTTCAGCTCTCTCAGGTGTGGTAACCATAACAGTTTGGAGTCAAAAATGAGGCCCAGAAACCTGACTGAGTCTTTCAAATGTAAAATGGTGTCTGCCATATGCAAGTCAGGTAAATTAAAAATACTATGATAATGACTAAAATGAAAACACATACACACTTTTCTGCAGAAACCTGAAAACCTCTCTGTGCAGACCACTCCTACAACTTAGAACTACTTAAACCTAACTAACCTAAGGACATCTCACACATCCATGCCCAACGCACGATTTGAACCTGCAACCGTAGCGGTCGCGTGGTTCCAGACTGAAGCACCTAGAACCATTTGGCCACAAGGGCCAGCTAGTTACATCTGACAGGGCACGACTGCAACACTGGAGGAGTAACAAATAAATAGCAAAATCATCCACAAATAAGGAGCACATACAGGACTCCTTACCATAGACATGATTCTGTTTAAAGTACAGCAAAGAGAGTAACACTTGAAACACTGTCCTTAGGAACACCATTATCCTGCACAAAATGATCCAACAGCATGTCACCAACTTGGGATCTAAAAAAAGCACTTAAGACAGTAAAGACTGCATGGAGATCTGGAGATGGCTACAAACGCCTCATTGATGGAGCTGCATGACAATACTTTCTCCAAGTAGTATCATACATCTTACTTATATCAAAGAAGATATCAATTCAGTGATGTACTGTAAGTAAGCCTGCTGAATAGCCGTCTCCAGTATGGCAAGGTTGTCAACAGTGGACTGAAATCTGGAATTCACACCAAGCGTGATTAAGGAATTACCTGGTCTCTAACAATCAGACCTGACGACAGTTAACCATTTGCTCCAGGGTCTTTCCTACACAGCTCATTAAGGCGACACTCTGATAACTACTGGTACATGTGTGGTCTTTTACTAGTTTGAGGAGAGGTAGCAGAATTGCTTCTCTCTAGGAGTTGGGAAAGTTTCCTGTCTGCCATATAAGATTGAAACATTCGAGAAGGATTTCCTTTGATGCTGCTGGCAAATGTCGAAGTATGCAGCACTAGATCTGGTTGTGACCGGGTGCAGTATCTTGAGTTTCAGGCAGTGCTAATTCCAGGTCCCACATGGCAAGAGGCCAGTTGAAAGCCTCAAAATTGTGGAATCTGAAGTCCATATTGTCCCTCTCTGCAGTCACACAGTAACGGTAGATCACTGGATCCCAGCTGGAATTGGTAGTAGTTGCTGTAAAATGCTCTGCCATTGTCTGAGTGATGACACCAGGCATTGTTTGGAAAACACCCTCATTTCAGCACTGCTGCTATTGGTAAACAACTGTGCCCCAGAAAATCCTCCCGATGGCTGTCCATACCTCTGTAGAATATGTGGAACCGTTGATGGAGCCCGGGAACATTTGCCATGACCTTTCCTTGCTCTCCTTAATTACGTGTTGAGCCTTGGCTCCTGCAACTTGAAAGGCTGTGAGGTTGCTTGCTGTTGTGAGGCATTTAAACCATCGAAGAACAGCATGCCACACCCAGACTGCTGAACAACACTCATCAGTCTACCAGCACACAGGCTGCCTCCTAAGATGACCTGAAGACTTTGGAACGGAAAGTCAGCAGGATCACTCGTCTGATGTGTGATCCACTCATTTCTGGACACTGTCATGGTGTTCAAACACAACCAGCTGACTGAACAGTGTACAGTTAGCCCTGCTGCCCATCCATTTCGGTGATTTCTGTTCAAGCAATCCATTTCCAGTGGGTGAATCCACGCTGAGAAGTGGTCACCGGAACAAAGGTCATCAGTTGCTTCCCACTGTGTTGAGACTGCAATGGCTGGAGAGCAGAAAAAGAGGTCATTGTCTGAGGACAAGCCAGTAGCAGCTGATAGAAGAGTAAGACTGCCTGTGTTGAGGATGCACAGCTCCTGAGATATCATGAGGTTCTCCAAGTTTCGACCCCTGGGACAAGTATAGTTCAAGCCCTATAATACATTATGGGCATTGAAATTAATCAGTAGCAGAAACAGGCAGGGGAGTTGTGCAATAAGACATATAAGCCTCAGAGTCTATCACATCCTGTAGAGGTAGATACAGGGAGCAAGACAGTGATCTTATCACCCATGTGAAGAGCAACAGCTACTGCTTCTAGACTGGTAACCAAGGAGAGAGCAGAGGATTGATAGGATTGATGTGCGTTACTGACAAAGACAGTAACCCCAATCTTGGCTCTTTCCCATGTCAGGTGAGGGTACAGGCCAGTAGCACAGGGGCACCAGTGGCCTTGAAATGTGTTTCCTTAAACACAAGCACAGGGAGTGTGCCTTTGTAAGGAATTTCGGTTCCTCCATGTGTGTCCTGAACACATTAAGTTTTCGTATGTCCATCCTTCTGACTGAAGGTTGGAGGGACTTCGGTCATCCACTTATGTAATAAAATGGAACACCTCAGAAGCTATGTTGGCATTTTTGGGTTGGAGACACATCAATGTTATAGTCTATGGAAACCAGTTCAGAGATGTCTGCCACTGATGGGATTGTGTATACGATTGGAGTTAACCCCCTTGGCATCAGTTAAGGCCTGAAGATCGTATATTGAGTCACCAAAACTGGTAACTGTATAATAAATAACATCAAAAGGACGACTGCAGGTGTCACATTTTATAACATTATATGAACCCATTAATGTTCCACTTTTAGATGGGAGCCGTCTATCATGAGGTAACACTTTCACCCTAACTTTTGGCCTGGGAGGGGAGCCCACAATGGGTGGAGCTCAGTCTTTGGTTGAGATGGTTGTCCCTGTCTCACATCAAGGTCCATAGCCTCCAAAGAAGAGTCAAAACAGGTGTCTGAAAGGATGACATCAATACTGTCAGACTGTGTACTTCCCATCCCCACCAGTGGACATTTCTTTGCCTTCAACTTTGATTTTTTGGTCCGAGGAGGCAACTGCAGAAGTGGTAGTGTCAGTACTGGACAGTGGACCAGACTGAGTCTTTGGAGGGGCAGGACTTCTGCATTGTCAGCAACCACGCTTTTTCTGAAGTTTTGGAGGGAGGGACAGGCTTCAAAATGACTGCAGCAGCACAAGTACATTGACCAACGCAGGTACTAGTGCTGATAGTAGCAACCTCTGTTTGCATAGCAACATCAGCTGTTTAGGAACTGAAACAAAGGAGGTACAAGTAGTGAACATTGGTGGGCGGCATAGCTTTATTATTTTTTTGGCCTCATTATATGGAATGCATTACAGAGTCTTATGCTTTCACACCTTTTGTTCTTCAAGGTATACACTACAATCCTGACTCCAGACACAGTGAGCCCCAGAGCAGTTCATACACTTCAAAGGAGATGTAAAAGCGACTCTTCATGGGCAGCCTTACCACATTTTCCCGAAGTGGCTTCTCCACGACTCCCACAATTAGTATGTCCAAAGTGCTGGCATTTGAAAGAAGGCATTGGGTTGGTGACATAAGGCCGCATGTTTAGATGAAAGAAATCTGCCTTAATGTACTCAGGGACTTCCATACTATTGAATATCAAGATAAAGGAATCTGAATTTACAAGATCCCATCTACCCTCTTCACAATGTCTTTCACATCGACTACACCTTCTGGAGCCCACTCACATCACAATACCTCCTTGGGAATGTGAACGAGATCCCTGCAAGTCACAACACCTTTGCTGTAGTTCAACGTGTTGCACAGTTCAGTGTCTATTGCACACTCCCCGAAGCAGCTACCTTCTTGGAGGTTAGCTGATGGTTGGGAACTAGAAGTTTACACTAACAATGTCGCATTGCACAAGCACTTTACTGTTTTTAAAGAGCCACAGGTTCCCTCAAAACCCTTTGGGATATAGGATGGGGAAACCTTCTCAAAACTACACTCTTTTCTTCTCACTATTAAAACCACTTTCTGATAATCAGCACGTGTTCTATTACTCAAGACAATACTTTTAGAATGAATCAGAAGGACTGGCTACATGAGCCCGTTTGTTAGATTGGGTACCTTCCAGCAGTCTACCTTTTCCACTGAGAGGAGGAAGGGAAAATTTCGAAGGATCCATTTTGGTCCCATGAACAGCTAGGGGAATAAAAGTTCACCTAGACAGAGCCCCACATAGCAAAGTAAGCCTTATACAACAGAGGCACACCAGGTTCTTCAGAAGTTGCCCGCAAATGACTGTTCCACCTCATCAGCGCACAGCACACCTTGAGACTGAGGGGTTTCTAACAGCAGTTTGTACCATCCATGTGATCCGGGTGGTAAAGCCCATGACACACAACATTCCACCATCATGCTGCACAGTGGTTGCTGCAGCATGCCCAGAGCTTATGGTGACAGGCGACTGGTGACACTTACCAGTCCCCAGCTCAGGAACCTTAGGGTCACCAAGCCTGTACCCAGGAAACAAATCCTGAGCCCCTGACGGCCTTTCACAAAAGGCTGATGTCAGCCTCTAGATGGCCATTATTAAGGAAGCCAAGAGACTGACATAAAAAGGAGAAAAACCTTGACACTGTTTTGTGTTTTAATTATCATGTGATAAGATACAGATATCATCAGCTGTAAGAGTGTACAAGTCAAGTTACAAAAATGAATATAAACTCCAAATTGCATCTGTACAGAAATGTATCAGCCATCCATGTGATAAAAATAAAGCTGCATAAACAAAGTGAAAATTGGTATGCCAGCAGTAACGTATAAATTACATCCAGCCATCCCCCACATAAGTACATACCATACACTTACATTCATTTACCAATAAATGGCTCATTTACATATTCAGTAACTAATATATACAGATAATAACTGGGTCTGCTGCTATGAGTCAGTCAGAAAGCAAGCACATAGTCAGTATGCTACTATGTTGAAATATTACTTGCAGGTGAAACTTTACACATTCATATTCACTCTGTATGTTCTTCCTTTTATATTGTGCCAGCAGCTTCAATGTTTCTGTACAAATAAAGATGTAACACCAGTTGTTACTTGTACGGTAAACAGCAAGTTTCCGCAAAGCACTATCAAACAAAAACCGAAAAAGAGCTGAAATAATTCCAAGCAGAAGGAAACGCCTGTTGTATGTAAAACGGGACTAATAAAGGAGACACATTGAAGCTGCTAACCTGTCACACAGCGTTCACTTGAGTAGTTGTGCTACTTCCAGCAGATTCAACAGTTTGCTGCACTATAATATTTACAAGAAAGGTGTTGACAGATCAGACCAGATAACAGCACATTAGCCATTCAAAAGAAAACAGCTGAAATGTTGGGAAAAATTATTCTTTCACCTTTTTATGATCAGTGCTGCTAGTACTTTTTATCTGGTATTAGGAAACCAGGAATCAATGTTGAAAGGAAAAAATACAAATTAGCAAATTTTCTTCTGGAACTAGCAGTCAGTTTTATCCCAAAAGAAGGTGAATCCAAACCTTGATTTTATAGAGTGTAACAAAGTAATCAGACAACAGAGGTGTAAATCCCCATGGAGATACACTTTCTTGTGGTATGTTGTCTGAGTTGTGGAGCTCTCTAGATGCTAAACTGTTTCAAAATGTATCACACACAGACAAAATACATGTAATGTGTATGATGCGTTTCTTTTTTCAGATGACATAAACATGGTATTTTAATACAGATAATCCATGTTTTCATTTGATAAGATAGAATACAATAAATCTTTACATATATTTCAATAAACAAATGTCTAGATTTTTATGGAATAATTCAACGTATTTATTTTATTGTTCCAAAGAAGCAAGTTTTCAGAAATCCTCTAAAAATGATAGTGTGGATAGTCTGAGATAGACCTGAGAGACCAATCTTGAAAGTGTTAATAATGATCTATTTGTCACAATGTATTGTCCTTAACTATCTCCTTAAGTTGCAAGCAAGTGTCCAAGTGAACAGCTCAGAATTTGAATGTTAAAGTGCCCACAGCAAATGTTCCACTGTAAGGCTTTAAGTTCCAATAAAAAGAATTTTAAGGTCCAGAGCCATTAATTATTACATCATAAATATAACATCCACAAAATGATTTAAAATGTTTGTTAACAGACACATGAGAGAGATGGCAGAAATTGCAAGAAGTTCTTTGAGCAAGGTCGAAGGTTGCAGGCATGATAATCTGTAACTAAAAGGTGTCACAAACAACATAGTGAACACAGGGTTGATCAGCAACTGTAGCATACACATAAACATATCACATAAACAAGTACTTAAGTGCAGAACAAAACTAAATAACTATACACGGAATAACTGTCCCACTGAAATTATGTCTGCTATCTGAACTTGGTAAGTTACAGACTCAAAATACCCTAAAGCAAAGCAACTAATAATGAATTTTCTTATTTAAAGCCCTCAGGTCAATCAAATGAATACAGGCAAAAAAAAATGAGTACCAAATCCATGACAATTTTTCACCACAAAACAAATGGAATATTATATAAAACAAGCCAGTTACTTTCAGAATGAATTTTCACTCTGCAACAGACTATGCACTGATCCTTATAACTGTGTGCTGGATCTCTGCCTTTTGCGTCTGATGTATGAACAAATAAATCACAAGGTTTCCAAAAGTGTGGGCATGTCACATACAGCTGTATGCATAAGAAGCACGAATTTCCCAAATTTAGTCCATACACTCATAGCAATTTTCCCTGTATTTTGTTGATGGTCACAGAAAATGCAAGTCACAACACAAACTACAAACATTTCAGTTTGAATGGCATGTCCATTAGAGAATCATTGGGATGTGTGGCAACAGTGCATCTTCTCCTGTAAATTTTCCACTTCAAACTGAAGCTTTGATGATATTGTTCAACATCTTTTTCACTGCAACCCTGGTGCTGTTGCAAAGTAGTGGTGGATTTATGTTCCACAGAAGAATGATAGGCATGCCACTTTTCAATGTTGAAATGTGTCGTGGAATGCCTGGCAAATCGAGTTGAATAATTAAGAGCTTTTTCTTGATTCATTACGGTATCAATGGACTCATATGTTGTCACTCTACCTGGTGTTTCATTTTAGATGCAGGAATTGATGGCACTGACATCATTGGTATTGTCTGTTAATGTAGCACTTGCATGAGCAACTAGTGATTTTTGTGATTCTGTGTGATATTTGGTAGAACTTAGTGAATCAGTTCATCTGTAGCTGCTGTGATTTTATAGAAGTTTGTTGACAATGCATAAAGTTGTGCAAATTCATCAATTGCTATTTAAACATTCTAGTATCCAACAACTGTTTTGCAAATGTCCAGCAGATGCTTCATGTCGTAATTGCATATGTTAATTGGTCTTCAGAAATCAATGTCTGTAAATGTTGTAATAAAACTGATGATTTGAGACATGAGTTAATGTCATCAATGGCTGTTTTACATGGGATAACTGGTGGATTTTCCAAAATTTAGTTCCTGGCAAGCATTGCACACTTGAAACACACACATACGTGACCAATTACAATTCCCAGTTTTTGGAAGGTTGTCGGGCCATGTAGACTAATTGACAGTAATTGCAAGTAACAGCATGCTGCATTGTCTGGTGAATGGTGTACTGATGGCCTAAGATGTCAATCAAACCTAAATTGGGATGTCTTGAAACTGCTTTGCACTGTTTGTATTGTTTAAACTTGTTTTCTGATGCATTCTGTGAATAACATGTCGGCACTTCAGATTACTGTCTTATGCATGTAACATCCTCACACATTGAAAAAAACACAGTTAACATTGTTGGCAAACATGATAATGCTCTTGCACATGCATTTTCCATTGTGAAGTACACACACTGTCAATTTTCAAGGTGCACTGTCAAATGAGTAACTATTTGACATTGTTCATGGATTGGAAATGATAAAATGCACCATACTATTTCATTCCTACTAATGTACCATTCCAGTTGATAGTGGTCGATTCCATTTATAGGTGCTGTTGCATTTCCTGCTCCAAAAATTGCCATATCATTTCCTCCATTGAGATATTTGCAAATGTACTTTATCAGTTTCCCTGAATTGCAATACTCGACACTGATGAGTGCTTTATATGTTTTTGAGAGTAATGGCGAGTACAGAAACGCCCAACAATTACAGAGTTCAGCATCATTGTTTCATACTTTTTAAGTGATGGATTTGCAGCCATCTTCAGTGGAGTGTCGTGTTACAGTGGATATCCTTCACTGCCACTGGTAGTCAGTCTCAGCAAGTAATGCTCCTAGGTATCATCTCATTCATTTCCCATTAGATTTGCATGGAGAATGGTTGTTGAATAAGCCACATGGACCATAAATAACATTTTGGTGACAACTTCAAAGAAGTCCTGATCACTGGTGATACCTGCTGTTTCTGCAGAGATGACACTATCAACCTGACATTGAGAGATCTTTTCTGTCAACTAAGGCAAAATGTTTACATGTGACAATTATATTTTGCCATTAAATGGAAAACAACCAACAGCATTTCTCTTCAAAACCGTGATGCTGGGAAATGAAATCCACTGAAGATTTCAATTTTTGTTTACAGCCTTGGAGAAATATAATGATGATCCAATGACAATTGACTAGTTAACAAAAGTTCTTTTATTTTATCTTGTGTAGGATTTCATGTGCATGTGATTTAAAAAGATCTGTGTGGGCCTATGCACAAACATGCGTTATTGCATCTTGTGCGTACCCATGCATGTGCTGTGGACTACCTATAAATGTGGCCAGTAGTGTGACCATTTTGCTCAATTCACCGGGATTCACATTGCCATCTTTAACAACTGAAGCATATAAATGAAAGTACCCTTCACAATGCAACTTGGTTTCATGCAACTGATTGTAGAGTTGTCATTAGGTTTGGATTTTCCCATACATACAGACAATTTCATCATTTTCACAAATCATCATCAAAATGGCACTGACTGTTTTCCTAGTTTGCTATAAATGTATGTATTAATTCAGAAGCCTCAAAGAGTATATGCAGGGTGATAATGATTGAAGTACCAGTTTCAAAACTCAGTAAAAACCTAACCAAATTTGTACAGATTATTATTGAACAAGGGGAAAATGTTATGAATAAAAAATTATGACTAGATGGGACTGAAAGTGGCAGAATAAGCAAAATAAAAGACACAGGGTAACAGCTGTTCCTAATTTTGAACCTGAGATGCTCGGCATGCATGTCTCAAAGCAGTATTGCATGATACTGGTAAAGCTCTTCTACAAGAACAGTGATGTGTGCCAGTTGGGCTGAGTTGGGTTGTTTGGGGGAGGAGACCAGACAGCGAGGTCTTCGGTCTCATTGGATTAGGGAAGGATGGGGAAGGAAGTCGGCCATGTCCTTTCAAAGGAAACATCCCGGCATTTGCCTGTAGCGATTTGGAGAAATCACAGAAAACCTAAATCTGGATGGCCAGATGCGGGATTTAACCATTGTCCTCCCAAATGAGAGTCCAGTGTGCTAGCCATTGTGCCATCTCGCTTGGTGTGTCAGCTGCTTTGCAGAAAGTTCCAGGTGCTGAAGGGTACAAAAGTAGGCATTGGTCCAATTTTTGCCAAGGTTCTGGAGAAAATTATTATAAAATTCAAAAAGACAGGTTCTTCTGTAGTAAAGTGTGGCACAGGGAGAAAAACAACTGATCAAACATCAGTAGAAGTGACCACAGCATTGCAGGAGAGGTCACAAGGTGGTGTGTAAACATGCAGTGCATGGGGAATTGCCCAAACTTTGGACATGAATGTGAGCATGGTGAATAAATTTTTACAAAACATCCTGCATTGCTATCCACAATTTTACCAATCTTCAGGATTTGCTTCATGCTGACTTACCAATAACAAAAACGTTTTCTCTAGTGTTCTTACTTGCACGAAAGTGGACAATGAATGGCCATAGAACATTCTGCACACAGACAAAACCCATTTCCAACTACAAGGACATGAAAATACACAGAATTGCAGAATATGGTCGACGGGAAATCTGCTCACACATCCGTTACTGCTTCAATCTGCAACAGTAACTGCATGGTGCAGGTTGATAATATAAAGACCATATTTTCTGAGGAGATGGGTCCTGCAGGGCCTGTTACCTGTGCCATCACAGTTAAACACTGAATGCAAGGTGGTGCTCCTCTGCATATTGCACAGTCAGTGATGAAGATGCTGCAGAGGCACTTTGGAAATGCTAGAATTATCAGCTGTCATTTCCCTACAGCCTGGATGTTCAGATAATTTGATCTTTATCTATGTGACTTCTGTCTGTGGGGTAACCTGAAAGATAGTGTTTAGTGCTCTGATAACAAACACAGCTGATATGAATGCACACATTGAGCACCACATTCTGAACGTGAACCATGAGACACTCCAATCTGTTGTGCAACATGCCATTTTTAGATTTCAACTTGTGGCAGGAAACGGTGGACAGCAAATTGAACACATCTTGCGCCAGTCTTAAGACATGCTTTTTATGCCATTTCTTGGCCTTGTGAAAACTAAAACCAGATGTCGTTGTTGCTTTTTATGCAGTTTCTGGTCTCTGGACAGTTAAAAACCAATTTTTCCCATCCGACATAGTACTTGAACTTTTGAACAAACTTTGTAATCAGAATGGTGATACAGGCTCTGAGTTCAGCATTAACACAAACAATAAAGGTGCGATATTGAGCATGCCCTCTATTGTACATAATAATGGGGCATCTATTGCACGAAGTAATGAGAAAGACACTATCGATCAAAACGTACAACAGTGCAAAGACGAAAGTAATGTATTATTTTTAACGGACAGTCACGGCAGAAAAATGACGAGACTATTCAAAGAAAAGACGAAATACGACGCAACAGGTTTTGTGAAGCCAGGAGCAACAGCAAAAAACATTATTGGTGTTGATTTACAAGACAAAATGTCGGGAAAAAATGACTATGTCGTGTGTATAGCGGGCGCAAATGATGTTGCGAAAAACGAAGCAAATAACTGTCTCACTGAACTAAAGAAATTCCTGGAACGCAGTAAACAAAAAAATACGATAGTTGCAACATTACCACACAGATATGATCTAATGTATCACTCGTGTGTAAATAAAGAAATTCGTAAAACTAACATTAAAATAAAACAGATGTGTTCTTTGTTTGGAAAATGTAGCGTCCTTGATATAGGCAAATTGGACAGATGCCAGCATACCAAACACGGAATGCATCTAAATTATGAAGGAAAAAACGTTGTATGTAAAATGATAAAAGAAATCATTGCGAACAGAGAGAGAGCGAACAGAAAAATTCCATGTACCGGTATGGGACCAGTCTCAGCAAAAGAAGAAGAAGCATCCTCAAAAGCAGCAGAATCGTCAGTGGCGGAACCAACAGCTAAAACAACATATTCAGCGGTAACTATTGCCCGTCCTACACGCAACAGAAAACAAACTCAGCGTTTTTTATGGTGAGTAACACGAGAGATGAGGATTCAAAGTTGCGTGAAGCATCTCTCTCGTGTGTTCAATATGAGTTTTCCACACCCCAAGCAATACTCTCAACTAATGTACTGAAAAAAGCCATTCCTAGCAAACATCACGCAAATGCAGAGGTGAGGAAAAATCAAACTTTGTCTTTATTCCACCAAAATATATGTAGCCTCAAGAATAAAATAGACCAGTTGCTAATAAATTTAAAAGACGAGTGTGAAAGTGAGCCTGATATACTGTGTTTCTCAGAACATCACGTTAAGAATGGGATCCACATGATACAGATTGAGAACTTTAGTTTAGCTACTCATTACTGTAGATCTGTTATGGAAAAAGGTGGTGTTGCAATATTTATAAAAAATAATATAGTGTATAAATCCCTAGATTTAAGCAAATACTGTGATGAACAACATTTTGAGGTGTGTGGCATTGAGTTAACAGCAGATAGTGCAACTGTTATTGTTCTGGCTGTTTACAGGGCACCTGCTGGAAATCTAAATGTATTTCTAAGACAAACTGAATCACTTCTGGTCCACCTATGTAGGAAAACTAAATCTATCATTGTTATGGGTGACTTCAATGTGGACCTTTTAACAGAAAATAGAAACAAGACAGATTTTGAACATTTAATGTACTGTTACAATTTAGTACCACTTGTGAACACTCCAACTAGAGTAACTGCCAGCTCTAGCACTTTAATAGATAATGTATTTGTAGATAAGGATATTTGCAATAATTTAACCATGAAAAATATTATAAATGGTCTCTCTGATCATGAAGGGCAATTCCTCACTCTAAACCAAATGAATGTACGAAGAAAAGAAAATTTCATTTGGAAAACATTTAGGATTATAAACAGACACACCACTGAAACCTTTAATCAGCAATTACGGCTTGTGGACTGGTCTCCTGTATATGCTACAGTTGGTGTTAATTCAAAATTTAATATATTTATCAATGAAGTTACAAGCCTTTTTGAAGAAGCATTTCCTAAAAAATCAGTGAGAGAAAACCTGTGCAAATCTGGAAACAAGCCTTGGATTACTAAAGGCATCAAAATCTCTTGTAAAACAAGAAGAGAACTATATGCTGCAGCCAGGAGTTCAAATGATAACAGTAGGATTACACACTATAAAATCTACAGTAAAGTTCTGAATAAGACAATTCAGGCAGCAAAGAACATGTGCTTGAAGGCAGAAATTGACAACTCAAGCAATAAAGTAAAAACTATCTGGAAATTTGTAAAGAAGGAAACCGGGAAAAATGCAGTTTGTAGTGAAAATATCCAAATCAAAAGTGAGGGTAATCTTGTTAGCGATCCAAAAACAGTTGCAGACACATTCAACTACAATTTTTTAACAGTAACAGAAAAAATAGGTTTACAAGGGTCCATGAAGCAAGCCATCAATCTTTTGAAAGCTAGAGTACCTGGTTTAGTGCAACACATGAAGGTAAAAACAGTCACTGTTCAAGAAATTGAAAGAGTTATTAAATCCCTGAAAAGTAAAAACTCTGCTGGAATTGACAACATTTCTAACAAATTATTAAAATACTGCTCCAGCCATGTAAGTAAAGTCCTTTGCCACATTTTTGATGCATCACTTAAGCAAGGAATAGTTCCTGAGAGGCTTAAGTATGCAGTTGTAAAACCGCTGTATAAGAAGGGGGATAAGACGGATACTGCTAACTATAGGCCAATATCACTACTGACAAGCTTTTCGAAAGTTTTAGAGAAACTAATGCATGCCAGGATAGTTAAGCATCTCAGTGAACACAATAGCTTCAGCAAAAGTCAATTTGGGTTTCAGAAAGGTTTGTCAACAGAAGATGCAATATTTGCATTTACTGGCAAACTCTTGGAATCTATCAACAAAAAACTGAAAGTGATTGGCATATTTTGTGACCTAACAAAAGCATTTGACTGTGTAAATCACCAAATTCTTTTACAAAAAGCTGCACATCTCGGTATAAGTGGTGCAGCAGGGAAATGGCTCGACTCATATCTGTCAAACAGAAAACAAAAAGTTGTAGTAGATAGTCAAGTTGGTGTCCCTATATCTTCAGAATGGGGTACCATCTCATGTGGAGTGCCGCAGGGCTCAGTTCTGGGCCCCCTACTTTTTATTATATTTATAAATGATCTTCCTCTCTCTACGGAATATTGTAGATTCACCATTTTCGCGGATGACACTACACTACTTATTGATAATTCGGAAGATAAGCTTGAGGTAACGGCAAATAAGATTTTAAATGAAACGGTGAACTGGTTCAACATTAATGGTCTTATTTTAAATTACTGTAAAACAAACTACATTCAGTTCCACAAAACATCCAAAGATGAGGAAATATTTGTAAAGGTAGGTGAGCAGACAATGAACAGGGTAGATTCCTCAAAATACCTAGGCTTGCATATTGATAGCAAACTGAATTGGTCCAGCCACATCGTGGATCTGTGCAAAAGACTAAGTTCAGCAACATATGCATTGCGCATTGTTTCTTCTTATAGAAATATGGAAACCATGAAGTCAGCATATTATGGTTACTTTCATGCAATTATGGCATTTGGAATTATATTTTGGGGAAATCAGCCACTGGCTAAAAAAGTACTGTGTGTACAAAAAAGAGCCATAAGGATCATGTGTGGAGTCAATCCTAGAGCCACATGCAGGAATCTTTTTAAGAAGCTTGAAATACTTACATCCACTGCGCAATATATATTCTCATTGATGTGCTTCATAAGGAAAGAAAAATCCATCTTTAAGCTGAATAGTGCATATCACAGTCACAATACTAGAAGGAAACATGATATCCACTATGAACAGCCAAATCTAAGTATGGTGCAGAAAGGAGTCCATTTCAGTGGCTGTAAGATTTTTAATGCCCTCCCTTCAAGAATTAAGTGTTTGATAGATGATGATCTCCTGTTCAAAAAAACCTTAAGGCAGTTCCTATTGCAAGGATCATTTTATACATTAGAAGAGTTCCTGAACTACAGTGTTTAACATCTCTTGTATTGTGAAATGCCCAAATTTGTGTTTGTAATACCGAATATTTTTATTGTGAACATATATTTTGCAATATTTATTTCTTTGTAACACTTATTATTTTGTAATCTTTATCTCTCTCTAAAATGTATTTTTGTAGTGGGACCTAAGTTACTGTTCACTGTTTTTTGTTTTGTAATCTCTATCTATATCTAAAATGTATTTTTTTGTAGTGGGACCTAAGTTACTGTTTACTGTTTTTGTTTTGTTTTATGTATTACCATAAATTCTGGCCAAAAGCTTGTAAAATTGACACGTTCCATATCCTGTGATACTGTCACAACATGGATCACCGGAACAAGAGATAAATAAATAAATAAATAAATAAATAAATAAAATAAACAACCATGTCACAGTGGATGGGCTTTGCTAACTTAAAGTACCACAACTATTGAATGCCAAACTTCTGCCATCATTACATAGTATGGTTGGTTTCATATGCAACTAACATCATGGCTGTCATATTGCGATTCATCTTTTGTTAGTAGCCAAAATCACTTACATTATGACGCTTAAGGTGCTGCCTAGTGGTAAAATTTTCAACCCCCCCCCCCCCCCCCCCAAAAAAAATAACGTTTCCCCCTTCTTCAATAATGTTTTATTGATATAAGATGTCATTCTGAGCAATGGTTCATTTTTTTTTTTTTTTTAAATTTACATCATTTCGAAAATGGAATTCAAATGGTAATTACCCTGTACTTTACAGTGGCTCCCTGTTCTGAGATACACCTATCAAGATTACTGCTCAGAGGCAAAAACAAAGGCAAGAGTTTAACATTAACTATGTGGGATTACAGTACACAATTATCCATTTGCAATGAGATGACATACCAACAAAAGGATAGAAGTCCTCTAATTTCTGTATACATTACATGTCAACAGATAAAATGTATTTCTCTGAAAATTTCTGGACAGCAAAGATGCAAGAGATAAGGTTTTACAGCTTTGTAGCAAGAAAGGGAATAAATAATATAACAGCAATTACCATGTTTTGATTAACTTTAGAACATATCTTAAAATTCAGTATCAGAGAAGTCATTCAGATCAGTGGTAACACTGTCTACAGAACTTTCTTCTGACTGTGCAAATTTTCAGTGTGGTGTAAGCCTTTCACTTGAACACATCTCCCACAGTTACAAGATCAATCACTTCCTGGAGCAAACTCTGCACATTTTAAATTCATTCCGCATGTGTAATTTCTGGATGTAACCTCTTCTTGCACTCACCTCCTCATGATAAAGATTGAATTTGTTGGAAAGGAGTATTAATTTTGCACATTTCTTCAGTTAGTTGTATCTTGCAAAGCACTTATTGACAATTTGTTCAAAGTCTCATCTATTTCAATCACACTTCAATAATAAATACAAATAACAATATACATTTATTGTCTAAGTGCAACTGAAATAACAAAGACTGCAAAAATGTCTGTTTCCTTTCATGGCAAACACTTGTAAACTACTACTGTCTTTCAAATCTTACCAAATGTGACTGTCGTTACATCAGGTCTTCAACACACACAAAATTTTTGATCCAACATTGGATTCTTCTTTGGATTGTAAGCCTTATCAACACACTTTATGTATTTTAATCCCAAAAATTTTACAATTCTGTCTATCAAATGAAGGCCCCCTGTGAAATCATTTCATGCATTTAAGACATTAAGAGATATGCCACTTGTGGCTTATAGGATATGGACAACAATCACACAATTCTAAAAAAGCGAGATCAAAAACGTTTTTTTCTAGAAATTGTGCAAATTATGAACACAAGTCTTCTTTCCTTAATATACTTGAAACTTCTTGGCAGTTTAGAGCCATACACTAAACCAGGACTTGAACCGTCACCTTTTGTGGCCAAGTGTTCTAGCAACTGAACTACTTGAACATGAATCACGATCGGCCCTCAAAGCTTCACTTCTGGCAGTACCTGATAATATCCTTATTCTGAGACAAAGTTCCATATCAATCATACGTTTCCATTCAGTATACTTCTGCACATATTCTATATAGTATCTAAGGTGAAAAGGCACATGCTTTTGCTGTGGCAATCTGCTGTCTGGTCACGATTTCTTCTCCTCTGGGACTCTCTTTAAAATTGCATGAAATTCTTAAATACCTCGTATGTGATCCTTTCATTTTCCTCTGTGCGTACTGGAATTTAGTAGCATTAGCTAACAAACATGAGCAAGGAAGTACTCAAGAGGAATCTACATTCTCCTTGCCAATTATTTAATCCAGTGACTACGTAAGTGACTCAAAGTCACAACACAGTTTGAAAGACATACTAACAGCAACTGAATGAATCAAGCATAGTATTACTAAATAATACATGTCAGTGATAGGTATCACCTGAGTAACTGTTGTTTTTTATGGTGCTGCCTGAATGACAGCCATGTCATAATTGACACTGTGTTAACTGTATGCATTTACTGCCTTGGACTGAATTCTAATTGGCATTGGCAATTACAGAAGAAGAAAGTACAAGGGTTGGGGGAACTGACATTCTCCTGGCGACTGCCACAACTGTTGTATCCCAGAATATGTAGTCATAACTTATCTTGTGGAGAGGAATGGTCCTGGTCCTGGTGGTGGTGGTGGTGGTGGTATTTTCAATCCACGTCTGCAATGTAATGCTTGTCACATTTTTATTTCTAGTGGGAGTCAATAGAAAATTCATGTTGCGGCACCATAAATAAAATACTTTTTTTAACCTTTGTTACATGGTTCATGTCAGTCAGTCTGAACTCTCATGCAAAATTCATTTATGCCATCTGCACACTAGTTCTCTCCCTCTCCCCCCCCCCCCTTCCCCCATACAGAAATAAAAGAACATCAAACAATACTGTAGAGCAGTAAACAGAGACAGCTCCTTTGATTGCTCTTCATATTACAGTTGTTACATTACAGTTTGAATGTTGTAAGCAAAAATTTGTAGTGGAGAAAAAACAATGCAACAATTACTTTACTTCACACAGACTGGGTATACAGACTTAAATACAAATTAGTGAAGAAAAACAAATACAAAATGCATGGAGTTAAAACATCATTACTCAATACAACAACAACAGCTCAACATACTAAAAAAATTTCAAAAAAGTGCAAAGAAATAAATCTATGGGAAGAAACAGTAGATGGTAAAATATAAGCAGCATCTTACAGCAACAATTCAAATTTTGATTATGTGAAATATTTTAACATCAACTTTTCCTCAGCATAGACCAAACAGTGCAGACAATATTCCATTTGTTGGTAATTCTATGTAAGCCACTTACCACAGCTTAAATGTGTTGTGGTGGAGTTCACATTTTTCATTCCCCTGCGAAAATGGCAGAGGAACAGAGCACAAATAGTACACTTGTAATCCTCCGGTGAGAATGACTACACCACTGCACAGGAGCTTGCACAAGATTCATTCATTAATATTACACATTACCTGCAGTTTCTTTCTCCAAACATAAACATTTTCCAGGAAGAACCACTCTGGCTGTTCTCCAGAGTAATAAATAAACACAAACAAAAATATCTGACTTTTCTCTCCTCCAAATATGGGGCAATTTTATTACCATTCTATCCCCCCCCCCCCCCTCCCTCACTATTGTTTCACGACTGCTGCCTCACTACACTGTCCTCTCATATACTTCGTTGTTTCCAACTAAGGGATGTTTACCTTTCAGAGATCTGTGGTACTTCTCTTTTCTATTATTCTGAAGCAAAAATTAGTCACAAATGCATGTCAGTGAACAATACAGAACAATACATATCCTGACAACACATTACAAGAAGTCAATATCAGATCACTCCATGATAAAATACACTCCTGGAAATTGAAATAAGAACACCGTGAATTCATTGTCCCAGGAAGGGGAAACTTTATTGACACATTCCTGGGGTCAGATACATCACATGATCACACTGACAGAACCACAGGCACATAGACACACGCAACAGAGCATGCACAATGTCGGCACTAGTACAGTGTATATCCACCTTTTGCAGCAATGTAGGCTGCTATTCTCCCATGGAGACGATCGTAGAGATGCTGGATGTAGTCCTGTGGAACGGCTTGCCATGCCATTTCCACCTGGCGCCTCAGTTGGACCAGCGTTCGTGCTGGACGTGCAGACCGCGTGAGACGACGCTTCATCCAGTCCCAAACATGCTCAATGGGGGACAGATCCGGAGATCTTGCTGGCCAGGGTAGTTGACTTACACCTTCTAGAGCACGTTGGGTGGCACGGGATACATGCAGACGTGCATTGTCCTGTTGGAACAGCAAGTTCCCTTGCCGGTCCAGGAATGGTAGAACGATGGGTTCGATGACGGTTTGGATGTACCGTGCACTATTCAGTGTCCCCTCGACGATCACCAGTGGTGTACGGCCAGTGTAGGAGATCGCTCCCCACACCATGATGCCGGGTGTTGGCCCTGTGTGCCTCGGTCGTATGCAGTCCTGATTGTGGCGCTCACCTGCACGGCGCCAAACACGCATACGACCATCATTGGCACCAAGGCAGAAGCGACTCTCATCGCTGAAAACGACACGTCTCCATTCGTCCCTCCATTCACGCCTGCCGCGACACCACTGGAGGCGGGCTGCACTATGTTGGAGCGTGAGCGGAAGACGGCCTAACGGTGTGTGGGACCGTAGCCCAGCTTCATGGAGACGGTTGCGAATGGTCCTCGCCGATACACCAGGAGCAACAGTGTCCCTAATTTGCTGGGAAGTGGCGGTGCGGTCCCCTACGGCACTGCGTAGGATCCTACGGTCTTGGCGTGCATCCGTGCGTCGCTGCGGTCCGGTCCCAGGTCGACGGGCACGTGCACCTTCCGCCGACCACTGGCGACAACATCGATGTACTGTGGAGACCTCACGCCCCACGTGTTGAGCAATTCGGCGGTACGTCCACCCGGCCTCCCGCATGCCCACTATACGCCCTCGCTCAAAGTCCGTCAACTGCACATACGGTTCACGTCCACGCTGTCGCGGCATGCTACCAGTGTTAAAGACTGCGATGGAGCTCCGTATGCCACGGCAAACTGGCTGACACTGACGGCGGCGGTGCACAAATGCTGTGCAGCTAGCGCCATTCGACGGCCAACACCGCGGTTCCTGGTGTGTCCGCTGTGCCGTGCGTGTGATCATTGCTTGTACAGCCCTCTCTCAGTGTCCGGAGCAAGTATGGTGGGTCTGACACACCGGTGTCAATGTGTTCTTTTTTCCATTTCCAGGAGTGTACATGCACATGGGTTTATATACTGAGGAACTCGAAGCCAACCTTTCAGTCTCAGAAGCGTAGGGAGGATACATAGGCCGAGCAGGTGGATATGAGCTGCTGGGAGAGTACTGCTGATTGAATTCCTGCCCCATATTCGTTGGTTGTCCACGACTATGGGGATACAGATCCGGATACTGAGAGTACCCGGACTGGCCTTGATAGCCTTGCTGAATTCCTGCAAAAATTCATATTAACTAGAGTACCATTCCAAAACTGTACTATATTTGTAGTAAATTGTAATCAGTGTAATTTGGATATTCTATATATTGCAAATTAAAAGAATTACTGAGATGAGCAACTTACTGAATATCAATTACATATAATGCAACAATTACTTTACTTCACACAGACTGGGTATACAGACTTAAAGACAAATTAGTGAAGAAAAACAAATACAAAATGCATGGATTTAAAACATCATTACTCAATACAACAACAACAGCTCAACATATTAAAAAATTTTCAAAAAAGTGCAAAGAAATAAATCTATGGGAAGAAACAGTACAAAAAGAGGTAAACCAGCAAGCAAGCAACAACACTGGACAGAATCACACAGAAACCATTCTACAGTTAGCCACCCATTCCCTCCCATGTTTTAGGAAACAACACAATTTCCTTTATGAATTTTTGCCACTCAAGCTAACATATATAAGCAAATTAACAAGGAAATTAGTTTTCTTAGAAGATTAAAGTGTCAGTTCATGCTGACGTGTGAAATGGAAAAAAAAGTAATAAACAGAAAGCAAAAGGAAAACTCACACTGAAGCATGTGACCAAGAACATCTAGGGAGGGTTACCTTGGGGACGAGAGGGGCCTCCAGAAGAGCAGTAAGGATTGGGTCTCTGCCCAGTCGCCACGTCGTCAAAAGGGTTGGAAACACTAATGTTATCCCCCGCACCTTGCGTCGGCACCCCCACACCTAGCACAATAAGCAACTGCTGTCACAAATTCCACCAACAGGTTGCAGTCAAAATCAACTTATGAGTTTTATGGATAAAAGCAGAGAAGGAAGATCAAACTTAAAAGTATGTTTTCTCATGGCCTCCATAGCTACTAACAAAGCAAATTATAAACACAAAAATGCAAAGCAATCTCTTACATTATACTATATTTTACAAATTAAGCTCAAAATGAGGCACAGATGTAATAGAAAATAAAGTATCAATAAATGCCTACCCATGAGGAGCACTTTACTTTCAGATTATGATAACCCTATCTTTCTCCCCCTTCAATGGCACCAAAGAGTGGTCACACACCTAAAATAACAAATATAAAAGCAACAATTCCTGCCAGAACTTGCTGGTCTACCTCAGCAGGGGAGAAATATTTACCCAGCAATCTGAAGCAGATATCTACATGTGACATAGTATTTTGATACTGAGTTTATAAAAAATGAAGATTGTGCATTACGAATTTATCAGAATTTCAGATTTTTGCCTCTGGAAATTGTACAAAAGCAGTGCAAACTGGACTCCTCAGAAGATATGGGAAATAGTCTCTTAACTGTAATATCAAAATATTTTCTCCACTTGAACCAGCTGCAGGAAATGAATCCTGTGAATTTGATGAGCCTGTAATTGAAAGAATCCTTTATCACACACAAATGCTTCAACAAGTGAAGTACAATAGTCGAAATCTGAATCAGTAATTGCTCCAAGTATTCACAAACTACAGAAGTGTCAAATTGCTTTTTATAACAATCTGCTTAATATTCTCTCAAAAAGATTTCATATTACAGTAAAGTATTACCTTTTCTCAGCAAGGAACAGAAAAAAAACTGTGTGTAAATTATAGGAACATACATTCAGTCAGTATGTGAAAATGTCGAAGGTGTTATACAGGGAAGTACATTTTTCAGAAATTTCACACCAAATCATTAGCACAGCAAAATAACTAACAATGTTTTGTCTTGGAATCATCACTGATTCATGCACATGCACATAGAGACCTGTCAACAAGTCAAAGAGAACAATTAAATTAACCATCAACATGAACTTGCTGAAAAAAGGGGAGGTGTTGAGGAGCAGATGGGGAAAGGATTCAGCTGTGGCCTTGTTTAAGGAGCTTAGGGAAAGAAGACAATGGTAACTCAAACAGCGCTAAATCAAGAAGTTTGGATTGTAGACTTGAATATCAGCAGCCCCAACATAAAGTGGGTCCAATGTATGAATCTTATCACTCAGTGCTAACAAAGATTCACGATGATCAGCATTAGTATATATACAAAGAGAGGGGAAAGGGGCTACATCGCGGGTACTGCTGCATATTTAGCAGTCACAGTGGACACAAAATTCTACAAGACATTCAGACCAGGACCTGCATATTAAGATGTTCATCAAATACTGGGACTGTCTGCACGTGCTGAGCTATTGAATAAAAATCAGTTTGTTATGTGGCAGGAATTGCTCCACTATACAAAAGCTGTTCTTTTCCATTCTGTTTGGAATTATAATTCTGGAGGGAACTTTATAACATATTTGGAGCAATGCTGTACAAGGGCTTACTGAAAAGTACGCCTGCAATGATTTTTTAAATAAAATTAATGTTGTTACCATTCTACACTTTTATTCTTTGTGTCTACATATTTGCAACCCTCTGCCACTAGAGGGCTCCGAATTGTAGTGTACAGCATGGCAGTATGTAATGTAACTGTGTGCCACTAGAGGGCTCCGGATTGTAGTGTACAGCATGGCAGTATGTAATGTAACTATGTCGGTGTGTGAGAAACTGAATGCTGTAATCGATTTTTGAATTTGAAGAGTTCGTCCAACCTCTTCTTTAGCATGACAATGCCAAATCACACACGAGCACAGTGAAATCTGCTGTAATCCGATGCTTAGGGAAATCACTGTCGGTCGATCGTCCTCCACACTGTTCTGACTTGGTCCCATCTAACTTTAATCTTTTTCCAAAACTAGAAGAACACCACCAAGGCCTTCAATTTCATGCTGATGAATCATTGCAAGTAGAGGAATAATATCTCTATTATTAACTGTTATTCCATTCTAAAACAATGTGTGGAAAAAACCAACAACTATACCTTTCCGTGCAAGCTCTGATTTCCCTTACTTTATTATGATGATCATTTCTCCCTATGTAGGTCAGTGTCAACAAAACATTTTCACATTCAGAGGAGAAAGTTGGTGATTGAAATTTCGTGAGAAGTTACTGTGACTGTGAAAAACACCTTTGTTTTAATGATGTCCACCCCAATCCTGTATCATGTCCATGACTCTCTCCCATATTTCTCGATACTACAAAATTTGCTGCCCTTCTTTGAACTTTCTCAATGTGCTCCATTAATCGAACCATGTAACGATCCGACGCCGTGCAGCAGTACTTCAGAAGAGGATGGACAAATGCAGTGCAGGCAGTCTCTTTACTAGATCTGCTGCATCTTCTAAGTTTTCTGCCAATAAAACACAGCCTTTGGTTTGTCTTCCCCACAACATTTCCTATGTATTTTCTTTCAATTTAAGTTGTTCGTTATTGTAATTCTTAGGTATTTAGTTCAATTATGGCCTTTAGAGCTAACTGACTTATAGTGTAACCGAAGTTTCATGGATTCCTTTTAACACTTATATGGATGACCTCTCACTTTTTTCTTGTCAAGTGCTGCATACTTAAAAATGATTTAATTACATAATTGATAATGGCACTGGCAGATGATGAAAATGATGTCATGAAGAGAATGTGGCACATCTTTATGTTACATTAGCATACTGGGGAAAAAATTAGTCACCCCCCAAAACAGTACAATGCTAATACTGCACAACATTTATAGCTTTCACAATCACTCCAGTTTTGCAAGGAAGAGAACCTGTAAGTTTCTTCAGGTGTGACATACCTAACTGAAGCCACTCAGTTATGGTTAAATCCTGTATAGCTACCAAAATGTGGGGAGGCTGACTGTCATTTCACCCATTATTCCAAACCTTCCCACACAGTTTCTATGGGATTACCATCAGATGATTTAGTACACCAACTGAAATGCAGTAAGGCCCCAAGTCTTCATCAAACCAAGCACATATGCGTGAAACCCAGTGAACACAACTGTTATTGTGTTGAAAGAGGGGAGTGTCCACAGCATTCTCATCATGGCTATGAGGAAAGGGTGACATTTAGTCACTCACAGTGTTGAAATCAACATCCCAGCTCATGTTCACAGTAACCCGAATGGGGGATTCCAAGTAATGGTACGAAAAAATACCACCAAAACATCACAGAACTACCTCTTGCCTCCACACACTGCCTCATCAGGGTGTCACTGCTCCCAATGCCTTGCACTGTATAAAAGAGGTCAAATCGCAACTCAACAGACCACACTACTCACCTCCATCCCGCTGATGTCCAGTTTGTGTGTGTTGTCTGCCCCATTAGCTGAATGGTCAGTGCATTGGATTGCCACACACAGGGGCCTGGGTTCGATTCCTGACTGGGGCAGAAGATTTTCTCCCCTCAGCGACTGGGTGTTGTGCTGTCATCATCATTTCATCCCCATTCTCAACACGAAGGTCGCCCAATGTTGCGTCACACTCAATAAGACCTGCACTTGGCGGCAGAACTTCCCAACTGGGAACTCCTGGCCACTGACACCATACGATCATTTCCATTTTTTGTGTGTGTTTGGTCCACTGAAGAAGTGCAGATTTATGTACCGCTCTGAGCAATGGCCTCTCATGAGTTACACAATTCCAAACGTTCTTTGCACACACTTCCCTTCATATAGTTTTCTTTGAAACTGATTGAGATGGACCACCACTCACCCACGGCACCAAGCCATGTTAAATTTGAAACCTATCATCATTGAAAAGGCACAACACTCACCTCTGGACCCTGTATGTTAAGAGCTTTTTATGACCACTGTTCTTACACTGTGTTACATCACTGTGAGTGATAAACCTGTCAATGAACCACTCTGCCAATGATTAAAACCAACTTTCCGTATGCTATCATTGAACGTTATGAATACTGACCTACTCTCAACTCTGCTAAATTACTGCACAATCAATCTCTCAATTTTCTTTAAAATCTTTATAGATTTACTATCACATCAGAAGTAACTAAAATAACAGAATAATGAAGGGAAGCATATGGTTTATCTTGTCATTACACAAGAGTTTGCAGAATGTGTTATTTGTAGAGAAAGAATGAGACAACCAATGCCTACATAAGTCAAATGCATCAACTGATACTAACTTCCAAAATGTATCATCAATCGTTTACTGGTACACACATCAAAAAAAGTTTTGCATCACCCCGGTTTCCAGAACTCCTGAAGACAGATGGTGAATGGGGATATTGTATCATAGACACAGTCCCTTTGACTGTTCAGAGATGCCACTAAACACGCCCAAAGATGTAAACAACCATGCATGGACACCACCTATTAGATGGAGGGTGTCCGGCAGCTGATCAATTCCAGTCATCCAATCAGGACGGAGGTACACAGCTCAAGTTTTCTGTAGTTCAACCATGCCTAGACAGCCAATACCGTGATTCGATCACATCTGCATTGTTACTTTATGCCAGGAAGGGCTCTCAACAAGAGAAGTGTCCAGGAGTCAAAGAGTGAACCAAAGCGATGTTGTTCGAACATGGAGGAGATACAGAGAGACAGGAACTGTTGATGACACGCCACACACAGGCCGCACAAGGGCTACTACTGCAGTGGATGACCGCTGCCTATGGAATATGGCTCAGAGGAACCATGACAGTAAGTCCACCATGATGCACAAAGCTTTTCGTGCAGCCACAAGACGTCATGTTATGACTCAAACAGTGTGCAACTTCACTCCTGACGTCCATGGCGAGGCCCATCTTTGCAACCACAACACCATGCAGTGCGGTACAGATGGGCCCAACAACATGCCGAATGGACCTCTCAGGATTGGTATCACGTTCTCTTCACCCATGAGTGTCACATATGCCTTCAATCAGACAATCATCGGCGACATGTTTGGAGGCAACCGGTCAGGCTGAACGCCTTAGACACACTGTCCAGCGAGTGCTGCAATGTGGAGGTTCCGTGACGTTTTGGGATTGCATTATGTGGGGCCAACGTACGTCGCTGGTGGTCATGGAAGGGGCCGTAATGACTGTACAATACGTGAATGCCATCCTCCCACCAATATTGCAACCATATCGGCAGCATATTGGCGAGGCATTCGTCTTCATGGACGACAATTCACGCCCCCTTGTCATCTTGTGAATGACTTCCTTCAGAATAACAACATCACTCGACAACAGTTGCCAGAATTTTCTCCAGACATGAACCCTATCGAACATACCTGGGACAGATTGAAAAGGGCTGTTTCTGGACAACGTGACCCACCAACCGCTCTGAGGGATCTACGCTGAATCGCCATTGAGGACTGGGACAATCTGGACCAACAGTGCCTTGCTGAACTTGTGGACAATATGCCATGATGAATACAGGTATGCATCATTGCAAGAGGATGTGCTACTGCATATTAGAGGTACCGGTGTATACAGCAATCTGGACCACCACCTCTGAAGGTTGCACTGTATGTTGGTACAACACGCAATGTGTGGTTTTCATGAGCAATAAAAAAAGGTGGAAATGATGTTTATGTTGATATCTATTCCAATTTTCTATACAGGTTCCAGAACCGAGGTGATGCAAAACTTTTTTTGATGTGTGTATTTTGAGATTGGGGCAAAAAATAAAATATCCATTTCACTTTAAACACAAGAATAACGAAATTATGTTTGTGAGACAAAATTTCTGTTTATTATAATCCCCCCCACCACCACCACACACACACACACAACCTCTTTCTCAGCTCTCATACGACAATGACTGTGTAGATGTGTTAAACATAAAACTACATTCTCTGTGTCATTTAGTAGAGCACATGGAATGATAATTTAGTCTGTGTACACTATTTAGCTTGTCGATATGTCTCAAAGAGTCACTTCAAAAGTAAACTGTGTGCACTTTATCATCTTAGGGCAAGGCAGGATGTCTAAGTGGGAAGATGCCCACCTGCTAACATACATCACAGTAATGTCATTTGTACATCTGTCACGAGACAGGAGAGAGAGAGATATGCCTTGTAGTTGTCATTGACAGTTAACAGTTCTAGCTAATGTGTCTAACATATACATTATGGCTAATATACAGGGTGAGTCACTAACTATTGCCACCTAAAATAACTCCAAAAGTATGATAGAAGCCGAAAAGTTTGTGGGACAAAAGTTGCATGGGAAAAACAGGGACCATAATATGACGTTGGTTTTTTGTTGCTATGTGGGGTCACTTCAGAGATATGAAGGTCAACTTTGTTTTTTCAAATGGAATGCCATAGTTTGGTACTTATTTTCTGACAGTGGCTATCAAGATGAATCCAATGATGTGTAATAGTAAGGTCTTTGAAGGTCAACGAAGGTCACAAAGGTGGCATGAACGTCCATTTACAGAAGATGTTGTAAGTGATGACCATTGGTATCAATGCAGTGCTGCAATATTCTTATCATGGATTTAGTGGTATTCCTTAACACTTTGGCACTTATCGAAGCACATGCTCTGACAATTCTCTCTCGCATATCTTCAGTGTAGTTGGAATGTCTTTATAAACTATGTCTTTTACGAATCCCCACAAGAAAAAATCCAGAGGCGTCAAGTTTGGCGAACGAGGCTACCACGACACATTTCCTCCGTGTCCAATCCAATGATTTGGGAATTCTCTCTGCAACTCATTTCTAGCCGTCAGCGAAAAATGTGTCGGACACCCATAGTGTCGATACCACATTCTGTTCTTTGTTCCTGAAGGTATTTCTTCCAACAACAGACTTAATGTTCCTTGCACGAATGTGGTGTACTTTCTACCATTAAGATTTCCTTTGATGAAATATGTGCCTGTAATTCTGGCCTCTAGAATCCCACACCACACATTCAGCGACCACAGTTTTTGGTGTGCAACTTGCTGCAGCCAACATGGGTTTTCAGTTGCCCAATAATGCATGTTATACAAATTAACATTTCCACGGTTCGTGAATGAGGCCTTGTCATTAAATAAAATCAAATTCAAAAATGTGTCATCACTCTGAATCTGAAATTGAGCCCATTGGCAGAATTCAATGTCACCCATACAATCCGTACCAGTTAATTGTTGGTGGAGACTGATATGGTAAGGATGATATTTACGCAGAACACGAACAACACTACTCTGGCTCATGCCAGATTCCCTTGTGATTTGATGTGAACTAACACAAGGATCTCGAGCCACAGTGGCAAGAGTACCAATTTCCATTTCCTTGTTAGTAACTTTGCTTTGCCGGATATGTTTCCCATGCGTTAAAGACCCAGTTGTTCTCAATTTATTATACACACATTTAAGTGTATGACATGTAGGGTGGGTACATGGAGGATATCTTTCGGTGTATAAGTATCTAGCTCTCACTGAATTTCGTTGGCATTCTCTGTAAATGAGAAGCATATCGATTTGTTCTTCGAAGGAATACATCATTAACATTCGCTTGATTTGACATTACTAGTCTTACAGTTTCTGTTAGTGTTTTATTGTGAAACCGTCGAATGGTGTTTACATGTCAATGGTACATTAGATGGATACGCATATTCGGTGAATATTTATTATTTGCACGATATACAAGAGAGAATTGTCAGAGCTTGTGTTTCAATCAGTGCCAAAGTGATAAGGAATACCACCAAATCCATGATGATAAGATTGCAGCACTGCACTGATACAAATGGTCATCACTTCAAACACATTCTGTAAACCGATGTTCATGCCACCTTTTTGACCTTTGTTGAACTTCAAAGGCCATAGTGTTACACATCATTGGATTCGTCTCGATAGCCACTATCAGAAAATAAGTACCAATCTATAGTGTCCCATTTAAAGAAACAAAGTTGACCTTCATATCTCTGAAGCACCCCACCTAGAAACAAAAAACTAATGCCATATCATGGCCCCCGTTGTCCCATGCAACATTTGTCCCACAAACTTTTCAGCTACTCTCATTCTTCCAGAGTTATTCCAGGTGGCAATAGTTAGTGACTCACTCTGTATATCCAAGGAGAAAGCAAGAGAGCTGCTTAATGACTTTCCAAAGGCAACTGAGAGAACTGTGTCAAACCAGATGCCACATGACTGTCTCTGTATAGTCAGTTTCATCTCTAGACATATGTTATTGACAACAGTAGACCTTAAATCAACACTATACATTGACAGGTTTGGTAAGGGATCATCTAGAATGAAACTTCTACCAAAAGCATTCGGATCTCTTTGCCAGTAGATGCAGAATTTGTCTGACACCTGACAATTGTCATCACAGAAGATTGTAGAGACTACCAGGTACCAACACACATCTCGGGCATGACAACCGATAGGTTCAGCGCGGAGGTGGCTCAGTCACGCTGTGGACTGGTACCATGTATAAATGTCAGGCACCTCTCACTGCTACTGAGGGTAATTTGAACATTGCGCAGTACTGAGGAAGGAATCTCCTACCTCATCAGAGAGAGGCTAATCTGAGCTGTAATGTGGCTACCACCTTACGGACAGCTTGTCAAGGAGGATCAAAGTATGTTATAATACACGTAGTGGAGCAACTGCATACTGAATGTTATCCAGAAACAGATTTTAATTCACACTCGCTAAAATGTGCATTTACAAAGCTAAAATGTATGTTTATAAACAGATTGCCTTTATTTTGTTGTTATTTTATTTCACAATATTTACCATTTTTATTTTCATAATGTTAATTCTTTTACTCCCTGTTCCCCTCGAATCTACGAGTGAACACGATCACAGATATGTGGGTGATGTGAAACTTTTTTTTTTTCTTTTTGAGCAATTTAGATGAACATGTGTGCTACATTTGATGTTCACTCAGAGGAAATTAAATTATTCCGTGAAGGATCAATTTAAAAATCCTTACACTGAATATGCACAAGTCCAGTTACAGTGATGTGACCACCACCTATGTTCGATGTCAACATACAGTAACCACTCACAGACAGCAGATGGCAGCAGAGGGTATATAAGGTGTGTCAGGGGGCACATGGGAAACAGTGCAGTCATTGTCCTAATTTGAAAATGGAGCAATTTATCTGACTCCCAAAAGAGCATGTTTATTGGTTTTCAGGCCAATGGCGGAAGCATTCTGAAATGGCTAAGTTTGTAAATTGTTCACACGTCACCGTGGTTAAAGTATACCATGCATAGCAAAATGGCGCTATTCAAAACCGGCACCAAGGAACTGTGGTTCAACACAGGCCATAGATGACAGAGGTGAACAATGGTTGTAGAAAGTGTAGGATTGAATAGATCTGCAACTGCTGAGCAACTGACTGCTCTGATGAACCAAGGGATTACCAACAGTGTCTCAACAACCTTTTAGTATACATTGCTGTGCATGCGGCTTCACAGTAGGCTGTATTTTGCACACCAATGCTACTACTGGAAGTCTACTGAATGGTGTCAGGTGGCCTTTTCTGATGAATCATGTTTTACGCTTCATCATGCAGATGGTAGTTGGCACGGATGGCGTGAAACGTCTAAAAGTGAAGGGCCCAGGCCAGAGGAGGGAGCGTTATTGTCTGGGGTACATTTTTGTGGCATTCCCTTGATGATCTTGTCATTCTGGATGGTACAATGGATCACCACAACTATGCAAATACCCTTGGGAACCATGTCCACCCCAATACACAGTTTGTTTTTTTTCCTCAGCACAGTCATCTACCAGCATGACAATGCAACATGTCATACAACTCTGAGTGTAGCTGCATGCTTTGAAGAGTGCCAGGATGCATTTACCACACTACCCTGGCCACCAAATTCACCAGTTAAATCCAATCAAGAATCCGTGGGACTATCTCAATCGGCCTGTCTGCGTAATGCGTCCACAGCCTAGGAACCCAGTGCAGCTGGCCATGGCACTGGAGTTGGCATGGCTCTTCATCCCTGTTGGTTCCTTTCAGAACCTCACTGACTCTCTCTCTGCCCACCCACACTGCAAAAGGTGGTTGTTCATACTTCCCACAGGTGGTTGCATTGATGTGACTGGATCATACATTACCTCACGGAATTTAACTCCAGTAATATTAAACCCGCTAATGGCTTCTCACTGACTAGTATCTTCAATTTTGTTATATGATTTGATGCGTATATTGTACAATGTGTACCATCAGTAAGTACTGACAGTACACAGCCTCAACAACATATAAATGTGTATTTTTAACTGTGCTTTTTAGCAATGCACAAGAGTTAAAATTTATTCCCTTGTATAATACTTATTTCATGCATCAACACATACCAATACTATTATCAACAACTAATAAAAATCTTTTTTACTTCACACCACCAGCACCAAAAGCGTGAATGATGCTACTGTCACTTGTTGCCGTTATCTTACAATGGAAAAATGTCCATTGCCCACTTCACTGTGATAATATATTCTATTACAGATTCACTTCCAAATATGCCATTTTGGCCCTTTTTCAACAACTCACTTTAACACAATATATGTTATGAACAGGATATGAGTACATAAGTTATAAGATTCTGCAAGCTTTTCTGAAAGAGAGAAGAGTAGAACTTGCAATTCCTCTGCCCACTCTTTTGCATCAGATGGCATGTGATCACAATATTCTACATAATTTAAGGGCCAAAAGCAATGTAGAGCCCATGTCAGTAATCACTTCAGAGCAGCTTTGTAGAGACACAAATCAAATCAATTAAGTACATAAAATTAAAATTTTCTGTAAGGATTTCAACAGTACAGTGTTATGGACTACCTGGAGATGGAACTGATGATGTCTTGGTCATCTTCTTCTTCGAAGTAGATTCCACTTGATTTATAATTGGTTGTGGGTCTATACCTCCACGGTCAAAGTGACATTCGAAGGCCAAAAGGTTTTTCGTGTAATGCTTCCGAAGTGTATATGCAGCACTTGAAGATGCTCCGATGCCTAAAAGCCCTGCAATGTCTTTCCAGGTTTTGTTTTTTGTGACCTGTGAATTTAAGTTTGTAATCAAACACAAATGAGAAAACTGTGTTTGCTGAAACACAAATAGCTGTTATAAAATATACATACTATGAATTAAATTCACCTGTCATGTTTTTCTGTCTGAATGTGAAGGATAATCTCAGGAAATAGTGTACAGATACTGATACAGCTTTCACTAATAGATAGGTCGATTGATGAGGAAGGTTTGTGTAGATAATTCATTACCCGTGTGCCAGACAAGTTGTCTGACCATAGATACTTAGTGTTACCCATGCAAACCAGGGGTAGGTTGCTAGTGAAGAATCATTGTAAGTAATAAGCTTTCTTATGCTACAGGTTAACAATTAAAAATTTCCCTTTAAGGTAACTGTTATTTAAATATTTTTTATGCTACTGACAGATCTGAACTCAAAGATATTAACAAATAATAGAAAACACTAGCAACTATCTATTTATGACATCAAATTTTATAGCTAATCTTAACTACATTACTGTTTAATGTGCATTCATTTTTAATAAATTTCAAAGTTCAGCTTTAACATTTACTACATACACAATAATCTGAAACTGAAGGTAATTCACCACCTTCAGTGGTTTAGGTGAGAGCCTTATTCCTTTGTAATCTGTATTTCCAAAGTAATGGAAGTAATTTCCAAAGTAATTCATAAAATTCAGGAGGTGGTCAACATTAACTTTCACTTATTATTGGAACACACATGAAATAGAAATATGTTGTGCACTGGTCGAATTTCACACAGTAAAAAACTAACTGCTACTGTTTATGGAAAACAGCTTGCACACAGACAACCCCCCCCCCCCCCCCCCCACACACACACACACACAAATGACCACAAAATCCTACTATCTCAATATCCGAGACAAAAAAAAAAGGAGCAAATACTGCTCAGCAATTAAGAAGCAACTGAAGAAGGGCTTAAAACGACAAACAGCCACTCCTCTTTATCTTCATTCTGAACTGTATTAATTCTTTACTAATGGTTATCCAGCACAGTATGTGAAGCTGAAGATTAACGAAATGTAACCAGTCTTCAAATTACTTACTCTGTTTAATGAACTACAAAAACACAGAGAAAATGTAAAGCATTGTTTTGTTTTGTTTTGTTTTGTTACGAGTTCATAAATTTCAATATCTGCGATGAACAAGATGGGGAATATTTTGGTGCAGAACAAGTCAGATACGTCAAAACTCATTTTTTATCTTATTGCTAACCACTACAAACAAAACAGGATTTCTTTATTGCAGACATTAGACTGCAAATTATCATAAAACTGGTTACAATAAAAGTACAGGAAATGGATGTTTCAGATTAAGAGGAAAGAGAACAATTCATTACATAGTAAAGCTACATGGCTCCTTGTGATATCTTACCTCATTCCCACACTCGTACTGAAGAAGGGTGTAACTGATCAAGCACACGCATAACCTAACACATCCAAACTTAGATTTACACCCTGCAAGCCACCTCTCATGGTATACGGAAAAATCTTTTGAGGATCAGTCAACAAGCAGTGCCTCTTTTTTTTTCTTCAGTAATGCTTATTAATTTAAAAATTTGAATTTGGCACTATTCTACAAAGCTTCTTCTCTAATCTACTGCAGTGGTAACTTCCTGCATCAACAGATGCCAGTACTGCAGTTGCTTGCAACGTGGTCAAAGTCTATGTTCGTATTAAACAGCGTTCTGTGATAGAAGCCTGAAATGTAGAAGTAAAAATGCCCATTGGCATTCATGAAAGACAGAAAAATGTGTAAAGTGATGGAACAGTGGATACCAGCACTGTTTGTCGGCGTAACAACGCTGAAGACAGATCATTGGCTCATGAAAAGCAGAGCAGCAGGTGACTCCACCCAACATGAAGTGAGTCGATGACATTATTCATGGTGATCACCAGGTGACTGTGGATGATTTGTGTTACATTACCTCCCACAGTAATGGCATTGTGATGATGATGATTTTTTCTGCAAATGTTATACTCAAAGCTTTGTGCGACTTGAGTATCAAGAATATTAACACTCTGTCGGGCGTAATTGGCCCGACAGGCACAACTGAAATGTTTTTGTTCCCTCTCTCCCAAATAAGTCAGCGTGGGATTTGCCTGCCATTAGTACCTTCCTATCTTCAGGCAGTGTTTACAACACCCTCCACAAATTTTTGCGTGACCTTTGTAGAGAGCAGATGTGACGTTAGTGGCCTCTCATGCTCATTGCACTTTAATACATCTTTGCTTTTGGAGGTGTGTATTTTTGGTTCTTTTTAAGAGTTGTTATTTTGCTCACTTAATGGATGAGTAATGTGAATTTTGTGAATATCTTGTAAAAATATACAGTTCAGTAAGCTTGGCCTTTCAGGCACATTCCGACTGAGTACATAATTATCCTCAAGTTCTCTCTTTTAGACTCTAGATTCTTCAAAGATACAGCTCAGAATTATTACAAATTGTCTAACCCCTGTCATCTCGAAGAAATACAGGATTTGCTGATGTACAATGATGAGGAAGACTCCATACTGTCTGAGGATCTTGGTGATGAAAGTGACATTGATTCACAAGATGAGATGGAAGAATGTGAAGGTGATTCTTTAAAGCAGCTAGATGGTGAGGATACTGCTCAAGATGAAGAAAGAAGAGACAACAAAACAAGGAACTTTTATTTGGGAAGAGATAAGAAGACCATGTGGGCCAAAAAGGCACCTGAGGAAAGACATCGTAACGGGATCTTACATCATCACCACTCACCTCCCTGGAGTCATAGGAAATGCTTAGAATGCTACAAGTGCAGTTGAGTGTTGGAATAATTTATTAGCCGATGATATCCTTGCCACCAATATCACATATGCAAATCAATACACTGACACTATCAAGGATCATTTCACTAGTGAGAGAGACATCAGATACACAGATGTAATTGACCTAATAGCATTTATTGGTTCGTTGTACCCAGCAGGTGCATACGGAGGGAATGGTCAAAGTCTGGAGGAACTTTGGGAGACTGAAGGTGACAGACTGAAAAATTAAGTCTTGTGATGAATATCAAAGAGTTTAACAGTCTGATATGTTGGCTTCATTTTGACACCTGAATTACCAGAGCCCAACAGAAGGAACTTGAGCAGCTAGCTCCTATTCATGAAGTTTTCGAAGAGTTCATGAAAAATTGTCAGAAGAGCTATTGTCCTGAGGATAGCATCACAACAGATGAAATGCTTCCTGGTTTACATGGTTTATGTCGTTTTTTGGCAGTATATACCCTCAAAACCTAACAAATATGGAATAAAACATTTTGGTCTTCTTGATGCTAAAATGATATACACAGTGAACATGGAGATCTAAATTGGACTACAGTCTGGAAGTGGTTTCTGTGTCAGCAACAAACCTACTGGAGTTGTCAAGAGAATGGTTAAGCCCATATTTGGATCTAGCCAAAATATCACTGCTGATAACTGGTATTCAGATTCTCATCTTTTGACTATTTGAAGACAAAAAAGCTGTCGTATGTTGGAACTGTCTGAAAAAATGAAAGACAACTGCCACCAGATTTTCTTAACATAAAAGGGAACACACAATACAGCAGTATGTTTGGCTTTAATGATGGGAAGGTTTTCGTTTCCTACACACTGCGCCATAACAAAAAATTAGATTCTTGTACATTTGCTTCACAATGATGATGTCACTGGTCCTGAATCTGGAGAAATGGAAAAAAAAACAGAGATAGTCACTTTCTAGAATTCAACAGACGGTGGCATTGATAGTGCATATCAAATGTGTGTTACTTATTAAATGAGCAGAAACACAAAGCGCTGGCCAGTGATCGTTTTTTATTCACAATGTTGAATGTAGGTGGTCTCAACTCCCAGGTTATGTACCTTGAAAGTCAATTGGAGAAATTGCAGAGAAGAGTGTACCTAAAATCTCTGGCACATCAACTTGTGCTTGGAGAGCTACACAAAGGAAGTATGAAAAAGATTAGAATCCCCTCCAGCTTGCGAAGCTCACTCAAAAGATTTATTCACAAAAAAGACACAGAAATCACCTCCTCTCCCACATCCCAATATACGTAGACGCATCACCTGCACTACAGAAATGGGTCGCAGAAGGATGTCAAACTATGAATGTAAAAACTGTCACAAATATAGTCTGCCAACTTTGCTTATCAGTGCACCGATGTATTTCCTCTGGTAATTGTGAGAGAAGTTGAAAGGCACCAGAATCAAAACAGTGACTTAAAATGGTAGTTTTTTTCATAAATTTATTGTTTGATAAAATTTATGTGCTGAAAACTGTTACTGTTCACTGGTGGATTCAAAAGTTCGGTCATTTATATTCTGTTTCTTCTGTGTTTAATAAAATGTTTTTTCAGCGTCCATTTTCATATGTTGTGTTACTACACTTTCCCATGAAAGCCACCTACCACATTTAGGTTACTAAAGTTGAAAATATGAAATAATAGCTGATTTCAAAATCTCTGCCTGTTACGCTCATTGTGCCTGAACACAGGAGTCTCAGAACTGCACCTGACGAATGGTTAACCAAGCAGAATAAAAGGCCAAGAAAAACAATTTCCTGCCAACTCTTGCAGCCCTTCTGTTTGGAGGGAGAGGAGTTTTGGGAAAATTTGTGATTGGAGACCACACATGGGTTATTTTTCTGAAGCATACTCAAAGAGGTAGTCAATGGAATGGCATCAAAGGAACTCACTGAAGAAGAAAAAGTTCAAAACTTCGTGCCTAGCGGCTAACATTATAGCTACAGTATTCTGGAATGCAGGGGGCAAGATTATTGTTGATTTTTTGGAGCAGAGATGCACAATTAATTCTGTCAACCATGTCAGACCCCTCAAATAGCTTAAAGCACATCTACAGTGAGTTTGCACAACATAAGCTATGGTGGATGCTGTTGTTCTGAACGACAATGCAAGACCACACATCAGTCATTACATCACTAAAGAGATTGTGAAAACTGGGTAGGAAGTTTTGCCTCATCCCTCATATAGCCCTGGCCTGGCATCATTAAGCTTCCACCTGTTCGGGCCACTAACAGCAGCTCTTCATGGGATTCACTTTGAAGATGAGGAGGCCATGAAAACATCAGTGTGTCAACGGTTTCAGAAGCAGGACTGTGCATTTTACCAATCCAGATTACGTGCCCTTGTTAAAAAGATGGACCAAACCCATGGAAATGGACAGATTATATTCAAAAGTCGTAGATTACTTGTCAATGTGTGCTTTCCAATCTATGTAGTTGCATTTGAAATCTTTGACACACACACACACACACACAAACAAACACACACACACACACACACACACACACACACACACAAGAAGCATTTCTTTTTGACTGACCCTCTTTTAAGCAACAGTTATTTCTCTTTCCTTATCAAACGCACAGAAAAAAACTTAACACTTGCACAATGGCTCTATTATTTATTGAAACACATTAAATTCCAATCACAAAATATTCTTAAAAAATATGTTAGTAGGAAAATCTATTTACAGTACATCTAGTTAGTATGTCTATGGAACTACCATGGAACTAAACACTGCACCTTGCATACCTCCATGAAGCCCCCTCTTTCCTTGACGTAAGCATACAACCGATAGAGATCGAGAGGATTCTTGGAGATGGTGGGACATGCTGAGATAGGTGTTCCACGCTCCTCCATGAACTGCAGCAGTTTGTCAAGCCACATGCGTCGCTCGTGGTTCTCATCCATCTCATACAGTTTGCACAGGCTGTCTGGTTTCTGTGTCACATAACATACTTATTAGTGGGTTCAACCAATACACATTAAAACTCAAAATTTACAAGTACATCAAAATAGTTACAGTATTCTAACACCAATAACCTTAGTTACAATTTGTTGACTGTCAAGTTCAAGTGTAGTTCATACTGCATCTACCCCACTTCCCTATGGGAATACTAAAAACTGCTTTGACATATCTATCTTACAATGTTACATCAAACTGACTGTGATTAAAACTCGACAATTTCAGTTATGTGGTTACGAGCTACTTTGTCTGTCGTAACACATGACATATAAATTCTCCCACTTTGTAAACGAAGATGGTGTCTAGAACTGATAGGTGCAAAAAACACACAGGAAAAACAGAAACACTATTTCGAAGTACAAAGTGATATTTGTTTCTCTTTTGATGTATGTTCTTTTTATTCGGTATCAATAAGTCATTGCAAAGCCTAATCTAATGTTCGCATTCAAAGTAAATGTAAATCGCGCTCTGGAGACGTATGTGCTAAGTAAGTGCATTAATAATCGAAAAGTTCTACCGCAGATAATAATAAAATTTGAAAAATGTTGAGAAAGCAGAGAGTGTTGCACTCTCGATTCAAAAAAGAACGCCCAGCGATCGACAGGTAAAAATTAGTAGAACTTCGTGCGTCCGTTAGAAGATGGATACGCGAAGCATACAAAAATTTCCACCGTCGTACCATAGCGAAAGATCTTGCCAAGAACCCCGGAAACTGCTGATCATATGTAAAATCACTAAACGGATGGAAGGCTTCTATGCTGTCACTCGTCGACCAGTCTGGGTTGGCAATAAAAGACAGTAAACGGAAAGGTGAAGTTTTTTATTTCGCGTTTAAGAAATCATTCACGCTGGACGATGGTACAAATATACCGTCGTTCGACTGTCGCACAGACTCCCGCATGGAGCGCATAGAAATAGACATCCTTGGCGTAGGGAATAACTGAAAGAGTTGCAAACGAGTAAGTTGCCAGGTCCAGATAGAATCCCAATTCGGTTTCGGGGAGAGTGCTCTGCGGCACTGGTCCCTTACTTAGCTTGCATTTTCCGCGAATCTCTCGCACAGCGCAAAGTTCCGAGCGACTGGAAAAAAGCGCAGTTGACTCCTATATACAAGAAAAGCAAAAGTACGGACCCACATAATTACAGACCACTATCCTCAACATCGATTTGCTGCAGAATTCTTTAACATATCCTCAGTTCGTTGCACGGATTGCCCTTTTTTCACGTGCTGAGCATAGATGAAGGGCAACAGGCAGATTCCATATTCCTCGATTTCCGGTAAGCGTTTGAGCCGGTGCCCCACTGCAGACTGCTAATGAAGGTACAATCACACGGAATAGGTTTCCAGTTGTGTGACTGGCTAGAAGACTTCTTAAGAAATAGAACCCAGTGAGTTGTCTTCGGCTGTGAATGTTCATCAGAAACAAGAGTATCGTCAGGGGTGCCTAAGGGAAGTGTGATAGGACCGCTCTTATTCTATAAATGATCTGACGGTCAGGGTGAGTAGCCATTTAAGGCTGTTTGCTGATGAAGCTGTGATGTACGGAATGGTGTCTCGTTGAGTGACTATAGGAGGAAACAGGATGATTTACACAGAATTTTTAGTTGGTGTGATGAATGGCAACTAGCTTTAAATGAAGAAAAATGTAAGTTAATGTGGATGAGCAGGAAAAATAATCCTGTGACTTCCGAATACAGAATTAGTAGTGCTGCTCGCCACTCCATATGAATTAAATATCGAGGTGTAACGTTGCAAAGCGACATGAAATGGAACGAGAACGTCAGATTGGGAGTAGGGAGGACGAGAGGTCGACTTCGTTTCATCGCAGAATTTTTCACCTGTAGAGGAGACTGTGTGTGGAGCACTAGTTCAACCCATTTTTAAGTACTGCTAGAGTGTTTGGGATCCACACCAGGTCGTATTAATGGAAGACACTGAAGCAATTCAGAGCCTTGCTGCTAGATTCGTTACCAGTAGGTTCGATCAGCAAGCAAGTAGCACAGAGATGCTTCGTGAACTCAAATGGGAATCCTTTGAGGGAAGATGACGTTCATTTCGCGACGTATGCCATACTGAGGAAATTTAAAGAATCAGCTTCTGAGGCTGACTGCTGAACGATTTCATAGTCGCCAACGTACATTTCGCCTAAGGACCAGAAAGTAGGACTAGTAAGGAGGCTTACAGACAGTCGTTTCTCCCTCGATCTGCTTGCTACTGGAACGGGAAAGGAGGTGACTATCAGTGGTATGTTGTATGTTTTACCTTTCGACATGCACCATACGGTGGCTTGTGGGGTATGTATCTAGATATAGATGAAGATATCATACGTATTAAGCCTTAGTGATTTTGTCCGTCGTTAAAATGGTTTGTAGATGAACCTTGCGATAGCATTTCGCTGGTGGCAGTTTATCCCAATTGGAACATGGTCACCTTGACGTCCACCATATGTCACAGAAGTTCAGTGGAGCAAAAAATCTAGACTCAGAATTGCGTAGCAACCTTTAGTTACATTATACAGCTATTCGACTCACTCATGAACTCATTCTGCCCCCACCTAAAACATAATATTGCTGAAACCAGTTACTTCGTCACCGTCTCCTACCCCCTGCAAACTATAGTGAAGGGCGTTTAATTGTTTCCTACCAACGAGGTGAAGATTTGCCACTGACACATGCGCCCCTGTCCCCAATAAAATGTACGCCCCTAGTCGCTTACCACTCCCACAACGCCACTTTCCGCCTCCACATACGTTCTGCAGCATTGATATTGAATGGGGTTCCCGTTTGCTTTTAACGCTTGAACATTTCGCCCCCGTCCATTTCGCCCCTTGCTTGTACAGTTCTTCCCGTGGTGCCCAACCACACGACAGTTCTCACGTTGTGACTGACGGCACTGCCTCTGGACGTGCCCTGAGCGCCCACACCTGTAAGATCGCACGTCAGCAGACAAAATGACTCGCGTATTGCATACCCCTGTCGCTATATCTATCTCCTGATCCGTAGCTAACCTAACGGCAGCGTTAATGTCTTTCGGGCTACATCACAGAACGCTTTTATACACATCGGACGGCAGACCTCTGAGGAAAGCGTCTGGACCTTTATGCTCCTCGTCCTGGAAGATAATCTTATTTGCTTCATCTCTTCCCATTAATTCGTAAGTATGCCAATTGACTTTTATTATCCCATCGCTGAAACTTTCGACTGAATCATTGTGCTTCCCCGACGTTCCACTCAACTGTTTCCGTAAAAACCTCGCGCTATTCTGTTTTCTACAGCGTTTATTGATCCACTGTTCAAACCGCTCAGAAGACAGTACTTCTTCAACTCCCAGTTATACCTATCAAACGCTTTTGCGTCCTCTGCCAGCCGCAACTAAGCCATTTGTAATAGCTAATCATCTGTGTAAACGCCAATCTTTGCTACTGCCTCCAAACCGCCCAAGAAGGACAAAAGATGGTTCAAATGGCTCTGAGCACTATGGGACTTAACATCTCAGGTCATCAGTCCCCTAGAACTTAGAACTACTTAAACCTAACTAACCTAAGGACATCACACACATCCATGCGCGAGGCAGGATTCGAACCTGCGACCGTAGCAGTCGCGCTGTTCCAGACTGTAGCGACTAGAACCGCTCGGCCACTCCGGCCGGCCCAAGACGGACAACACATCGTCAGTTGGTTTGCCAGAAAAGGGAGAAATCAAATTAGCGGCGGCTGAATCCACCGATGTAGTAGATAAACTGGACGATAGCCCATCTTCTTTCACATCAACCATTTGCCTATGCGTCTCTGCCAAGTCCATTGTTAACTGCTTTACCTGATTTATTAACGTACGAATCACCTCCCGCCCGGAAATACCATGCGTCCTGGACTCTGTCACTGACCCCAATACACAATTAAGTATAATAAAACAGCAACACACCGAGTGACATGGTGCAGTGCTTAACACACTGGACTCGCATTCGGGAGAACAACGGCTCAAATCTGTTTCCGACCATCCTGATTTAGGTTTTCCGTGATTTCTATAAATCGCTTCAAGCAAATGCCGGGATAGCTCCTTTGGAAGGGTACGGCCAACTTCCTTTCCATCCTTTCCTAACCCGATGGGACGATGACCTCGCTGTTTGGTCCCCTTCCCCAAATCAGCCAAAACAGCAACAACATCAGGACAATATCCTCTCACAATCATCGATTAAGGTAAGATAAAGTTCCGCCTTCTGGCCCAATCGTGCCCGACCCATCGCCGTGTCATCCTCTGCCAATGGTGTCACTGGATGCGAGATGGAGGGGCATGTGCTAATCCCTCCGCTCTCCCGGTCGTTGTCGGATTTCCTGATCTTGGAATAGCTGCTAATCGGTCGCGTAGATCCTCAATTGACCCACGTGAGGCTGAGTGCACCCCGTAACCTCCCTGCAAGGAAAAAATCCTGGCAGTGCCAGGAGTCGAACACGGGTCCTCCAGCTGGCAGTCAGCCGCGTTGACCACTCAACTACGGAGGTGGACTCTCGCAAATCTACAATACTATCTTACATCTTACACATAATCATGAGACTTCAATTCCCTACACTGCCTAGCACCATCGTCATAACGTCGGCACCTAAAATGCTCTATTGATACAGTAGTGACTCAGTACATGGTACACACACTGTGCCCTAATAGTTTGCACTACAAGCACCTTATTGGTCATAAAGAGTGCTCCCTGTAATTGCCACGAAATTTTGACAAATCAGCCGTTCTTCCGACCTCATAAACACTACTCTAAAGTTCCGATAACACTCCCGCTTAGAAATCCTCTGCACGCTAAAGTAGAAGAACTAAACAAAACAGTTAGTCCACTGTAATTATTCCTGCTAACTGCTGCAGCCGGTATGAGATGCTGGGCCGGGCTGCCGATAGCCGTATCGGAGTTGCTTCAGACACGCAAATGTAGAGGCCCGAGGTTGATGACATCTACAGTAGCAGGGTTGAGACGAGGTGGTGGGTTGAGCCAGGCTGTTGACCGGTGGTCGACCAAGAAAACAGCATTAACACTCACTCATTTTATTAGAAAAGTTACAACACTCCTAGCGTTGCTCCGTAACAGTTACACCCGCTTGTCGTGTGACGACAGTTGCCGGCAGTTACTGATACTGTGGCCGATCAGCAGCCGGCTTAACGTCAACAGCAGAGCAGGACTGACTCTGGTAACCTGCGGCAGCTCGTACACCGTCTCTGCAGGTCAGGGCAGTAGCCCAGACAATGAAGACCAAACAAGGTGAAGTAGACGCAATTTTTTACGGTGGTAGGAGTTTCACGACAACGTACTAAAACTCCACATTAATGGCGTGTAAGGGTGGGGGTGGGGGGGCATTTAAAGGTCACTTTATTAAGTTTTTCTCGAATAATTCATAAACCGCAGCTTCTAGCGAAAATTATTCCCAGTACAAATTGAAACTACATTAAATTTCGTACAAAAACGGTATTATATGTTTTTTCTTTAGAGCTAACATTTTCGGCGTTGCAGGGGATGGAAAAGCTGAAGATTATTAAAAATACTGTTTTCATGGTAAAAAATTACTGTTTACTGTTAAATAAGGTGGGGTAAGAACAAAAATATTAAATTTGTGTCCAACGTTTAAGTGCAGTAGCGATGCAATAAGGGATAAATTGTGTTCTATGGGTGTAAGAGAGTGGGGAGGCATAGGTAGAGGACAGAAGTGCAAGGGAAGTAGGCTGCCGAATTGTAGTCATGCACTTCTCTCCTTCATATGTCTGCAAAACGAAGAGCGAGTGGTGACTTCCCACCACTCTATGTAACTCGCCACCTCCCAAGAAGCAACTATAGGGTGTTTCACAACGTTATACTACAATTGCCCTCCACAGGATGGTGTGTTTATTTTCCACAAAAGTGTGTTGCACTACATGGGATACAGTTATGAGTTACTGTGCCACTAATACTAACGCAGAAACGCTTACGCTTTGCCAGTGATTAGTATGGCGGGCTGCAGAGGGTCTAAATAAGTTTGTGAAACACCCAGTAGTTGCTTCTTGTGATGTAGCGAGTGGAAATCACCTGTTCTGTCTTCAGGAGGGAATGGCATGACCACAGTCTGGCGAACTATCTTCCCTCGCACTTCTATCTTCACCCTCTCCACCCTGTTACACACTCGAGTATAATTTATGCCTCAGTAGGCTCTAAGATACTTATACGTGGTACAGACATTTAACATTTCATCTTAATCTACTTCATCTAACAACAGGCATTAATTTGATACCATCAGAACACTACTTTTAATAAACTGCGGGTTTTCCATCCCTCAGCAACGCCGAAACTATTGGTCGTAGAGGAAATACGAATAGTACGTTTTTTATTTTAATTTTTTACTGGGAAACAGTCTTGCTAGAAGCTATGGTTTTTGAGTCATTCAAACAAAACCTAAAAAAAGTTACATTTAACCCCCTCCCCCCCCCCCCCCAACCACCACGCTCACACCCAACTGGTGGGGATTTATAGTATGTCGTTCATGACACTTCCTCATACAACTATACAAAATTTTGTGTCTATGTTTTTATTCTCGTAATTTTCCTTCATTGACCACAGGGCGCGCCTGTAGACAGGGTAGTCCGCCATGGTTCTTGTAGCGGATGACAGCTCACATCGGTAGTGTTCGCCATTCCTAGCGGAGGCGTACAGCGCAAGTACAGGCTGATGTCGGCTGTACAACTCCGGTCACGAACGGCTGACCTCCGAGGCAGAAATCCAGCTACTGCCGAAGTGAACCCGAGGTGGTCCACCAGTGGAAGGTGCCAACTTCACGGGAGTAGACTTAGAGCCAGTAGTCGGCTCGTCGACCATGTCACCCTGTTGCCTGATATCAACCTACAGCCGTAGTAGGTGCTGCGAGACTCCGATTATCTCTACTGGAAATAATGGGTATCTATACAGGTTTGGTGTCCAATAGTGCCGGGGCATTGCTTCTAAACACGTACCCCAAGACAGTGTTGCGGCCAGAATGTGGGCAACTGGCCTGCGACTTCCGTGGTCGCCCTGCCATTCTGCTTCGCCGACAGTACTGCGAGTACTGGCCTCTGACACGCAATGTGGAAACCAGAGGGTGTTACTGCCGCATCTCATGCAATGGTGTTTTGGTTCGCTCCGTGCCGAGTGGCGGTCGCGGCCTCCTTACAACAGCTGCGGCAATTCCGCTTAGTAGCACCGAAAACTAGTGGTGGCGGTATGAGACAGAGCACAAGCTCGGAATACGAAAGGATGATGAAGGAAATCGGCCGTGGCCATTTCAAAGGAACTAGCTAGGCATTTTGCCGGAGAAGTTTAGGGATATCAGTAAAAACCTAAATCTGGGTGAGCGGACGGGGATTTTAACTGTCGTCCTCTAGAATGCGAGTCCATTGTGCTAATCACTGCGCCATCTTGCTCGGTCCAGATGATACGAGAGGACTTCAGAATGTAAGTTATACGTTATTATGGCAGGCAAAGAAACTTTTATTGAATGCTGTACTACTCTTTAAAATGGCAGACATACGTGACACTTGTTTTCGACATAGTCACCAGCTCTTTGTAAAACAACGAACGGATGTTCAACCAATCGTTCAGCGCCTCGACGATCCATCCATTGCTGAGGCAGTCATTCGAGAACCACTGTGTGAACGTCCTCATCGTCGGAAAATTTGTAACTGCTGTGAATCACTTTCTCGATTGACTGAAAATTTCCGTCTGTGGCCCATATCGATGGTCTTCCTTCCCGTTCAGCATGACTCATGTCTGTGCGCCGTTGTCAGATTACCAGCTCTGTTTCACTATGGCTGGACGTGACATCGCATTTAGTTTAAATACCGCCCGAATTTCACGGTGACCCTGTGAATCATTTAGATGTTTCACCTATAAGAATTGTATATCTAAATTGTACACGTTTTCAACGTGAAATTCTGGCGCTCACTTACGCCCTGGAGTTCGTTTCCAACTGCCGCTCCCACAGTGTGATGCACACCGCAGCACTGCCACTGCAGCAGACCATGAACATGTGCTCTCTTCTCAGAGTGCGCCACTCGTGCTGCGTAATGATCTTAGCCTGGGACGACGCGTGTAACTCTTTCAAGTCCCCTGACACTACGCGCTACGCCACGGAATCTCAAAGAGCGGAGCGAAGGAAAGTTGCAGTTATTTTGAACAGAATTGAATCTACGTTTACGTTATTTTGTGCTCCATTTATCAAATTTTGTTGGTGGTAGCGTAGTTAATTTTAGCCTCCCATCAAATCTAACCTGAATGCCAGCAAATATTTAAAAGTATGAGCGAGTGATGACAGACAGTGAGCGAGAATAGGCTTCTAATTTAAGGATAATCACGGTTAGTTCAAATATATGCTTACTTCTTAGTCGGAATTATAGCAGTTCCAGCTTCGACACATAGGTAGAATATTAAATAATTAATTTTTCACCTGCTCTCATATCCTCTCTCCATCGTCGTTATAGTATCCGAACAAATTAGTACTAGAAGTTAGTTACTACTGAAATGTTCAGTTACTGCTACCTGGAGTCCCATGTAGCGTACTGATATCATTACAGTTGTAACAACGATGCAGCCACAGATATTTAAAGAACGCGCACTCGCTTGCCATGATCCCAAATGCACTTGACGCTTGTTATCAATCCTGCCGCTTTTCACGTAATGTAGTGAGGTCTAACAAACTAGGTCAGTGCTATACGGTGCATTTGTGTAACTCCGTTTAATATACAGGGTGACCTAAAAGTTTGTTAACATTTTAAAACCCGCTAATTCAGGGAATAATGTAGATAGGGAGGTAAACATTGATATACATGCCTGAAATGACATGGTGTTTCACTGAAACCAAAAACGAGTGCAAAAACTGGCTAACAGACAATGCTGGACAGTAAAATGTCGGTGACGCCGCATGAGAATCGTGTATAAAATGAGCTGTAATGAGAGAAGGTTTATAAACACGTGCTGGAAGGTACGACCTTTATTCAGTATGGCGCTCCTCTCCATATTGCTATGCTTGTGAAAGACGTCTTGTGTACATCGCTTGGTGAGGATCGAATGCTGCGTTGTCACGTCCGTCATCCTTGACCTCCCAAGTCTCCAGCCCTTAATCCGTGTCATTATTGATTGTGGGGTCATCTGCAGTCGCAAGCCTACCACGATCATCCGATTTCATTAGGAATGCTAAAAGAAAACATCCGACGGCAGTTTCTCACCATACCTACTGTTCAGTGCTGTTCACAACATTGTCGCTCCACTACAGGTATTGTTGATGAATGACAGCCGATATGTTGAGCATGTGTTACAAAAAACACCGTCTTTCCCAAAAATCAATTTTTATGCTAATTATTACTTTTGTATACACGTCAAAAAAAGGTTTGCATCACCCCGATTCCAGGAACTCCTGAAGATAGACGTTGACTGTGGTTATTGTATCACACACACAGTCCCTTTGACTGTCACTAAACCCACCCGAAGATGTAAACAACCATGCATGAGCAGCGCCTATTAGACGGAGGGGGTCCGACAGCCGATCAGTTCCACTCATTACTCCAGGAAGGAGGTACACAGCACGTGTTGTCTGTAGTTCAACCGTACCTAGACGGTCAATACCGCGGTTCGATCGCTTCTGCATTGTTACTTTGTGCCAGGAAGGGCTCTCAGCAAGGGAACTGTCCAAGCGTCTCGGAGTGAACCAAGGTGATGTTGTTTGAACATGGAGGAGATACAAAGAGACAGGAACTATCGATGACATGCCTCGCTCAGGCCCCCCAAGGGCTACTACTGCAGTGGATGATCGGTACCTACGGATTATGGCTCGGAGGAATCCTGACAGCAACGTCAGAATGTTGAATAATGCAGCCACAGGACGTCGTGTTACGACTCAAACTGAGCGCAATAGGCTACATCATGCGTAACTTCACTCCCGACGTCCAAGGCGAGATCCATCTGTGCAACCACGACACCATGCAGTACGGTATAGATTTGCCCAACAACATTCCGAAAGAGCCGCTCAGGATCGGCATCGCGTTCTCTTCAACGATGAGTGTCGCATGTGCCTTCAACCAGACAATCATCGGAGACGTGTTTGGAGGCAACTCGGTCACGCCAAACGCCTTAGACACACTGTCCAGCGAGTGTAGCAAGGTGGAGGTTCCCTTCTGTTTTGGGATGGCATTATGTGGGACCGACGTACGCCGCTGGTGGTCATGGAAGGCACCGTAACGGAAGTACGATACGTCAATGCCATCCTCCGACCTATAGTACAACTATATCAGCAGTATATGGGTGAGGTATTCGTCTTCATGGACGACGATTAGCGCCCCCGTCGTGCACATCTTGTGAATGACTTCCTTCAGGATAACAACATCTCTCGACTAGAGTGACCAGCATGTTCTCCAGACATGAACCCTATCGAACATACCTGGGATAGATTGAAAAGGGCTGTTTATGGACGACGTGACCCAACAAGCACTCTGAGGCATCTACTCTGAATCGCCGTTGAAGAGTGGGACAATCTGGACCAACAGTGCCTTGATTAACTTGTGGATAGTATGCCACAACGAATACAGGCATGCATCAGTGCAAGAGGACGTGCTACTGGGTATTAGGGGTACCGACGTGTACAGTAATCTGGACCACCACTTCTGAAGGCCTCGCTGTATGGTGGTGCAATATGCAATGTGTGGGTTTCATGAGCAATAAAAATGGCGGAAATGATGTTTATGTTTATCTGTATACCAATTTTCTGAACAGGTTCCGGAACTCTCGAAACCGAGGTGAAGCAAAATTTTTTTGATGTGTTTATTATGTGAAACGCCATGCGCTGGTGATTTGCTGAACTTTTTTGGTTTCAAGAAAACCCCATCTAATTCCAAGCATGTGTGTATATTTTTACCTCTCTGTCTACATTTCCCCGCGAAGTATTGAATTTTCTAATTTTAACTGACGTTTGGATCACCCCATACAAACAACAGACATTGTCTTGCGTACGTATCACTTACTGTCGCCAAGTGGGGTATTTTTATTTCAAAGCAACAGTTCCATTTTGTACCCGTGCGAATTGGCATCACCATTTGTCTATATTATCTCGAGATAAATAGCTCTGTCTTTTATACGTGTAACTTATTACCGCAACTTGTGGTCTCGTCAAGAAACAATAGATTCCACGTCTTTCCCATACGATATTACTTCTGTTCCAGGAGATGTTCAGTCATATAAATAATGGAACTGGTAGAGATTTTTATTGTGCATTCGTTGTCCGAGCATACAGCAAATGTTCCCCCTGGCAATGCTAACACATGATAGGCAGAGATCGGCAGAACGCATTTAGCCGACTGCGTGCTGTGTTGCAGCCCGAGGTCGTCGCACTCTGTGCTGCACCAGGTGACGCGGATGATGGACGCGATGACGCTGCTGGAGCCGTTCGCCTTCACCAAGATGACGACGACGCGCTGGCAGTCGCACGCGCCGCCCCCGCAGCCACAGCGCCGGACAGCCGCCAAGCAGCACCCGCAGCCCGCTCACCGCCCACGCGCCCGCCTGCACAGGAACAAGTCACCCGCCACAGGTCAGTCGCTCGCAAACCGCCTACCCTCACTTTGTGGCTGTGGCGGTTTGTCAACGGGTACCGTACAATATTTACATACACTATATGATCAAAAGTATCCAGACACCTATTAGTGGACGTTAATAAGGGGTGCGTGCTTCCTTCGCCTTTATAACGACTTCAGTTCTGCTGGGGACACGTTCAATGACGTGTCTCAATGACTGTGGAGGAATGGCATTCTTCCTCGAGAGTCGAAACCAGAGATGGTAGTGATGTTGGATGCTGGGGTCTGGAGTAAAGTTGACGTTCTGACTCACGCCAAAGGTTTTTCTTTGCGTTCATGCCGGCACTCTAAGCAGGCCACTCCATTTTAGGCATATTATTGGCCACAAAACATTATCTCACAGATGCTGCTTTACGACAGGGAACATTGTCCCGCTGGTATAAACCAGGATTGTCTCCGAAGTGTTCCCCTGCTGTACGCAGTACAGCGCTTTCTTAAGTGCAGTAAGGAAACCACATCCTAGCCACGAAAAATGCACCCATACGGCCATCTGTAACCGTATTTCACCGTAGGCACTATATATCATGGCAAGCAACGTTCTGTAGGCACTCAACAAACTAAAACCTCTCTATCGGATTCTCGATGGGTGTAGCGTGATTCATCACTCAAAATCACTCGTTTCCAACAACTCACTCTTCAGTGGCGTCGCACTTTACATCACTACAAGTGTCTCTTTGCGCTGACTACAGAAATTTGTGACTTAACAGGAATTATTCCATAAGAGTACGCCATTCTTTTCGACTCCTTATGCAGTCATTATGCTAGATGGACTGAGATTCATGAGTAATTTTTACCGCTGATTTCATACGACTTTTTACAATCAGCCTACCCCAGTGCTCGACGGTCCCTGTTGGTCGAGACATTGAGTCTGCATGGTCTTGGTTTAGCTGTTGTTGTTCCTTTGCATTTACACTTCACAATCGCATCACCAGTCGACTTGTGAAGCTTTAGAACGGCCGAAATATCCGTGATGGATTCATTACTTAGGTGACATGCAGTGACTATACAGTCCATGTTCGAAGTCACTAAGCTCTCCTGACCGACCCATTCTGCCGTTACTACTCCTCTACTGACAACACACTCCGTTTCTACTGGCGGATTCACCTCACGTGCTTGGTTTAGCTGTTGTTGTTCCTTTGCATTTCCACTTCACAATCGCATCACCAGTCGACTTGTGAAGCTTTAGAACGGCCGAAATATCCGTGATGGATTCATTACTTAGGTGATATGCAGTGACTATACAGTCCATGTTCGAAGTCACTAAGCTCTCCTGACCGACCCATTCTGCCGTTACTACTCCTCTACTGACAACACACTCCACACCTCCGTTTCTACTGGCGGATCCGCCTCACGTGACATCTAGTGGTCAGTTCCGTATTATATAAGGGTAACCGTATACTTCTGCTCAAATAGTGAATGTTGATACTACAGCTATGAGTTGGCCATTTGCTTTCCCTGGAACATTTTTCATGAAATCTCCAGTCACAGCCTTCGCTCTATGAATGATAGTATGCTGGAATAAAAGAGAAGAGGGTGAGCGCTTGTGATCCCCCGTCTTCGAGTTCATTAAAAATTTTGTATCTGCTCCAGCGCGTGGATCTGCTCCTGTGAACCGCTTCTGCAAAAAAGGCCGAGAGTAAAGGACGCGAGTAGGAGCAGGAAAGGGTGAAGTACTTCGGTACTGCGTGTAAATTTAAAGCACCTTTACTATAGGAAGAATATGAATACTTAAATTGTTACTTAACTTTGGCGTTCATGCGATGCCGTACATCAATCAAAGCTAACATCGACTAGAAGTTTCAAAGGCAAAATCTGTAGTGGCTCGTCCACTATGCAATAGAAACAATCTTGCTAGGTCGTCTGCTCGTAATCAAATGGGCTGAACGTGGAGCGGCGCTCGTCGAGCTCCACATCGTCGGCTAGAGGGCGCTGTGGTCGGAGTTGTTCGTCCGCTCTCTTAGTGCCAACCTAAGAACTTGTACCTAAGCCGTCGCATCGTAGCTATCGATACCACAAAAATTGTGGCAGTATCATGAGGGGGATGCTGTTCCGGCCGTAGTGAAGCATCTATCCCACTTGCTAGGACGAAACCACGGAAAATCTAAATCTGAGCTGAGACTTTTAACTCGATCCTCCGACCCACCAGTCCAGTGAAGAGGGCATCAGCCACTTCCACTTGGTTTACACAGTGTGAGAAGCAGACAGCTGTTCCGTATTACTTCAAAATCTTCATAATTCAGGATCCGAGGGGTTATCATCAGCTGAAAAAAAACCAGAACGCATTGACATACCATAGTGTCTCAACTACGATATTTCTCTCAGCGAACAAGATACTCCAGTAGCTAGAACTAACTTGACTAAAAACCATCGTTGGACTGGTACTAGCTGAAAAATCCATACTCCTTCAGTGACGTCATTTACATCTACATCTACGTGATTACTCTGCTATTCACAATAAAGTACCTGGCAGAGGGTTCAATGAACCACCTTCAAGCTGTCTCTCTACCGTTCCACTCGCGAACGGCACGTGGGAAAAACGAGCACTTAAATTTTTCTGTGTGAGCCCTGATTTTTCTTATTTTATCGTGATGATCATTTCTCCCTATGTAGGTGGGTGGCAACAGAATGTTTTCGCAATCGGAGGAGAAAACTGGTGATTCACATTTCATGAGAAAATCCCGTCGCAACGAAAAACGCCTTTGTTTTCATGATTACCACTTCAATTCACGTATCATGTCTGTGACACTATCTCCCTTATTTCGCGGTTATACAAAACGAGCTGCCCTTCTTTGAACTTTTTCGATTTCATCCGTCAGTCCCACCTGATGCGGATCCCACGCAGCACAGCAATACTGCAGAATAGGGTGGACAAGCGTGTTGTAAGCAGTCTCTTTAGTACACCTGTTGCACCTTCAAAGTGTTCTGCCTATGAATCGCAGTCTTTGGTTTGCTCTACCCACAATATTATCTATGTGATCGTTCCAATTTAGGTTATTTATAATTGTAATCCCTAAGTATTTGTCTGAATTTACAGCCTTAAGATTTGTGTGGCTTACCGGGTAATCGAAATTTAGCGGATTTCTTTTAGCACTCATGTGAATAACTTCACACTTTTCTTTATTCAGGGTCAATTGCCACTTTTCGCACCATACAGATATCTTATGTAAATTATTTTGCTTGTATTTTTGATCATCTGATGACTTTACAAGACGGTAAATGACAGCATCATCTGGAAACAATCTAAGACGGCTACTCAGATTGTCCCCTATGTCGTTAATATAGACCAGGAACAATAGAGGGCCTATAACACTTCCTTGGGGAACGCCGGATATACTTCTGTTTTACTCGATGACTTTCCGTCTATTACTACGAATGTGACCTTTCTGACAGGAAATCACGAATCCAGTCGCAGCCTACTCCGTAGGCTACGGTTTAGATAGTTTTGATGCACGGCAGTTCTTTAGTTTCACGAGCCTTATTTTATGTGCTGTCACCGTCTATCTCTAATAGTTAGTGTTGCTGATTGTTACTAGAAAGTTAGGTAGGAGCTTCATTTCCGGTAACTATTCTTGAATTGAGAGGTCTGCAATTGGGTCCAAGGCGCGTGACATGCTGCGTGAATCAGTAAGTGTCAACATTGACACATGAGCCGCCGAAATTGAGTCAGGCTGAAAGGACTTACACCAGGCTGGGTGGTGGGAGTGCTGGCTCCGCTTCCAAATGACAAATCTGTGGCCTGCGTTTGCCACGAATCTTACAAGTCTCCGGTCGGATTTCAACATACATTGAACGACTCAGATATTACTATTTGTCAGTTTTCCTGGATTCTTGACAGAACTTTGGGTTTGACCACATTCCTTCATTTGTATAAGGCGCAGACAAATGAAAACTAGACAGATGGGAAAAAAGGAAGAAAAGTCTTCATTATTTCAAAAGTAATCGCCATAATTGTTAATACATTTATCCCACTGTGAGACAAGACGGTCAGTGGCTTCACGGAAAAAGTTTGCGGTTGCTTACGGAACCGTGATTTTACCCAGGCTTGTACCTCTTCGTCCGAAGCAAATCGACTGCCACTAGTATCTTACTTCAGGGCACCAAAATTATGGATATCGCATGGGGAGAGAATGGGACTCCATGGAGTATGTGTAAGGGCATCCGAGTGAAACTTCTGCAGCGTAGTCGAAACGTGAGGGCGGGCATTTTGTTGACAGGTTGTGTTGGCTACATTGCAGTCGTTTCGCTGGGAATCCCTTACACGTACCCCATACAGTCCCGATCCCTCCCCATGCGATTTCCAGATTTTTGGAACCGCCGGCCGAAGTGGCCGAGCGGTTCTAGGCGCTTCAGTCTGGAACCACGCGACCGCTACGGTCGCAGGTTCGAATCCATCCTCGGGCTTGGATGTGTGTGATGTTCATAGGTTAGTTATGTTTAAGTAGTTCTAAGTTATAGGGGACTGATGCAAAACCGTCAGAGGATAGATAGTGAAATACGTCCAAGAAGAACTCGGCGAACGCTACGGTTGCCATCTGATTCGGAAGAATTTACTGAGGACCAATAACAAATTTGAAGGATCTCCGGGTCCACACATGTTTCCCAAAGATACACAGAGCGTGGTGGATATCGTAGAATTATGTATTGGGAACGATCTGTTTGAATATATTAGCAACGAAACCAATAAGTATTACAGTCAAAATTTCAATAGAAGGGAACTGGATTTTAAAAAATGCCAAATTTGTCGACGTTATGGGGCCCGAACTTCGTTGATAGACACACCGATATTTCGCAAAACGATTCAGACAAATATTATCATTTTTACATTTTTCCGACATCAACAATAAACCGAATAATGCCGACCGGCTTTTCAAAGTGCAATTCGTAACTGATTATTTTTCCATAAAGTTTAAAGAAACGTTTAATCTAAGTCAAAACATCTCAGTTGATGAAGGAATGAAACCATGGCGTGGACAGTTAAATTTTAAAGTTTACAATCCGTCGAAAATTACCAAATATGGCTTTCGGAGCTGTGTGATTCGAGTAAGGGATACATTTCCTCATTCGAGATATGTTCCGGCGCTGGACAACCTTTAGCAAAAACAATGATGGAACTATTGACACCTTCTTATGGAAAGTGGCATCACCTCTGCATAGATAATTATTATAACAGTGTAGAACTTGCAGAGAAGTTACTTGAAAAGAAAATTCGAGTTTGTGGAACGATACAGCAAAATGGAGGATTTCCGGAAAAATTAAAGCTCGCAAAAATCAATGTGTTTGAAGCTTGTCACTAACCCAAAGGTGACAAGCGGCCGGCGACAAGCCAATCCGAATTAGCGCTGCCGGCACCAAGCGAATAAATTTATAAGAGACGGGCGGACGGCAAAGTGTCAACAGTTATGGCGAAAACATCTGAAATAATGAACACTTTACTTACTTTTATCCATCTGCCTCATTTTCATACAACTGCCCCTTATACTACATTGCATGACTGAAGATGAATGTGGTATTTGAGATTCCATCGTAATCTCACGACTGTGCACATCCGACTGCTAATCTCCCCCTAGCCCATTTTAGTGTCGACCGGTTTGAAACATGCTCATTGCTGTGTTCTACGCGCGATAGATTGAAACGCCGCGCCGGTTCATCTAGAGCCCGGCGGCCCGGATAAGCGTTCGTCGGCACGAGTGCAGAGTGCACTGCTCACGACCACCGCAGCGCCACTGCCCGCTTCAGCGGACTTGGCTTGGCTTCACAAGGAGTGCCGGACACGCATTCCGCCGCCAGATACCCATCATCTGTGGTACAAAGCGTGTGTGTTGTGAGGCCTCACGAGCTTGATGTCGTTGTTGCTGCCGTAGGGCTTGTTTGCCACGCTGTGTAACATTTTTCGAGCACGACTGTCATGCTTTCGTGGTTGTTTTATTTGCCTGTTGCGTTTTTCTACATTGTCAGTTGTGTAATTTTGGTCTCTGGCGGTTTCCTGATGAGTGTAGTTCCATTTGCGCAATTTGCAGGGCCAAGGGTGCCAACTGGCTCCGATCTTACCGACCTGCTTTCGTCCACTGCCCCTGTGAGGCAACCTTCTTGTTTCACCTTGAGCCCATTTTACACGAACAACTTCTTGTCTCAGTTGAGAACTCGTGGCAAGTGAGTCTACTGCAACAACTCGGACGTTTTATCCTGTACTCTGTCTCGTCCGTCACGAGTGACCATTTTCGTTTACACGGCAGCACCAAAATTCGTGCGTTGTCAGAGCTGTCTGCTGTGCAGTTTGGCACCTGCAAGGTGACAGTGACTATGCGAGGGACCATCATTTTCACGGCTTTGTCCTGTACGTGTCGCTTCACGTTTCCTCTTCACTATCACATCTGAAAAAGTAGACCTAGGGATGTTTAGGAGTGTGGAAATCTCGCGTACAGACGTATGGCACAACTGACATCCAATCACCTGACCACGCTCGAAGTCCGCGAGGTCCACGGAGCGCCCCATTCTCCGCTCTCGCGATGTCTAATGGCTACTGAGGTCTCTGATATGGAGTACCTGCCAGTAGGTGGCAGCACAATGCACCTAATATGAAAAACGTATGTTTCTGGGGGTGTCCGGATACTTTTGATCACATAGTGTATATGAGCAGAGCAGTAACGAATGGGGAATCATTCTAGCGACGATAAGTAGCGCAAATGCGGAAATCCGCTGACTTAAGCGACTTTGACAAAAACCAGATTGTTTTGGCCCAGTGGCTGTAAGCGAGCATCTAGTAAACGGCGAAGCTAGTCGGCTTTTCGCTTGCTACTGTCGTGACCGTCTATGGAAAGTGGTTGAAGAATGATGAAACCAGGAGCAGATGACAATACGTTTTACAATATGTGTACAAAGTAAAAGCCTAGACAATGCGTAAATAATAACGTAAATGAATAAACGTCCATACCTCATCACGGAACATAGGGAACGGAGGCTTGCCCGCTCTCTAAAGCAAGATAGGTGGCGATCTGTGGCATATCTAACTACAGAGTACAGTGCTGGTGCAGGCACAAGTGTTTTGGAGCACACCATTCGGCGCACAGTGACGTTCCGCAGCAGAGGACCCCTACGTGCTCCCACGTTGACCCAACAACATCGTCGGTTATAATTACAGTGGGCACGGGATCACCGTGACTGGGCAGCGGGTCAGTGGAACTGTGTCGCCTGGTCGGATGAATCCCATTTATTGATAAACCAAGTCGATGGTCGTGTCCAGATACGCTGTCATCCAGGCGCTCTGCTGCTCGAAACATGCAGCGCACCACGGACGCAGGCCAGTCTGAGTAGTATTATGGCATGGGGGAGATTCGCCTGGGCTTCCATGGGACCTGCGGAAGTAATCGAAGGCACCATGACACATCTGGACTCCATGAACATTATTGGGAACCACCTGTAACTCCTTATGCTAGATGTCTTCCTCAACAGCGATGGCATCTTCCAGCAGGATAACAGTCCGTGTCAGAAGGCCAGAATCGTGCTGCAATGGTTTGAGGAGCATGATTGTGAGCTCACGTTGATGTCTTGGTCATAAAATTCGGCTTATCTGAATCAGATTAAACCCAACTGGGACGCTATCGGGCGCCAGCATTTTTATAACGATTCTTTTCCCAAAACATTGACTTGTACTTCAGAGTGAAGCCATTTTGTTAAAAACCATTTAAAATATCCGTACGTATTACGATAGACAATATCATCAGTTTCAAAGCAGTTTTTGAAATTTTATTCTAGGTCGAAAATTGTGGCGTTCAGAGCTCCCACCAGCTGCCTTCGCACTCTGTGAAGATTTTTCGTCGATGTCGTGTAGTGTCTTCTGGGCGCAAATCTTTTACTTAAAAAGACAGAAAACAATCTTAAGGGTGTACAATAAATGTCTAAAGTCAGTTTGGTAATTTGTTTGTTTTTAGTTGGAAAAAAAAAAGGAACGTGTACATCGGTTCCAAATCGAGCGTCACCCTGGTCTACCTCCCTTAACTTCTGATGATAGCAGACGACGACATAATCTGTTCTGCGCATGCAAAGTCTGAAACATGCTCAAGATTTCATAGCTCCACACTAGGCACAGGCAGTCGGTCACTGACGTCACTGTTCCGCTCCCTACTTAGCTGGCTGCTGATTTACACGCAAGCACAGAATGCGCACCAACAATGAGTAGTCGTTTGTGGCGAGAAAGTCGCTGGTGTAAAATGGGGTTTGAGTGTAGGAAACCAGCATACCACAGCCCGTGGCACTACCTCGTTACCCGCTTGTGTCGTTAGTTCTGAGGGACTGGCTCTGCTCTGGAAACCTCCTTGCAGGTACTAACGAAAGGGCAACCAGGTTCACTGGCAGCAAACCCCTCCACTTTTGAAGCTGGTGACTCTGGCCACATACCCTCTTAGCCACCGTAATTGAGGCAAAGATTTATGAACTATTGTCCTTAGTTCACTCCTTCCCTACTCCAAATCCCCGCCACCACCCCTCTATGCCACTTGGGCTGTTATCCATTGTTTATTTCGGACCTAATTTATTACCCTGGAGTGGATCTTATGGGTTGAAGGACAAATGTTGGTGTTTATTTAGAATGTAATATATTATCCAATTAATTATCCTTATCACTACAGTTTATTACCTTATCGCTGATATTTATTACCCAATTGGGATAATTTGTGACTCAATATGGCGGATGCAGTACGGCCAACACTATGACATCACAATCAAACTTGACTGAGAGGGTCCTGGGCAATGATTATGACCTACAAGGGGCGTTTGAAAAGTCCATGCAAAAATAAAAACTACTTACGTGTTTGGGGTAAACCTTTTCTATTTTTCGACATAGTCTCCTTTTAGACTTATACACTTCGTCCAACGCTGTTCTAATTTGTTGATCCCTTCCGAATAATATAAATTGTCCAAGTCTGCAAAATAGCTATTAGTTGCTGCAATCACCTCCTCATTTGAATAAAATCTTTGTCCCGCCAGCTATTTCTTCAAATTGGGGAACAAATAGTAGTCCAATGGAGCCAAGTCTGGAGAATAGGGGGGATGTGAAACGAGTTAGAATCCTATTTCCATTAATTTTGCGACCACAACTGCTGAGGTGTGTGCTGATGCATTGTCATGATGGAAAAGGACTTCTTTGCGGTCCAATCGCCTGCGTTTTTCTTTCAGCTCGGTTTTCAAACGGTCCAATTATGACGAATAATATGCACCTGTAATAGTTTTACCCTTTTCCAGATAGTCGATGAGGATTATCCCTTGTGAATCCCAAAAGACAGTAGCCATAATCTTTCTGGCCGAAGGAATTGTCTTCGCCTTTTTTGGTGCAGATTCTCCCTTGGTAAACCCAATGTTTAGATTGTTGTTTGGTCTCTGGAGTACGAGGTTTCATCCACACTGTCGAAACCATACTTAAAGTCCCGCGGATTCTTCCTGAACAGCTGCAAACCATCCTTGCAACACTTCACACGATTCCGTTTTTGGTCAAGTGTGAGCAGTCGCAGAACTCATCTTGCGGATAGCTTTCTCATGTCCAAATGCTTATGAAAAATATTATGTACCCGTTCATTCGAGATGCCCACAGCACTAGCAATCTCAGGCATTTTAACTCTTTTGTCATCCATCACTATATCATGGATTTTATCAATGATTTCTGGAGACGTAACCTCCATGAGGCGTTCAGAGCGTTCAACGTCACTTGGGCCCATATGGCCACTCCGAAAATTTTGAAACCACTTATAAACTGTTCTAATTGAAGGTGCAGAGACACCGTAATGTTTATCAAGCTTCTCCTTAGTCTCCTGTGTCGTTTTGTAATGTTTAATCACCACACGAAATTCTTTTTCGTCCATTTATTGACAATCGCTCGAATTCCTTGATTCACACGAATGCCAAACACACAGAAATAGACCAATATGGCTGAAACTTGGTGTGCGTTCTTTCCAAAGATGCTACTAGCTAAACATGACCTCGATATACACCGGTGGTGCCATCTCTCGGATTTTGCAAGGACTTTTCAAACGCCCCTCGTATCATTACTATCTGCCTCCCTCTTATTCCCCCTGCCCCCCTCCACCTTCTTCCCCTTTTCCCTGTAGGTTGCTTGTGCTGTTATCCTGCGTTTATTGAGGATCTAACTTACGAATATGGTGTGTTATCCTATGAGTTGGACTGCATATGTTGGTGTATACTTAGGATTTAATTTATTGCACAGACTACTATGGCTGTTGCTATAATTTATTACCTTATTAGAACTACTGCATTTCTTGCTCCTATAATTTATCGTCCTTATCACGACAATTTCTTACCCAATATGGCTGTAGGATTCAAACACAGCTGCCCAAGAAAAGTCTGACATTTTGACATCAAAATGGACGTCACCGAATGTAAAAACAGCGGAAGATTAAACAAATACGAGTGGGATAGCTTCAATATGAAACGGACTGTTTATTGTTTCTAGGTCCCTCCAGATATGTGTGTAGCAGTGATACGTTCAAAACACGCCAGTGCTGTAAAAAAGGCAGGAAATTTTTAAAAAATCGGAGAAACATACTTTTCATATTGAATAATCTATTTATTTAAAACATTCGTAATGTTTCTCCGAGTCCCTTCAACATATATGTAGCAGTATTACACTGATAGTCCCCTGGTTCTAGATTTAACAGTTACCACTACCTCCTTGGACATGCAAGCAGTGGTATTTAACTATCACTGATTGTGTGAAGGACCTACAGCAGATGTATATTATGCAGCTAAGAGCACACTGGCGGAAACACATCGCGGGGGTAGCTGCTGCTGGTTGTAGCCTGAATTAACACATGAAGCGCCTCCACCCCCCACCCCACTCCCTGAACCAGTTGTGCATTATATCCGCCCCAATCATGTCCCTCGGTCCCTGGATCACAGAAGCTAAATACACAGCCAACTCCTACAGCCAAACCTGGTAACCTGCTCTCCTAATAATTAATAATTATTACAATGAAACGATGAGCGAGTGATGCTGAAAAAGTGGTTCTGCTGAAGACATCGTTGCCAAGCACTGCGTTCAACCATAGTGACTCCAACTTTGGTCACTGTCATGTGTAATTCGATTACAATTTATCATTACTGAACACACATAATGTGCAACACATGTTAAACAATTATATATTACAGAGGACCATAACAGTAAGCAATCATGAGATGCAGAGCAATTCCATCATGCATTGTTAATTTGTTCTCGTGTACTGTTCAAGAGTGGAATGGTTATATTTGAAGAAGACAGCATGGAATGCATCACAATCACCACTGACAGGTCGAAACACGGGCGGTGTTTAAAAAATAAAATCGTGACTGACTTTAGAATACAGTTATTCTAGAAACAAATCCATTACTTACATTTCGTTCCAGAAACGGAACTTCTGCTACCTCTATCATTTAACCCCATCCCCGTTCCATTTGTGAATGGTGCATGAAAAGAATGATTGTAGGTAAGCCTTAGTATTATCTCTAATTCCTCTGATTCCGCCGGCCGAAGTGGCCGTGCGGTTCTAGGCGCTACAGTCTGGAACCGCGCCAACACTACGGTCGCAGGTTCGAATCCTGCATCGGGCATGGACGTGTGTGATGTCCTTAGGTTAGTTAGGTTTAAGTAGTTCTAAGTTCTAGGGGACTGATGACCTCAGAAGTTAAGTCCCATAGTGCTCAGAGCAATTTGAATTTGAATCCTCTGATTTCCTCTTTGTGAACATCCTACGAGATGTATGTGGCAGGAAATAATACATCTTTCTCCGAACATACTCTGTCGGATTTTCTACAGTAAACCTTTCTGTGAAACACAACGCCACTCTTGTAATGTCTACCATTGGAGTTTGTTTAGAAAATCCGTGACGCCAACTAAACGATCGCATGCATGTCGCCCAACGTTGTATATGATTAAATAAAATTTAATGTGACCTGGGAAGGGTATATGAAGCTTTGTATTTTGCCATAGACAGAATATGTCAGATAACTGGTCAGCATTCAGTGACATGATGGAATGTATAATGCGACAGGAAGTTCGTGTGGATGTAATGTGCACTTTTATTGTGTGCAAGGGGTAGCTTTGACAGCTAGCATTGTGTTGACTAAAGTTTTCCTGAGCAGTTATTTGGAAGAAAATGATAATGGTGAAGGAGTGTTCTTGCAAATATTTTGTAGGTACACAACTTTGGTGGGGGAATCCGAATCTCAACTCGGTGTCAAAGAAACCAACCCATTCTTGATAGTGTATTGAATATGAAAACAAATATTCTTGTACAAAATCTTTATTAATTGTTGCATACGTATTTACATGCAAGATACATTTCTTCCTTCATCTTTTTGGCGTAATTTTGATAATTTCTAGCTAATTTTAAATTACAATTTAATCTGCATCAGAATCTTCTCATTCTTTTTCCAACCAGTAATCAGATCCCGAATTGTAATACGTATCTAATTTTTTTCCTGTAAGAGAATTTATGCTGGACCGGCACTCGTACTCGAATTTCCCAATGATGACGAGCGGTCGCCTTAACAGCTTCAGCTATCAATGCACACTTCCCGGACCGACATAAACTTCCATATGTCACACTGTCTGCATACCTATACAATGAAAGTTTGAGTCGGTCTATGAGGCACAGCTGATGGTAGGCTTTCTAATTAATTTCGGACGGCTGTAAGTCGTCATTAACGTCTATTCATCCAGACACGAAAGTAAATATTACATGCCACTGTGATCGCAAGGGTCTCGATTCCTCACAGTCTCGTCCTCACCGGTGCGGGAATACTGAGTAAAGCTGTAGGCATTAAGTGATGAATATACTGGACAATGTCATAGGGATATAGATAGCGGACATATGGAAGTGTGGGTCCGTTCGGGAGGCGTGGGTGGATGGCCATAGTGGTTAAGGCGACTTTTCGCGATAAGCAGGTTCGAGTCCTTGTCCGGCACAAGTTCTTATATCTCACTAACAGATAGTAAGTCTATACCTAACACTGCCAATGCCAAGATATTTGCAAACAGTGAATTTATTTCGAATTAATTTAAGATGGCTTCCACTCTTTATTAATGTCTGCTCATATAGATGTGCAAGTAAATATTGTTAATGCACTCCACGTATTTTTTGATGTACAACTGTAAGTTTACAACGTTTTCAAGTGAACTACCATTAAATGTAGTTATTCCGTCAGGCTCAAACTCCACTGTGTTTCCGTAGCGGTCTTGCGGTTCCAAACTGTAGCGCCTAGAACTGCTCGGTCACACCGACCGCCCGCATCTCGTGGTCGTGCGGTAGCGTTCTCGCTTCCCACGCCCGGGTTCCCGGGTTCGATTCCCGGCGGGGTCAGGGATTTTCTTTGCCTCGTGATGGCTGGGTGTTGTGTGATGTCCTTAGGTTAGTTAAGTTTAAGTAGTTGTAAGTTCTAGGGGACTGATGACCATAGATGTTAAGTCCCATAGTGCTCAGAGCCATTTGAACCATTTTTTCACACCGACCGGCTAACATATTTAAGTGATTTACATTGCAAGATCACAGGTCAACACATGGAACAGTGACGGGGGTTAATGATAGACACAGACTCCAGTGTTTGGAAAGAAATGTAAAATTTTTTTACAAAAAACTTTTTTCTACTGTCAGTCATGATTTTCTTTTTTTAAATATGGACTACAAAGCAATGATAGATGCATGTTTTTTTTTTAACTACGTCATTACCGCCCTCTTTCTTTGCAGACAATCCAGTGGCAGGATGACAAAATAACTTTTATTCCTTGAGCTGTCGCTATTTTCTTTTTTAGATGCGGTGTTCGTTCCATGCACTCCATGCCGTTTTCTCCGAATACGATCATTCCTCTCTCGAATAACATGTGAGAAAGAATGAACTATGCGTGTATTAAACACATGAAACCTACCTTGAAGTAGCTCTAAGGGTAACTGGTGATAAATTATTGGTCTCGTAACTGCTTAGCGCCCATGCTGAATCACTCGCTGAACACTACCGAAACTTTGTTTACCGCGTTCGTTACAGGACTAGTGAGCACATTAAGCACAAAGCGCGCGAAATTATTCAGTAACAGAGGGTGGAGTGAAATCGATATGCTGGCACCCAGGGAATAGAAGAGTCTGACTCAAAAGACTCTGACGACAACATGGGCGCATAGGACACTCCTCAGATGACTGACAACGTTCCGACCAGCAACTAGTTATCACTGCTTGCTGAGGAGTGAATTAACGAAGAGATATGATAAAAGACGGCCATTGGGAGGCTACCCCCACCTGTCGATGCACGACCAGCAACTACGAGGAACTCAGTGAGCTACCCACTGGTCTCACTGGTCAGCTGGAGACAGCGTTCAAACCTAAAACGTTTAGGTTTCCGGCAGACACCTTGAAAGACAATATATTCCTTCTCCAAGGTTTTGGGAAACAAAGTTTCTAATTCTACATATATCCTACTGGACAGAAATACAAGATTCAGGTGGTCGTCCGTGACATCCGGCCTGACAGATCTGAAAACAGAGCCATAGTGGCAGCGCTTCCCGAGAACTTCACCGTAGACAGCGTGAAAGTCATGACCAAGTGTCCACCACTGAACGTCCAAATGAAGGCAGGATTAGGCAGCTCCGGTTCCTGGCGACCTAATTGAACAAACACAAGAACTTGTCGACCTACCAACTTATTGCACCTTAAGGTGACAGTTACGAACTACGAGGAATTTGAAGGTCCCACGCAGTACTAACGCTCTGAGGTATTTTATCATGACGCACAGCAGTGTCACGTGAAACCAGCGTGCGTAACGTACGCTGGGAATCACCTGTCTCGAAAATGTGTCACACTGAGGAATAACTCAGCAAACGTGAGTGCCATGTGGTGAAGCACATCGAGCACATTATAGCCAGTGCCAAATTACGTTAAAATATTGGAAAGTTGACGACATACCGGTACTGCAGCTCCGTGCAAGACACACTCACCACTGCAACACGCCTAACCATGTACACCTCAACCCCCGAACAGTTTCCCGCTTTAATGAACTGTCACCAGTCAGCAGCAGCGGCCAGAACGAGTCCGCAGCGGATTTAACGCCGAAATTGCTTCCCCACCCCACCGTTATCAAAACGACACAACTCCGTGGCCCATTACCAGCTGCAAATACCCTCAGAATTCGCAGGAACCCTGAAATAAATCAAAGATTTGTTTAAAGAATTTAGTATCCACGAGTTACGACGCAAACCATCGCGAAACTACGGGCCCTCACTGACAAGTTTTCCTAGGTCGTCATTGTGGCTGACGCTGTCATAACTGTCTTCAGTGATGGCTCAGGTTAGACTGAGTGCATTCCATACCCTAAACTGGATATCCACTAGCGTTTCTGACAAGAAGTACGAATTGGAGCACTTGCTTCGTCGCAACGGAAATGATGTGGCGTGCCTTTCTGAGCCGCGCATGACCGACACTGACAGAGTGACCATCCATAACCACGCATTGCATCGGGTCGACCGCGATGGCCGTTGAGGTGGCGGCGAAACCGTCCTGATGAAAATATCGACGCCACTTTAAGATACTCAGTCCTCCCCAGACTCCCCATATTGATGCCGGAATCGCTTTGGACACACCACAGTCCACATCGACAGGGGACGTCAAATTGATTCCACATAGTTAGATTTCCAGAAGGCTTTCGACGCCGTTCCTCACAAGCGTCGTCTAACCAAACTGCGTGCCTATGGAACATCACCTCAGTCGTGCGACTGGATTCGTGATTGCTTGTCAGAAAGGTCACAGTTCGTAGTAATAGATGGAAAGCCATAGAGTAACACAGAAGTATATCGGGCGTTTCCCAAGATAGTGTTATAGGCTGTCTATTGTTCCTGATCTATATTAACGACATAGGAGACAATCTGAGTAGCCCTCTTTGATTGTTTGCGGATGATGCTGTCATTTACCGTATTGCAAAGCCATCAGATGACCAAAACGAATTGCAAAATATAGATGAAATATCTGCACGGTGCGAAAAGTTGCAACTGACCCTGAATAAAGAGAAGTGTGAATTTATTCACGTGAGTACTAAAAGAAATCCGCTAAATTTCGATTACGCGATAAGACACAAATCTTAAGACTGTAAATTCAACTAAATGCTTAGGGATTACAATTGCAAATAGCCTTAACTGGAACGATCACATAGATCATGTTGTGGGTAGAGCAAACCAAAGACTGCGATTCACTGACAGAACACTTAGAAGGCGCAACAGGTCTACTAAAGAGACGGCTTACACCACGCTTGTGCGCCCTATTTTGGTGTATTGCTGTGCGGTGTGGGATCCGCATCAGGTGAGACTGACGGATGTCATCGAAAAAGTTCAAAGAAGGGCGGCTCGTTTTGTACTATCGCGAAATAGGGGAGATATTGCCACAGACATGTTACGCGAATTGGAGAGGCAGTCATTAAAACAAAGGCGTTTTTCGTTGCGACGGGATCTTCTCATGAAATTTGAATCACCAGTTTTCTTCTCCGATTACGAAAACATTCTGTTGGCACCCACCTGCATATGGAGAAATGATCGTCACGATAAAATAAGAGAAATCAGGGCCTGCACAGAAAAATTTAAGTGCTCGTTTTTCCCGCGAGCCGTTCGAGAGTGGAACGGTAGAGAGACAGCTTGAAAGTGTTTCATTGTTCCCTCTGCCAGGCACTTTATAACAGAGTAATCACGTAGATGTAGACGTAGATGTACGCTTATTAGCAAAAGTTCGAGGGTATTGTGTATCAAGCAAAATTAGTGACTGTATTGAGGATGTTTTGGAGGGAGCACGGAGCAGTTATCTTGGAAGCAGAGTCATCAACACATGTAGAAGTAACTTCGGCTGTGCTCTGGGAAAGTGGGTTGGGACCCTTGTTATTTATATTGTTTATTAATAACACTGCGGACAATATTAACAGTAACCTCGCAGATGACAGTTATATAATAAAGTACTACCTGAAAGAATCCGCACAAACATTCAGTCAAATACTGATAAGATTTCAAAGTGTGCGAAATTAAACACTGTGCACTTCAAAAAACGAAAAAAGTTAGTTTTCTATGACTATAATATAAAAGAGTCACAGTTTGAATTGGTCATCTCATGCAAATAGCTGGATGTAACAGTATATAGGGGTATGAAATGAACCGATCACACAGGCTAGGTATAGCAGGCGTAATACTGCGCTGTTCACTGGTAGGATTCTAGGGAAATGCATTCAATCCACAAAGGAGACTGAACTGGCACACGTTTGCGATGGACGCAAACTATCCTGTAAAAACCCGTCTGGAAAGTTTCTAGAACCAACTTAAAGTGATGAATCGAGGAGTATGTTACAACCCCCTACGTATATCTCCCGTACATATTGCGAAGACAGTGTTAGACTTTTTACATCATGTACACAGGCATTTAAGCAATCGTTCTTCTTACGCTCCACGCATGAATGGAAAGGGAAAAAGCGGTAATAGCTAGTACAATGGGACGTGCCCTCTGCAATGCGCTTCACAGTGTTTTGCGAAGTGTAGATACAGATGTATAATAACGCATTCATGTGACGCAGTAATGAAAGTATATAGAGTTATTCACAAGCAGCTCCGTACCTCTACAAGACATCACAATAAAATGACGCATCAGAATATCCCTCCAAATTTCGATCAGTAAAACATGCCGTGAAGTAGTTGCAGAGTGCAGAGTGCAGTATCAGGGGGTAGGCAAATCAGAACATAAAATGATGGAAAAAATCGCAACATCAAAACATAATGAACGTAGATTGACGTACAGTTTTGCAGTCTGGGTGCGTAATATAACCGTGAGAGTGCTCCTGTTGTCATACGAAATCGCACCCGAGACCACAACTCCAGGTATAGGTCCAGTGTGTCTAGCACGCAGACAGATTGGCTGCAGGCCTGCCAACTTGCTTTTAAGTAGCACAACTCCTTCGTGTTGCGGTTTTTCTCCATCAGTGTAGATACTCGTAAACCATCCACTCCGGATTGTTGCATCGAATTTGTTTACGCCTGCAGATACGCAACCCACTGAACAGATCTCCAAAGAGGACTGCTACCGTTGCACCTTCCCAAGTAGCAACGGCAGCAGCAACCTAAGTGCACTGCACGCACGTATTGACATTTGCCTTGCCACAAACTGTGCCCATATTTAGCATCTGTAAAGTGAATTTAAAACTTGGGAAAATGCTCTCTCCACTCATATGTGTCTACTTTCTGTATGTCTTCTGAAAACCCGGATGTACTTTAGAATAACGCTGTATAATTATAGCGAATACGAATGAGGAACCATTCTAGCGACGATATGAGCCGCAAGGAGAAATGCAGTGACGTAAGTGATTTTGACAAAGGGCAAATTGTTATGGAAAGTCGCCTGGAAACGAGCATCTTGGAAACAACGGAGCTAGTCGCCAGGTTCTATGGTATGTTATTAGCATATGCGTATGAAAAGTGGTTGAAGAATGGTGAAGCCACGAGTAGATGATGAGGTGTCGGTAGTCTACACCACATCATAGAACATGATGGCCGGAGGCGTGCTCGCTCTGTATGTCACGATATCCGACGATATGTGGCAGACGATATGTTGGAACACGTGAGGCAATACTAACCTTACGACTTATCTTAGAAGAAAGATTAAGAAAAGGCAAACCTACGTTTCTAGCATTTGTAGACTTAGAGAAAGCTTTTGACAATGTTGACTGGAATACTCTCTTTCAAATTCTAAAGGTGGCAGGGGTAAAATACAGGGAGCGAAAGGCTATTTACAATTTGTACAGAAACCAGATGGCAGTTTTAAGAGTCGAGGGGCATGAAAGGGAAGCAGTGGTTGGGAAAGGAGTGAGACAGGGTTGTAGCCTCTCCCTGATGTTATTCAATCTGTATATTGAGCAAGCAGTAAAGGAAACAAAAGAATAATTCGGAGTAGGTATTAACATTCATGGAGAAGAAGTAAAAACTTTGAGGTTCGCCGATGACATTGTAATTCTGTCAGAGACAGCAAAGGACTTGGAAGAGCAGTTGAACGGAATGGACAGTGTCTTGAAAGGAGGATATAAGACGAACATCAACAAAAGCAAAACGATGATAATGGAATTTAGTCAAATTAAATCGGGTGATGCTGAGGGAATTAGATTAGGAAATGAGACACTTAAAGTAGTAAAGGAGTTCTGCTATTTAGGGAGTAAAATAACTGATGATGGTCGAAGTAGAGAGGATATAAAATGTAGACTGGCAATGGCAAGGAAATCGTTTCTGAAGAAGAGAAATTTGTTAACATCGAGTATAGATTTAAGTGTCAGGAAGTCGTTTCTGAAAGTATTTGTATGGAGTGTAGCCATGTATGGAAGTGAAACATGGACGATAACTAGTATGGACAAGAAGAGAATAGAAACTTTCGAAATGTGGTGCTACAGAAGAATGCTGAAGATAAGGTGGGTAGATCACGTAACTAATGAGGAGGTATTGAATAGGATTGGGGAGAAGAGAAGTTTGTGGCACAACTTGACTAGAAGAAGGGATCGGTTGGTAGGACATGTTTTGAGGCATCAAGGGATCACAAATTTAGCATTGGAGGGCAGCGTGGAGGGTAAAAATCGTAGAGGGAGACCAAGAGATGAATACACTAAGCAGATTCAGAAGGATGTAGGTTGCAGTAGGTACTGGGAGATGAAGAAGCTTGCACAGGATAGAGTAGCATGGAGAGCTGCATCAAACCAGTCTCAGGACTGAAGACCACAACAACAACAACATGTGGCAGATCTGAGTACAGAGTACAGTGATGATGCAGGCTCAAGTTCTTCAGAACACACTGTTGAGCGCACATTGCTGAACATAGGGTTCTGCAGCAGACGACTCCTACGTCTTCCCATGTTGATCCAACAACATCGTCAGTTATGATTACTGTGGGCAAGTTATCATCGAAATTAGACCGTGGATCGTTGGAAACGTGTCGACCGGTCGGATGACTCATACTATCTTGTGGCAGCTAGTATGCACGAAGCAAGCAATGGGCCATGGTCGCAGGCAGTATTATCCTATGGGGGACATTCACCTGGGCTTCCACGGGATCTGTGATAGTAGTCGAACACACGGTGACGATACCTTCGAGCTCTGTAACTGTCCTTGTCGCAACGCAACTTGACCGGCAAATTAGCTTGCTCTGAACCTGATGGAAAATATCTGGGATGCAGTCGAGCATCAGCTCCTCGCCCAAAAACCACCATCCCGTTATTTGTAGGAACTGCGTCACCTGTGGATAGACGTCTGTCGATACATGCATCAAGACACCTACCAAGTCTTGTCGAACCATGACACGCAGAATCGGCGGTGTATTGCGATCTACAGGTGGACCAACACGCAAGTAAACAAATGGTCTTAATGTTTTGGCTTATCAGTGTACATACTTACCTCTGTGTCTTATCACCGAGCCGGCCGAAGTGGCCGTGCGGTTAAAGGCACTGCAGTCTGGAACCGCAAGACCGCTATGGTCGCAGGTTCGAATCCTGCCTCGGGCATGGATGTTTGTGATGTCCTTAGGTTAGTTAGGTTTAACTAGTTCTAAGTTCTAGGGGACTAATGACCTCAGCAGTTGAGTCCCATAGTGCTCAGAGCCATTTGAACCATTTGAACCATCTTATCACCGCTTCAAACATAGTCAAGCTTGTGAGTTACTGCAACACAATGAATTTCACCCTCTGACTGTAGAACTGCAAGGATCAAAAGTACTCCTCGGAAATCATTACACTACCACTCTTCGTGGCATTTCTTAGTTACATCGCTACCTCTATACATTTCTTAGTCATGGAAAACCATCACGAGTCACAGGAAGCTACTGATCTTTGCCTTTCAATGCATGTTGAATGGGTAATGTGGTGCAGTGAGTAACCTTAACTCAAGCCCCTTTCCAGCCATCCTAGTCTAAGTTTTAGCTGGTTTCCCTTTAGGTAAATGCCGAGACAGGATTCTCAAGTAGGTCACATTTCTCACCCTCATTCTTTTCTAAATGATTTACTGCGCTGTCTCTAACGGCTTTAACGTCAATGGGTCGTTAAACTCTAAGCCTTGCTTCTTGTTCTCTCTGAGGCTGCTCCACTGTGCCTTCTTTTCGATACTGTTGTTTTATTTTCAGGAAGTGTGTCTTAGTCCCTAGAACTGCAGTTCTCAAAAATGTTTGGATGTGTGTGAAGTCTTATAGGACTTTACTGTTAAGGGCATCAGTCCCTAAGCTTACACATTACGTAACCTAAATTATCCTAAGGATAAACACACACACCCATGCCCGAGGGAGGACTCGAACCTCCGCCGGGACCAGCCGCACAGTCCATGACTGCAGTGCCCCTGACCACTCGGCTAATCCCGTGCGGCGAACTGCAGTTTTGTCTCTCGACAAAACTGTGTTCACAGTCTCTTTTCCTTGGTTTTCATAGTACTAGTACTTGGGAGAGCAGTTACTCTCCTAGAACCGAATTACCAATTGGATTCCACTAGTGTTAGCAATGTCAAACGTGCTGTTTCTGTAGCTCACTTCACGTCAGAGCAGCAGGAAAAGGCAGTTTGGTTTGCAAAACAAGTATTTATATGTTTGCTGCGGAAGATGGCCACACAAACAAACGCTGATACTGTTTCTAGGTAATGTTACGAAAGTCACCTAGTGCTGTCACTCCATTGTGCATTTTTTCTTGCACTAACATGCTGCAAATGCCTACATCTAATTTCTGACCTGCTATTCTAGTACTTTGCTGTGGATAGCTTCAAATATAGAAAATTACTTATCATATAAGTTACCGCAGGGCTGTCACATACAAATCAATTTCTCGGAAAACTGGAAGGCTGTCATTTTTTCCTACAAAGCACGTATGAAAATACAACAGCGGAGAGAAATCAAATCTGAACTTATTTTGACAGAAAATGTACATTTTCAGCTCAGTATAAGGATGCATTAAAGGTACTACAGGTGACAGAGAAATGAGTACAAATTTTTTTCCCCCTTTGTTGTATTTCAATTCCCCATCGGGGTGGGCTGGCAGCAGCATATGCACTGCTCTTCAGCCGAAAGACATAGAACAAACAATAGAAGACATTTAAAAATATAAAAAGGAGAAAACATGATGAACATAGATTTAAAAAAGGGGGAACATCATGGAAGACAATAGACAAAAAAGGGGCGACTGTAAAATGGAGATAAAAACTGTAAAAAAGTAGTGCACACAAAAAACTACACACTGGGACAGTTAAAAGAACACAAGGCATAGTATGACCAGAGCATAAAAGTATCGCCGGATGGCGTAGCACAAACAAACACTGACAGTGACACGAAGTACAATGCCAGCACACAATTAAAATCACACCTCTCGACGCACAGGAGAAACAGCACTAAACACAACACTGACGTGGTACTCTGACGATGATCAAAACGGTGGATCTGCCAGGCGCAAGGAGATGAGGGAGACCGGGAGGGTGGGAGGGGAAGAGAGGGGGGGAGATCGACGGGGGCGCGCCGAAGAGGGCCAGGTAGGGAGGGATGTGGGAAGGAAAGAGGCAAGTATGGGGTGCAGGGTCTCGGGGGGGGGGGGGGCGGAAGGAGGAAAATCCGCTCTGGGAGAAGGAGGGGTGGGGGCAAGGCCAGGTTATAGTTGGAAGGAAGGGTAGATGTTACGGCGAAGTTCATCATCCGGGAGGGGGAGGCGCTGGAAATTGCCCTGATGAAGGAGATGGAGGCTGTGGAGGTGGAGAGAAGGAGGGATACAGTGATAGAGGCGCGGCAATGGGCGGGGGGTGAGTACAAATTTTTAATTATGGCAATATTTGTTTCATTCGTCTTCCTTATTTCGCTCTAGCTACTCTGAGGTAGTGAGACAGAAAAGCTCATTCTAAGTGGAATCTTGTTCTCTTTCTTTGTTTATTTTAATAAGTTGTAACATAAGAGGGGTGTTAGATAAGCAATACGACACTTTTTTCGGCCAATTTCAGATGAAAAAATGTGGAATTTGTTGTGGGACATTGTGGAATATTCCCGCTTCAGCCCATACAGTTCATGACGTTCCGATAGATGGTGCCCCTGTACGCAACCTTCTAAACTATATCGGTAACTGACCAGGAAAGTACTTGGGCTCGAACAAACAGATCTGTATGAACGTTTGGTTACAGGACCATTATGTACCACTGAATGTGCTGGTGGGTGTCGTTTTTCTGCAAAACTCTGCAGTCATGCTCTAGATATCACTGTAGATGTAATTGTAGACGCCATACGCAGTGCAGCAATCTTAACTATAAATGTAAATGCGGAATGTCAATAAAATGCTCCGAGCAATACGAATGACTGCAAAACGCACAGTGAAGAAATGCAAGTTGATCGCATGGCGTATTTGCACATTCTATAATATCAGTGTTGAAGGCCACGTCAGTGACACTTTTGAAGTTGTTGGATGGTTCACCAATATCGTAGGCAGCGTTCTGCCACGTGTAACGAAGCTTTGGTCTGTATACTCCCGCAGATAAGTTATTGTAAATGACAGAATGCATATTCATGATAAAGAATCTGCTGTGCAATTTCGGCTGCATATTACTGGAACGTAGTTTAATGTAGTCTGTTATTGTCTTGGCATATGTTTTATATTGCCTGAAGAAATACACATCCAGAGGTTGTGCACATTTTGTAGTTTTAGGCGGAATGATTTTTAAATCTACATGTTTTCCACCAGGTGCTTCCAGTAGTACTCGTTCATCCTTATGTCCAGACCAGGAGTCACAAAGTACTAATGACTTTCTCGACAAATGTGGATTCAAAGCTGACAGAAAAAACGTCTTCAGATGTTGTTTCGTCATATTCCCAGTCACACTTGCACCGACGACGACATTTGGAGGGCACCGCGTTTCTATTTCCCTTGACACGCGGGGTCCAAACTTTCCACTGGATTCGTGGAAGGAAATATAGAGTTTGTCAGCCAATCGTCCGTCCATTGATATAGCAATATCGATCGTGTAACTATGTGTTGCACAGTTAACTGATTGCAACATCGCGACAGTGTTTCTCTCCCCTTTCATGGATAGTGTTCTGTCACAAGAAAGTTCATAGCTGAGCTGACTCTGATCACAGTTCCATACAGAAATAATATCGATATTTTCTCTCGTGATATGCGCATTGACGTCAGCAACAAACGTTTGAGCTCTTTCAATCAGCTCTTCTTCGTCATCCTTATCTTTTCGTGCTTGGAGCACAGTGATACGGCGTGATGTTATCCTAAACTCCTTTTTCAAATTAGTAATAAATCCTAGTGAAACTGTAAAGTTTCTACACCCGAGATTTCGGGCTACGTCCAATGCCCAATGTTGTAAATGCCAATAGTGAACGGCGGAAACGCATTCTCGCGCTTCATCGAATTTCGCCATTACACGCTCCTTGATGGTCTTGAACAGCAGTGTACGATTTCCTTTGAAAACTATATTTCCTTCTCTTTTCTTTGCCACGTAATCCAGTATGTTTTTAATATTGCTTTTAGACTTCAGTTTAGGGTATCTTTTCAGAAGCTTGTCGTATGTGTCGAAAGCTCTTACGTAATAATCATCGTATATGTTCTCCAGTGTGTTGTCATCAAACGCCGTGATGATACTTGCAACTTTAACCTTCTGCTTGGGAGACAGTTGGTATTCACTGTCACTGCTTCCATCGCCTCTTCCCGCACTTGCCGTAGCACTACCGTTTGCAATGAGTTGTTCGTCATTATCATTCCTATCATCATCATTATGTGTTAGTGTTACAACAGTATCTGTTTTTAACTTATGCTCATATTTCTGCACTATAACAGATACCAGAAAACATGCGAATGATCGTCTTCTGCCGGCCGGGGTAGCCGAGCGGTTATAGGCGCTACGGTCTGGAACCGCGCGACCGCTACGGTCGCAGGTTCGAATCCTGCCTCGTGCATGGATGTGTGTGATGTCCTTAGATTAGTTGGGTTTAAGTAGTTCTAAGTTCTAGGGGACTGATGACCTCAGAAGTTAAGTCGCATAGTGCTCAGAGCCATTTGAACCATTTGATTCGTCTTCTACACCAGTACCATCTTCACGAAAAAGGGTTCTTCGTAACTTCATCTCAACCAATCGCAATACATTAGCAGGATTGATTACCAATCGCCGAGCCATCTGACGCTTCAATACACAAATAATGTCACAAAACGCAACTTCAGAGGTACACCGCACCGTCCCTACTGGTCCCGACTGGCGTACCGGCAGGTCAGTGTGCAATGCGGCATGGCATACGCAGAGGCCTCTAACGGACGACTGCAGAGTTTTGCAGATGCGGGAGTATCACTAGTGCAACAACAGACCTTTACATTATTTCTCACACGATTTTGGTGTATTTGTGTTTGTTCGGGCCCAAGTACTTTCCTGGTGAGTCGCGTTCTAAGCAGAAAGCTGTCACTGAGTTTCTTTTGGCGGAAAACCAGAGCATCGCAGATGCTCATAGGTGCTTGCAGTATGCCTACGGAGACCTGGCTGTGACTAAGGCACGGTGACTTGTTAAGCTAGGCATCTGTCATCATCGCAACGAGGTCGTGCAAAGCTGTTTCATCTCATCCGTACCGGCTAACCGCACACATCTGTGACTCCTACAATACTGGAACACGCAGACATTCTCATTCGAGGTTATCGACGGATCACAAACACTTCGCTACTCAACTGAACGTCTCTGTTGGTAGTGCTGACACAGTTGTCCACCATCTGGGGTACTCAGAGGTTTGTGCCCACAGGGTTTCGCGTCACCTAATAGAAGACCATAAAGAGCTTCCATCTATGGCTAATGATGGATGCACTCCACAGGAAGCAATACGTGGGTGATGTGGAGGTTATGACACAGCAAGACGTTGGTCCTAACTTACACCAGTGGAGTGCTACCATGGGAGCTTACAGGCCCTCCCAGTAGGGTGGCGTAAGATTACCGCATTGAAAGGAGATTATGTTAAAAAAATAGGGTTATATAGCCAAGAGAGTGGAGAAATAATATGGTGTATTAGAATCCCGAATAAAACCAACCTGCTTTCAGAAAAAAATAAGTTGCTTTACTTACTGAACGTCCCTAGTATTTAATAAATAAAGTAACAGGACCACTGTTTAAATGAAAGTATTGTAATTTTCTGATTTGCATAGAACATAACTCTATTATATGTTTATGTAACAATTCATTACAAGTCCTTTGTTGGTGTACTTTGACTTCAAACAGGTCATACTTCAAACACCTCTACACAGAAAAGTGAAGCGCCATCTGGGTTCAATAGAATGCCAGCCGACTAGTGGGTAGCCTCCCTTCGCAGACGGGATCCAGATTTGCAGCCAAAATGTTTCCTGGACTGGTATTTTCTTGTAATTCTATTGCACTGCTCTAAGATCTAGGCTACACTACATTAAACAGAGCTAAAGTACAGCTGTGTGAACTGACATTCTACTCTGTGGTCACAGGTGAAATTTTCTCGGCCTACCACAAATACGACTTACATATCAATGACATTTTGTATTTCTTATGTTAATACGTGTAAGTTGAATATGAACTTGATATGCAGAATTGTTCTTTGTGCAGCTTTTTATAGCAGTCGTACATGTTTTGTTGCAGTTGTTGAAATGGAATACTGGTTCACCGTAAATATTATAGGGTTAATCTTTCCTACTATTTTAGAAATCGGCAGTGGCAATTCGTCTAAGATTGATGAAGGCTTATAAGGACTGAGTTTCTTCATTTTCAAGGGATCAGGAGTAAACGACTGAATTCAAACGTGACCATACTACTTCTAAAGATTATCTAATGTATCGAAACTGAACCACAGTTGAAAACATCCATATAACGTGTAATTTGAAGAGTGGCAATGAAAGGTGAATGAAATATTTTACCTCATATGTATATGGTGTAAAAGTGGAGATTATAGTTTCAGTGGAAAACTGTGACAACCTTTATGTAATGCTAGCTGAGAAACCCAGCATTTCTTGGGTATTCATTTACACCTGTGCCCGAGACTTCGTACGTGCGGAATTTTTTGTCGCATAAGGTTTCGATGTTCAAATACACACACACACACACACACACACACACACACACACACACATGCCCGAGGGAGGACTCGAACCTCCGACGGGAGGGGCCGCGCAATCTGTGCATGGCGCCTCAAACCACGCGGCCACTCCGCGCGGCAAGACTTCGATGTATACACTGTTTGAAGTAATATGATACGAGACATGAACGGAGAGGTTGTTTACTTGACTAATACAGGAGAGAGTCACATAGAGTTGCCAATGAAAAAGCAGCTGACAATAAGGTCAATACCCACAACACACAGCGTCTGGCCTCGTACTTTGTTTACGGTCATGGCATAACATAAGCTTACGAAGAATTGTACATGTTTAAAGCGAAATCGTGAATTGACAGGAATAAGTGAGATTCAGGGTATGAACACTCACTCGCCTGTGTTATTTCCCGTCAAAATTTCCGCTTCTATAATGTTACGTTGAAGAAAAGTAACTTTAACCCTCTGCGAGTGAAAAGTTCTGAGGAGCGAGATGATAATGCATGACGCTCTCCATCAGAGTTATGTTGCACTTCACCTGCAGAGTAGCTTCCAGAGAACGAGTTACAGTATGATGTTCAAATACACACACACACACACACACACACACACGCGCGCGCGCGCGCGCATGCCCGAGGGAGGACTCGAACCTCCGATGGGAGGGGCCCTAAGGTGAGACCAGTGAGCTCAAAGAAGAAAAATCTAGATCCTGCAGCAAGTCCCATTTCGTAATCTTCACTGGATTCTTGAGACCGTTTTCAGAAAGGCTCGACCGTTTTCGTAAACAAAACGAAATCAAAATGTAATGGTTCAAATGGCTCTGAGCACTATGGGACTCAACACCTTAGGTCATAAGTCCCCTAGAACTTAGAACTACTTAAACCTAACTAACCTAAGGACATCACACACACCCATGCCCGAGGCAGGATTCGAACCTGCGACCGTAGCAGTCCCGCGGTTCCGGACTGCAGCGCCAGAACCGCCAGACCACCGCGGCCGGCAAAATGTAATGAGTACCCAAATCACATAGCAAATTTAATAAATTCGTCTTTCCTAGCAAAGAACGTAAGTCAAACCTATCGAAAGAAGCAAAGCAATATCGTTCAGTTTTAAATTCACAAACGGAAACCAGTAAATCCATATATACGTAGTAAATTCGCTGTTGATTTGTATTTGTAAAGATGAGACTGTATCGCGTAACTCTGTCACTGACCTGAACTTCTGAAAATCAAAGCCAGCGAGATATACGGGCCGTGCAACGAACTTGGGCATCACACTAGTAGTCTTGCTTGCCAAACTTCGCGACACTCGGCTCCGTGCAGGGCCCACGGGAAATCAATATTTAATTGAAAAGATACCTACTATAGTCCTAATTTTGTCGTGTGCCATCGAGAACTTACATGCATTTTTACGCGCAGTTAAAAAGAAAGAAAAAAACTGACAGCACCATCTATTGGTTCTTTGGTGTACAACCAAACTAACAGCGCAGTCTATTTGTTGTTTGGTGTACTAAACCGTGATGATTTAACATCCGAACTCCTAAGGTGAGACAAGTGAGCTCAAAGAAGAAAAATCTAGAGGCAGCACAATTAATCCAGTCAAATTGCAGATATACCTTGCAAAAGGTGGGGTAGAAGATTTTATTTTTTTAACTCCTTCATATTGTTGGAAAGGTTACAAAACCAAGTATTGCCAACAAAATTACTCTTGGGAAAGCTTTCTGCAGTCAAAAAACTTCGAAAATTTCAGACTTTTTTCAGTTTTTTCAAAATATCTCAGTTTCATTTGCTCCTATCGCTTTAACGTCTATTTTCTTTTTTAAAGAGCACAAAATTCTCTACAAATTTGATTCTTACCATTTTTTTCTACTCCCAGTATCTAAGGCGCTACAGCGCGTCAAAAAATGCCAATTTTTCAAATTTTGAGCATAGTGCCAACATACCTTATTTTAGAACACTATTTTTTCAGTTTCTGTTTGTGTAGTATAAATACACGATACAATGTGCTATATGTTGGAATTTACCACCTCACTTTCAGGTATTCAATATCTCTGTATGCAACATGAGGATTGCTGGGCAACCAACTATTGTGATTCTTACATCACTACCTGAAGTTCACTATGGGCCACCTCAGCCCTGGTATTTGTAAAACTATAAATATAAATGTGCATCATTAAAGACACACACACACACACACACACACACACACACACACACACACACACACAAAATAAATTGTCTCAGGAAACTGAACTATTATTAGTGCAATAGGCAACCTAATTAGGTAGGTAATTATTCTTGTGTATAAAGGCCACACAGTTGACATTAAAAATAAGTAGCTTTATTACAATTAAAATACATTGTCAGTTACTAAAAAATGTTGACAATTCTGGGTTTGTAATACTTGTAATATCGCACTTTAGCGCACTTGACACAGGTATGAGCATCACTTCCAACGTTTTGATGGGCCAGGTTCCTCAGTGTCACCAGAAATACTTTGAGTTACGGATTCAGGGTCTGTACATAGAGTTGATCCCAGATTGACCTCTTCTTTAAACAGCGAGTCAGCCTCAGCAAGTTCGTTGATTTCGTCAGCGGTTTCCTCAACATCCTCAACATCTTCTTCACTGTCTTCATATAAAAATTTTGGCACGTTTTCGCAGTGGACCCCAATACACTTCTTGCAAATTGAAGAACATTTCAAACCCGCTTTTCTGCAGGAGCGCGCTTCGCCACAGTTCAGCTTGCATGAGCATGAAACAATGTGAAGAAGTGCTTCAGGTGCTGGATCTTGGCTCATTATAACGAATATTGGACCGTGGTCACTGTGATTCCAGCCCCATTTCTCAGGAGGTTTCCAGTTTCCCATCCAACTTTGGACTTGTTGGTAAGTCCGCAACGAATGATGTTGTGCAGCATCTTGTGTAGATGGCAACCGTGCAAGATTCAGTTTGCTTTTTGTGGCAGACTTGGCGAATAGCTGGTACCGCAAATGGTCTAGTGTGTCGGAACTGCTGACACCTCCACTATACAATGCGATAGTAACCTGTTCTCCTGCTGTTATTATTTCTTCACTGGTAGCATGTGGTTTATTGAACGTGCAAAGTGCTGAGGTTAGGTGTTCATTTTTCGCAACAATATTGCAGCACTTAATTTGTCCTTGACCAAAAAAAGCGGATGTTGCACCACATCCGCTAAAGGCGTGAGTGAACAGAATATATTCACTGTCAAATTTGTAAGATGCAGTGGAAAACCACTTGTCTTCTGCATTTCCTCTTCCGGGCTTTAAGAAAAATAAGTTTTCAATGCCTTGCCCCAAACCGGTCATGAGCAAAAGCAGATCAACATCATCTCCTACAATGACAACACTTCCAAAATCTTTGGTTCTTGAAATGCCAGATGTTACAATCATAACGTCAGCATCTTCTTGTGCCTGGCTTTGAAGCTGTTTCAGCCATCACCAAATCGTCACCATATTTCTGGAAAAGGCGAGCCTTGACAGTTCGAATATCAGGACGAGATGATGTGGGTATTTGCTCTAACAGATCGTCCATAGAAAACTGACATTCTTCCGTACTGGTTTCCAGGTAGGCAAATATAGCCTCCATGCCTTCATCTACTTGTGTTGCAGGTCGGTTACCTCGATTCTGTCCAGTAGCTGAAACACGGTGAAAGAACTTTCTGTAGCAAAATCTGTGGTATCGCCCATCTGCAGCAACCAAATCATTTACATTTTCAATCCGCTCTATCACTTGTTGACCAAATTCATCACCACGTCGTTTAGCCTGTTCTAATACTGTCGATTGCACTTCCAATTTCATTACTTTGTAAACAAAATTTCGTTTGGCATATGGCAATCTTAACTGCTTGGTTAAAAAGTCATCAGAATTGCCTTTTGCAAATAAGAAGCATTTCTCTTAGAAATTGAACTGACCTTTTTCCTGCGACTGACGTAGCACGCCTGTTGGTTCCTGAGGATGTAGAAGGCTAGCTGCTATCATTCTCTCATTAATGTACTTCTTGTAGCATGCTTCACGCAACATCACTTCACTGAGCGTTTTCAAAAACGGGTGTGGGCAGACTCTCTGCGTTTAGCACTACAATCGATAAGTGTGCTCAGTCCTTTCTTTTCCACAAATCGTTCAAATGGCTCTGAGCTCTATGAGACTTAACATCAGTCCCCTAGAACTTAGAACTACTTAAACCTAACTAACCTAAGGACATCACACACATCCATGCCCGAGGCATGATTCGAACCTGCGACCGTAGCGGTCGCGCGGTTCCAGACTGAAGCGCCTAGAACCGCACGGCCACACCGGCCGGCTTCTTTTTCACATTGCGTCCACCACTCACCACAGTTTTTTCGCAAATGAAACACAAATTCATGTCAGACATACTCATTTTCAGCACCACAACATATACTGAATGGAAGCGACTCTAAACTGTAAGACCCTTATTGTTGTGTGCTAATAGCTGTCAGCGCGCTGTGAACAATCACCAGAGATAATTGCCTTCCGCCCGCCAAAGAATAAATACGCTTTTGCCCGCTAAAGAACAATTCCTACATACTTTTTCTTATAACTGATCATTAACGTCAATCAACTGTAGAAAATGTACGGCACCTGCATGCAATCGTATTACATATTGTAACATAAATAAACTTCACGCAATCCGACGTGAATGTGTTCGTAGTTACTGAATATGATGCTGTTTGTCCTGGCCCTGCAGCAGAGTGAGATGGTAAATTCCAATGAATAACATGATGAGTAATATGTTTATACTACACATATAGAAACTGAAATAACAGTGTTCAAAAATTAGGTAATTTGCCACTTTGCTCAAAATTTGAAAAATTGGTAATTTTTGACGCGCTGTAGCGCCTTAGATACTGGGAGTAGAAAAAAATGGTAAGAACCAAATTTGTAGAGAATTTTGTGCTCTTTAAAAAAGAAAATAGACGTTAAAGCGATAGGAGCAAATGAAACTGAGGTATTTTGAAAAAACTGAAAAAGTATGAAATTTTCGAAGTTTTTTAACTGCAGAAAGTTTTCCCACGAGAAATTTTGTTGGCAAAACTTAGTTTTGTAACCTTTCTAACAATTTGAACGAGTTAAAAAAATAAAATCTTCTACCCCACCTTTTGCAAGGAACAGGCTTTTTTCTGACAGTTCTACTGGACTATATGTGTTACGAAATCTTGACGCTCGACATCTTTAGCCGCCATTTTGCTGAACGTATATCTGTCTCTCCCTATCCAACTGTCAGTATACAGCTGTCCCGCAAGTAAACGAGTAAAATTTTATTTTGCCATCATTATGTGCACAAAACATCGCATTTTATCTGAATTAAGTATTTTTGACATCCCTGATTGCTGAGTCTGGCAATTAATTGACCAGGAAGCATTAAATACCTACAGAAAATAAAGAACCGTAGCCTACTGTTTAAAAATATCCTCTTCACATTATCAGCTGAAAAACTGTAAAGCAAAACTTCCTTGAAGTCACAGCAATTCTTTAATTTGATTGTAACTATTATTACATGTTTCGTTAAAGTCTGACGACCTTCATACGAAAAAAAATGCACTATGTAGGGAGTTGGTGGGGCTAGTACAGATAGTTTTTATATTTCACGATTTATCTCGAAACAATTTGAGGCAGATTTTTAAGATTTAATGTATTTCGATTAACCAGTTTTCATACTAAAAGAATCATTAAAGTGATTCTATGTTTCTTCAATAGTTTGATCACCAAATGGAAAAACCTAAACAAATGCAATCTGACCACATTTACTCCATTGTAAAGTGTTGACATTAACTGAAATGGCATAGGGTAAAAGTTGATACCGTTTTTATATATATAAATAAGACCAGTTTTCCCAAAACAAAAAGATCACTTAATTAAAATTATTTTGTGTCCACTTTTACCATCCCCATTCTCCTCTATTTAAACAAAAGTTTTGGAATGATAAAACCTCTGATACTTTGATCTCGCTTTTGTGGAAAGGGTGAAAAAAACTTAAAAGTAAATAATTTTCAGTTCAACATTAATTTATATTTTTCATTTACGTTAGACATTTGAAAACAAAATAATTTTTGTCAGCTTCTGTCGAACAGAACAGTTTTTCCCATTGACCTTATTTGTTACATTTTTTTGCATTTGCTCTTAATCTAACTCCAATATATACTGACGCAATTTCTTTAATAAGTTTTGTTTCGTGCATGTCGTCTAGGTCAAATACAGAATTTACAGAATGTGCATTAGGTCCAAAAATATTTTTTTCATTAATAGAAAAATGGTGAGACACCGAAATTACGAACTGGGAATAAACTTTACCGAAATCTTCCACATTTGCAAACACACGAAACTTCTTCTCACAATAAACAATAATATTGTAAATTGCAAACTTAATTCCTCTCCTAGAAACCTGCTGAGTGAAAGCAGTTGGGTCAGACAAAGGCTTCCTACAATATGTGTGGTCACTTACTTTGTCATTACCAAAAATTAACAAACTAGCACACTCACAACACTTCAAATTATTTAACATTTTTAACTACAAATCCTTCTACGTAATACAAAATATTATTAACATAATTACTGAGGTTTACGTCATTCAGTCTACTACAATAATCTAAACACTGTCTCAATGAAGCATCTATTACACTAAATTTTCTGTTTGAACATGGTGGTACCTAAAGTGAGCAATTGAAAACACACTGTTTGATTCAAAATCAAGTACATTAGTCTTACATCCAGAGTTTATGCTATTTTTTAATGGCTTTGAGAACTGACTGGAACTGAATAAATTTTGGATTATTGTTCCAGCCTCTTTTACCTCTAATACATGAAAATAGTAATTCCAGTTGATCTTGAGACACTTTATACGTTAAAAAATGCTGAAATGGGTCTATGTCATGGGAAAGACATACTGTAGCAAACATTCCTACACTTTTAATAGACAGCAAGAAACCCAGAGCAAATATCTTACGGGGATGCCGTAGAATGGATAAACCTTCAATGGAGATAGACTTCAAAATATATTCCATCTCTTCGCAATAATTATGGCAGAAATTAATGTTGAACTTATGTAAAGGTGGTTTTAAGCCTTTAGCAAAAATATTTCTGCTATTCAACTCAAAAAGTTTGTCTACTTTTCCGATAAAAGTAACAGTTGCAGTTGATCCTCGAAAACCTGTATGTTGATGTGACTCAAGAAATTCAGTACATCTGCTACACTTGAACTCAGGGTTTGAGCAGCAAGAGAGACATTCATCGTCTTATTGTGGAACTTAACATGCTAGTTGGTGACTCAATTAGCAAACTTCAAGCCTTCACTCTCCTGTAGTTCATTTAAATTAACTATGTAGCTCCACTGTGCTTCACCATCAACTATCTGCAAAATCTGTTTCTCAGCCTTTCTTGTTGATTTACGCATGTGGCAATGGTCCAAAACTACATAAACATTGCATTCAGCTTAAGGGTGCTTAAAATACGAAATAATATTATCAGGTTCATCGTTGCAGCCCATGTTTTTCAAAGCTTGCAGGTTTACAACTAGGCCGTCACAAGTAACGGACCATACGACTACACCAACTTCATGTAATTTTAGGAGGCATGTATGGATTAATTCAGCTGAAAGTTCAGCTCGAATACTATTTACAAAAAAATATGCAACTGGACATTTAAATTTTTTCTGTACGAAACAATTTGGAATACTAATGCTTCTATAGCTAGTCCATTCAAATCTACTGGCTTAATGCCACCAAAATTTACATAACCACTGTTAACTTTTTTAATATTGTCCCATAAGAATTGTTTATGAATCATCATATTGTCAAAAATTAAAGCACATTATTTTAAGCAGGGTTTTTTCTCTATATTTTCTTTTAAGAAACTGAACACTTCACTGATGAAAGCAGGCTCACAGCTGACAGATGAGATCAAAGATCTGATGCAATTTGGATGGGGCAAACTAAATAATGATCTAACGTATCTATATGCCTTAGGTGAATAAAAATGTAGTGTCAGAGCGAACTGTTTTATAATATCTCAGTATCTTCTTACTTGTTTGTCACACATGGAGTTTTCCAATTCGTTAACGATGAAGTGCAAAGGAAAACCACTAAATCTAAAATTTAAATGATTCTCTATATCATTGTTCAGGTGTCCTTTTTTTTAAGTTCATTAATCAGCTGTGCCATTGTCGAAATGTTTTTGTTTCGTCGGCCTACAGTCATTTGCAATCTTCTTATCTTCTTTCTTAAATTTGTTTTCGATAGTGAAGGGAGGTTTGCCTGAATTCCTTTATTTTCAGCAACTGCTTCAGGAGACTTTTCCAGTTGTACACCTGTGTGATTTACATCCTGCAAGAAAGGAGGTCATTGTAATTTTGCATTCATCACAACAGTTCAAAATTATAAAACCTTCATAAGCAAGCTTATAACAATAATTATAAATATAGGCCTATTGACGTTTATTTTGTTCAGGCCTATACTATTATAATTAAAAGCTTGTAATATATTCCACTTACTTGAGTACTAGCAGGTTCTTTACGAACCAATTGTCGCCTTGCAGTCATCTTTCTCTGAATATGTTTCGGAAAATCAAAGATGGATGGGACGGCATCTTCTTTTAACAGTCTTAATGATGCTCCTGGCCTCACTTTATAGCAATTTTCGGTAACGTGTCTGCTGCATATTGTACTGTACGCAGTAGGTGAGCACTTGTCTCTACGAATTGCTTGCGCCCACAATTTCTGCATTTCCGAACGCGAAAATGGAAACCTGTATAAACAAGAGGCAAATACAGAACTAAATCCAAGAAATATCGTCTTCAGTAGTGCAATTTATACATGAAATACAGTGCGGCAGGAACACTAGTTCTAAACAAAAACATAACTTACCTATGAAAATGAACTCCGCTGTCTTTCCTCTAGAGTTCTTTACAACCATAAGCTACTCAATATTTCACCATTATAGCTTCACAAACTTAATAAATCGCTCTCGAATGAATGATTATCAAACAACAGAAAGCACAAAACAACACGACCTACACCCGTACGTACAGAGTTGCCAATCTGATACAAATTGATCGTCACTATTTTCAAGGGTCCAAAGCGCAGCAGTTGTGTATCTTGTTTTTATTGAGATCTCTGGGTGGGACCAAGCGAGGTGGCGCAGCAGTTAGCACACTGGCCTCACATTCGGGAGGATGACGGTTCAAACACGCATCCAGCCTTCCTGGTTTAAGTTTTCCATGATTTCTCTAAATTGCTTCAAGAAAATGCCACGCTAGTTCCTTTGAAACGGCACAGCCGATTTCCTTCCCCATTCTTGCTCCGTCTCTGGTGATCTACACTCATGCTCATAAATTAAGGATAATGCTGATACATGGTGAAACAACGCTCTGTTGGGCAGTCTGCATTTGACCTGCCGTCGTCGCACGGTGGTGCTGGCAGCAGTCCACATACACAGAGGTGTGTTGGTGCATGTCAGAGTACGGTGCAGTGAGTAATTGTGCAGACGTTTCCAGACGCGCTAATGGTTACTGTTGTTGAAAATGGCTCAAAGAACACATACTGATGGCGTTATGAGGGGTAGTATACTAGGGCGACTGGAGGCTGGTCAAACACAGCAGATCGTAGCACAGGCCCTCCGTGTGCCACAAAGTGTGATCTCAAGATTATGGCAACGATTCCAGCAGACAGGAAACGTGTCCAGGCGCTACAGTACGGGACGTCCACAGTGTACAACACCACAAGAATACCGATATCTCACCATCAGTGCCCGCAGACGGCCACGGAGTACTGCAGGTAGCCTTGCTCAGGACCTTACCGCAGCCACTGGAACAGTTGTCTTCAGACACACAGTCTACAGACGACTGAACGGACATGGTTTATTCGGCTGGAGACCTGCAAGGTGCATTCCACTGACCTCCGGTCGCAGGAGCGCCCGTAAAGCCTGGTGTCAAGAACACATTACATGGTCATTGGAACAGTGGTCCCAACACAGAGGAGTCCAGGTATAGTCTGAATAGTGATTCTCGCCAGGTTTTCATCTGGCGTGAAGCAGGAACCAGATACCAACCCCTTAATGTCCTTGAAAGGGACCTGTATGGAGATTGTGGTTTGATGGTGTGGGGTGCGATTATGATTGGTGCACGTACACTCCTGCGTGTCTTTGGCAGAGAAACTGTAACAGGTCAGGTGTATCGGGACGTCATATTGCACCAGTATGTCCGCCTTTTCAGAGGTGCAGTGGGCCCCACCTCCCTCCTAATGGATGGCCCCACCGAGCTGCTATCATGGAAGAGTACCTTGAAACAGAAGATATCAGGCGAATGGAGTGGCCTGCCTTTTCTCCAGACCTAAACCCCACCGAGCACGTCTGGGATGCTCTCGGTCGACTTATCGCTGCACGTCTTCAAACCCCTGCGACATCCCAGGAGCTCCAACAGCCACTGGTGCAAGAATGAGAGGCTATATCCCAGCAGCTGCTAGACCACCTGATCCAGAGTATGTCAACCCGTTGTGCGGCCTGTGTACATGTGGTTGGTGATCATATCCAATATTGATGTAGGGGTACATGTGCAGGAAACAGTGACGTTTTGTAGCACATGTGTTTCGGGACGGTTTTCTCAACTTATCACCAATACCGTGGACTTACAGATCTGTGTCGTGTGTGTTCCCTATGTGCCTATGCTGTTAGCGGCAGTTTTGTGTAGTGCCACGTTGTGTGGCACCACATTCTGCAATTATCCTTAATTTATGAGCATGAGTGTGGTTGTCGATGGTACATTAAACAATTGTTTGCTCCTCCTCTCCTTTTAGGTGAGCAGACGATTTTGGATAAAACTTTAAATTCCGATATCTTTTTTCCGTGATCCGATTTTAATGAAATAAAGCCGACATTTTGCCAAAGGTCACGCTCAAGTTACCTGTGAAAACCCCATGACAATTCGTGTAGTAGTTTTGAAAATTAGCATGTACAAACAAACATACATACACGACAGTTTTAGATAAAACTTTAAATCACACTATATTTTTTCCGTTATCTGATATGGATGAAATAAAGTCTTTGCATTGCACCAAGCTACTTTCGTGTTACCAGTGAAAACCCTACGAAAATTCGTCTAATAGTTTTGGAGATTAGCGTGTTTAAATGGAGAAACAGAGAGACATGAGGGTTTCACCATTTTATTATTAACACAAAAGGTTGCCACATATTTTGAATGATTACCAAAATCAAATGCAAAACCGAATTTCCCAACAATGTTTGCATAATTTTGAAAACAATCAAATTGCTTTCATTACTTTCCCAGACAGAACTCAGCATCGTGACAATTTATATTACACAAGTCCAATGGTTTCCTCAATCCATTTTATTAGCTTCATCTTGTAGATAGCAACTTGCATAGTCCCACTTCATGGACTATTTATACTGTATCTCACCTCTCCTATCAGCCGTTGTTAATAATTGCTGGACGCCAGATCACTGAAGGTAAATTAACAACGATCAGGTATGTGGTGTTGGGAAAACGTTAAATGAAAGAAAGTGAGTTAATAGAGTACCACATACATTAAAAGAAACAAATGCGTTATTCATCTTTTTGCCCAGTGTATCTCAGAGCACGTGGTCTTGGTAGAATTATTGATTGTTTGTTACTGCTTCATATTGGTCCTTGAATACAACGTACGCTACGATCTTCTTCGAGCTGTGAGTGAAGAATTGTGTTATTATCTCTGGTGGAGAGCGAGGGATCTCTACTGTGGTGTAGGCAGGTACCAGTGACCACTTCTTCACGGTCGGCCACAATCCTGGAGATACAGTCTCTTCGACTGGTAAAAATGTCAGACGGTAGCTAGCCACCACCTGGCATATTAATGCATTCTGTTCCAACCGACAGATGATCATTCGACAAAGACCATCTCTCATCAAAGGTACATTGTGCAATTACAAGCGATAAGCCCGAGGTATAAATGAATCATGCAAAAGGAAGGCTGAGGTAAGTGCCATGTTACTACCTAATTGCAGAGAGGGAGCAAAATCAGGTGTGTAAGAAGCGTTGTGACTGACAGTGTATGGGGGCCGCCAGATGCCAAACCGCTCAATGGTAACAAGCTGGCAATCCCATGTCATTACGTATCCGATACTGCCGCACACTTATCAGTGTCGAGCTAATATGGCAGAAGTCTGATTGCAGCAATATAAGAAGTTACAAATATTTACCAAAAATGCTAAATTGATTCCAAACAAGCTTCAAGTGCATGCTTAAAAGTAATGTATCCGAATTTAAACAAACAGGATGGCACTGCTAGCTTAGTGTGGACTAGAAGTCGCTGCTGAGTGAAAATGTCGGGCAACTGAAGAAGGTCCGATGATGGTTTCAATGACCTCTTTAATGAGGCTTCATTACAATAATTAGTGTGTGGCGTGGGGAGTATGACGGCGTCTCCCTCAGGTTACTGATGGCAGGTTCCACTGCTGGGCGGCAGGTGCTGCATCGCCAGGTTCCCATATTTCCTCGCTGTAGTGAGTGTGGTTGGCTGCAGCTAACGCAGGGACATTAGCCTGCATCACAGAGAGTATCAGTCTTCTGTCAATACCCTGGCGGGGTCAGACATGACTGGAACCACCTGTCATACTCCCGGGATGGTGGTCAAGTGTGGAGTCGCACCTGGTGCCCAGAGGCTTAGGCATCAGGCAGCGGTTAATGTCCCACCTGTGCCAGAAGTATCTGCGTCACTGAGACAGAATAGCATAGCCTCAACATCATAGCACTAGCCACCTGTTCGAAGACGACAGGCTGCTTTGAGCGTCCTTAAATACTGATTCTCCGTGCTGTTCACCACGGCTAGTGTGCCACACTGAACTGTCTGTAACGTGTCAATGACTTTCCGGCTGTCATAACTGAGATTCAGTAATTGTGTAGGTTACGTCAAGTGGCACGTGTCGTCTGTCGTCACTGTACTGTTGCGAAGTTGCTGACCGTGCAGCCCCTTTGCCAACTACAAATGAAATAGCGGTGCCCTGGTTTCGTCATGATGCAATTTTTGCTGTTTCCAAGACTCGCTTGTAACTTTATCCCTTTATATTCCTCCCTGCCACGAAGAAAATTCGGCCTCAAATTTTACTGCAGTAAAAACACTAGTTATTTACAAATATTTACACTTCGGATTTATTTCCCCACTGATTGTATCACACTGTACATTATTTGCTCGAATTCAGTAGCACTTATTTCTGTGCAGAGGTCTATGTTCAAGGTACACTTTGTCCCTCATATCATTGCTTCTGGTTGATGCCATTGCGACAAGTTTGAACTCATAGATGGAAGTCGGCAGGGATGGGATTGGGTTTACTTTCCACATAAGTTGGTAGTATATGATTCCAGTTACTGTGAAAATTATAGTGGCAACTGAGGTCTACACAGGTGACAGAAGTCATGGGATGCCTCCTAATAACGTGTTGGACCTTCTTTTGCCCCCTGTAGTGCAGCAACTCGGTGTGGCATGGCCACAACAAGTCGTTGGAAATCCCCTGCAGAAATGCTGAGCCGTGCTGCCTCTGTAGCCGTCCATAACTGCGAAAGTGTTGCCAGTGCAGAATTTTGTGCACAAACTGACCTCTCGATTATGTCCCATAAATATTTGATGGCATTCATATCATATGATCTGGATGGCCAAATCATCCACTCGAATTGGCCAAATCACCTACTCCAATTGTCCAGAATGTTCTTCAAACCAATCACGTGGTCGCCACTGACCTAGGGGTGAATCTTGCGACAGTAATGGCATTCTGGTCATAGAGTAAAGATGAAACGGTACTCCATCCATTTCTACAATATGCCATTCAATGTCAACTTTGGTGTGATGTGCAACCAGGCAGTCTAAACCGAGAATGACCACATAGCCACTGCCGAACACAGGAAAAACGTCTACACCAACGCAGAAGTTATCTTCCCCAACTCAGAAACCAAATAAAGTTGAACCAGTTGAATCTACAAGACCCCAGCTTATGCTGCTTAGTGACCAACATGGCGGATTCACTTTCACTTTATCAGGTATAGCCTTACTTGCCACAGATACCTGCAATCCGGTGTCTTACAAAAATTTACAAAGTCCCCTTTCATGTAACTGGTCAGAAAAGGGTCTGCCACTGATTTTGCACTTGCGCTGACTTTTACTGGCTGCCTTGTTTAACTGAGAAGAGCGAGGTCTGGCCTTTAGCCATGTTCCATGCCTCTCCGAGTTTCTGTCCATGCAATTCTGTTCAGAATGTCCAAGCCATGTACATATCTGGCACTGCCATTCTCTGCAATCAGGCCTAATATACCCACATGTAAAACATTTAAGATCTGTGTTAAATAGGACCTTATTTTTCAAAGGTTCGGTGACCACATCAGTTTTGGCTAGCACCAACACTGTTTCTGCTGCTTTGTTTAGAGTCTTTGGAAATTCCATCGCGACTCTACGAGACATTTTTGGGTGTGAACCCAGTAATAAGGCGTCAAGTTCTCTTTGCTCAGCTTCTTACAAGTAGGCTTCATTAGCATTATCGTCCTCCATGAGCTCTTATGTATTGACATTCATTTTCTTAATACGATCTACAAAACACTCTACTAATTCCCCATGCTTTTGAAACAAGCTGTTAAGTTGCTCACGGTAGTGTCTCGATGTATCCTTCCTTCTACATCTGCCTACTAACACTTCTCTCAAGACATCAAACAACAGCGTTTTGCTTAAATTCTTGTGGTACATCACATGTGTCCATGTGCCCCCAGTAGTTTTAACTTGGCTGTACTCAACAATTGCTCATTACTCCAATTTCCTAACATAGCAGCTGTGTCCAAACTATCGACAAACGCCAAAATATGCTCTCCAGATTTTCCTGAAAATGGTGTTATCAATTCAGCAGTGCTGGTGCCCAGGACAAGTGCACTAGGAAGTGTCTGTTCCCTCCTTTCCTCCTTTAGTTGCCCTGATTCACTTAGTAGCTGAGCTACTTGGTTTATTAACTGCTAAATAAGCGCCCTGAGCCGAAATTTGTTCCACCATGTTGCCTACTGAGAGAGGATAGGAAAACAACCATACAGGCTCTAACAAAAATTGTGTTGTTTCATAGGATGTCCGTGCTGCAGAAGATCCGAGCTTATGGCTGCTGTCGTCTGGCTGTTCATCTTCTTCTTTATGTCCATCCCCAGCAGTCCCCCTAACATAAGTTATAACATGACGGCTCTGATAGCTTAGTGGGGGCTAGGATTCGCTGCTGAGGGAGAATGTTGTGCAGCTGAAGAAGGTAAAGTGATGGATACAATGACCTCTTTATTGAGGTTTGATTTCAATCATTAGTGTGTGACATGGAGAATGTGACAGCATCTTCCCAGAGGCGATGGTCTCCAGCTGCTGTGCGTTCTGCTGCTATACAGCTGTTGCTGCGTCACCAAGTTCCTGTGCTTCCTGCCTGTAGTGAGTGTGTCTGGCGGTGGCGACCACAAGCACATCAGGCTGCACCACGATGCCTGGCTTGGAGCGTAGTGGTCTTCTGTTGGTGCAAGAACAAAAATGCAACTTACATACTGCTTTATTTGCAAAAACAAAAACAAAAAAACGTTCTGGTACTGTGGCACTCTAAGGGGTGATTTTTCTTTTTTTTTTTTAATTTAGACATCCCAAAACGTTATTTTAAAGCTTTCTTTTGTCAGAGGTACCGGTATTGGGTACTGAATCGCACTGTCACAAATGAAGCACTGTGCTTGTATGTGTGTGTGTGTGTGTGTGTGTGTGTGTGTGTGTGTGTGTGTGTGTGTGTGTGTGTGTATGGGATAGAGACAGAGAGAGACAGACAGAAAGGAAGTGAGAGAGGGTTTGTGTTTACATAGAATGGGATGGACACAGAGAGTGGAGAGGAAGAAATGTGCTGAATATGTATACATGAGCGAAGGTGGGGGAAAGGACTAGTGTATATACACTGATCAGCCACAACATTATGACCATCAACCTACTACTGATATAAACCCATCCAGACGATAGCAGCATTATCTGACAAGGAGTGACTGCTAGTCAGACACACGCATGGTGCATGCAGTATCAGTGAATGTGTTGTCCGTGTGTAGAATGGGGATGCCCTGGAGGCTCAGCTTGAGCATTTTGGAAACTGCACTACTTGTCGAGTGTTCGGCGAGTGCTATCGTGAGGGTTTTCAACACATGGCGGAACCAAGGTGAGACCACTTCCAAACATCATGGGGCTGGGTGGCCACCCTTCATTATAGATGTCGAAAAACTGAAACCACTTCGAGACATCGTGGGGTTGGGCAGCCACCCTTCAGTACGAATATCGGATGTTGCAGACTGGTAAAACAGAACAGGCAGTGAAATGTGGTGGAAATAACATCAGACATTAATGCTGGGCACAGTACAAGTGAGTCTGAACAAATAATGCACCAAATACTTCTAACGATGGGCATCCTCAGCCAATGACCCATGCATGTGCCAATGTTTTTTATTTATTTATTTATTTATTGTTCCGTGGGACCACATTTAGGAGAAGTCTCCATGGTCATGGAACGAGTCAATACATGAAATTATAACACGATTGTAGAAACAGATAAAATGAAATATAAGAAACATATTCAGGCGACAAGTCGTTAGTTTAAATAAAGAAAATCAAGAATGTAACACTGGAATTTGCTTAATTTTTTAGCTCTTCCAGGAGCTCCTCGACAGAATAGAAGGAGTGAGCCATGAGGAAACTCTTCAGTTTAGACTTAAAAGTGTTTGGGCTACTGCTAAGATTTTTGAGTTCTTGTGGTAGCTTATTGAAAATGGATGCAGCAAAATACTGCACTCCTTTCTGCACAAGAGTCAAGGAAGTGCATTCCACATGAAGATTTGATTTCTGCCTAGTATTAACTGAGTGAAAGCTGCTAACTCTTGGGAATAAGCTAATAATGCTAACAACAAACGACATTAAAGAAAATACATACTGTGAGGGCAATGTCAAATTCCCAGACTATTGAATAGGGGTCGACAAGAGGTTTTCGAACTTACACCATACATAGCTCGAACAGCCCGTTTTTGAGCCAAAAATACCCTTTTTGAATCAGAAGAATTTGCCCAAAAAATAATACCATATGACATAAGCGTATGAAAATATGCGAAGTATACTACTTTTCGTGTTCAAATATTAACCACGAGTTTAGCGACTACTACTGAAATGGGCATGTGATCATCAGCACTGGACAATGACACAGTGGTAATGCTCTGCACGGTCCGATGAACCCCAATGCTGATGGGAGGGCACGAATCCGTCACCTTCCAGGGGAACATTTCCTTGACACCTGTACTGTGGGACGGAGACAATCTGGTGGCAGCTCCAGTATGCTTAGGAGAACATTCACGTGGGCTTTCATTGATCCAGTGGAGCTTGTGCAAGGCACCATGATTGCCAAGCAGGATCTTACACCGCTTCATGACGATCATGTTTCCTGACAACAGTGGCATATTTCAACAAGATAATGCGCCATGTCACAAGGCCAGGAATGTGATGGAGTGGTTCAATACAGTGCCTAGTTCCAATTGATGTGCTGGCCCTCAATTCACCATATCTGAACCCGATCGAACACTTCTGGGATGTGATTGAATGTGGAGTCAGAGCTTGTCACCCCCATCCTTGGAGTTTATGGGAATTAGGTGACATGTGGGCGGATGTGGTGCCAGCTCCCTCCAGCGACTTGCCAAGGCTTTATTGCTTCAGTACCGTCAAACGTTGCCACTCTATCCGTGCCAAATGTTGACGTACCAGCTGTTAGGTAGGTGGTCATAATGTTGTGGCTGGATCAGTGTACATGACCCAGTCACACTAATGTAACCATTACCTACGTTCGACATCAAAGCGCTATAGCCACTTACAGACAGCAGGTGGCAGCATTAGCAGTGTAGAGTATAATGTGTGTCGGGGTATGCAGGAACAGCGCAATCTTTGTCAGTGCAGAAATGGTGTGATTTATCTAATGTCTAAAAGGGCCCGATCATTTGCTTTCAGGCCTTATTCAGTAGTAACAACTGTACTTCAAAGTATCTCATTCTGTCTGCCGCCACACGTACTGGGCATAACATCATACTTAGTAGCTTATATTTTAGACGTCGTTAGCCATATTTTCATCCCCCTATACCGAATATGTATCATTACTGTATTACAGGGATTTGAGCCTGATGGTCCGAGGAAAGGGCTAAAAGGGGTTGTCAAGAAATAAAAAGTCTGAAAATGTGATCGAGACTGTTTTCTACTGATTTTTAACATTTTATACCAATCACTGTGCTCCAGTCAAAAATGCTTTCTAAAATTTTAAAAGAGTGGAAGCATTTCCGAAATGGCTATGTTTGTAAACTGTTCACGTGCCACCATGGTTAAAGCATACCATGCATGGCAAAATTGCAATATCCAAAACTGATGCTAAGTGGTTATAAATCTGTGGTGCAACTGTGGTGCATCATGCACTATAGATGACAGGGCTGAACGATGCCTGCAGAGATGTGTACAGACAAATAGATGTAAAACTGTTGAGCAATTGACAAGATGAACCAAGGGACTATTAACAGTATCTCCTCATGGCCATTTAGTGCATGTATGGGTCTCTGCAGAAGGTGCATGGTTCATGCATAGGTGTTCATTTTTTATGCGTGCTGTTCTAGAGTGGAGTAATAGAGAATTAGAGTGCACTTTGTTTGATTAATCTTCTGCCACAACCTTAAGTGTTATTTGAACCATAACCATGTAGATGCAGATGTAGGTGCACCCATGTGGACTGCTGTTCATCAGCGACGAAGGCTGGAATTTGCTTGCCAATAGCACCACTGGACATCCACTAAGTGGTGACAGAAGGTCTTTTCAGATAAATCAGTTTTACGCTCCATTATGTCAAACTTCTGAAAGCAAACACCCTGCAACAATCGTCAGGTGGGTCCAGGATAGAGAGGGGAATGTGACGGTCTGGGGAATGTCTTCATGGCTTCCCTGGGTGTTCTTGTCATGTCGGAAGACACAGTGGATTAACACAGTTATCCATCTATTCTCGGGAACCACATATACCCCTACATGCAGTTTGTTCTTCCTTGGCACGCAGTTCATTGGAATGTGCAGAGGAACGTGTATCACCCTGCACTACTGTACCAGACATTGGAAGTCACTGAGTGGACTGAAGGGACATCAAAACCACATTTATGGTTCTAATCCTCATCAGTTTACGTTTTTATTTTTTAGATGTTTCTTCCCTACTCTTTATCATTTCTTATCATTAATAATCAGGACATTGTTCTATGTGTCCACTAACTGGGCTGTGCACAACCATAACTAGTCCTGTCCAGTTCATGTAGGGTGACTTCCAGATGGAGTAGACAAACAATGAATACATCACTATGCTTTTGATACTGGGTGAATTCGATAACCAAGCTGCTATTGCTGCTCGTACATATACTGCACAGTACCCTCAAAGGTGACATCCTGATAAGAATGTTTTTGTCTCCTGGAGCAATGTCATCAGGGAAGCAGTAGTCTTTGTCCACAAGTAATGGACAGGTGTCATTCAAGGACTAGACATGCTCCACAAACACAGGATGCAATTCTTGATACCATTCACCATTCACCTCAGTGAAATACCCATGATATTGCAAGGCAGTTCAGATATTTCAAAAATTGGTTGTTAAAGCGTTGCTTAGTGAAGAATTCCACCTGTATCATTACACATTTACTCAACACCAGTGGCCAGAAGACCTCATTCAACGAATGCAGTTTTGTGAATGGCTTTTGCAAAAAGTGGAAGATAATGAACATTTTATGAAGAGTGTGATATGGACAGACAAATCTAGCTTCACTCGCAAAGGTATTTTTAACCTCCACAACAGACATTATTGGTCACAACACAACCGACATGTCACACGTAAGCATGACTTGTAGGCACGCTTTGCCATAAATCTGTGGCCTGGAATCATGGAAGGAGTGCTTTTGGGCCCCTACATATTACTGGAAAATTTGAATGTGCTCCTGTATTGTATGTTTCTTTACAGCACTTTGCCTGGCTCATTGGAAAACATCCCACTTAGTGTTCGGCGAAAGCTATGGTCTCAACGTGATGGTGCACAGCCACGGTTCACAATGAATGTGTGTAACTATTTAAATTAAACGTTTTCATGGAAATAGATTTGTCACTGAGGTCAAATATTCTGACCTCCATGTTCCCCGGACCTTATTCCACTAGCTTTTTATTTGTGGGGACACCTAAAGGAACAAGTTTATAGTATTCCACCAATGGATGGATACAAACTAAGAGCATGTGTGCATACTGCTTTGGCAATGATGGATGCAGGTGTGTTGCATAGCATGTTACAAAGTATTTTGACTCTAGAGGGAATGGCAACCAATGCAAACAAAGCATTCCTTGCATTGGCTTTAACACTGTGTATAAAAAAGAAAAAGAAAACGAGATGCTAGTCCAGGAAATAGTTAAAACTGAGAGACATATAGCTATGAAATTTTGCTAAAGGAATTTTTTTTCTTTTTTTTACTTGGCCCTCACACTGAAAAAGAAGACACAAGTATGCAAAAATTTATTTTCATCTAGTTTGTTGCCTAACAACAGTTTATTAAAATATCACACTGTGGAAACATATACATGGTGTTTGGAAGAAGATGTGAATTTTGATATTTTTTTTTATTTTATTGCACTCCTTCTTGTGTGTTGTGCATAAAATATTGCTTTTTTTTTAACTCTTCCAGCATAATACCATATATGGCTGGGAAAGAGGCAAGACGTCTACCCTTTTGGTAATTGCCGGTACTGTTTTGTCTTTATCCTTGATCATAGTTTCCACAGTTGCAAAAACTCATGATAGTGAGATGTATTGTAATAATCTCTTTTTTGCTAAATCTGCACAATGAAACATCAACACCAAATATCAAAACTTCTCTCAAACACATCAAACACTCTAAATGTTTGACAAATGCATCAGACAAAGCCACACATAGTAAATTATTTAAAAAGCTAGCAAAGGATGACAAACTGCTTGTTCGCGTATGGAGGAATTTGAAAATTTGATATCCTGTCATACAAAAACTGCACACAGTAGGTGTTCTATGAACAGTTTATATTATGTTTGTAAAATAATAATTAACTACAGAGTGAATCACATCATAAGAGTACATTTGGATGGAATCATTTAGTTGACCAATAGTATATTTTAATTGAGCTTGACCATAAGATGTTAACCTGGACTGGTCAGCTAAAAGAAGTTCACAAAGATATTTACATGTAAGTGTCTGGTGGTTAGACAAGGAGTAACTGGAACACTGTTCTGCACAGTGAGTTACAGAAGTGTGTATTAATAAAATTCAAAATTTATTGTTATATTTTACTTTATAGAGGGAAACTAGCAAAATTTGTGGACACAAAATTACGATCAGACAAAGAAGTGTCATTAACTATGTGTTTTTTATCAAGGAAAATGACAATATTATGAGAATTATGTTGTAAATACCATACATATACTCATCGGGATCTGCAAATCCTGGGAAAAAAATGGCTAAAATTTCAAATTTTGTAGATAGAATAAATAGTAAATTAACAAGTTTTGCTAGTGAGAGGGGCATTTTTGAACTCAGACAAATCAGAGCTACAAAATTGTGGAACTGAATTTTGAAAACAGCCACTGATTAAAAATCAGAAATCAAATAAGAATTTTAATTACAAATATTTGGGGAAATATGGTATTTTAGAAGAAATAAAGATGTTCTCTAAAAAGGGGAGGGTGAAAGCATTAAACTGAATAATAATCTGTCAGTCAAAATCAGTTATTAGTTCACTTTACAAGTTCCATCTCTACAAGTTCTTGAAATTTTATTTCCAGGTTATTTAATATAAGTATCATTATTAGTGATTTAGAAACCATATTGTCACTTGAAGGAAGGTGTAAGTAGATGAATGACGAACACCAGCTTTACTTAACGAAAGTTTATTCAGCACTTGCACATACAAGAACGCAGAGCGATGTGCCTCTGGCCAGAACACTTACGGTATATATACAGCTACAGAACATTCCAGTATAATGATTCTTGCCATTTGTGGATACTTCTAGAATGGCAATGTTTCAGTTCAGGTGAGTTTTGAACTCACGACCCTCCATGCAACAATCTAGTATCATAACCACTGCACTACAGCGACTGCGCTACTCGGCTTCTTCTGCGAGATTGCTCCCTCCTTAAGAGAACAGCGTCTCGCTGTTACATCCTCCTAGTCCAGGAATGAGTCATCGGTCTTGCATACTCTGACTCCCGATGACTGATGTTCACCCTGATGGTGATCTTCTTATAACTTCCCTTGCCGCTACGATCTTTGTTACCTTTCCACTTGTTGCCTGTCGCTGGAGCTTCGACTGTACCCTGGGTTGCAGGAGCCTTATAGGGCTTCATTCGAAGGGCGTGGACCGTATCTCTGATCTTTCGTCGTCTTGTGTCAGGTTCGAAGTCTTCAACTTCGTAACATCAGACAACAGTCTTACAACCTTATAAGGGCCAAAGTAGCGCCTGAGGAGTTTCTCAGAGTGACCAACCTTCCGAACAGGAGTGAAGATCCAGACGAGGTCACCAGACTGGTAGACAACAGGGCGGTGGCTTGTGTCATACATACGGCGATCGTTTTCTTGAGCCTGCAACGTACGGAGTCTAGCTAACTGCCGAGCTTCCTCAGCTCTGTTTATTATCTGGCCGATGTAGACGTCTTCCACGTCATCAGGATGTAACGGAAACACAGTGTCGATCGTCGTAGTCGCCTCACGCCCATGCACCAGGAAAAATGGCGTAAATCCTGTGGTGTCTTGTTTGGCGGTGTTGTAGGTAAACGTCACGAAAAGTAGCACCTAATCCCAGTTGCTCTGCTCAACATTGACGAACATTGATAGCATGTTGGCCAAGGTCTTATTAAGGCGTTCAGTAAGCCCGTTAGTTTGCGGATGGTAGGCAGTCGTCATGTGATGAGTAATGCACCGACAGTTTATCTCTGTCACAAGATTCGATTGAAAAACTTTCCCTCGATACGTAATTAACGACCTTGGGGCACGGTGTTTCAATACAATGTCTTCTACGATGAATTTGGCTACCTTGAATGCTTCGGCTGTTTTCACGGCTTTTGTAATGGCATAGTGCGTCAGACAATCAGTGCAAACAACAATCCATCTACTGTCACAAGCAGACGTTGGAAATCGTCCGAGGAGGTTCAAATGGCTGTGAGCACTATGGGACTTAACTGCTGAGGTCATCAGTCCCCTAGAACTTAGAACTACTTAAACCTAACTAACCTAAGGACAACACACACATCCATGCCCGAGGCAGGATTCGAACCTGCGACCGCAGCGGTCGCGCGGCTCCAGACTGTAGCGCCTAGAACCGCTCGGCCACTCCTGGCGTCCGTCCGAGGAGGTCAAGCCCAATACGATGGAAAGGCGTTTCGGCTGGTGCAATTGGCGTGAGTCGGCCAGGTGGTTTCTGAGGAACTGCCTTTCTCCTCTGGCACTCGCTACAGTGCGACACATAGTGACGGACACTCCTAAATAAACCCGGCCAGAAAAGTCTCTTGCGGATCCTATCGTATGTCTTAATAAATCCTAAATGTCCGGCCTCAAGTGTGTCATGGAATTTCGTAGAACATCTAAGCGCATGTGTTTAGGAATCACTGGTAGCCACCTCTTTCAAAAACGGATCAAAGTTTTTCTTGCAAAGTAATCCTTTAACTACCTTAAATTGTCCTTTCACATCCTCTGACCGATTTAAGGAAGCATAATTTGAGATATCTTGGCGTCCTTCTTCTGCTCAGCAGAGAGATCCTAGAGTGCAGCGAGACAGTCATTATCTTCATCAAAGTCTTGATGGTCTGGCACAGGGCTTCTTGAGAGACAGTCGGCATATTGGTGTTTTATCCCACTTTTGCACATTATGGTAATGTCATATTCTTGAAGTCGTAGTGCCCACCTGGCGAGTCGTCCTGTTGGATCCTTAAGATCTGTCAACCAACAAAGTGAATGATGGTCTGTAACAATTGTGAATGGCCTTCCGTAGAGATACTGTCGAAATTTGCACATGGCCCAAATCACAGCAAGATATTCTCTTTCTGTAGTTGAGTAGTTTCTCTCGGCTTTTTTAAGTGTCCTAGACGCATAGGCTATAACCTTCTCTTTTCCATCCGAAATCTGCACTACAACAGCACGGATCCCACACCCACTGGCATCTGTGTGTAGTTTTGTAGGTACTCTCTCATCATACAGATCAAGTACAGGGTCAGTCGTCAGAGCTTTTTGCAGCAAATCGAAAGAATCTTGTTGAGCACTACCCCAGATAAATTTAGCATCGGCTTTTAACAAGTCTTTGTGTGGCCTTACTTTGATACAAAAGTCTTTGATAAAACGACGGTAATAAGAACACAATCTGAGGAAGCTTCTCACATTTCTAATACTTTTAGGGATAGGAAATTCCGTCATAGCTCTCACCTTTTCTGGGTCTGGCCGTACACCTTCGTTTGACACAAGGTGTCCAACCATTTAGATTTCTTTTGCTCCAAGGGACACTCTCTTGCATTAAGTTTCAGTTCGGCTTGTTGGTACGGTCTGGCTTGTTGGAGGCACTTAAGAACGGCACTCAGTCTTTTTATGAATTCATCAAATGTCTCTGAGAACACTATAATGTCACCTAATTCACAAAGACACATCGTCCACGTCAGGTGCCTTAGAAGATTATCCATCATTCGTTCCAAAGTTGCTGGTGCATTACACAGACCAAACGGTATTACCTTAAATTCATACAGGCCCTCAGGGGTGATGAATGCAGTTTTCTCACGATCAGCCTCATCTACTTCGATTTGCTAGTATCCCGAGTACATGTCCATGGTTGAGAAAAACTTAGCCCCTTTCAGACAATCTGGTCTATCATCAATTCATGGAAGAGGGTAAAGGTCCTTTGTAGTTATTTTATTAAGCTTCCTGTAATGAACACAAAAGCGCCAACTGCTATCTGTCTTCCTGACAGGAACCACTGGTCGCGACCATAGGCTCTGTCATTCTTCATCATTTTCTCTACTTCGTCGCAAATTATTCGACGTTCCGTTGCTGACACACGTTATGCTCTCTGGCTTATTGGTTGATGGTCTCCAGTGCTAATCCAGTGCTTCACTGACGATTTGCCTAATTTGCTCTTCACCTGTGGATTGAAGCATTCAGAGAACTCTTGAAGAATGGTAGTTAGCTTCTTCTGTTGTTCCTTAGTGAGATCTGGTGATAGTCGAGCTAGAAGATTTTGTCTCGTAGTGGTAGCGCGAAAGTAGCGCTAATTTCGCCCACAGACCCGGCCTGGGAAGTTTCTATGACGCTCAGCTGTTCTGCAATTAACAGCTCAGCATTTACTACGCACATGCATCTTGGAAGGATCTGCGGTTCTCGGCGACACTTAACTATCCACAATTCACCGAATCCGTTCTTAAACGAGATGCCAGAGGCTGGGATGACCAAGTTATTCTCCAGTGGTTTGCTTCTCTTACATTCCACTCAAGATCCATTGGTTGATGCATGGCATGACACATGACAGCTACCTTTCTAGTGCTGACTGTAGGAATGATCACTTCATCCAGCACACATAGTCTCCACACACTAGGATGCGCATCTTCCTGTCCAGAGTACCTCATCGCATCTACCATAATCTTTGAGCGACCACAATCTATAATTGCTTGAGAAGCTATCAAAAAGTCCCATCTGAGAATGACGTCATGATTACACTCTTGGAAGACGATGAATTCTAACAGCTGTGTATGGCCACTTATACCCACATGAATGACACATCTTCCTGTAGGTTTTACATATTTCCCATTAGCCTCCTTCAGCAGAGATGTTTTGCTGTCGACGAATACGGTTTTCTGCAACTGGCGATGGTACTTCTCCGAAATGACTGATTATGATGCTCCAGAGTCCACAAGAGCTTGGGCTGGTTGGCCATCCATGAGGACATCGACGTAGTTTCCTATCATTTTCGTAGTGATCGACGGCGGAGGATTTTTCTCTTCGACAGTCTCACCTCCAAGGAAGGTCGCACTCTTTAGTTTTCCAGGTGGCGGCGGCTAGGTGATCGGCTGTAGCTTCTAAACGGCGATGTGGACCTTGATCGGCGTGTTGGGGAGCGTCCTCTCCAGCGGCTAGCTTGCGGCGATGGTGACCTACGTCGTCTGGCGCCCACCTCTTCTTGTTCATCTTCGTCGTCCCGGAGTTGGCGACGGCTAAGATCGTTCTGCTGTCTTTTGGTGTGGGCTCCATCAAATATCCTTTCTCGACAATAACGCATCACATGTCCCGGTCGTCCGCAGTGGAAACATACTGGTCGGTTACCCTGGGTCCTCCAGACATCAGTCTTCCTTGGTACCTAAACAGGTTCCTCATGCGGCATTGTAGAAACGTAACTTCGCATGGGTCTCGACTTTTTTATTGTTTTAAAGAGAAATGAAGGACGAGAGATTGGGTTCAATGTCCGTTCCACTTCCTCCCTTATGACCTCTTGAACCGTCTCGGTTTCTTGCTCGACGTGCAATCCAAGTGCCTTATGAACTTCCTCTCTCACTATCCGACAACGAACACTTGTGAAATCAGTTTCTTCCTCCATCACAGACATCGATACGACGCTTGGAAGCCGTTCAAACTTCTTGCGTGTAATTCTTTTTTGATGCATTGTCTCGATATACTAGCACCATTTTATCAAGTCGTCTGCTGTCGAAACCTCCTTCAGGAGTAGGGCTTGATACATGTCCTCAGCGACACCCTTCATGAGATGTGCAACCTTATCTTCCTCCTTCATTTGAGGATCCACTATTTTACACAGCTCCAAGACGTCTTGAATGTAGGATGCTGTAGTTTCTCCTGGACGCTGTGCCCTGCACTTTAATTTATCTTCAGCCTTGCACTTCTGTCGTTGTGTGTCGCCAAAATACTCGCGCAGTTCCGCCTGGAATACTTCCCAGCTTGTGAACTTCTCCTCGTTGTTCTCATACCATTGCTTGGCAGTGCCCTCCAAGTAGAAAAATATGTTAGCCAAACACACGGTGTCATCCCATTTGTTAAATTTTACTATAAGCTCGTATACCTTCAGCCACTTGTTTGGATCTTGACCATCGTCACCAGAGAACCCGGAAGGATGTCTCATGTGATGGCACACAGTTGCTGTTATCGTGACGTCATCTTCTTCTTCTGTCTCTAATAGATTGGGATCTATAGAATATGCCTCAAACTCGGGTTTCTCGCCACGTAAATGGCCTGATGGGAGCCACTGTGTCGTCGACAATGTGTGGTATCACAAGTTCCAATACCCAGCGCCTCCACCAGAGTAATGTCACGCAGAGGAAGGTGTTAGGAGATGAATGACGAACACTAACTTTACTTATCGAAGGTTTATTCAGCACTTGCACATACAAGAGCGCGGAGTGAACTGCCTCCAGCCAGAACACATACAGTATATATACTGTTACAGAACATTCCGGTACAATGATTCTTGCCGTTTGTGGATACTTCTAGAATAGCAATGTTTCAGTTCAGGTGAGTTTTGAACTCACGACCCTCCATGCAACAGTCTAGTATCATAACCACTACACTACAGCGGCTGCACTACTCAGCTTCTTCTGCAACAATATTTTGAACAATTAATTCTGATAAAATACAACCTGAATACAAAATTAACTATTTTGTGAAATTGTCCCCTATGTGTATATTACTATCAGGAATGGTATAAGAACAAGTCAATAGTTCCACCTTACTCCATTACTGCTAGTTCCAATATAAATCAGTGTTGAATTTCCCACATAGAAGTGTTGATTTCTTGCATAGCTATAGATGTAAGCAACAACTGTATTTGCATATATCTCTGTGTATAAAGAATTTTATAATAGCTTTCCATTTCTACTCTTTTTTAGTCTCATAACTGCTTTTACACAAATAATCTGACAGTATGTAGCCTCATGTAGAAATTGAAACTAACTCATCTACCTATATCCAATTTTCTGTGGGGCATAGAACACTAATAACACTTAGTTCAGTACTAGTACTTGGTGTTGCCTTTTTCATACTACTGATATCTCATCATACCAGGTCACTTCCACAAACTTTGTAAGTTTATTCAAAATCATTTACTCTCCCCATTACATAGATTTCTGTCACGTCTGGATGTTTCTGAGTCATAATCTCTACGTTGCCACAGGAGGGCCCTGTTTACGGTCCAAGGCCAAGGGCCACTTGAAGCACCAGGCTGAGGCACACTAGAGGTGCCTCTTGTGTAAAATTTGACACAGAGTGTATCATAATTAGTAGCAAAACCAATCCATTTCCATGTTCAGTAGATTTAGGTTTATTTTGACAGGTCTCATGAAGAGCCCAAGGAATTGCAGCTTGGCAGGTAATGTACGTGCAAGGGAAGTAGAAGGGAAAGGGGGCATGAAATGTTTCTTGTGTGGAAAAATGGGAGGGGGGGGGGGGTGGCAAATGACATATTGTCACTTGTGTGGAAAAATGATCCTTGTCACAGAATTTGGTAGAAAGATGTACCTATTAATTTTCCGGTTTCTTTCAATCAGTGTGGTATACTTGTGTGATATGGTAGTTTTTGTTTGAACTTTTCTGGTCTGTTATAAGCTGAGGTTTGATAGGGTCCCTGAATGTTCATCAAACCAGGAACATATGCTTGCAGACCTGTGAACATAGCTGCTGCCATCATGAAAGATGGTAGTGTCCATGACATATCACCATGAATATATAGAAGAAGGGAAGATAACTGTTTGGCAAGAATGCTGAAATATACATCCGTAGCCTGAATGAATGGGCTCAAGCCATGGTACAAAAAAATCATCCCTCGAAGATCACAGGACCACCTCCATCCTGACTTACACCCTCAGTGCATTATAGTTTAAATGCCTCATTGAGCCACCAATGCACTCAGCACCTTGTATCATTTGAAAAGAGGAAAAACTATGACTCATCAGGCCACACTATGTGCCTCCATTCCTCTGTGTTGTTTGGCTCATTAAGTAGATTTATGTGCATTTGTGAGTAATGGCCTTTTGTGAGGTACCACCCTACGCTAAATGTCCATTGCACTCCCTTCACAACTTATTGAGATGAAACTGCATTCACTGATGCCATTTCCTGGCAAGTTTGAAACTGATCATCATTGATATCCCTGTTAGTTAAGACCTTATCATGACCATAGTTAAAATGCTGTTACTTGGCTGTGAATAGTACACTATTCCCTGTAAACACATTCGACATTCCACATTGATACACTAACAAACTGGGCAACATCAGTCACAGTGTGGTTATATGCACATCCAAATACAATATCTCCTTTTCCATTCTGTCACATCTCCTTCTCAACCTAGCTTACTGCAGTGATTCGTACAACTGACATCACTTGCCTGAAATGATTTGTCAATGGTGGATGGTCACATGAGTGCCTACTACTAGTTCTATGTCATCTACAGAATTCCAAAGTGACAATAGGGCTCTTTTATGAGGATAGCTGATATCTTTCTCCATGAGCTGAACTCTTTGTGGACAGAATTATTGATCAATAAAATCAAAATATTGTATGTGCTCTATTTGTAATATACAAGGGTATGATATAAGATATTTTGATATTTGATAAAAAGACATATTGATCAAGTTTTTTATAATATATTATGCAGTGTTATTTATTTTTTACAGAAATGATTTTACAGATGAATTAAATGTTGGCTTCTTAGTAGTTATATATACTGTCTGACAAAACAGTGAAGCACCCAGAAGACATGGTCGGCTGTCAAACATATAAAACACCAGTGTTTGTGTAAAAGATTATAGTTGCAATTCTCTGTGACAGGTAGAACAGCCACCGTAGTTCATTAGTGCATGAAGCACACTGTAACCCCTCCACATCTGTGCCTGCCATACAAGAACAAGTAATGGATTCCCTGCAATGTTCTGTATCATCCTGCATCATTCAGCAGAGATTAGCAGCAGCCAGACTAGGGAACTACTTTCCCATATGTAGGCTCCCATTAACGCCACAACACAAACAGCAGTGTTCGGAGACGTGCCATGAACATGGAACCTAGACTGCTGATGAAAGATGTCACATTGTATTCTGCAATGAATCATGATTATGCACTAGGCTAGATGATCATCGTCGACAAGCATGGTAGTGACGTGGGAAGATGTCCCATTCTTCCAATGTTTTGAAGAGGCATAGTGGTATTAGTCTTGGCATCATGGTGTGTAGAGCCATCGGGTATGACTTTACATCGTAGCTGGTACTGGTTACAGAACTGTGATGGCAAAATGGTACATAACAGACATCCTGCATTCTCGCATACTACCACTCGTACTACAGTATTGTGGTGCTACTTTTCAACGGAACAATTCTCATCCATGCATGGAAAGTGCCTCTGTGAAGTCTCTGTGTGATGTTGAGGTATTCCTGTTCTAGCAACATCAAGATTTGTTGTTGATAGAAAATGCTGAGGACCAGCTGAGACATCAACTCTGTCAAAGTGCCAGTATCCAGGATACCAAGGAATGACTTGCCATTGGAGAGGGTACAATGGCTTTATGACACCCTTGACAATTGTATCAGTAAATAAAGCCAGGCAAAAGAGAGTGCAATGTCATACTGATAGGTGGGTCCACTTTACTGTCAACTTCTTTGTAAATTTGCCCCAATCTTGTAATCACTGAAATAATATCACATACCCTCTCAACCCATGAAGTTTCGTTTTGTTCCCTCCTCCCCAACTGGGTGCTTCACTATTTTTGTCAGGCAGTGTATATACATTTTTCTGACACATGGAAATACACAATAATGAGATACTTGTGACCTGTATAACCATTATCTTTTGTGGAAGTCCAGAAAACAGTTCCTTATTGTCTAACATTGTCTTGATGGACAACTCATCTCTGAGAGCTACATAAAAGGTATACAGAAAATTAGTATCGCAGAAACAATTTTAAATCATGCTGCAGAGCAAATATGGAGATAAAAGCCAAAACCTTACCATTTTCAGAAATGTTTCTTGTAGCTCACCTATTTGTTAGCACAAAACAGCTGCAGTATAATTAAAGGAGCCACTCAAGTAACTGTTGCCACCCTCTCCATCTGCTCTGTGTGCCACACAAGCAAATACACTACTCTTCTTTGCATAAAATTCTGTAGGGCTGATTTTATATAAAAACAACTTTTCTTGTGAATGCCTAAGTTAACAAATTTGTAATTCTTAAAGAAAATAGTCACAATGTTTTGGAATAATATCTATCATAGTAATTTTTTATCCAGATATTTCTCAAAATTATCCACTTTTTGTAGAATTTCTTAAAAGTTCACAGCTTACCCTTTGTAAGATCATTCATAATAAGTATGAAGAGCTGAAACAAATGTTTCCACATTCCCAAGATGCAATTGCTCAAGTGATTCAACAAATTGTCACAGCACTATTTTACAATGTATTGGAAGCTTACAAACTTGTTAAGCACAACCATAGAGGGTTATATCCTGTCATTAATATTCAGTAACTCATATCTGTATGGTACAGTTTATAATATAGTTTTAATGTCGCTAAGTTTGGATTTCTTTTTTTTACTAAAAGTAGTTCTGAAGGAGCATACCACCACAGCCACACTTTTGACATGAGCCACTTTTAGTTAAGGGACAGCACCATTTCTTACTTAGTGATTCTTAAACTGCAATGCATCTCCTCCATTACTGGCAGTTCATGAAGCCATACTGTCACATGCTTTCATGTTTTCACTGTGTTTGATGGTTCTTCATTGACTAAGAGTTTGTTACATTGTCCTATGTTTAAATTGACCCTCACACAGTATATCACCTCTTCTAAGATGGTTTAGAAAGCTATTCATTAATGAAAATGTGGTTAAGATGTGTCTGAATTTTGATTACCACAAATTTTGCAATGACTGAAAATGTGGAAAGATAGGAAAGAAGTACCATCAATATTTTCTGAAAGTTTGAATCATAAATGTGCTTCATAATTAATTCTTATAAACAAAAATGCATACCATAACTTCAGTTTCGAGCTAGTTGTCATAGTATTATATTAGTGAATATCTAAATTCATTACACATTTAACAATAAGTCATTACAATTTCACCAAGTAAATTTTTCATTAAGACTTTTGACTTCTTTCATTGTAGCCGATCCAGGAAGTCTCATTCAATGGACCGCACTCCATGCCTGACAAAGCGGTCACATCCTGGAGCAGCAGTGAGCGTGAAAACACAAGAACCTGTAAGACGGAGCAATGAGGGACCGCCTTCATTACCATCTGCAATACCTTCACAAGATAGTGATTCTCATGAAACCCCACCAAAAGTGTTCCAGGCTGCCCAGTATGAACAGCATCTTGTAGACACACTTGAAAAGGATATCATTCATAGAAATCCTAATGTGCAGTGGAACCGTGTTGCTGGGCTGAGCGAAGCAAAAGCAATACTTCAGGTGATGAACAATATTCAGTTACACACTTATTTTAGACAGTAATATTTTGTTGAGTTACATGTTATTACTAACACAACTCAAGAATAATCAAAAATTTCAGCAAAATATGATGAAAGTATTAAAAAACCAGAAGAAGGTGTACATGAGAAATGTTTCTCTACTGCTTGAATAACTTTTTGTATTTAAAATACACTTTGGATGTGTGGTATCAGAAATTATGTTTTATATCTCCTGCTTAATAAAAAGAACAGTTTAATACTAAATCATTGCATCAGACATGAGAGCAAATAGCCTCACCTCAGGTGCCCTGGATATTGATTGACATCTGCACTCTTCATGCCACTGGTTAGTGGCTGTCAGGTACTGCATAACACGACCACCATTCTCTTCCTCCTGTGTTCTATATGTAGAGGAAGCATGATGAGACCTATGTGTGTCCTACTGCTTCTTATCTTGCTCATGTGGATTTTCCCTTACAGGTACAAAAACAACAAAGTAAAACCAAATTCCATAACACACCGGTGTTCAAAAGTTTCCTTAACAACTTTCCACAGAAAGAACATCCAAAATTTAACATTCTATGTTATAAATCTTCTGAAAGACTTTAACTTGGACCAGACATGCTATTGGGAGTTACAGTATTCATCTCTAAATTTCATGTATATGCTTTGCCAATGCAGCCTTGCCAGAGCCATACTCATTTTTAATCTCCTGTATATGCTGAATTTTATCAGTAGTATTTCATTGAAATGGGATACGCCATTTCCTGTCTCCATAATTAAGTACATAACATAGTTAGCCTTCCACTACTACTTCATGTAATCATCACTAACTAGCAAGACAATGAATGTTTCTCATGATGATGTGCAATTATGTAGAGACAGCCACAATTTGCCTTTAAAAATAGTACTGAGTGACAGTAAGGCACACAAAAAAATGGAGATTTCCACTTGCTGAGTGGTAAGACATCGTTTCCTCAAACAAAAAGGTTATCAGGAAGATAAACATAATTTTGAGGTTGCTCATATATATTGCTTTGGATACTGGAACAAAATAAAAACATAATATTTAAATAAATATCAAATTAAATAAATACTAATGTAAAAAGTGAATTACACACATAAAATTTAGAGGTATTCAGAAAAATATCAGTCTATAGAACCAATGTTAGGGAGGACTGGAATAGTAATAGGAAGAAAAAAGAAGAACAGTGTGACAGAGTCAGTGGTGTGAAAGCAGAAGGAGCTAGGCAGATTACATAATATTGTTGAAGTTCAGACAAAGGATAATGTAGGAATGTTGGGTGTTCTATATGGACATTATCCATTTATGTAGAACATTTTGCATCTGTGTAAAAGATCTGTCCTTTAGTTGGAAGTTACAGATGGTATGGGTTCTGAACACGTTGGAGTCTCACAGTTTCATAATCTTGCTACTTTAGGAATCACATCAATTTAAACATTAATTTTTTTCTTCGGGAATACATATATGTTAATCACACATAAGACGCATAGGAATTTCTGATAGTATTCTAAGCATACTGGTTTAAAAAATCCTTATTTTTTCTTAGATGCAGAATATTCCCATAATTCATAATGAAGAATAGGTTATTGAACTGAAATCACTCATGTATAAAACAATGGAAACACCAGGTTGAAATATCAGCTGTATAAGAAAAGGATAGATTGCTACTCACCATAAAGATGACATGTTGAGCTGGAGACAGGCACAATGAAAATATTATTACACATTTAGATTTTGGCCAAAGCCTTTTTTAATAAGAAAACACACACACATTCATTCACACAAGCAAGCACACCTCACACATACATGACAGCCATCTCTTGCAGCTCAGACTTGTGAATAGTTGCCCCATAATCACAAATACTAATGTATGGTGCTTCACCTGGAAGAGTGACCTTCTCCGTTCTCAACAAACAGATAGATCTCATTTCTTCACGGAATAATAGTAAGCTAGGGAAAATAGACATTTTATACTACTCACAGTTCTGCATGTAATTACTTCAGGCTGATCAGACTACAAAATTTATACTGAAACTAACTTTTTATCAACTGAATATAATGTTGATGTGATCCATACTTCATTCTTGATAACTCATTCGATAATGAATATAGAAAGCTGCTCTTGCTTTCTAGGTGACATGTAAAAACATGATATGTCATATAGCTTAGACTAGTCAGCATAAATTAAATTTTAGTGTTTTTCAACAATATGGCAATAGCAACAGAGAAAAAAATTAAACATTTAGTGTGAAATTATTGTTGCAGATGACAGTCCTCTGAAACTCTTTGGCAGTGACTAAACATTTATCAGTGTTTACAGCAATATGTAGGTAAAGTTCCTATACCTACCAAGTGAGCAGCTCGGTGTATCAGAAAAATCAAAGGACATCATATCCTACATTAACATATTTGTAACAGGATTGCTGTTTATTTAAACATTATCTATCGTCTTACACTGCCAGATTCATACATGTTAGGGAAAACTGTCTTTCATGGTAATTTCTTCATGACACATGCACCATGTAGCATAAATTGATTGTGGTGGATATTATGTAAAAGCTTACCTAGACCTCTGTGAGACCTATGGTCATTTCAGAAAGTAACATAACTACTATGAACTGTGTCAATATTACTGCTAACATTCATGGCTGACACATACATTTTGAACCCTAGCCAGGTATGCGTAGTCTAAATTTGCACTTATTATTAACCACAAATAATGTTAGGAAGTAAATTTATTGGTGCACCAGTATAAAAATCCCAGAGTCTATGAAGAGGATTCTGCAAAATGCTTGGTTAGAAACTTTACAAAATATTTTAACTGCATGTGCCCTTAGAAAAAATACTTTTTTAACCTTTCCTGCACTGTCCCAGGAAATTATGTCACTGCACCATAGTGCAGTACTGAATGAAAGTATGTAAACACAATCTGCAGATTACACAGTGGTAGGGATTTTCAAATGCCAAGCAGACAGATAGGAGCTTTTTGGAGAACTTACCCTTTATGCTGGTTCAACTCAGTTTATTATCCATCTGAATGCTTAGACTTTTACATAGAGTTTCATTTATTGTATTCCCATTGACATCTATTTCTAACCAGTAGCTGTAACATTTTTAACTGATTTCAATTGCATAATATAAGATTTGTAAGATAAAGTAAAATAATGGTAAGAATATCATGGGAGATTGTCAGTTCACCTGCCCAACGAACAACATCCTTGCATAACATGTGTCAGTAGACATCGAGTTATAAACACAATGTTTATGTCTGGCATAGTGGTTAAAAGAAAAATATGCAGTAATACATTTACAAATGTGTAAAAAAAATCAGAAATTTTAAAATCTTTTTCTGTTCAAAATATCAACCCTGGTGTGCAACCTCAGTTATTAAATTAACAGAATATACACTGAAGCACCAAAGAATATGGTAAAAGTGTGCATGCTCAGGTACAGAGATATGCAAATAGGCAGAATACAGTGCTCTAGTTGGAAACACTTATATAAGACAACAAGTGTCTGGCGCAGTTGTTAGATAGGTTACTGCTGCAACAATGGCAGGTTATCAAGATTTAAGTGACTTTGAATGTGGTTTTGTAGTCAGCAGATGAGCAATGGGACACAGCATCTCCAAGGTAGTGATGAAGTGAGGATTTTACTGTATGACCATTTCACGAGTGTACTGTGAATATCAGGAATCCGGTAGAACATCAAATCTCCAACATTGCTGCGGCCATAAAAAGATCCTTCAAGAACAGGACCAACAATGACTGAAGAGAATTGTTCAGTGTGATAGAAGTGCAATCCTTCTGCACATTGCTGCAGATTTCAATGCTGGGCCATCAACAAGTGTCGGTGTGAACCATTCAATGAAACATCACAACACAAAGCTTTAGGACAGTCAGTACCGACATTGGACTGTTGATGATTGGAAATATGTTGCCTGGTCAGAGGAGTCTCATTTCAAATTATATCAAGCAGATGGACGCCTATGGGTATGGAGACAACCTCAAAAATCCGTGGACCTTGCGTGTCAGCAGGGGACTGCTCAAGCTGGTGGTGGCTCTGTAATGGTATGGGGCATGTACAGTTGGAGTGATATGGGACCCCTGATATGTGTAGATACAACTCTGACAGGTGACATGTACGTAGGCATCCTGTCTGATCACCTGCATCCATTCATGTCCATTGTGCATTCCAACAATACCCAACACATCCAGAATTGATACAGAGTAGCTCCAGGAACATATCTGAGTTCAAACACTTCTGCTGGCCACAAAACTCCCCAGACATGAACATTATTGAGCATATCTGGTATGCCTTGCAACATGCTGTTCAGAAGAGATCTCCACCCCCTTGTACTCTTACAGATTTATGGACAGCCCTGCAGAATTCATGGTGTCAATTCCTTCCAGCACTACTTCAGACATTAGTCAAGTCCATGCCACATTGTGTTGTGGCACTTCTGCATGCTTTTGGGGGGCCTACATGATATTAGACAGGTGAATTGGTTTCTTTGGCTCTTAAGTGTGTTTAGTAGCACTTGAAGAAAATAAGTAAAGGTACAAGAAGCTGCTTTCATTTTAGAAAGTATGGCATAAAGTTCCTGGTGTTTCAGATGACAGGCTAACATTTCAGATGGTTAACTTTGCATATAAGCACAATACAGCAAAAATCCTAATAATAAAGTTTCGAGGTTAACATCTATGATCACGATGAAGAACTAAGATATAGGAGAACAAGTGTGGAGGTACTTAGACATTCACATACTGTGCATTATTGATTGTTTATGAAGATGTATACATCATTGAAATAGACACTGAAGAGTAATGGAATGATACACATTTCCTTAGTAACATACAGTACCATGATGATGGTGGACACTTGTAATGGCATGGGGTTTGCAAGAGACTAGTTGCCACATGGACTCTTACTGATTGATGATTCACATCTAGTGGAAACTAGTCTAATGATGTGTAGAATCCCAGGCTTGCTCAATAGGACTGAAATTAGACCATACTCTAATATCCATAGAGCACCACACTGACAACATTCAAGAGTGATGTGATGATGTGGGTATTTACACACATCATAAAAAGTTTTGTGTCAACCCAGTTCCCAGAACTCCTGAAGATAGTCATTGACTGTGGATATTGTATCACAGACACAGTCTCTTTGGCTGTTCAGAGATGTCACTAAACCTGCCTGAAGATTTAAACGACCACGCACGAGCAGTGACTATTAGATGGAGGGGGTCCGACTGCCGATCAGTTCCAGTCATTCCACCAGGAAGGAGGTACACGGCTCATGTTGTCTGTAGTTCAACCAAGCCTAGATGGTCAATGCCACAGTTTGATCATGTCCACATTGTTACTTTTAGCCAGGAAGGGTTCTCAACAAGGAAAGTGTCCAGGAGTCTCAGAGTGAACCAAAGCAATGTTGTTTGGACATGGAGGAGTTACAGGGAGAAAAGGAACTGTTCATGACATGCATCGCTCAGGCCACCCAAGGGCTACTACTGCAGTGGATGACTGCTACCTATAGATTATGGCTCAGAGGAACCCTGACAGCAACGCCACCATGTGCAATAATGCTTTTCATGCAGCTACAGGACGTCGTGTTACGGCTCAAACTGCACGCAATAGGCTGCATGATGCGCATCTTCACTCCCAACGTCCATGGCGAGGTCCATCTTTGCAACCATGACACCATGAAATGTGGTACAGATGGGCCCAAAAACATGCTGAATGGACTGCTCAGGATTGGCATCATGTTCTCTTCACCAATGAGTGTCGCATATGCCTTCAACCAGACAATCGTCGGAGACCTGTATGGAGGCAACCCAGTCAGGTTGAATGCACTCTGTCCATCAAGTACAGCAAGGCAGAGATTCCCTGATGTTTTAGCATGGCATTATGTGGGGCTGACATACACCATTGGAGGTCATGGAAGGTGCTGTAATAGCTGTACGATACGTGTATGCCATCCTCCAACTGATAGTGTAACCATATCGGCAGCATATTGGCGAGGCATTTGTCTCCATGGACAACAATTCGCACCCCAATCGTGCACATCTTGTGAATGACTTCCTTCATGATAATGACTTTGCTCAACTAGAGTGACTAGCATGCTATCCAGACATGAACCCTACTGAACATGCCTGGGATAGATTGAAAAGGGCTGTTTATGGACAACGAGACCCATCAACCACTCTGAGTGATCTACACCAAATCGCCATTGAGGAGTGGGACAATCTGGACCAACAGTGCCTTGATGAACTTGTGGCTAGTATGCCATGACAAATACAGGCATGCATCAATGCAACAGGACATGCTACTTGGTATTAGAGCTACCGATGTGTACAGAAATGTGGACCACCACCTCTGAAGGTCTCGCTGTGTGATGGTACAACATGCAATATGTGGTCTTTATGAGCCTCTATATGCCTCAGCGATACAGATAGCCGTACCGTAGGTGCAACCACAACGGAGGGGTATCTGTTGAGCGGCCAGACAAACGTGTGGTTCCTGAAGAGGGGCAGCAGCCTTTTCAGTAGTTGCAAGGGCAACAGTCTGGATGATTGACTGATCTGGCCTTGTAACAATAACCAAAACGGCCTTGCTGTGCTGGTACTGCGAACGGCTGAAAGCAAGGGGAAACTACAGCCGTAATTTTTCCCGAGGGCATGCAGCTTTACTGTATGATTACATGATGATGGCGTCCTCTTGGGTAAAATATTCCGGAGGTAAAATAGTCCCCCATTCGGATCTCCGGGCAGGGACTACTCAAGAGGATGTCGTTATCAGGAGAAAGAAAACTGGCGTTCTACGGATCGGAGCGTGGAATGTCAGATCACTTAATCAGGCAGGTAGGTTAGAAAATTTAAAAATGGAAATGGATAGGTTGAAGTTAGATATAGTGGGAATTAGTGAAGTTCGGTGGCAGGGGGAACAAGACTTCTGGTCAGTTGACTACAGGGTTATAAACACAAAATCAAATAGGGGTAATGCAGGAGTAGGTTTAATAATGAATAGGAAAATAGGAATGCGGGTAAGCTACTACAAACAGCATAGTGAACGCATTATTGTGGCCAAGATAGATACGAAGCCCACGCCTACTACAGTAGTACAAGTTTATATGCCAACTAGCTCTGCAGATGACGAAGAAATTGAAGAAATGTATGATGAAATAAAAGAAATTATTCAGATTGTGAAGGGAGACGAAAATTTAATAGTCATGGGTGACTGGAATTCGAGTGTAGGAAAAGGGAGAGAAGGAAACATAGTAGGTGAATATGGATTTGGGGACAGAAATGAAAGAGGAAGCCGCCTGGTCGAATTTTGCACAGAGCACAACATAATCATAACTAACACTTGGTTTAAGAATCATGAAAGAAGGTTGTATACATGGAAGAACCCTGGAGATACTAAAAGGTATCAGATAGATTATATAATGGTAAGACAGAGATTTAGGAACCAGGTTTTAAATTGTAAGACATTTCCAGGGGCAGATGTGGACTCTGACCACAATCTATTGGTTATGACCTGTAGATTAAAACTGAAGAAACTGCAAAAAGGTGGGAATTTAAGGAGATGGGACCTGGATAAACTAAAAGAACCAGAGGTTGTACAGAGATTCAGGGAGAGCATAAGGGAGCAATTGACAGGAATGGGGGAAATAAATACAGTAGAAGAAGAATGGGTAGCTTTGAGGGATGAAGTAGTGAAGGCAGCAGAGGATCAAGTAGGTAAAAAGACGAGATCTAGTAGAAATCCTTGGGTAACAGAAGAAATATTGAATTTAATTGATGAAAGAAGAAAATATAATAATGCAGTAAGTGAAACAGGCAAAAAGGAATACAAACGTCTCAAAAATGAGATCGACAGGAAGTGCAAAATGGCTAAGCAGGGATGGCTAGAGGACAAATGTAAGGATGTAGAGGCCTATCTCACTAGGGGTAAGATAGATACTGCCTACAGGAAAATTAAAGAGACCTTTGGAGATAAGAGAACGACTTGTATGAATATCAAGAGCTCAGATGGAAACCCAGTTCTAAGCAAAGAAGGGAAAGCAGAAAGGTGGAAGGAGTATATAGAGGGTCTATACAAGGGCGATGTACTTGAGGACAATATTATGGAAATGGAAGAGGATGTAGATGAAGATGAAATGGGAGATATGATACTGCGTGAAGAGTTTGACAGAGCACTGAAAGACCTGAGTCGAAACAAGGCCCCCGGAGTAGACAATATTCCATTGGAACTACTGACGGCCGTGGGAGAGCCAGTCCTGACAAAACTCTACGATCTGGTGAGCAAGATGTATGAAACAGGCGAAATACCCTCAGACTTCAAGAAGAATATAATAATTCCAATCTTAAAGAAAGCAGGTGTTGACAGATGTGAAAATTACCGAACTATCAGCTTAATAAGTCACAGCTGCAAAATACTAACACGAATTCTTTACAGACGAATGGAAAAACTAGTAGAAGCCAACCTCGGGGAAGATCAGTTTGGATTCCGTAGAAACACTGGAACACGTGAGGCAATACTGACCTTACGACTTATCTTAGAAGAAAGATTAAGGAAAGGCAAACCTACGTTTCTAGCATTTGTAGACTTAGAGAAAGCTTTTGACAATGTTGACTGGAATACGCTCTTTCAAATTGTAAAGGTGGCAGGGGTAAAATACAGGGAGCGAAAGGCTATTTGCAATTTGTACAGAAACCAGATGGCAGTTATAAGAGTCGAGGGACATGAAAGGGAAGCAGTGGTTGGGAAGGGAGTAAGACAGGGTTGTAGCCTCTCCCCGATGTTGTTCAATCTGTATATTGAGCAAGCAGTAAAGGAAACAAAACAAAAATTCGGAGTAGGAATTAAAATTCATGGAGAAGAAATAAAAACTTTGAGGTTCGCCGATGACATTGTAATTCTGTCAGAGACAGCAAAGGACTTGGAAGAGCAGTTGAATGGAATGGACAGTGTCTTGAAAGGAGGATATAAGATGAACATCAACAAAAGCAAAACAAGGATAATGGAATGTAGTCTAATTAAGTCGGGTGATGCTGAGGGAATTAGATTAGGAAATGAGGCACTTAAAGTAGTAAAGGAGTTTTGCTATTTGGGGAGCAAAATAACTGATGATGGTCGAAGTAGAGAGGATATAAAATGTAGGCTGGCAATTGCAAGGAAAGCGTTTCTGAAGAAGAGAAATTTGTTAACATCCAGTATTGATTTAAGTGTCAGGAAGTCATTTCTGAGAGTATTCGTATGGAGTGTAGCCATGTATGGAAGTGAAACATGGACGATAAATAGTTTGGACAAGAAGAGAATAGAAGCTTTCGAAATGTGGTGCTACAGAAGAATGCTGAAGATTAGATGGGTAGATCACATAACTAATGAGGAAGTATTGAATAGGATTGGGGAGAAGAGAAGTTTGTGGCACAACTTGACCAGAAGAAGGAATCGGTTGGTAGGACATGTTCTGAGGCATCAAGGGATCACCAATTTAGTATTGGAGGGCAGCGTGGAGGGTAAAAATCGTAGAGGGAGACCAAGAGATGAATACACTAAGCAGATTCAGAAGGATGTAGGTTGCAGTAGGTACTGGGAGATGAAAAAGCTTGCACAGGATAGAGTAGCATGGAGAGCTGCATCAAACCAGTCTCAGGACTGAAGACCACAACAACAACAACAACATGAGCAATAAAAAGGGCAGAAATTATGTTTATGTTGATCTCTATTCCAATTTTCTGTACAGGTTCTGGAACTCTTGGAACCGAGGTGATGCAAAACTTTTTTTGATGGGTGTATTATTATCATGCTGAAAATACATATCTCCAGTAGGACCCTATAAATCACAAATATAAACACATGATCTGCCAGCCACTACCTGAATCCTTAGCCTATGAATGATAGGAGTACATGCACCAGAGGTCACGTTCAGTCTCATATGAATTTCATCACATGAAGAGACTACCACTTATTAGACTGCATCTTGATCATTATAGGATTACACACACATTTAGAAATATGCAATTCTCTACTGGAACTCATCTGCCTTAGTGACCTTTTCCTTTTGTTGAGCATCCATTTGCAGTGTTTTTGCCCTTATGCTAATTGCTCTGGTCTGCGAGGTGTGGTTTGCAAATTGTTTATTGTGTGATGGCGGTTTTTGTACCTTATGGTGATGCGATAGGTCTTGATGGTATTGTTTCCCAAATATTGTGTACAAAAATAGCAAGTGATCTGGAGGGCTGTGGTTTGTCTATCTAAGGTTAAATTCTCAGCCCAGTGATGGAAATCCCTACCAGCTAAATTTTGATAACTGTAGTTGCAGTATTACCTGGATCAACATAGCCACTGTATATACAGGAAATTGTGGCCAATGAAAGCTCCAGTACCTGTATAGCTTCAGGGATGAAGCTGTCCCTCGCATCTGACTTGTGTCACTTGTCAGTCAAACATCTTGCCTTTCTGTGTGCAGCTGTTCTGTGTACAGCCAGTGCATGGTCTGACTACATTTCAGTCATGTACCATACTGAAACACTCAATTCAGTGAAACAACAAAAGTGCTATTACTCCAATGTGGTAGCAATCAGTTTCCCATCAGCATATATATCTGACCTCATACAGGTGCAAATATTCTGTTGTAGAAAAACTGGCTCTGTAAACCTGTGCTATTAAGAAATCTGTTTTACTTACTTTATTTTAATTGAGTCATATTTTTAGTTACTTAACTGAGTAGGACATACAGTGAGAAAGTTGGCGTAACTAATTTAATTTTGAAGCCAAAAAATCCACTATGAGAATGTTACAAATATTCTTTCCAAGATCCTCAAAGAACATGCATCAGTCAAGTGAAATTATTTCTATTTCCGGAACATACATTGCCATTAAATCTACTTTATTATTAATTTACAAACTCATTTCTTTCTGATAAATGGAGAACTTCCAGAATGAATGTTCTATATAATCATCAATTACTGACCAGTGAATGGCATATTGACATTTACATAGGCTGAAAAAGCACTCTATGTTTCAGGAAGCCATGGTACTCCCAATGCTGATGCCTGATTTCTTCTGTGGAATAAGAAGACCATGGAAAGGAATTCTTATGGTGGGACCTCCAGGAACAGGAAAGACTATGTTGGCTAAGGCAGTTGCAACTGAGTGTGGTTCAACATTCTTCAATATTTCTTCAGCAACACTTACCTCAAAATACCGTGGAGACTCAGAAAAGCTTGTGCGACTATTATTTGAAATGGTACGCTTATACAATAATGGAAATTCACTTAAGTTTTCACTAACTGCATAAAAATCACTTTTAATCAGTCAAAGTAGCAATCTGGTTTTAGAAGTCAGTATAGCACAATCAACCATTTATAAGTCATGAAAGTAGTTGCACTTTGCCTACGATTCAGAGATTTTGAGAAAGCTTTAAATTTAATGTCAGTAAATTCTCTTCTGACAGTCCTTGACAGACAATACATTGATTCAACCTATGTTATTATGCTGATGAATTCATAAACCACTGCAATAACTATCATTAGATTTAACCAGGATAACGGGAATTTTAAAATTGAGAAAAGAAGCATGTACGGAGTTTTGTATCACCGATGCTATTCACAGCAGCCCTAGGTGATGTTTTCAGGTACATATGGTGAAAAATATTTGTTAATGGAATGTAACAGAACAATCTTCATTTTGCTGATGACATTGTGTTGTTTGCCTGCAAATGATTTGTAATCAGTACACAGGAAAAAAATTGTACAAATTAACAATGAAGTTATAGAACCAGTTGAAAAGCTGTATTTCAGACATTTGAAGACAATGGCAGTGTATGCAGCATAAGAAAAAAAAATATAGGAACAAAAGTGGCCTGGGTTGCTTTGGTACACTAAATTTCGAAAGTAAGCATCTGACGTGTATGAAAAGTAAAGCTTGCAGTTTGTGTATTTATCAGTTATGCTTATGTTAGTGAGATAATGCAGAATCTGTACAAAACTTGAGGGTTTTTCAGAGAGCAATAGGAATATGCATACCATAGACCATAATGGTCTAAATAAAGTAACTTTCCTTTTTTCCAGTTCATGGATAATAATTTATTTTTTAGAAGTAAGCAGATTTTTTAAAAAGTAGTGCCCTCTTTTGTATATGGGTAAATACTCATTTGCAGTTGTCCTAATTATATAAAGAACAAATCAGTTCTATCACTGTCATAAAAGTAGACTGACATTAACACTACATATATTTACATTTGACATTATAATGAAGAATCCTGTCTTCAACACATCTAGTAGGGAAGACAGCACTGTTAGTGTTACAGAGCCTGAGGAGATTATAGAGCATATTTCTACAAACAAACCATGCAGCACAGTATGTCTTTTTGGAGTTGGTTTGGTATAATTTGCTATTAATCTCAAGAACAGGACAGTTGAGTTAAAAAACTGAAACTGTGCAGATTCTAATAGTACATTTTAATACTCTCTACTCCATTTGCATTCAAGCTGGAACAATCTAGATCACAGTGCTGGCAAAACTAAATTATTACTCTCTAGTATAACATTTATTGCAGAGAAATATTCCTGAAAGGTTAAAATTATGTGACTTATGTGGAAGGCAAGCAAAGATCTATACTCAGGTCTCAGTCTGACATAAAGCTTTAACCCATTGGGAATTTTTATTGTTGCTTAAAGGTTACTTCAGGTTTAATGTTTCATTCTGAGAACAACTTCAAGGCATTTACATTGTACACTATTTTGTTTTTAATAGCATTTCATTAATTTCTTCAGAATTGATATGTTTGTTGCTACACTCTGATTTTTTTAATGTCCTCTGAGCTGATTCTTTCAGTGCATCATCCTTCTCACACTTTATTTTACAGGTTTCAATGCATTTTCCTCCCTTCCCTTCCCTTTTCTAAAATCCTTGGAATTTGTAAACTAAGTTGATACTCTTTGTTCTCAGTTCAACTAATATTAATAATTCTAAACTGAAATGGAAAATTGACACTTATGAGATTCCAGTAGAAAAACACAAGAACAGCAGATGATAAAGATAGTAGACTTTGGAATCAGATGTTCCTTTATTGACTAAAATAGAAGAAAGGGCTGAAAGAAAAGGGGCAATTTAAGAGATATGCAGGAGACCCAACCAGGTTCCCAAGTCAAAAAAGTCATATTGTCACAGGATAAGAAATAAATAAATAATGAAACCAATGGATAAGATTTAAAAACTAGAAGACGAAAGTGGTGGAGAGGGTAGCCAACAACTCAGAAAAAAGTGGAGCATAGTGTGAAACTAGAAATATAGATAATCAAGTTTGGCAACTCCAGATTGAATATTAAGAAACTAAAGAGGATATTCATTGTACACCTAGACTCTGATACCCATAGTTAGGAAAATGCTCAGTGCTACTGTCCTGTCAGACTGGATATAAATATCAAAAATTTTAATTATTTAAAAATAGTTGAGAGTAACTTTGACACAAGCATCTCCACATCATAATGCTCCATTAAAGTGTCTCTGTAAAGCAGTGTTTCAGGAGATCCACTGCATATGCTGTGGCCTGTACTTTATAACAAATAATTCAGTTCATATGATCACATAAAGCTAATTTGTTGCCTACATGTTTCAATATTGGTAGAACAAGTTTATCTAAAATATATGCCAATCAACTCATTTCTTATAATATACTGTATATTCTAGGCTAACAGCTCATACTGCTACATTACAAATACACAATATACATTTCAAAATATAATGACATGTAGAAAAAAGGCAATATGATTGGAATAGTGATTGAATACTTGTATTAATTTTTCAAAGTGATTTTGTTTTCTGGGTCTCACTCATACCAGTTTTTCAACTTGAACATTTTAATTTGCTGCAATGAATAAGATATTTCCTTAATAATATGCATTATATTTCAGGTTCACTTTTATACCCCAAGCACTATTTTTATAAATGAAACAGATTCACTGTGTTCACAACGTCGTACAGATTCAGAACATGAAGCTTCCCGAAGATTTAAGGCAGAACTGTTGATTCAAATGGATGGTCTTAATTCTAACAGGTATGAACACCATATTTACTTCAAATGGTAAAGAAACATCCATTAATTAAGTCATATGGACAAGTGTTGCCTGTGTGAATGAAGATATAAGTTGGTTGACACTGCAATCAGTGTTTGAGTAGAGTCTGAGAAAAGAAAAAGGTTAGGGTACAGGCACATTGGAAGATTAATAATGCAGAGATTGTGAAACATATGTAGTCCCTAAGCCATTGTTGTGAATTCCAGATGAGCTGACAGTGTGAAAATTTTGCACATAAAATACAATAAGCAGTTCTGAAACATGCACACACACACACACACACACACACACACACACACACACACACACACACACACACACACACACAGAGAGAGAGAGAGAGAGAGAGAGAGAGAGAGAGAGAGAATGTAACTGTTTATTATTGTGTCATTCCTCAGCATACTGTTTTGGCACTAAATAGATTCCTGTCCTCATCTGAGACTTTTTTTAACTGATAAACTCTCAGATGACATGATTCAGGGTGCCGATTTCTTGATACTCTCAAGAATCTGTTGAGTGTTGATGTATTTTTAGTAAATACAAGGGATATTAAATATAGCCTATATTTTCCCAGGTAGTGTATTGGATTTTTGGGTGTCCCAGCTGTTATGCACTCTTGGTCACTACAACTGCTACTCTATAAATTAAAGAATATCTGACCAGATTTTTTCCTTGAAACAAAAAGTGCTTCATTCTGTCACAGAAAATGCCAAACTACTCCACTGGTGTTTAAAACTCAAAATAAGAACAAGTTTGAAAACACTCTGAAAAATAACAGACTGTGCACTGCATGTGTCCACTATTTTTTAGTTAGTTAGCTGAGATTGCTATTGAGTGTAACCCCAGAAAACAAATTCTTTCAGGAAATCAGCAGATTTTATCCCAGGTTTTTCTTTTGTCATAATAGAAATGTCTTCGTTGGGTGTTAATTGATTCAGTTCTTAATGGGCACTTGTAATACTTGTAGCATAACAAATCCAAAAATTAAACACAAATCAGCAAGCTTCATTTAAAGTTATAAGTTTACTCTTTTGTGAAACATTCCATGAGTCACAATACGCTCAACTGCGAATGTTGTTCTCAGGCCTGCGATGAGTTACTTACTGTTTGTAGACAGCTGGAAACAGATCTGACAACTGTTAGATGACTGGAGTTGCACCAAACAGGTGTACTTGGAGGGCTACAGAGAAACATGTACCAAAGATACCAATGATACCTCGAATACAATCTTCCCATTGTTTCCTCTACAGCAAGTACAGGATCTATCACTACTCGCCATTGTGGATGGTGTGATAGGTCTCAGGGCCCTGTACAGAGGAGACAGGGACCAGAGAGAACTCAAGGTTTTACAGCCACCCACCCCACCCCCAACCAATGAATTCAAGGTTCTGTCTTTCACTGAAACTGAAACTGAGCCAGTAAGACTCACTTCACTTATTTAGGAATCTGCTGTGTATCATGTCAAGGGGAGAAAATTTAAAAGAGTATGGGGTCTATTAAGCACTGACACTTATAACATACAGGAATACTTGTACCCTTAGAAAAATTTCAGCAAAGGATGGGAAGGATCACCACATGCACTCCACACGTATGCCCATTCAACATTCTGAGGAGGCCGTTCCAGCACCCATTGAAGGAACAGACAACTGTGTATTGTGGAGCATATTTGAACAAACAGTGCTTGTCAGGCAAGCTTCAAAATCATACTTGAATCCTTCCACGACTGGAAGGAAAGGCTGAAAAGAATAGCCATTTTCACAGACATACATTCTGCAGCATTTCCCCTGGTTCTCAGTTGAGAAGGCGGCTTGAATCACTTTGACTTTGGAGGTTCTGCGACAAGTTAGGCTACAGATTCTTAGAATTGCACCATAGAGTAGAGAAATCTACGGTCTGTCTAGATGTGTCAGGTGTGCACTACACATCAGAAGCTGTTACCAAGACAGTTGATGGTTTGTGGGGTGCACAAAAGATTTTTTTTATATTACCTGACTCTTCATGCTGTCTGAGTAATGACACCTGTAAAAGCATCAGTGTAAGGTCAAAATTAATGCACTCCCCTTGCCACCTTCCCCCTATCCACCCAAAAAAGTATAGAAGTCCTAGTTATCAGTATCAATTGCTGAAGCACTTGCAACAAAGCACCAGGGTTAATAGCACTCCTAAAAACAGAAATGCTGAACTCCAGGAGTACTATCCCAATTTAATGCTTGCACCACTGCCAAGATTGGTGATATAGATATTAGGGTCACTACTATTAAGAAAAAATTTAAACCGCTAAGACTGAATGAAGTTCCATGACCTGATAGAATTCCTATTAGATTCTATACAGAATTTGTGGCTGAGTTAGTGCCCCTCGTAAAAATATTATATACCATAGATCTCTCAAACAAAAAAAACTGTGTCCAGTGGTTGGCAGAAAGCACAGCTCTCACCCATCTACAAGGAGGATAGCAAAAGTTATCTACAAAACTAATGTCCAATATCATTGACATGCATCATTATAGAAACTTAGAACATATTCTGAGTTCAGACATAACTAGGACTTCAAACAAAATCACCTCTTGCAAGGTAACCAGCATGGATTAAAAAGCATTGTTCATGCAAACCCAACTCACACTTTTCTCACATGATATCTGGAAAGTTATGGAGCAAAGCAGTCAAGCAGATGCATTATTTCTTGAATTTTGAAAAGCATTTCACTCAGTACCTCACCTAAACTTCTTATCGAAAGTATGATTCTGTGGGATATCAATTGAAATTTATGACTTACTGAGGATTTCATGGTGGAGAGGATGAAGCATGTTATCTTGGCTAGAGGGCCATCAACAAATGTAAAAGTATCTTCAGGCAACCCATAGGTAGGTTTCTTGGGATGCTTGCTGTTCACGTTGCATATTAATGACCTATCAGACAACACTCATAATAACCTCAAACACTAACCATTGTAGCCGAGCGGTTCAAGGCACTTCAGTCTAGAAGCGCGCGGCTGCTTCAGTCACAGGTTCGAATCCTACCTTGGGCATGGATGTGTGTGATGTCCTTAGGTTAGTTAGGTTTAAGTTCAAATGGTTCAAATGGCTCTGAGCACTATGGGACTTAACATCTGAGGTCATCAGTCCCCTAGAACTTAGAACTACTTAAACCTAATTAACCTAAGGACGTCACACACATCCATGCCCAAGGCAGGAGATTCGAACCTGCGACTGTAGCAGTCGCACGGATCCGGACTGAAGTGCCTAGAACCGCTCAGCCACCGTGGGTGGCTAGGTTTAAGTAGTTCTAACTCTAGAGGACTGATGACCTTAGATGTTAAGTCCCATAGTGCTCAGAGCCATTTCTTTTAACCTCAAACTTTTCACAGATGCGTTTATGTGTAATGAAGAACTGCCTGAAAAAATTGCACAGTTACTGAGATAAATCTTAATAAGATTTAAAAGTGGTGTAAGGATTCACATCTTGCTTTAAATTTTCAGAAATATAAAATTGTGCATTTCCCAAAATGAAAAAAGTCGTATCCATCAACTTCAATAACAATCAGTCACAACTCGAATCAGTCAACTTGTACAAATACAAGGTTGTAACAATTTGTAGTTATATTACATGGAGAAATTGCCTAAGCATAGTTGTAGATAAAGTAAGTGGCAGACTTTGTCTCATTGGTAGTACACTAAGAATACATAATCTGTTTACAAAGGAGGTTGCTTACAAAACACTCAAGCTATGCAGTAGTTCTATAATGCTCTTCCATGGGTCTAATAAATCTGTGACCATTTGTGCTGTCCTTGGTGTAAGGACAGTATGAATGGTCACAGATTTGTCAGACCCACAGAAGAATTGTTAATGGTACAATGTTAATGATATCTTAAAGAAGCAACACTGTTTATCTTTGATTTGTGTTATCTACCATTTTTAAATGCTTTCGCATTTTCTGTTTATTCTGTGTTTGTATTGTTGTCTGCCATTAGTTGTAAGCTGTTACACATTGCAATAAACTCCGTACAAATGGGCTTATTTTCATGGTTCATTTACTGTTCCTGATCACAGGTTATGGTTCTAGGTGCATAAGTCTGTTTTCAGTGTAGTGGCAGAGAGTTGTTTCCTGGTGTCATGCGTAACAGCAAAACTTTTAATGTCACCGGCATAGTGTTGGCGTGGCACACTGGAACAATCTACACATCAGTTTCATTTAATATTGTCTGCAGGGGACAATTAGGTGGTGTAGAAATTCCAAATGGATGTGATATTAAGAGTAAAAGACCTTTTAGATACTGCCAATAGCATTGTTACTCAGTCACCACAGGAGAGAGAAGCAGAAGTAAAAACATGGCAGGAAAAGGACACAAAAACACAGGAGTTTATTGTGACCTGGATGGAGGTAGCACCACTCAGTCATCAGCTGGCATGTGGACAAAACTGAGACTGTGTATGAAAAAGAGTCCACAGTATTTACCTACTTCAGCAAAAGTGTTTCTTGCTCCAGTTTGATGATGACGCAGTGGTTACCGTTGTGTCGAAAATACAAAAAAATCAACACAATATTGAAGCAAGTGGGAGAACCACTTTCAGATAAAATGATCATAACAAAAGTGGTAATGTCATTGAGAAGGAAATGTTTAATGACTTAATTTCAAGATTGCTCATTGAGGAAGAGAGAAATAATCAGTGCAATCAGCCGGAGGTAGCTTTAGTCAGTCTAAGCAGGCAATAAAAAATTACCTGTTATGCTTGTGGTAAGACGAGCTACTACGCAAAGGACAGCAAAAGTAAAGCAAATATAGAACTAAGAAGTTGCAATTATTGTAAGAAAAGATGTCATTTGAAGTCAGATTGCAGGCTGTTGAAATCAAAGGAAGGCAAAAAGGCTCAGAATGTAAATGCCTTTATGTGTATGAATCAAGGAGTTGACCTAGAAAATTATTGGATGAGGTGCTAGCGAGCATATGTGCTGAGAACTGTTGACAAAACTGGACAGTGTGCAAAGCTCAATGAAAGTTACTGTGGGTGACAGTAAACTTCTTGATGTGACTGAGCATGGTACTGTGGAACTGTATGCATGGATCAGAGTTAAATTTATCAAAACAGTACTTAGTGGAGTGCCTTTTGTTCCTGAACTGAAATTCAATCTGTTTTCTGTAAGAACTGTGTTACACAAAGATATGTGTTTAGTTTCAAACAAGGAACAATGTGAAATCTTGAAGAGTAAAGGCAAAGTTTGTGCATTATTCAAACATGTCAACAAAATGTATCATACATTGTTTTCACTAAACGGAACACAGTCACAACTGTCAATGGTTCCTTTTATGCATGTGGATGAAACACACACTGTGGTTGACAGTAATAACATGTCAATTTGTCTATATATATTGAAAACTTGAGTGTCTGGCACAAATAATTGTAACATCAGAGCATTACGCACATGAAAGAGTTTTTATCATATAAAGGAGTGAGATTCATTGAAAACATTTGTAAAGAATGTTTAGTATGTAAACAACATCACTTGCTTTCCCTGTCAGTTCCTCTGGAGCTAATGCCTCACTCGAACTGATTCGTGCAGATGTCTGTGGACCCATGGAGATGCATTAGCTTGGAGGAGCTGGTTCAAATGGCTCTGAGCACTATGCAACTTAACATCTGAGGTCATCAGTCCCCTAGAACTTAGAACTACTTAAATATAACTAACCTAACGACATCACATACATCCATGCCCGAGGCAGGATTCAAATCTGCGACTGTAGCAGTCACGTGGTTCCGGACTGATGCACCTAGAACTGCTTGGCCACTGTGGCCGGCTTCTTGGAGGAGCAAGATATTTTTTGCATTTGAAGGATGACAACTGTGGTTAACACAAAGTATTTTTTATGAAACAGGAGAATAAAGTAAAATGTTTGATTAGGTATTTTATGCAAACACTGAGAGAGAAAATGGTCGGAAAATTAAAGTTCTAAGAGGTCATAATGGACTGGAGTTTATGAGTACTGACTTAGGTACATTTTTGAGTGAAAATGGCATAGCCCATCAAAGATGTGTTGTGTACACTCCACAGAAAAATGGAAAAGCTGAAAGGGAACTGCACACCTTGGTTAAAGCTGCTCATTCAATGATTTCAGGAATTCCCAAACATTTCTGGGCTGAAGCAGTTAACATGGTGGCTTATTTATTAAATCAAACTGGTCCAAGCCCTATAGAAAGTAAAACTCCTTTTGAAGCTTTTTATGTTAGAGAATTGCCCTTAGCAGATTTGAAAATATTTGAAACGCATATGTCTGTCCCCATACCCAAGGAAAAGTGACTGAAACTAGGCCCCAAAAACAAGATAGATTTATTTGTGGGTTATGATAATGATGTGAAGGGCTACAGAATATTTATACCTCCCACAAAGAGAACTGAGATGCAGCAAGACATTATTTTTTGCCTCCAGCAGTATCCAAAAGGAAGAAGAAAGCTGATGTTCATGTAAAATAGTCAGATACTATTCATTGTGATAAAAAGAACATAGATGAAGCTTCAGATTTAGAGGAATGGAAAGAAGAAATGAGGACTGATGTTGTGGAAGAAAATAAAAGTCAGCCTAGAGGAGAGCAAGAAATCAGTGAAGACAGTGAAAACAGAAATTTTTTTAGAGGATGCAGAGGACAAGAACACATACAATCTTAGATCCAGGAGGAAAATTCAACACCCAAATCAATTGGAGGATTATGTGTCAGAGCTGTTGACAGCAGTGATTGACAAAGACCCCAGCACCTATGCTGAAGCAATGTCTAGCAGTGAAGCTAAAAATTGGAAAATGCTCAACCAAGAGAGCTGCAAGCCCTAGAAGAAGACATCACATGGTATTATGTATGTAAGCCAAATGAATGTGATGTTATTGACAGAAAATGGGTTTTTAGGCAAAAAAAGGGGTGAAAAGGGTAATGTTGTTTCTCACAAAGCTTGTCTTGTAGCAAAGGTTTCCAACAAAGCTTGTCTTGTGACTCTTCAAGCTTTCCTGGCGGATGTGTTGTAAATAGTCTTAGACAATTTACAAAGCTTGTCTTATTTAGAGGTATACAGTGCAGTAGCAAAACTGGTTTCATTGAAATTTTTTCTGGTTAATTTTAATGAGAATAACTTTTCCATCTATCAACTGGATGTCTTTAGTGCATTTCTCTATGGAGAGATAGTTGGAGACTACTGGTTATTGCAGTAAAATTAATGGCAAAGTTTGTAAACATACAAAAGCTCTGTATGGTTTAAAGAACTTACAAATAACTGTGCCTGATGTTACATTTTATTCTCTCATGCTAAAAAAGTACTTTAAGTAAATAATTATTCTTAATTTTACTTTATTTTCAACATGATTATTTTAAACCATTTTGTGGTACTTAAAATGATAAAATACCTGTAATTATTCTGTACACTTACAATTAGATGTTATGAGACAATAAAGTTTCTATTCTATTCTACCAAGCAAGGAAAAAAAAAAAAAAAAAAAAAAAAAAAAACATGGCTCTGAGCCCTGTGGGACTCAACATCTATGGTCATCAGTCCCCTAGAACTTAGTACTACTTAAACCTAACTAACCAAAGGACACCACACAACACCCAGTCATCACGAGGCAGAGAAAATCCCTGATCCGCCAGGAATTTAACCCAGGAACCTGGGTGCGGGAAGCAAGAACGCAACCGCACGACCACGAGCTACGGACTAAAAGTTTCAATTCTGCCATAAAAACAGGTAGCCTATTTATGGGGATTATGACAGTCAAATTGAAAGAATGCATTACAAATTTAGAAAAAAATGTGGGCTTTATAAGACATAAGATTTCGCATGTAATAAATGAAAATTCTGAGCTGCAGAACGTTTCCCCATCTTGGCGTTAAGCACCAACAATCAGTCGAATTGCTCGCCAAACAAAAGTAAACTATGAGCAAATACGTGTTGAACATGCAAAAAAAAAAAAAAAAAAAAAAAAAAAAAAAATCAACATATTTAGTGACAGGATGTGTCTAGCTTGCACTGTAATATCAAAAATTATGGAAAAGAGACATGTAGAATCAGAGAAATTCGAGAGTACAGAAGCGAACAAAATGCGACGTTAAGTCGAAGAGTTTCAGGTCTTTGCTACTGTGGAAATCGTTCCTTTAAAGGAATTGTGTGCATCAAATATAAAACTGCTTCATTTCTCTTGTGCAAATGTGAATTCGAAATGGAAGATATGGTTGTGCATGGAAGATGAGCTAGGACTAAATTTTAATAACAAAGATGGTACTTACATTTTTTATCAGTATGCTCATTGATGAAGTTAAAGATTTAAGAAGTAAAATCGACGAACTCCGTTGACAGAAGCTATAAAATGATGGCGAAATATGCAGAGACAACAAAATTGGCGCTAAATTATGCAAAAACCAATTCCCTGCAAAGAAAACCTTTACGAGAACTGAACAATATATTACGACTAAAAAAACATTTAAAACTGTGAAAAGAATTGCGAATGATTCTTCCTTAATTATTACAATAAGCAACAGGTTTCTAGCACTTCAAAAAGGATAAAATCACTAACAACAAAGTACCTGTACTGAAAATACGGTATTAATTTTACAACTGAAGCAAACAAAATAAATAACAAGAAATATTCACACAACAGAAACAGCAATGGCATAAGCAGCAGTCACAGTTGGAGTCAGTCCATTCATCCTATTATGTGGGTGTAATAATGTGTTGTGATAATGTAACTGGCCAGAAAATGTATAGGCCTAGGTAAAATGCTATCAGTTTACAAAGGTGACTGCTTCCAAAACACTTGTGTGTTCCACAGCACAATATTGTTGAAGTGTGTGGAAACCATACTAAACAGGACTTATTGGGGATACTGAACTTATACAAGTGGTCACATGTTTGTTTGACTCGAAGGAGACCATCGAAAATGCTGAAAAACTTGAATTGGCAGATGCTTTAAAATGGAGACCAAGTATCCTGTGAAAGCCTATTCACAAAGTTTCAAGAACTATTAATATATATGGAATCTAGGAATGTATTGCAGATGCCTAAAAGATTCACTCATATACCAACTGCAAATACAAAATTAGTTTAATTGGAACGTACACAAAGTCATTCTTCCCACACTGCATATGCAAATTAACTGGGAAGAAACTGTAGTGTGTGATACTGTGAGAAGTACCCTCTGTCATGCATGTCACAGTAGTTGGCAGAGTGTGTGTGTAGACGTATATTTTTTGGACAATTCCATTTATACCATAGAAGAGTTGAATAGACAATATTTATCAGAATTTTGAGACACATCTGGTTACTGTGGTTATGCAAGCCTATCCAGTTATGTCTCCAAGAGTGACCCAAAGCCTCAGTATGATTGCTATTCCCCTTGTATTTCTTCTGAACATTACAACAAGAGATTCTTCCAAAGCATACGTGGTAGCAGCATCACAGGGGTAATGGACATTGTACCCTGTACCACCAACCCAAGGACGTTAACATCCATGGAAACATTGAAAACTACGAAACAGATTCATTAATCAAATTACTACTGTATTATTATTTATGAGTCTAATTTAAATCCAGGTTCAAGTACTAGTCTGTTACAATTTTTCTGTTGTCACAATAGAAAAATGATTTTGCAGGAACTGAGTTAATTAACTGATTTCATTTTTTAATTTCAATGTTTCTATGGAAATATATTATGTATTAATAAATATAGGTTAAAACCAATAAGTAAACAGTGCGCATCTTTCGTGAAATAAAAGATAATTGTAGGGCAATGACTGAAAAAATTAGTTATTTTTCTGTCTTTTATTATACCAGACAATAATCACTGATTGTGTTTATACAATTATTGATTTCAAGTGTGATCTACAGCCATCTCTAAATCAGTATTGGAACACAAGAAGCTTTTTTACACAGTGATGCAAATGTAGCATATTTTGCTACATGTAATTCTCTTTGACCATGTGATCAAACTAACAAGAAGAATTGTCACTACAAAATGTGCACTGTAACCTTTTACACTGTGCTAGGAGTAATGGAGAGGATTATACCTACTCCCCTGCTTCCTGCATCCCCCATGTAAAATGCCAAGTTACATTGCACATATATTAAATAAAGCCTCCAAGCACACAAAAACTTCACTTTTACCTTGCATATAATTCTTCCAATGATAACAAATATAAATCTTCTGATCAGGGTACAGCTGAAGATCAAATATGGATACATAACAATCTTTAAATCAGGTCTTAAAGGGCATTATAGCCATAGTGCAGTAAATATCATACCTGTCCATTTGTCTTTTCATGTGTCTGCACGTGCATCAAGTCTATGAGCATTTCTTAGGTGTGTGTGTGTGTGTGTGTGTGTGTGTGTGTGTGTGTGTGTGTGTGTGTGTGTGTGTGTAATTCCTCCATCATACAGAAATAACAAAAGTGCTCTCAAAAATTTTTCAGTTCAGATAACAAGGTGATAATGGTACTAGCAGCAACCAACCATCCATGGAACATTGATGAGGCATTTCGCCGAAGATTTGAGAAAAGGATATATATTCCTCTTCCAAACGGTAAATCTGCATTCATAATTCATCATAATAATGGTATTCATACAGCTGTGTATTTGATTCACAGGGGTGTACTTAAACCCAAATCATTGAGCTATGACACACAGAATTGTTACACATACTCTAGCATCACTTGATGGAAAGATATTAACTTTCTCCTTATTATATTCCTAAAATCAATACACATATACACTCAGATCTACATATAATGTACAACTGTGCATGTACATGCAATATCAGTAACTGAAAATCCAGGAATAGAGATAGTATGTATGTAGGATAGAACACTGCCCGCCAAATAGAAGCAATTCTGAACAGTAGGTAATTGCTTATAAAAGACAAAAATGCTTTATTTTTGGAGAATGTCCTTTATTAGGACTACCAATGCACATGCTCAACTCAGCACAGGCTCTTGTATTGCAATGCTGTTTATCTAAATGAGGTCAGCAATGATGTCAAATGGGATAAGTGGTGGGCGAACAGAGATATATGTAGAGTGAGGAGATGGATGAATGGTACAGTAGGTGGGGTGGGGGGAGTTATGAAGGATAGTGCTAGGATGGAACATGTAACTGTTTTGCAAGGTCAAGTTAGGGATAGGTGTGCCAGGATGAAAACAGAGAGGAAAATGGGAGAGTACTGGGGTAACAATACAAACTCGTAGATACATATAGGAGATATCGAAAGGTTCAAAGTTATGAGTAAGGATGGAGTAGTAGATAGAGGAAACAGGAAAAGTAAGAGCATGTTATGGGAACAATTGGTGACATTAGTTGATGACATGAAGGGAGAAGAGAAGGAGGACAAGTGTGACACAAGAGTTAGCAAATATTGAAATCTTAACTGGAATGAACGATATGTAGAAGGGAGATTTCCCACCCACAACATTCAGAAAAACTTAAGGCTGTTGGCAAGAATCCAAGTAGCATGGCTTGTAAAACAAATGCTGAGGACAACCACTTTCATAGCATGCTAACTTTCAGTCACGGTTTGACAATATCTGTTCATGTGAGTGGATAGTTTAGTGCTCATATCTACATAGAATGCTGCATAGTACTTTCAACATAGTTATATGCTGTGACTGCTTCCATGTGTGGCTCTAGTTGTGATGAGTGATGCCAGTGATAGAATTGGTCTAGGAATGGTTGGCAGATGTATAGGACAGGTCTTGCATCTGGGTCTTATACAGGAATGTCACCCAGAGGTCAAGGGATTGAAAACAAGATGGCCATAAGGACACACAAAGATACTGCATAATTTTGGTGGACAACTGAATAGGGGTAGAGGAGTTCTGTTTAAGTCAGGGTTGGAAGGGTTGATATACTCTGCTGATGCTTCAGTACGATCCTCAGTACCCTAGGAAAAGAATTGCTTGTCACTGAAAATTTGGTATCCACTGGTTGCCAGTCTGTATGGGGGAGGGAGGTGAGACGTTTTTTATATAAGACGGGTAGCAGCTGCAGAGTGGATGTACTTCTGGTGAGTGATGGGTTTAATTTAAATAGTCTGAAAGTGGCCATCAGTGAAGTGAAGGTGGCTCTAGGGGCCAAGGAGGACAATATAAAACAGGTGGTAGACCGGTGTTAAGATTTTGAATGAATGACAGTGGGATGTCTTCATTGGGTCTCTAAATCATAAATATGTCATCAGTAAATCAGAACTAACTAAGGGTTTCAGGACTGTGAGTGATTAGAAAGGATTCCTCATGAAGGCTCTTGAACAGGTTGACACAGATCATGTAGATGTAATACGATTTTCCGAACATCCTTTGACCATTGATACAGGAATGCTGAATATGGGCAGAAATAACTGCAGGTCAAGCATGGAGAAAGGAGGAGATGCCAGTTACATTAAGAAGGCATGAAACTATAAAAACACTGATACCCATATACTTTACAGTGATCAGTGTTTTAAAACTTATGCTGCAAAAGTAGATTTTCTTGGAAAGTTAATAATAATAATAGCATACAGGACTCCATCTGTTAATTTTGAATTATTTATGAAATATTGATGCATTATTAAACTTCTTGACTTCCAAGCAAAATAAGGTAATATTATGTGGACATATAATTTTTCAGAGAACACCTGTTCCAGAGCTTTACTTAAGTTCCTTGCCATTTTATGTGATCCAGCTCCTTTATGCAATTTGCAACAAGAATTATGGGAATGAGCACTACTGCTACTGACCACATTTTTATAGATGCATTGAGATTACAAAGTGCTATTGAAATTCCCATAGTTAATGTCCTCTCAGAATATTATAGTCAATTGCTGATGTTTAATATCAGAGTGCACCACATAAATAAAAATAATTGGAAAATACAAGGGTGATAAATGGACAAGAAATTGTCAGATACAAACTGGAAAGATATGTACAACATTCCTGGTGTTAATGAAAAACATAATGTATTCTGTAACATTGTAATAGGCTACTAATAGAAACTGCATTCCTAAGAAATTAAAATATGGAAGCAGATTAAATGCATCTGAACCTTGGGTTACATATGTAATCAGAATATCATGCAGAACTACGAGAAAACTCTACTAGTCATCAAGGGACATGGATGATGATAGGATTAAAGCCCATTTCAAACTGTGCTGTAAAAATCCAAGTAAAGTCATCTGAGTGCCAAATGGTATGTATTATCAATAAAAAATAAGCTCCTTAAAGAACAAGATAAGAACTGTTTGGAACCCACCAAAAAAATGAGACAGGAGAAAAGAATCCAGAAAATGGAGAAATTTCTTTAAAAAATGAGGAATTCTGCATAAATTTATTTGGCCAATAACAGATAGATTAGGTTTGAATATTTCCATAGAGTACTTTCCAAAACAAGTTACATAAAATTCAGCATCCTTCTACATTTCCAAAATAAGTTTCCAAATTTTATTAATTCTCTTACAAATAAATGGTCAAGTGGTTATGAAGAAATCAAAAGTAAAATAATGAAATGTTGTTCAGCTGAGCTTACAATTAGTAATATATTGGCTTACTTATGCAACTAATCTTTTCCTAGAGAGACAAGCGTTCTGTTTTCTGCAACTTCACAAAAAAAGGGGTCAAGACACTATTCCAAATTACCAATCTGTCTTATTATTGCCAGTATTTTCAAAAAAAAAAATTTAGAAGATCATATAAGTTGTAAACACTTTTGTTTGTTTATTTATTTGTCCATCTTCAAGCATCTGCATGCAAAGGATGCCTAGACATTTGTAAGTACACTCTATTTTATTTAGTTGAGTTGTATGTATTTCTATTTTTAATGTTTGACAAGAATTATCTTGGTGTACAGGTTGGCTTAGGCTATTCCTTCTATAATTTACTTCTATATGCAAGAGGTAACTGCATATGGAGAGAAATAAACTGTTAATATATTTAACTGTGTGGAATAAGGCCTATAAGGTATTTTAGTCATGGAAATTCCAGATGTGCACCTGTTGGTCTTGTTCAAACAGATGCTCCCCCCCTCCCCCTTTCTCTCCCTCTTAATTTTTCTCTCTTCTTCTTTTTCTTCCTCAGGGAGAATCACCCTAAAATCAATACCTTATTTTAAATGAAAGTGGAAGATATCATAATAGGAACTCAGTGATAGTTGTTTAAAAACATATGTGCATTGTTTCCCCAACAAATAAATAACAAGTGACAGAATTATAGATATACCATCCGTGTGACTATTTGAAGTAAATTTAGTCTCGAAATGTATGCCAAGGAGTTCAGCAGATGTGCACTCATTTCAGCATAGGATTAACTGAAAATAATGTTCAGTCTTTTCCTTGGTATACAATATACTAGAATCAGTAAAATAGAAGCTACTACCATTGGGAAATTTTGTGACTTAGCTAAGGGAACCATAGTATTCCCAAGGAAATGCTTAAATATTATGAAGTAGTAGACACAGCAGGTTCCTGGTTTTTATCTTATGTGAATGACAGAAAGCAATGTGTATTCCTGGTTTTTATCTTATGCGAATGACAGAAAGCAATGTGTATCTGTTGCCTGTCAGTCACTTAACAATAGGCATTCAGAATTAGAACCAATCAGACATGGTGTACTGTAAGGTTCAAGTTTGGGTCCTCTGTTGTTTCTGATCTACCAGTACATAAACAATCCTTCATTTGCAGTTTCAAAAAGTACAAATTTTATTATTTTCTGTAGATGATATAAGTGTAGAAATAAGAGGTAATATCAATTTCCTAAGTGAAAAGGCAGCTGTTGAAAGATTAGAAAACGTCATCAGTTGTTTTAACACAAATGCAATGCAATGTAATGATATTTGTGCTATGTTGTGTACATTCAGTTCAGTACATCTCATATAACTCTACAAGCTACAGAAATAGTCTACTGAAACAATGAAGTACAAGAAATAGAAAGTGTTCACTGTTTTGGATCACAACTTTAATTGGAGGACTGTGGCCTGGAATTATTTTAGTGCATTAGTTCGGCTATGTTTCAATTCCTACTGCCATACGTAATTTAAAAATGAAGAAACTAGTTTTTTCTGCACATTTTCATTCAATAATGAGTTATGGGATCATTTTATGGGGATGCTCTACTTATATGAGCAATATTATTTTCAGGTGATGGTAGTGTGTTATAAGAATTATGTATGGTGTTATCAGTGCTCCTTCAATAAGGCTGCTTTTATTTTTATATACATCATTTCCTTCTCTGATTATGACACAGTTTACATCACTTTTTACTGCAGTTTCACGGTTTTTGAGCACTTCTTGTAATCGAGCTCCAGGCTTTCAAATTCTATTCACTTTATATTCTGACTTAATATCAGATAAGACTGTGGCTAGTCCCCTACCATGACTCATTGATATGTTTCTTATTCACTGTCTGGTTTTCTGCACTGCATTTAATTTCATCATTTGTTGCACTAATACAATTTTTACTTCTAATAGTACTGTACATGGTGGTAATGAGTTTCCATTGGCAGTTTTTTGGTCAATAGATTTTTCTGAGCAGTTTCCTCTGACACTGAATTTTTTTTCGACTTTTTTGGGCTGCCTGCACTTCGAACCCTGTACTCGCTCATTAGTGGAACACGAAAAACGTTTGTTCTTAACACAGGATGAGAGAATTTCTTACGCCTAATATATATAGTACACATTCTTGTTTGCAGCTTTGCATCTCCGTGGGAATGTCCACAACTGCATCAAATTTTTCAACATACTGTCTGGCTTTACTCAACTTGTTTTGCAGCCCTTCCCCCACAATTACTTCAAGTCTGGTGTATTACTTTACTGTATCTTATATAGACCTATTCAGTTGTCTGTACAACCTTTAGGGCCTACTGCTTGTTAAATCTGGACCAGTAAAAATACAATACAATACAGCACAATGAAACTGGTGGTATGCTAAGTGAACAGATGTGCTAAATAAAACATACCGGTAGTTCATAATGTGTTGTAAGAAAGACATGAACGCTTTGTCCCTTAGAAAGCAGTTTCTATCAGAAGTATATATAATTCCTAGCAGTTGTGTTCATAATGACAACAGATGGGACCTTGTCCCATTGTTTGTTTTTCTGTCTAAAAAATTTTTTTTGGCCAAATTACATACAGTGTGCCACCTATAACCCACTTTGTAACCTTTCCCAGAAAGTTTGGATACTCACTACTACCTCCCAATATGTTTTCTACATGATAGTCATAGTGGACAAATTGGTGCACAGTGAAACTAAGAAATACACTATAATTACAACACAAGAACATAAGCTGACCAGCTTGTGCGCTGCTGAAACTAAGTGTTGTCCAGTGCATACAACAATATCATGTGACCATTCATGAAATTTTATGTCATAACAATGTGTTATTCATAAATGATTGTTGTCAAGATAGGACTATTACACTGAGGTGACAAAAGTCAGTGGATAGCAGTACACATGTCCAGAGGGTAGTAGTATTGCATACACAAAGTACGATCTGTTGTAGAATTTTAGAACATGTTTTTTGCTCGAGTATCATGTCGTTTTTGGAAACCCAGAATCTACTATGTAGGAATCAACATGGATTCCGGAAACAGCGATCGTGTGAGACCCAACTCGCTTTATTTGTTCATGAGACCCAGAAAATATTAGATACAGGCTCCCAGGTAGATGCTATTTTTCTTGACTTCCGGAAGGCGTTCGATACAGTTCCGCACTGTCGCCTGATAAACAAAGTAAGAGCCTACGGAATATCAGACCAGCTGTGTGGCTGGATTGAAGAGTTTTTAGCAAACAGAACACAGCATGTTGTTATCAATGGAGAGACGTCTACAGACGTTAAAGTAACCTCTGGCGTGCCACAGGGGAGTGTTATGGGACCATTGCTTTTCACAATATATATAAATGACCTAGTAGATAGTGTCGGAAGTTCCATGCGGCTTTTCGCGGATGATGCTGTAGTATACAGAGAAGTTGCAGCATTAGAAAATTGTAGCGAAATGCAGGAAGATCTGCAGCGGATAGGCACTTGGTGCAGGGAGTGGCAACTGACCCTTAACATAGACAAATGTAATGTATTGCGAATACATAGAAAGAAGGATCCTTTATTGTATGATTATATGATAGCGGAACAAACACTGGTAACAGTTACTTCTGTAAAATATCTGGGAGTATGCGTGCGGAACGATTTGAAGTGGAATGATCATATAAAATTAATTGTTGGTAAGTCGGGTACCAGGTTGAGATTCATTGGGAGAGTGCTTAGAAAATGTAGTCCATCAACAAAGGAGGTGGCTTACAAAACAATCGTTCGACCTATACTTGAGTATTGCTCATCAGTGTGGGATCCGTACCAGATCGGTCTGACGGAGGAGATAGAGAAGATCCAAAGAAGAGTGGCGCGTTTCGTCACAGGGTTATTTGGTAACCTTGATAGGGTTACGGAGATGTTTAATAAACTCAAGTGGCAGACTCTGCAAGAGAGGCGCTCTGCATCGCGGTGTAGCTTGCTGTCCAGGTTTCGAGAGGGTGCGTTTCTGGATGAGGTATCGAATATATTGCTTCCCCCTACTTATACCTCCCGAGGAGATCACGAATGTAAAATTAGAGAGATTAGAGCGTGCACGGAGGCTTTCAGACAGTCATTCTTCCCCCGAACCATACGCGACTGGAACAGGAAAGGGAGGTAATGACAGTGGCACGTAAAGTGCCCTCCGCCACACACCGTTGGGTGGCTTGCGGAGTATAAATGTAGATGTAGATGTAGAAGGGCAGTGCACTGGCTAAGCTGTCATTTGTACTACGCTAATTGATGTGAAAATGTTTCTGATGTGATTATGATCACACAACAGAAATTAACAGGCTTTTAACGTGGAATGGTGGTTGGAGCTAGAAGCGTTGGACATTCCATTTTGTAAATCGTTATATAATCCAACGTTTCCAGATCCACAGTGTCACGAGTGTGCTGACAATACCAAATTTCAGGCAACCCCTCTCACCATGGACAATGCAGTGGCCGATGGCATCCACTTAATGACTGAGGGCAGTGACGTTTGCGTAGGGTTGTCAGTGCTAACAGATGAGCAACACTATGTGAAATAACAACAGTAATCAATGTATGATGTATAAAGAACATATTCATTGGGACAGTATGGTGAAATATGGCATTAGTGGGCTATGGCAGCCAATTAGATCCTAGAAGTCTGGAAGACCATGGCCTGGTCCGATGATTCCCGATATCAGCCGGCAAGAGCTGACAGTAGCGTTTGAATGTGGTGCAGACCCCATGAAGCCATGGATCCAAGTTGTCAAGTGCTGTGCAAGTTGGTGATGGTTCCATAATGGTGTGGTCTGTGCTTGCATGGAACAGACTGGGTTCTCTGGTCCAACTAAACCAATCATTGACTGATAATGCCTAAGTGTAGCTAGTTCGAGACCATTTGCAGCCATTCGTGGACTTTATATTCCCAAACAATGATGGAATTTTTGTGGGTGACAATGCACCATGTTACTGGGCCAAATTTTTTTGCGATTGGTTTGAAGAGCATTCTGGACAATTCAGGTGAATGATTTGACCACCCAGATGACATGAATCCCATTGAATTTTTATAGGATACAGTCAAGAGATCAGTTCGTGCACAAAATCCTGCATTGGCAACACTTTCGCAAATATGGACAGCTGTAGTGGCAGCATGGCTCAGTATTTCTGCAGGGGACTTCCAATGACTTGTTGAGGCTATCCCATGTCAAGTTGCTGCACTACACCAAGCCAAAGGAAGTCTGGTATAATATTAGGTAGTATCTCATGACTTTTGTCACCTCAGTATATGTTGTTGAAGAGCAACATGGCTGCTGTATCTCATGGTGTTTTTATGCAATATATTTCCAAGATTCTCTCTGGGCAGGCAATTAAAAAATTAAGCGCTAAAACATGTGCAATAGAGGTATTACAAGAAACATTATCAGACTTAAATTTAATACATGTTGCCTCTCGTATGGTGTAATGCCATTCTGTGCAAAACTTAAACTACATAGTGTTTCAACTGTTGCTCCCGAGATCAAACATTGTTTTTAAATAGCTTTGTCCTTTGAGGACGGCCCAGTGGTCGAAATGCGTAAGAAGTGATTGAAACATTATTTGTAGTCAAAAAAGAAGAATTGTATTATACAAGCTCTGTCACGGCAACATCTTACATGAGTCAGTGTTATGAGAGTTTTATCCCCTGGTAAAGAAAATTTTCTACCGTTATTACTCAGACCCTGTCCCGCCAAATTTGTAAATTTAGTGAGAGAAGAAAGACTCAGAACACACCTGCCTGCTTCCTTAATCCCAATTTTCTCATTGTTACGACATTCACATGAAATATGAGCACCAACTAAGAGAGACTGGGAAGCAGATGGAGATGATCCAAGTCATTTGCCTTTTACGTTATTCACAGTTTGGATAGGATAGTGAGACACGAAAGACAGGTGTGGCTAGACATGTGGTGGTTTGACAGGTGACCCAGCTCGATGCATCAGGAGTGCCAACACAGATGCGCGTAGTCCGTAAGGAGTTAGCATGTGGAGCTGTCTGTCTGAGCAGCAGACCATACATCAACCCCTGCTACTGGAACAGTATATGAGTGCCATGAAATGACCCAGCTGTCATAAGGGCACCAAGTAACCTGAGGGGTTATTGTCGACATCTACACTATATTCTGCAAGCACCCTCATCATGTTTGGTGGAGGGTACTTCGTGTACCAGTGACACTTCCCTCTTTTTCTCTTGCAGTTACAAATGGTTCGTAGGAAGAACATTTGCTGGTTAGCCTCCATGTTGGCTCAAATCTTTCTGATTTTATCTTCATGGTCTTTTCATGAGCTAAACGTAGGAGGAAGCACTATATTGGTTGACTCTTCAAGGAACATGCACTTTTGGAATTTTAACAGTAAACTACACTGTGATCCAAAATTACTCTCTCGCAGTCCCTGTGACTGTTGGCTGAGCATCTCTGACACTTTCAAGCTTACTAAATGAACGTGTAACTAAATTATCTGCTTTTCTTTGGATCTTTTCTGTTTCCTCTATTAGTCCTGTTTGTCACACATCTTAGACTAATGACAATGCGTGTTCTTTGCAGTGGTTTGCAAAGTACAGATATAGATGTTTAGATTAATTCAAGTGTTGGTCAAACGAGTGTTTTGTAAGTCATCTTCTTTATCGATGGACTACATTTCCTAAGAATTCCTCTAATGGGTCTGTCTGGCATCTGCCGTACCCAAGAGTAGCTGTATGCAGCAGTTCTACTTCAGATTGCTTCCTACGCATATCGCTTTCCAGTGATTGTTCTGCATTTGTGTAATCATACAATAATGAGTCTTTCTATGTATTCGCAATATGTTACATTTGTTTATGTACGAGGCCTAGCGCCGATCCTCTGCAGTTCCTCCTGCAATTTTGCTACAGTTTTCTAGCTTTATGACTTCTCTGTCTATAACAACATCATCCACGATCAACCTAACAGAACTCCCGACGTTATCTTCTAGGTCGTTTATATATACTGTGAGAAGTAATGGTCCTAAAACACTTCCTTGCGTTGCGTCCAAAGTTACTTTTATGTCTGTAGATTTCTCGTCAGTGAGAATGACATGATGTGTTCTGTTTCCTAGAAACTTGTCACTACAGTCACGCAATTGCTGTGATATTCCGTATGATCATATTTTGTTCACTAAGCGGCATTACGGAATTCTGTCAAACGCCTTCAGGAAGTCAAGGAACACGGCATCACTTGTGCGCCTCCATCTACTACTTTCTGGGTCTCGTGGACGAACAGAGCGAGCTGGGTTTCACATTATAGCTGTTTCATTCCTACAGACAGGAGATTGTCGGTCTCCAGAGATGTCATAATACGCGAGCATAAATTCTACAACAGACCGGCGTCAGAGATATAGGCCTATAGTTCTGTGTATTTGATCGACGACCTTTCTTGAAAACGGGAGTGACTTGTGTTTTTTTTTTTTTTTTATTTCAATCATTAGGAACGCTTTGTTTCTCCAAAGACCTACGGTAGACTGCTAGAAGAGGGCAAGTTCGTTTGCATACTCTATGTAGAATCGAATTGGTATTCCTTTAGATCCATTGGTCTTTCTTCTGTTTAGTAATTCCAGTAGACTTTCTATCGCATGGTCACTTATTTCGACATCTGTCATTTTGTGCCACGATTTAAAGAAGGAACTACAGTGCTCTTTCCCTCTGTGAAACAATTTTAGAAAAAGTCATTTCCGCCTTTTCTGTGTCATCCTCCGTTTCATTCTCATTACGCTCACAGTGTATCTGAACAAAACTTCTTAGGATTTTCTGTCAAATCGGTCAACAGAATTTTACTTTCAGATTCATTGAACTCTTCATTCATGGCCCTCCTGTGCTGATTTTGGGTTCGTCTAGTTTTTGTTTGTGTGTGAGGCTTTTGCTGGTTTTAAATTTGCAGTCAAACTCTCTTTGCTTTCGTAATAGCTTTCTAACGTGGTTGTCGAACTTTGGCTGGACTTTTCCATCCCTCACAACTTTGCTCGGCATGTACAAGTCTAAAGCCTAGGCCTATTGTACAACAGTGGCGGCTCGTGACTGGGAAGTTAGGTGAAGAGCTATCAGGAAAGAAAACTATACCTAGATTCATACAAGCTTATCTAAATAATTGAATTTATTTCTTTGTTGTACTCCAAATCAATTCTTGGATCCTTTAAGGGTGGCCGGCCGGAGTGACCGTGCGGTTCTAGGCGCTACAGTCTGGAGCCGAGCTGCCGCTACGGTCGCAGGTTCGAATCCTGCCTCGGGCATGGATGTGTGTGATGTCCTTAGGTTAGTTAGGTTTAATTAGTTCTAAGTTCTAGGCGACTGATGACCTCAGAAGTTAAGTCGCATAGTGCTCAGAGCCATTTGAACCATTTTGAACTTAAAGGGTGCAAACTTGTCGGTGATGTCTTCATAGAATGCTGTGTTTATATTAACTGCAGTAGAAGTTCCTTCTGAATTGAAATATTCGCTAAAGAAGAAAGTCTTTCTTCTGAAACTGCATTCTTCGTGTACGTTTTTATACGCTTCAGACAAGGAAAGCGTGTTTCCGTAGATGCCGTAGTAGAAGAGATGGACAGAATGAAGGAGAACGCTTCATAAGTAGCCGGGAAAATATCCTTAGCCTCGTTAAGCATTTATAATATCCTTCCTGTGGGAATCTTTCTCATTGCCATACAAAATAATAAAATACATACTGCATCATCAGCGGGGTTCAGATTTAGTACATATACCGCCAAATGCATTATGCGTGCTCCACTCACACAACAAACTCTGCTTTACAGCCTTGAGCTGGAAGCAGCCGGGAATAAAATTCCCATCTACATCACTGCATGCCGCCTCCACAGAAAACCTCAAGAAGGTGACATCTTAGTTGCTATAGTAACCATACGATCACGCTCGACCTGATATGTGGCTCTGTCCACGAGGTTGAGCTCCAGGAAACGAAGGCCACTGCAGTTCGCCTGGTCCGAATCGTGTGCTTGCTGCTAGAAGAGAATTCCACACAGTATAAAACATGGAAATGCATTTGGAGTAATAACCAGCATACGTGGTAAAATAAATAAACTTTTTTAAAGTGTAGCAACGGTTGCGGATGCAGGGGGTGGGTTAAGTGGCTCAAGGTTCCCCCCTCCCCCCCCCCCCCCCACAAAATAAAGCATCAGGGTCTACCCAGATACAATACTTCGTATTGTCCTTCTTTCTTAGTACAATTTTCATTACTTATCCTAACGTAATCGATTTTAAGTAGGTATAATATGTTATCAACTTTTAAATTACTTAAGAAGCTGTTTACATAATGAGTCTGTAATTCGCACGCTACTCATTGGCGATGCACCAACAGCGACGCCCAACTGCTACCGCCGCAGAGCCGCCCGCGACGGGGTCCCGCGTGGTATATGAGAGAGTAGTGTGCAGTAAACAATGAGTGGTTTTCTTACTTTTTTTTTTTTTTAACAGCAAAAGAAGAGGCCGAATCGCGCGAAAATGGACCAATATTACCCGAAAACAATGCCAGCTACTTCTTATTGTCAACACAAACGTTCATCAGGTGCATCCTTCTGATTATTTTGTATGTTTTAAATGAAATTCATATAAACGCGATTAGTCGGGTTTGTGACTTTTTGTTCGGTTGATTTCGTTGATCTTTCGATAGGTGTGGTGTGGCTGCCTGTGGACACGAGTCTGAGCACTCGTTCCTCCCTGCTGGCCCTACAAGGGACAGCGTGAAGTGAAACTTAATGTAAATAATGTAATACAACATAAATCATCGGGTTTCTTCGGTTTGTAATTCTTTTTAAACTAGCTTTCTTCGCACGCCTGCAACTGCTCTGAATTTCATAGTTTTATATTCTATTATTTACCTAAAATCGGTAAATAATCTTTTACAGGTTAAAGTACTCATCCATAAGAACAACTTTTACTATCGGACCTACTTCGAAATCGCGCAAAGCACCAGCTATTTCATACACTTCGGTCAAGTAGGTTATCAGATGTGTAACTTTTGTGCAGCTGATTTTTTTCGGGATTTCGAAGCTGCTGAGTATTATTCTAACCCATTAAAAGGAATTTTGACTATTTTTAAATAACCCTGTAGAGTAGCTCCGCAGAGTTAGTTTAGTTGGTAAGTTGTTGATTTCATCGTGCGTGCAGGCCGCTGGTGGCCGAGTGTTTCTAGGCGCCTCATTCTGGAACCGCGCGACCGCTACGGTCACAGGTTCGAATCCTGCCTCGGGCATGGATGTGTGTGATGTCCTTAGGTTAGTTAGGTTTAAGTAGTTCTAAGTTCTAGGACACTGATGACCTCAGAAGTTAAGTCCCATAATGCTCAGAGCCATTTGAACCATGTGAATCATCGTGCACGATTCTCTACTTCGTGTACAAGCATCAGTTTGTTGGCTGCTGTTAACAGAGCCCGACCCAGTGCTATAGGGAGTGGCTAGTACATACATTACCTGACCTGAAAATCGTTTCGATATTTCTTATGTAACAGGAAAAGCACTTAGCGATGAGGAAAAGTATTAACATCTGACACAGTCTTCAGAACCACCTCGAATTATGAATATCCAGAGTAGACAAGAAAGAAAGTTTCAATTGGATTGGCTAAAGAAATACTGTCTGTAGCCAAAAACAGAATGGTGCATAATGTTTGTCTTGCGTACTATTTTCTGGTCCAGGTGGTAGGGGAAAGCATTCTGTAGCGCTAGGATCTTTAGCCACTCGTCCACTTTGCAAATACACTCTAATATAAAATGAAAAAGAATCCTGAATATGACAGAAATCGGTAGATGTTCTGTGCATCTACAGACAAACAAACCATTACAGTTTCAGAACATTTGGACGATTTATTCAAGAGAAAGCGCTTCACAGATTTAGCAAGTCAACAACGCATTGGTCCACCTTTGGCCCTTTAAGCAAGCAGTTACACAGCTTAGCACTGATTGATAAGAGTTGATATATGTCCTCCTCAGCGATATCATGCCAAATTCTGTCTAACTGGCGCGATAGATAGTCAAAATCCCGAGGTGCTTGGAGGGCCCTGCCCGTAATGCTCCAAACATTCTCAAGTGGGGAGAGATCCGGCGACCTTGCTGGTCAAGGTAGGGTTTAGCAAGCACGAAGATAAGCAGCTGAAACTCTCGCTATATGCGGAAGGGAATTGTCTTGGTGAAATGTAAGCCCAGCATGGCTTCCCGTGAAGGATAACAAAACGAGGCCTAGAATATCGTCGGCCTACAGCTTTGCTGTAAGGGTGCCGCGATGACTGCCAAAGGGGTCCTGCTATGAAATGAAATGGCACACAAGACCATCACCCCTAACTGTCGGGCTGTATGGCGGGTGAGAGTCAGGTTGATATCCCACTCTGTCCGCGGCGTTTCCAGACACGTCTTTGCTGATCATCAAGGCTTAGTTTGAAGCGCGACTCATCACTGAAGACAATTCTACTCCAGGCAGAAAGTGGCTGACACCACTGCAGACAGGCTTGTTGGTGTACAGAGGTTAATGGTAGTCGGTGCAAGGAGCTCCGTGAGCTCAGCCCTCTTCCTGTGAGCCGCCTATTGATGGTCCTTGTGGTCAATGAAGCACCAGTTGCACGTTGCTTCTATGATAATGATGAATCCGTGGTTCTGATGATTGCTCGGTCCTCATGTTCTGTCGTCTGTTCCTTCTTGACATCGTGTTCTGCCATGGTTAATCCATTCCTGCCAACATCATCGAATAGTAGCATCGCTCCTATCCGAACGTCGAGCAATTCATCGATTACTCCAACCAGCTTCTTTCAGAACAACTACACGTCCTTTCTCAAATGCTGATATCTACGTATACTGTTCGCGCGCCCATTTACGAGGTACAGTTGCTGTCTAATTGAATCCACAGAATGAAACTCGCAAAGATTTTATGTCCTAGTATTGACGTGTCCCCTGTTTATTCTCCTTGCCAGCTGCGCAGTAAAACCGTGCTGCAGTGTCACACATTCATCCACCAGCAGTCAAAGTTTACAGTTTTGCATTTTCCTTCGATACATTGATGAATACCAATTTGTGAGCAATTTACATAACTCCTACTTGGTGCGTCGTTTCTTTGTCTGGTACACATTTCGAAAGTTCATATGAAAACCCTGAAAAGGCTGCCAATATTTTAATCGAAACGGAGAGAAACTGAAAATGATTAAATCAAAGAGAGTGTGGCTGATTCCTATAGTAAATACTATTATACTATGTTATCGACAAAATATACCGTTAAGAGGCCGCCGAGATGAAGTGATGAAATCGGCCAAGGAAAATTTCAAGCCGTTTTAAAATTTCGCGTTGACTCAGTTGATTCATCTCTCCAAAAAAAAATTAGAGACAGCGCTGCAAAATGCTACATATCTGAGCAAAAAAGCTCATAATTAGATGATTGATTGTTACCATTCTGTCATAATAAGAAAGGTACTCAACAAAGTCGACGAAGCCGGCCGAAGTGGCCGTGCGGTTAAAGGCGCTGCAGTCTGGAACCGCAAGACCGCTACGGTCGCAGGTTCGAATCCTGCCTCAGGCATGGATGTTTGTGGTGTCCTTAGGTAACTTAGGTTTAACCAGTTCTAAGTTCTAGGGGACTAATGACATCAGCAGTTGAGTCCCATAGTGCTCAGAGCCATTTGAACCAAAGTCGACGAAGCGAAATATTATGCTACCCTTGGCGACGAAATAGGATACCAGTGGTGCAGGACAATTTAGTGTATGTATCAGGTATTTCGATGTACTAACAGCACAGTGCATGGAGATTTCATAAGCTTCCTGTCTGCAATTGACTTGACTGGTGCTGCATTAAGCGATCAAATCGTTCAAGTTCACAATTTGAGATGTGAAGGTTATGACGGAGATGCCAACATCTCTTGAAAGTTAAGTGGTGTACAATTTCGATTAAAGTAACTCCTGCTTCTAGCGACTTTTATGCATTCTGCATAACATAAACTAAACCTAGCTACCGTGGAGGCCTGCAGCTTGCCTAGTGTTCGCAGTATGATGAAAGATGTAAGTAGTATTACCAGTTTTGTAAGTGAGTGAGTCAGCAAAAGGGTTGGAACTTATCAAGCGAACTGTCCTTGAAATCATCCGAAGGCAAAAATGGTTTCAAAATCTTAATGATACACGCTGGCTTCAAAGTCTGATGCACTCCAATTCAAAGAGCTCTTTCACTATAGTGTACAGCTTTCTCTCTCTCTCCTTTTTTTTTTTTTTTTTTTTTTTTTTTTTTTTTTTTTTTTTTTTCTTAAGTAATTGACGGACCTTCTCCGCAATCGGAAAGTGCAAGTCTTCTGGTTTCTATTCGACGATGGCTTACCTTTGACGGTAACAACCCCTGTATTTGAGATTACTGTTTCGCTTTCACGCCAACTTTAGGCTGTTACATTAGACCTTAACTTTTGCTATGAGATGGTAGACGGTGTAATAAGAACTCTGGAGAGGTACAGAGAAACTTAATATCAAGAAATTTCCCAAGAGGCATGTCGCACTTGTAGAAACTTTGGACATTCAATTGCAGGCTCCCAGAAAAGCCAGACATTCAATTCAGCGCTGAAAAATAGAAGCTCCAGATGCTAAGTAATACTAAGGTAAAAAAAGAACCTTTAATATACAGGGTGGTCCATTGATCGTGATCGGGCCAAATATCTCACGAAATAAGCGTCAAACGAAAAAACTACAAAGAACGAAACTTGTCTAGCTTGAAGGCGGAAACCAGATGGCGCTAGGGTTGGCCCGCTAGATGGCGCTGCCATAGGTCAAACGGATATCAACGGCGTTTTTTTTTTTAAAATAGGAACCCCCATTTTTATTACGTATTCGTGTAGTACATAAATAAATATGAATATTTTAGTTGGACCACTTTTTTCGCTGTGTGATAGATGGCGCTGTAATAGTCACAAACGTATAAGAACGTGGTATCACGTAACATTCCGCCAGTGCGGACGGTATTTGCTTCGTGATACATTACACGTGTTAATGATTGTACCTTAGCATATGGCAAAATCTAAAAAAAATCATCTGACATGACAATACAGAGAGGATGATTTCATCACACTGTGTTCCTGATTATACTTCTTGTGTATATTTCACTCTTTGAATTGCATTGTGAATATGTGCTCATATTCTTCTTTATTTTTGCATGCATTCATAATATTATGTGGAGTATTTGATTTCATGTTTATTTTTGTTTCATGTAGGACTAAAATAGGAACTGTTTCATTGGATAGTGTAGTATGTACTCATGTAAATTTGTTCCTGCTTACTAATCTGTGTGTGCACTGCTCAGTTTAAAGGTATTACAAGTTTGTTGCTAGTATTCTGCTTTACTTTAGATTGCATCCATTTTTATACTTCTCACATTTAATGGAATACTCCATGTTACCAGCTTTTGACATAATTGGTAGTCAGCTTTATTACATCTGGTCATGAAGTAAGTATGTATTTCTGCTTTGTATAGTGTTGCTTCTTGCCTTTAAGTATCCTTTGTGGACGTAGTAACGGACACCTGTAACAGGGACTACTGACAATACAATGCACTACAATCATCCTTCCACACCAGTGAAAATTTGATAGGAAATAACACAGACACAAACACACACACACACACACACACACACACACATACACACACACACACACAAACACACACACACACACACACAAGCTTTCATAATTGGATCTACTAGTGAATCCTCTATAACTAGAGTTTGCTAGATGCAGTAGTATTCAGTTCAGTGAAAGTGTTTTCAAACTATAGCACACAATCCGATGTACAAATATGTACTTCGACGTAGAATAATTTTTCTAGTTATAATATATGGCACAATAACTAAGAACTCTGTCACTAATATTACAAAACATACTAACCAGTAAAGTACTTGGGCTCGAACAAACAGATCTGTATGAACGTTTGGTTACAGGACCATTATGTTCCTCTGAATGTGCTGGTGGGTGTCGTTTTTCTGCAAAACTCTGCAGTCATGCTCTAGATATCACTGTAGATGTAATTGTAGACGCCATACGCAATGCAGCAATCTTAACTATAAATGTAAATGCGGAATGTCATTAAAATGCTCCGAGCAATACGAATGACTGCAAAACGCACAGTGAAGAAATGCAAGTTGATCGCATGGCGTATTTGCATATTCTATATCAGTGTTGAACGCCACGTCAATGACACTTTTGAAGTTGTTGGATGATTCACCAATATCGTAGCCAGCGTTCTGCCACGCGTAACGAAACATTGGTCTGTACACTCCCGCAGATAACTGATTGTAAATGACAGAATGCATATTCATGATAAAGAACCTGTCGTGCAATTTCGGCTGCATATTACTGGAGCGTAGTTTAATGAAGTGTTTTATTCTCTCGGCATATATTTTATATTGCCTGAAGAAATACACATCCAGAGGTTGTGCATATTTTGTAGTTTTAGGCGGAATGATTTTTAAATCTACATGTTTTCCACCAGGTGCTTCCAGTAGTACTCGTTCATCCTTATATCCAGACCAGGAGTCACAAAGTACTAATGACTTTCTCGACAAATGTGGATTCAAAACTGACAGAAAAAACGTCTTCAGATGTTGTTTCGTCATCTTCCCATTCACACTTGCATCGACGACGACATTTGGAGGGCACCGCGTTTCTATTTCCCTTGACACGCGGGGTCCAAACTTTCCACTGGATTCGTGGAATCGTCCATTGATATAGCAACATCGCTCGTGTAACTACACTGCTGGCCACCGTAAATGCAACACCCTGAAGGAAGCATCCGAATCAAGTGAAATTTACACCGTGGAATTGCAGTGATGAGATATGCAACTGATTAGAATTTCAGCGCAGACGCACATCATGCGCGCCTGTGGCGCCACCTCATAGCGCCATTTAAGGCTTGGCGATTTCGACGAGTGTACGTTCGGCACGTGTGTTTACCTTGTGGTTGTTTCACAAGACGATCAGTTATGCCTCGTAGACAACAGCGAACATCGTTTGATCAAGTATCCGAGTTCGACAGATGAAGGATAGTGGCTTACCGAGATTGTGGATTATCATACAGAGAAATCGCTAGTCATGTTGGACGAAACCAAACAACTGTAATGCAGATATGTGACCGTTGGGTGCAGGAGGGTACGACGGACCGACGTGGTCGATCGCATTCACCTCGGTGCACCACTGCACGTGCTGATAGGCAAACTGTGCGCATGGCAGTGACGGATCGCTCAGTGACATCCCGAACCATAGTACAGCACATTGCGTCTGTAACGCATCATCCAGTGTCTGCGTGTACCATTCGACGCCGTTTACAGCAGAGTGGTCTGTCCGCAAGACGTCCATTGCTTCGTCTACCATTGACGCAGAACCACAGACGTCTCCGTCGCCAATGGTGTGATGACAGACGGATGTGGACGGCAGAATGGAATGACGTTGTCTTTACTGACGAGGCACGCTTCTGTCTGCAGCACCACGATGGTCGAATTCTGGTGTGGAGACACCGTGGAGAGAGGATGCTGGACAGCTGCATTATGCACCGCCACACTGGTCTTGCACCGGGTATTATGGTATGGGGCGGTATTGGATATTACTCTCGCACGCCTCTAGTACGCATTGCCGGTACTTTAAATAGTCGGCGCTACATATCCGAGGTGCTGGAGCCAGTTGTCCTTCCTTACCTTCAGGGCTCGGCCACAGCCGTATTTCAACAGGATAATGCGCGACCACACGTGGCACGCATTGTCCAAAGGTTCTTCGTCAATAACCAGATTGAAGTGCTTCCCTGGCCGGCTCGCTCTCCGGATCTTTCGCCGATAGAAAACATGTGGTCCATGGTTGCTCAACGAGTGACCCAGATTACATCCCTAGCTGCCACACCAGATGATCTTTGGCAACGCGTGGAAGCTGCTTGGGCTGCTGTACCCCAGGAACACATCCAACGTCTCTTTGACTCAATGCCGAGACGTGTGGCAGCGGTGATCTCCAACAATGGCGGCTACTCTGGCTACTGATTCTGGCAGGAACCACATGTCACAGACGTCTGTAAACGTAATCATTTGATACTTGGTCAACATGTTATCTACAAAATAAATTTTGTTGTGCTACCTCTTGTCTTTCTTGGTGTTGCATTTACGGTGGCCAGCAGTGTATGTGTTGCACAGTTAACTGATTGCAACACCGCGACAGTGTTTCTCTCCCCTTTCGTGGATAGTGTTCTGTCACAAGAAAGTTCATAGTTGAACTGACTGATCACAGTTCCATACAGAACTAATATCGATGTTTTCTCTCGTGACATGCTCATTGACGTCAACAACAAACGTTTGAGCTCTTTCAATCAGCTCTTCTTCGTCATCCTTATCTTTTTGTGCTTGGAGCATAGTGATACGGCGTGATGTTATCCTATACTCCTTTTTCAAATTAGTAATAAATCCTAGTGAAGCTGTAAAGTTTGTACACCCGAGATTTCTGGCTACGTCCAATGCCCAATGTTGTAAATGCCAATAATGAACGGTGGAACCGCATTCTCGCGCTTCATCGAATTTCGCCATTACACGCTCCTTGATGGTCTTGAACAGCAGTGTACGATTTCCTTTGAAAACTGTATTTCCTTCTCTTTTCTTTGCCACGTAATCCAGTATGTTTTTAATATTGCTTTTAGACTTCAGTTTAGGATATCTTTTCAGAAGCTTGTCGTATGTGTCGAAACCTCTTACGTAATAATCATCGTACATGTTCTCGAGTGTGTTGTCATCAAACGCCGTGATGATACTTGCAACTTTAACCTTCTTCTTAGGAGACGGTTGGTATTCACTGTCACTGCTTCCATCGCCTCTTCCCGCACTTGCCGTAGCACTACCGTTTGCAATGAGTTGTTCGTCATTATCATCCCTATCATCATCATTATGTGTTAGTGTAAAAACAGTATCTGTTTCTAACTTATGCTCATATTTCTGCGCTATAATAGACGACAGAAAACATGCGAATGATTCGTCTTCTACACCAATACCATCTTCGCGAAGAAGGGTTCTTCGTAACTTCTTCTCAACCAATCGCAATACATTAGCAGGATTGATTATCAATCGCCGACCCATCTGACGCTTCAATACACAAATAATGTCACAAAACGCAACTTCAGAGGCACGCTGCACCGTCCCTACTGGTCCCGACTGGCGTACCGACAGGTCAGAGTGCAATGCGGCATGGCATACGCAGTGCCTCTAACGGACGACTGCAGAGTTTTGCAGATGCGGGAGTATCAATAGTGCAATAAGAGACCTTTACATTATTTCTCACACTATTTTGGTGTATTTGTGTTTGTTCGAGCCCAAGTACTTTCCCGGTCAGTGGCAAGAAGCCACACAGTTCAATGCAGAAATACATACACATTGCGTGAAAAGATGTAATAAAGTTGAATAGCATTACTGTCAAAAGCTGCTAAATGGAGGTCCCCATAAACCCATTGGATTATACAGCTTATACAGCTGTGTCACAGCCAGCCACAGGTTTCAAGTCCGTCATTACATTGCTAGCTGTGAGACGGACCGAGCAGCTATAGCGCCTCCTTAGTGTTTCTTCTTCGCTGTTACTAGATGGCATGAATGTAATATACCATTGGAAAGTTGAGAAATCGGTCTGTTTGGTGGTGAGTACCACACACGATTTCTTTCGATATTTTACGAGTTTTAAGCAAACACTTTCAGGTTTTGTTTGGTTTATTCTCCCCAATCCCATCAAGAAAACACCCCCCAGAAGTTGTGCAGTGTGTAAAGCAAGGAAGAAGAAAAGTGATACACGATATGAATGTGAGAAACTCTAGTGGCGTTGAACATGCCTGCATTTTTCGGGTATATCACACCAACAAAAACTTCTAAAACAGTGTTATCTTCATTCCTCAACAATTCAATAAATAGTGAGGATAGATTTATAAAGAACTGTAATCAAAAATATATATAACTTTGAGGAAAGTTTGTAAGACAACATATGATGATTTTCGTAAATTTAAATAGTAAATGTATGGTCAACTGTGGGAAAAATATTAGTAAGTCACTGGGTGAAATGGGAGAAAGATGAAGAATGGATGTGAACTAAAATAAAGTAGGATATGAGAAATATACTTAAAATGCACTTAAACTGGGCAGTTCACATTCGTATTCGTAGGCAGGAACAAATGTCAACAGAACACTATGCAGCAAAACCAATTTCTGTTTTATATGAAACGAAAACAAATATGGAATTATTTACTCCAACAATCAATACAGATGCAAGCAAAAATCGAGCAGAATACAATCAGCTTATTCACAGTGCAGTTCAAAGAGTGCAATACACACGGGAAGTCATATATCAGGAACACAATGCGATGAAACCCAGTTCTGTTTACTGCGAAACGAAATCAAATACGGAAGACATTAAATCACTCGATAAGAAAGCGAGATGATGTACTGATAATTTTGCAGTGCTCCAAATGTCATGGCAGAGAATCGAGGTCATGTTACCGGAAGTCCCCCTAATGTGAATTTCAACCCCCCCCCCCCCCCTCCCACTACACACACATCGCTCTGCTGAGACTACCGGACATTGACTATGCGAGAACTGTCTCCAGTGTTCACGAGATCCAAATTGAATCACATAACTGTAGTGCTTATGACGGGGCAAAACTGCACTAGAATGTTGGCTCCCACAAAGATAATGCACTAAGACTTATACAAAAAACCTTAAGATAGTAAACACTAGTCTAGAAAGTAAAATACAAAGGTACAATTCACTTTTTCGAAGAAATACGTGGGAACAAAAATTAAACTATGCACTGTGAATAAAACAAACTAATATCGCTCCAGGTGCGTCTGTGGAAGGGGTGCCGCAAAAATGCGTGAAAGGACCAGAGCTGTCACGACGGTCCCACGTGGCACGCACACATGCGAGTCAGCAGAAGAAGCAACGGCAGTGCCAACTGAGCTGTCGTATAGTACAGACGCGAATTTCGAGATTCTGTAATTTCAGTCCGCGGATCAGGAGGGTCGAGCTTAACGCGAGCTCCCCACAGACTCATAAGGATCTTTGTTTTTCATTCTCCCTTTGCTTCATCATGTCTGCGAAACACACAGCACCCCCACGATCACGAGAAAAAGATTCGTTTTGTTCCGGACATGCTTCCACTGTTCTCCTGCCCTCACACAACCAGACGACACGCTCGTCACCGAGGAGGGTACACCGTCTGGGGTCGGTGTTCGAGCGGAACTGTTATGCAAAGACAATTATCGCGATCGACGGTTAATGGACATTGCGAATCAATTTCATTTTTGTCACTTGTTCATTTACTCATTTGACAAAATAATTTTCGGAAAGTGTACTTATCAATTTCCTGTTACCACACCGTCGAACAAAGTGCGTGGGTGTCAGTAAAGTCGGATCACTCTACAACTGACATGTAAGCGGCGATACCCACACGTTCCCGCTTCACTGGTGACCCCAACACGATCGCTACGCTAAATACGCGGTGATGAACTTTCATCAGTGTGAGTGATGCAGAACCACAAGTGATCTAACGCTTTCGTCCTCGCGTATGAAGAGTGAGTTCACGAACAAAACTTCGTGAACTAGGCGCTAAAGCAAGGTGACAGCTTTGGAAGAACTGCAAAAGACAATAGACAGTGTACAACAGACAATACTTGAGCTGCTAGTGCGCAACCAGAGACTGGAGAACAAGTTTACGGGAGTGGCAGAAAGCACAGGATGTGTGTTTTGGTTAGGCTGCCCTCCATTTGGCCCCGTGGCCCAATCATGTGGTTCAGCCAAGTGGAGGCAGTTTTCATGAGCAACATCACCTGTGACCTCGCCAAATTTGGACATGTCATGAGCCAGCTAGATCAAGACTATGCAGCCAAAGTGTGGGATATCACCACCACGCCGACATAGTCTTCATATTAGTGACTAACAGAGGAGTTAATAAGGTGAATTGCATCACTGCGGGAACAACAGGTGAATCAGTTGCTGCGACAACAGGAGAGATTAGATTAGATTAGATTAATACTAGTTCCATGGATCATGAATACGATATTTTGTAATGATGTGGAACGAGTCAAATTTTCCAATACATGACATAATTAAGTTAATTTAACAACATAATTAAGTTAATATAACAACTTTTTTATTTTTTGTTTTTTTTAATTTTTTTAATAATTTTTTTGTTTGGTTTTTTTTTTCTTTTTTTCTTAATTTATATCTAAAAATTCCTCTATGGAGTAGAAGGAGTTGTCATTCAGAAATTCTTTTAATTTCTTCTTAAATACTTGTTGGTTATCTGTCAGACTTTTGATACTATTTGGTAAGTGACCAAAGACTTTAGTGGCAGTATAATTCACCCCTTTCTGTGCCAAAATTAGATTTAATATTGAATAGTGAAGATCATCCTTTCTCCTAGTATTGTAGTTATGCACACTACTATTACTTTTCAATTGGGTTTGGTTGTTAATAACAAATTTCATAAGAGAGTATATATACTGAGAAGCTACTGTGAATATCTCTAGATCCTTAAATAAATGTCTGCAGGATGATCTTGGGTGGACTCCAGCTATTATTCTGACTACACGCTTTTGTGCAATAAATATTTTATTCCTCAGTGATGAATTACCTCAAAATATGATGCCATATGCAAGCAATGAGTGAAAATAGACGTAGTAAGCTAATTTACTAAGATGTTTATCACCAAAATTTGTAATGACCCTTATTGTATAAGTAGCTGAACTCAAAAGTTTCAGCAGATCATCAATGTGTTTCTTCCAATTTAATTTCACATCAATGGACACACCTAAAAATTTTCAATATTCTACCTTAGCTATATGCTTCTGATTAAGGTATATATTTATTAATGGCGTCATACCATTTACTGTACGGAAGTGTATCTACTGTGTCTTATCAAAATTCAGTGAGAGTCCGTTTACAAGGAACCACTTAGTAATTTTCTGAAAGACATTATTGACAATTTCATCAGTTAATTCTTGTTTGTCAGGTGTGATTACTATACTTGTATCATCAGCAAAGAGAACTAACTTTGCCTCTTCATGAATATAGAATGGCAAGTTATTAATATATATTAAGAACAACAACAGACCCAAGACTGACCCTTGTGGAACCCCATTCTTGATAGTTCCCCAGTTTGAGGAATGTGCTGATCTTTGCATATTATGAGAACTGCTTATTTCAATGTGCAATGACAGGAGGCCATCGCAGTTCCTGCGCCATTTTCAGAGCCTCGCACAGTCCGACATGGTCCTAGACTTGCTATTGCGTGCTGTCTGGATGCGCAGCCTTCCAGCACAAGTGCAAGCAGCCATTGCTGCACAAACAGAAATGCAGCTGGACACTGTCATGAACTTGGCTGATAGGGTGTGTGACGCACCGGCAACAACACCCAATACCACCGCCGTGGCAGCCTACAATGCTGTTGCTGTGCCTGCAAATTTGGCTTTGTTGTGATATGTGTCTCCCGTAGTTACCAGTACAGATGCCAACCTGCCCTACCTAGTTCGAGACCTGGCTGCAAAGGTGGCAGTACACAGGTCGACCAGTTGGCACACTCACAAACAGAGAGCAGCAGTCCCCATAGTGGCACAGATTTCGATACCACCGATCTGGCTCCCACCACCATCAGTGTGTTACCAGCCATTCTGGTGGTAAGCCGACAACATTAGAGCATCAGCTGAGTGGGCACTGCTGGTATCATTCCTGCTTTAGCTATAAAGCGACAAAGTGTCGGCCTCTCTGCTTGCACCCAAATGCCAGCTGCAAATGGGCCTAGGTTCACCCAGCTGCAGTGCAATATCCAGGCATCTCCTCAAAATGGAATGGCCTAGCAGCGTGAAGTACCTCATCTGCATGGGTTCCAATCTGTCTCTTTCCCCTTGATTTATGCTAAGAGCTTGCTGGAAGGCCTAGACAATCTCTTATGGTGGCAAACAACTCAACAATAAAAATGTACAGCACTTGTCACAGAAATTTGGATCCTGGACTGTGTCGCACCTTTCCTTGTAAGTTTGTTGTGGCTGATGTCAACAAACCAATCCGGGGTGCGAATTTCCTTGGTCACAACAACATATTAGCTGACATTACAAGTGCCCTTCTGATTTGACAACAAATTTGAAAATAGAGTTACAGTAACAGCTGGCTGCCTCGTTCAGTGTTAAACTAGTGAAGTTCCCCAGACCATATGCAGATATACTGGACAAATTTCCAGAGCGCACTTGTCTGCCTTGTGCACTGAGGCATGTCGAACATTCAGCAGTCCACCACATTATGACTACATGTGGACCACCAACCTCATGCTGTCCACATCAACTTGCACCCGAGTGACTTGCTGTAGTAAAGGCTGAGTTCGAGGCCGTGTTGTGACAGTGCATTGTTCGTCCACCATGTAGCCAATGGTCCTCTGCCTTGCAATTTGTGCCAAAGATAGATAATTTTTGGTGCCCATGAGGAGATTGGTTGGTTGGTTGGTTTTGGGGAAGGAGACCAGACAGCGAGGTCATCGGTCTCATCGGATTAGGGAAGGACGGGGAAGGAAGTCGGCCGTGCCATGCCCATGAGGAGACTACCTACCTTAAATGCACAAACGGTGCCAGACCGATACCTCAAACCACGCCTATAGAATTGTAGCCACGCCTTGGTGGGCTCTGTTATACTTAGCAAAATTAACTGCACGAAGGTGTTCATGCAGATCCCTGTGGTACCTGAAGACATTCAGAAAACAGTAATTATAATGCCCTTCATTCTTTTTGAAAGCTTATACTTGTCATTCGGTCTACAGAATATTGCCCAGACATAGCAGCATTTACTGGATGGCATTTTACGAGGCATATTTGTGGTATTTTATGTACCTCACTGATATCCTCATCTATTCAAAGTCATCTGAATGCCATCACTGCCACATAACGACCATCTTTCAGTGGCTGAGCGAGGCCGGCATAGTCGTTAATCCCTCAAAAATTATGTTTGGGGTCACACAAATTGAGTTTCAAGGGCATTTACTCAGAGCCACTACTGGGTAAGGTGCAGGGGATGTTGAACAGGGTGCACCCACAGACACACAAAGGCTTAAGCCACTATCTTGACATGATAAATTTTTATCGGTGCCATCTGCCTAATGCCACCACATTGCTGGAACCTCTGACTGTGGTGCTACGTGGTCCTACCTTGAAGCCGGCCAGTGTGGCAGTACGGTTCTAGGCACTTCAGTCTGGAACTGCGTGACCGCTATGGTCGCAGGTTCGAATCCTACCTCGGGCATGGATGTATGTGATGTCCTTAGGTTAGTTAGGTTTAAGTAGTTCCAAGTTCTAGGGGACTGATGACCACAGATGTTAAGTCCCATAGTGCTCAGAGCCATTTGAACCATTTTTTCCTACCTTGAAGGGAGAGACCCTTGTTAACTGGTAGTATGCAATGGAGAGAGGATCTATTAACTCCAAACAAAGCCTTGCAGAAGTGACACTGCTCTCTCACCTGGTGCACGACGCTCAACTGGCTGTGGTCATGAATGCTAACCAGACAGCTATAGGTGCAGTGCTTCAACAGCGCATTGGCAGCAGCTGGCAGATGCTCAGTTTCTTCTCATGGAAGCTTTCAGAGTGGCAACACACATGGAGTGCTAAGGATTGTGAGTTGCTTGCATTGTTCAAGGCAGTAAAATTCTGCCGCCTATCAGTAGAAGCTCATCCCTTTGTAATTTTCACCAACCACAAGCCCCTAACTCACGTATTTCAGTACAATAATACCACGTGTACCCCACACCAATACTGGCAGTTGGAGTACGTCTCACAGTTCTTCATGGACATCCTCCATTACCACAATAAAGAAAAATTTTAATGGAGCAAAAAATAGTACGTTCATAGTGAAAAATGCAACAGGAAATGACAGTGAAAGGAAGTTTGTTGACATTAATCAATAGCAGTTGAAACAGAAACAGCAGTATCTTTCATAAATATAATACAACAGTGAAAAATGACATTTCCTAACATTTATACAAACCTAGCAATGCACAGGAAGGAGTAAATTATCCACCTGTTGGCTCTCTTCCAAGATTTGTGTAGTGATCTTGAGGATGTTATGCGTATAAAATAATTTTGAAAACAAATTACTCTACACAGAGTATATGCAGAGTTTGTTCTACTGGACAAGTGAAGACTATGTTATGTATCTTAAACCCACTGCATCATTTGAGCACATTCCGTAAACTGACTTAGAGACAGTGGATGTCGTAAAGAGTTTGGTGTATCCACACAGTCTGTGTTACTGATGAGAATTAATTCGCCTTCATTACACAGAATAAATCCTATATTATTTGTATGGGGCAGTTTCTTCCTTTCCAATTTCTCTTTCACAGACTTTGTGTAATGGACCCTTTTTTACACAGATTGTCATTACTGATATCAGGATGTTTCATGTTGTTTCAGATGAAACAAGATCTGCCTTGGTGAAACTATGCCTAGAAGGAGTAAATGTTGATCCTCCTCTAGATACTAACAAAGTTGCTGACAGCCTTAAGGGCTACACAGGATCAGACATAAGTAATGTATGTAGGTAAGTAAAATACAATTTGTTGAAAATCAAAGTACACTACTAAGGCAGAACATTATGACCATCTTTCTTCCATTTAAATGAGGGAAGCTGATAACCAAAGCAACTTGACAAATATGATTTTCCAGTGAATATCACAGATGTGACATGGCTTGAAAAATGAAACAGTGCTGGAGGAGATAATAGTGCTTGAGAGCACACAATTCATGATTCATGATTGCTCATGTCTTTCTGCACCCATGTGTGTGCACTAATTTATCCATTGACACCAATACATATTATGTCATTCAGCATTACAGGATTCACCTTAGAAAATAGTGTAAGAGAAATGTGTTATCTTCTCTAATTATCTTCTTGTTTCATTATGTTAAATGATGCACCAGAACATACTGGCATCTTGGAGATCACCTGAACAACACACACATCATGAGACATAAATAAATAGGCCAGTGATCACAATACCATGTTATGAGTGGCATCCATCTGTGTTTACCTCAGCATTACACAAGGCAATTAGTAATATCCCTGTTATGATCAAGTTTTTATGCCAGTGGTTGACTCACAGAAAATTACATGAATGATCAGTATATTCTTGCTTATAAATGTAGACTGTCACTAATAAAATACTAAATAAAGTAGTTAAACATATTAGTAATAGTATTAACTGAAAGACTTTGAATATTCTGTACTACTGTCAGTCATGCTGCATGGCAGCTTATGTAACAGTGACCCAACTGCTAATGGTTGACACAGTAATTTCATTTCATAAATAACAACAGGTCACACTTATCTCTGTAACATAATAGACCATTATATGAATAAATCACTGCTCACTGTTATGATTTAAGCTACTTCATGAAACCATCATTTTCTCATATATCATATAACAAATTAGAGTTAATAAGTCCGACAGACAACAAGCAGCCTTGTTTAACTTTCAAAGAGGAAAAATTCTGCGCAGTATGAAGCATGAATTATGGATGCCAGTATGGAATCAGAGGACAATTGAGCCACAGGCTAAAATCCTACCTACATGACAGACAAGAGAAAATAATCTCAGATGGGATTAACATGTAGGTAAGAGGGCTGGAGTCCAAATGGGGAATGGTAAATTATGGAGCCCTACAAGACTCTGTCCTCAGTCACCTGCTATTTCTTATCCACAAGCATTGTGATACACTATAAAACATCCACAGATGTAGAGTTTAATGCCATATTATTACTTGCAGATGTTCTGAACTGGTTCACAGTAAATTCCCTGACAATAAACCTCATCAAAACCAATTATATTTACCTCCATTCTAATCAGGAAAGCCCATAAGAAATTAACACTGCACTTGAGAGCCATCAGATACAGTGGGCATATTGTTTGAAATAATTAGGCATACTAATGAATAACAGGTTTAACTGTGAACATCACATCCTTCAAATCTTGAAAAGGATAATCTCCCAACTCTGAGACATCAACGTCTCAAAATCTGCTTATTTTGGTTACTTCCAGTCGCTCATCTTGTGCGGCAGTTCACTGATACTGAAAAAAGTCTTTATCATCCAGAGAAAGATTGTCAGAGTGGTGTGTGGACTGCCTCTAAAAATTTCATGTCCTAATCTTTTGAAGCAAATAGAGATATTAATTACTACCTCTCAAAATCTCTTTTTGATCGTGCCATTCATGCGTCACAATACTTCTCAATATGAAATAAATGAATGAGTACTGCCATCGCCATAACACAAGAAGGAAATGTGGCATACAATAAAACTTGAAGAATTTTCTCTAGTGCAAAAATGTGTAAAATGCACTAGCACAAAAATCTTGAACTCACCTCCAAGTCATATTAAATCCCTACAAGGCAGTAACTGAATGTTTAAAAGTAAGCTGGAGCAGTTTCATCTTGAAAAAGTTTCTGTTCTCTAGACAAATTCTTTAACAGACACAGGTAAGAGCATTTTCCATATCTACCTGTGTTTTGCTGTTTTATTGTCTCTTTCTTCTTTAATTAGATCTTATAAATCACATTGTGTCCTGTAAGTTATAAAGATGGTTACTGTATTTTATAAATCAAAGGCTGTGTTTAGGTAATATCTGAAATTTACATTTTAAACTCTGTATTGACATAAAAATACAAAATGAGTTAACAGTTTCAAGTCATTCCACAAGCATGTGTGATCACACAATAATGGATAAATGGAATGTGTATCAGAATAAATAAATAAAAACACATTCCACTATTTCTCTGGCAATTTCAGTTTCTATCTACAGTGAAAGGAATTTTTCCTCATCACATAATAAGTATTCTCAATGGGTTACAACTTAGATGACATTGCAGGCCAATGGATAGAGATCATAGCTTTTCAACAAGCTGTGTGTTAAGTAAACATTGGATTTAAAATGGTGAAAAATTGCAGTGTATATCATGCAATGAAATAGCAATAAATGGTACAGTTGGACAGTTGCAATATATCACTGTCTATCTCACAGCCTCTAGTGAACACAATAAGTGATAACAAACAGTAACTGGTGTCACATCAGACTGTAGCACTTGATATTTCTGACACATGATGCTTATGAACCAGTACTAATTACCTGTTGTGCTTTGCAGTGACAATCATTGCTGTTGTCAGAATGATATAGAAACTTGAAGCGGGCAAGATCAGAGAAAATAATGCTTGCTCAGTTTAGTTGTACCAGACATTTGAGTATTGACTCAGATGCAAATTGATGCTGAGGATTCAAACACAAATGGCAGAAGGTCACCTATGTTGTGGTACTGAGTTATGGATTCTAATGTGTTATAGATTCCAGAGCTCAGTATAAAATGCATGAAATGTTACTAAAAAAACCACCCCACTTGATCCTGAAACAGTAAATTAAACCTTTGTGTAATTATTCATGTTTTGTGTGCTCTTCTCAGGGATGCTGCCCTTATGGCAATGAGGCATAAAATATGTGGCAGGAGTCCAGAAGAAATTAAGAAAATCAAGAAAGAAGATGTTGATCTACCAGTAACTATGCAGGATTTTGATGAAGCATTAACAAGATGTAAAAAAAGTGTATCAGCAGGAGACATTGCAAAATATTAAGTTTGGATGGAAGAATTTGGATCTTGCTAGAGACCTTGAAGTGATGATTATTTTTTATGAAGTGTAAAATGACATGTGATATAATTTTCTAGCATGTTCAGACTGAAATAAAGATTATCCATGTATGGTATTCTTAAACTAATCTTTCCCATACTCACTAACCATTATTACTGATTTGCTCATTTTTTGAAACAAAATATTTACTAATTGTTTCTGGACTATTTGTTAAGATTTACTGTGGTGTGTTCTATAGAATCGAACAAAGATATGAAAATTGTTTTGCCTCATTCTCATTAAGAAGAAAGAATTCTTATTGTAGCGTTTGGCTGTCAGCGTTAGTCCTATGTACTTTATATGGGCAGTTTTCTGGTATCAGAATGAGCCCAAGGAGCTTTAGAATGGATAATATATTTTTTCCTTATCCCTTTTCATACATTATTTTTTAACTTAATCATTTTTCATTGTTGCATATTCTAAACTTTTTTAAATTGTTGTTCCTAACCAACCTATGGTATACAATATAAGAGATATGGGATAAATGATATATTAGCATCATAAATACCAGAAATATTTATGTGAAATGGATGAGTACCCCAAAAATATGTAGTTTACATGTCTACATCTACATCTACATCTACATTTATACTCTGCAAGCCACCCAAAGGTGTGTGGCGGAGGGCATTTTACGTGCCACTGTCATTACCTCCCTTTCCTGTTCCAGTCTTGTTGAACTTCATGCATATATGTTAAGTTATTGAGCCAGCCATGCAGTTTGTATACAAATGCACTATGCTAACACCCAAATCTGTACATAAATCAAAATGAACCAAATCCAAAGAAAACACATTAGGTTGGCTAATGATGGTGTCACACACTGCGTGGTGCCTAGTGGAGTACAAATGTAAATGACATACACATTACTAGGACCAAAATTGATAAAGTACAAGAAATTCTAGAACATATTAGCTTAAAAATATGTTGTAGAAATCTTAAGTAATGACCAGTACAATTGGTGATGCACCACAACTTTGTATAAAATACAAAGATAACAAAGTACATAAATTTAAGTACCTTGGGGAGATCATCAAAGAAAATTGAGTGAAAAAAGAAGCACTTTGGAAGTGAATGCAAGAACTCAACAAAGCACATCAGGCATAAAAGCAATCTAAAACACAAAGTCATCTCCTGAAAGACATCGATAAATTATTGTGAAACCATTTTGTATTGTCTCAGTCAGAACCAAATGGACGAGTCACAATATTTTTTTCCCATTATTTTGCACTTAGGAGAACTGTCCTACTTCCACAGTGATGTCAAAGGGGTGGGGGAAAACTGTGTAGCAAAATTTGGCTCTTTTGAGTTTCCCACCACCTTTTGATTTTCGCACCATTTTGCACTTATAGCAGTTTACCTATGTCAGAAGGATGGGGGAGGGGACAAAATCTGTCAGAGTTGCATGGCATCATTAACGATGATGTAGATGAGGGGGAAATCTAGCAAAAATGCAGACTATCCTGAAACTGGCCTAGCCCAACTACTGAAGAATTCATTAATCAGCAGTTGCGGGCATTATTGAGGAAAGTATCAATCCGGTGGAGCACCTGTGGTGATCATCCCCAAAAAAGAGTGTGTATGGATAGCTCAAAATCATATCAGTTTTGTTTTAGTTACAGATAACTCAGTAGTCGCATGATTACAGGTGCTTATCTGATCTCAAATGTAGCAGAAACTATGGATAATTTTGGATAGACTCCACCATGGACTTAAAGAGTGGTTATCACCAGCTAGAAGCAATACTGGAAGACCAGCCAAAAATGCATTTATTGTTCCTATGGGTAACTACCAACACTGGTATATGCCATTTGGATTAAAGAATGTGGCAGCCACATTTCAGCATTTGCCACATGGATTTTAGCAAGGTTTGAAAGCAAGGAAGTGTACGGTACATTTGGATGACGTTGCTGACCTTGCTCAGGATATGGAAGAACAAGTGCTACTGTTAATGAAGGTGTCTGACAGTTGCGCACAGCACATCTAAGACTGAGTATTGAAACATGTGATTAATCATGAAGAGGTCTGGACTGATGCTAGTTGGTAAGGGCCATGCAAGATTTTCTGCACTGTGTTCTGAGGAAGAGCTATAGTAGTTTTTGGTTTTATTGAATTGTTATAGAAAGTTCAATGTGAAATTTGCAGAGGTAGCATGGCCACTTACTCACCAACTGAGAAAAGGAATGATGTGTCATTGTACATCAGAGTGCAGGGATGCAGTCAGTAAATTAAAAGAATTGTTAAGATCTTGTACAGTGTTGATTTTTTCAAACTATGAAAATGAATTTGTATTGTCATATGATGCAAGCAATAATTTGCTTAGCTGTTTATTGAGTTAGGAAGTGGACAGAGCAGAGCATGCAGTTGCCTATTCCTCACATTGATTGAATACATTGTAAAGAATTTACTCTAAAACAAAAAAGGAAATGCTTAAGCCTCATATGTGGCATAACATACTTTTGATGTTACTCACATTGTAGTATACTAAAAGTAATAACAGGTATGTGGTGTTGACACGGATATTAAGTTTGAAGGATCCATCAAGCAGATTGATGCACTGGATACTGAAGCTTAGCGAGTTCAATTTTGAGGTAATCCATGGACCAGACAGAACACAAGGGAACGCAGACGGCCTCAGTCTCAAGGTTTGTGTATTATGGTGAGTGGGTCACACAGCTGCAGAGTGATAGAAAGCACAAGATCCGATGAAGACTGCAAGTTATGCAGCTACAGTTCATTCAGCATGGTGGAGTGTTATGTAAGAAAAGAAAACAAGGACCCCCATCTTGTGATTCCAGCCACACTGTGGAAGGAAATGTTGAGACAGGTACATGATCATTTGTTAGCCAGCCATGGGGGTTGAAGAACCATGGAGCAGCATATAGCAAAACAATATTGGCAGTGGACACTTGAAGAAGATGTAAGACTGTACATGTATCATGTGCACAGTGGGTTGAATTAAGCCATCAGCATATTCCACTGCAAAGATTAACAGAGGCTAGTAAATCATTTGCAATGATTGATATGGAGATCTTAGGCTCTTCTAAGGTTTCTGAGAGTACAAGTCTGTCACACTGTGAGGTAGTATATGGCCAGAAAATGCCTTCACTATTTGAGGTAGTGAAGGCTAAAGTAGGGAGGAATGGAGAATAGGTATGGAATTCCACAAGAGCTTTACAGAAGGTATGGAATGAAGTGTGCAGGAACGGCTCTGCTAGGAGGGGCTAAGGCGGTGGGCGAATTTGTTGAAAGAAATTGTTCTGACACCTTTTCTTGAAATGAGGCCATTTATTGGCAAAAAACCAACAGATGCGAATTCAAATGGACAACATGAGTCAGGCCTGGGAAGGCAAGGGTGAGCCAAGATGTAGTGGTGGGCAAAACATAATTTGCAGCAAACTTAGGTGAAGTTAAAGAAAAGTGGTGGCTGCCATTCGGACAAGTCTGAATGCCATGGCAGCTACAGAAACAAAGTCCTCGGTGCCGCAGCACCGGGAAGAGAAGATGATGTTCACAGCCACAGGGCGCGTGGCAGAGAGCGTTTTCAGCTGATGGGCAGCAGGGTACCTCCAGCGCAGCCATGCAATTTCCTCCACCCTGATTGGCCAGGAGCCGAGAAAACCACAGCAGCACCATGGAAAGTTCTGAAGCATGACTTGGTCAGCTTTGCCTAAGTGGTATTACCTCATCAGCACATGAGGTAGGTGCGTGATTGAGATTGCCCACCTTGGTGGTGACTTGCTGCTGCCAGACCATGGGACGAGAAAATTACAGGCAGCTGGATCTACTGGCTAATGCTTGACCATAACAAGAGAATGAAATAAACCTTTTGAAATAAAATAAAGATAGAATCCCCTACTATCTGGCTCAACCTTACAGAAGTGCAAAGAGCAAATACAAAGGCCCCAGAACATCTTCAGTGGATGGGGTAATGAAATGCTAAGTTATCTGAATACCATGTAGGACAGCTGGTATGTTAACAAGCTATTACACCCCAGAGGGAAAGGTACCAAATTCTTCACTTATTACCGAGGTCCATACTTCATTAGTGAACATGAAGCTACAACCTCCTCCAAGTACACGAGACATCCATATTGGGCATATCCATCTGCCTTAGGGTGTACTCGACTCTTTACTGCCATTACTGGTGTCATTTCCAAAAAAGGGGAAGATGTAGGAAGGAGAATGTAACACAAGTGGAGTGGATTACTTCTGTGCAATCTGCATACAAGTCACTTTCACATTAAGACAGACAGTTAAGCAAATGTATAGAGGAAATGACAGTGTACTAAATTTTCTTATAGTTTTATAAGATGCATTTTATAGCTCATATCATGTATCACATCCAGCTCCATAGCTGAGAAGTCAGCTTGATTGATTACCATACAGAGGACTTGGTTTTGATTCCCCATGCTGCCAGAAATTTTTCATTGGTGGGAGGACTGGAACAGGCTACACGCAGGTTCATGATGCCAGTAACTGAGGAGATACTCGACCACATCATAATGACACCATATTTATTCAACAATGGCTGGGGGTTAGGTGTGTTGACTCCCGCTCCTCCATACCACATCCACATGATGCCATTAGTTGATACATGACACAGTGGTTGGTCAGGCACAGTTCACTCATCTGTGGCAAGAACAGCAGTGCTTATATTTTATTGCTTCATATACCATGATAATGAGAGTGTCTGAATGTATTATGTGCACATGATGAATGAGTTTTGTTTTAATTTGTATGTATTTTGACTGAGATGTTAATTTGGTGGTTGCAATTAGTGGATGAATTTCATTCTTGTGATATTTTAACAGCTGTGCAGGAAATATCTTTTGGGTTGTCTGAATTGATTCTAGTGTTTTGTTAGTATAGTAATTTGGGGATTTCTATTGTTTTGCAATGGTGGGAGATGGTGTTTGCTTATTTTTCTCTATAAATATACTGTAAGTGAGGTATAGCTACTAATGTTTTCAGGTTGTAGATTTAGATGGAACATTGGGAGAGGAAGTAACCCACACAGTTGGTACATGGTACAGCATTAGAGAAATTGTATTACTGGAATGGGGTGGTGTGCAGTGATTTTGTGACAATGGTTCAAACTGTCACAGAGATGTGCAAGATACAGCTGTTTCTCAAGGGGACAGGAGCAAGAAGATGCCCACAGGCATCCTCACAGAACAAGCATATTTCCAAAACACAGGACCCTACTGGGCACAATCTGTGTGTGACCTAATTAGAGTTATCAGCACTTGCTATGAGCAGGGATGTTCAAGGGGAACAGAGTGCTTAGAGCTATGGAACAGTGGGCCACTGTTGAATGGTACAAAATGTGACATCTTGGGACTGACTTTTCAGCTCCCAGCAACAATAACAAGAGCTATGACTCTGAACATAACAAATTTACTGCTGTGTTTTCTTGATAATCCTCTACATCACTCCATACTGACATCACTCATTGATCATATAGCTGCACAGAAAGGGGCACATAAGTGTGGAACAGATGTTCCAATAGATTCAGTAATATTGCAGCAGGTACCAGCACAGAGTCATGGTAATTGTAATTTAATCCTGGGGCACCATCTTAATCCCAGTCCGAACCTCTGTCTATGAATGCTAGAGAACCAACTGTCGACCCAAAATTCCAGTCTATTACATACTGATCAAGTGTGTCAGCCCCAGAGTGCTGAACAATTGTGGGTCTACCAGCCTCCATAAACCATGTGATCAAGTGAACAAAGAAAGAAGGCGCTCAATGTAGAAATTGTAAATAATGGTGTCAGAGGACAGAGATGCTACAGTGTTAGGTTATTTTAAATGATTAACAGGCTTAGAACAAGCCAGGGATTCAGAGGACTGAATATTCCTGAAGAGGAAGATGTTTTGTGTAACACAGTCCAGACTTCACAACCCATTGAGAGTCAGGCAGGTGAGCTGAATATGAAATCTTGTTACTGGGTGCTAGAATTCTGCTGGCACAGCATGCTGCAAGACCACAGTCTGCCACAGTGGTGGGCTGAAATTCCACATGTCATGACACAATTCTACACTTTCATGGTCACCTACATGACTAGAGACAGGGCCCTATCACACCGTAGCTGTGCAGAGTTACTATACATACTCATTACTCAGCACCTACCAGCACTTTTATTCATACTATGATTGGCTCTGGGATGTCCAACAACAGCTGACACCACCTCTAGGTCAGCTGTCTCTGTGGGGCAAATCAGCTTCAACTTCACCTAGCACATTGTAGGAACCACTGCTAGAACTGATAGTTTTGGGTCTGGAACTGGGACTACCAAGGGAAGACGTCCTTTAGGGTGTCTTCATCTGCTACCCTAGCCACCATCAAGAACCCTGGGCCAAGTGCTGGGCATCTGTGCATCTGACTTGCTGTTCACAGTCATTGCCTCATAAGCCTGCTGGCTGCCATAGGTGCCTACCATACATAGTATAGCTGGGGCGCTAGCTGTGGTCTTCTGCTGAGGCAAGCATCATTGCCTTTAGTACACAAACACTCCTTTGAGCTGGACATGTAGCATGGAGCTATACTGAAATAGTGACCATTGCCTGGGTGACCACTGGGATGCTGTCATCAACCTCTGTACAGAAGTCTTGCAGCATAAAGAATATTATTACTGATTGAGTTCTCCTGATCTGCACTTGCTGTGATACTGGTGGAACACAAACCACACTTCCCACACACTTCATTCTAGGGCAGAATTGGACATCTGGCTAATAATGATGTCCACACCCTGAAAGCATTACACTGTGTGTGTATGTGTGTGTGTGGGGGGGGGGGGAGTGTGTGTGTGTGTGTGTGTGTGTGTGTGTGTGTGTGTGTGTGTGTGTGTGTGTGTGTGTGTGTGTGTGTAGAGAGAGAGAGAGAGAGCTAGAATATCACTTTCTGTTTATCATTAGAAGGTCTGTACCAGTCATTCTGACTGGTGAGCATTGTTTAACATTCAATAAATAGTGTATGCCTTTATTTAATGTAATTTGGTGGTTTATAGCTTCTGTAAAAGACAAGAACCTATTACAAAAAGTGGATAACTATAAACATTTTTATCATAAAATGGCACCCAGTTATGTAGTCTGCAGAGTATTTTTTACATTTATCATCTCTACATGTGCAAAAATGGATTTTTACATCTGCTTAACTTATTTTATTTCATTCTTCTGATCATCCCTATCTTTCTTTCCATTTTACTTGATGTAGTGGAAGTGCAAACGTGTGTTTCTTGCTGCTCTCTGTCAGTATATTGTTGTGCTCTGCAGAAGTTCAGGGCTCCTCATTATTGTGGCTCATTGGTGTTTCCACATGTGTAGAGAATTACTGAACTACTTGAACAGTTTACCAGAAGAAGAGTCTGCACGAGAAGATATTTATGATTCTGATGAGTTGGATGATAAAGATGTCAAAGATGACACAGAATATCAGCTTCATGAAACAGAACATGGGGAATCATCTGAGGTGCAAGATGAATATTCAGAACCTGTAAAACAACACACAAATAATCCAGTTCTTATAGATTCAGTTCCTGTGTTGCCTCAAACCCCTACTCACAGTCAAGGAAGAAAATGGAAATAATCACATTCATCTCAGCATCTAGAAGCTAGAGTGAGGAGACTGCACCAAGTGGAAAAGTGTGGACTTGACTGCACCATGTCATGCACCTGGGAGATCAGTGCATCATAACATGTTGGAAACTATAGGGCCAACATGTAATGCTAAGAAACTTATAGACAGATGGTGATAGACAGAGGGTGTTACTTGAGTGCATTGTGAGTGCTAATAGACAATAATACTCTACAAATCATAAATACTTTACAGAAATTATAGCCCAAAAAGTTAATCAACATGCTTAGGTGGTGGCAAGTGTGAGGCCCGCCATTTTTTTCTCGCACTATGGGAAGACTTGATAGAAGTAATGAGTAGGTTAACAAGTAGAGGCAAGTGTGGGGCCCGCCATTTTTTCTCGCACTATGGGAAGACTTGATAGAAGTAATGAGTAGGTTAACAAGTAGAGGTACTATACAAAGTATGTTGCTGATGATGTCATCGATGATGCACTTGATTGGTCATCAGATGTTCCCAACCCCACCCCTCCCTTGCCTGACAAAGGTCAATTGCCCCTCCATAAAGTGGTCAAAAGTGCAAATTTTGGCAGGAAATTCAAATTTTGATGGGCAATTCAAAACATAGCCCAACTGTGCTAGCATCTTTCCTGTTGAAGTAGGACATTATCCTAATTCAAAAATGCAAGATGGCGGCCAGCCCATACTGGGACGAGCTCTACAACATCATAATCCAAGAACAGGAATACTGGCACTGGCTGTATTACATCACAATCCAGCTCAGACCTTTTGGGCTATTTACAACAGCTTGGTGGGTTTCCTATGGAAGGAGGTCTGTGGTCCAAAATATAAATTTGAAGGAAATTAAAAATGGTCAATTGTCATGCTGGCTGACCTGGAATACTGGAACGTTCATTTCTGAGGAAGAGGATGTGGAACAAAAATGGAAAAAATTCAGAAACATCGTCCAGTACGCCTTAGATAAGTTCATACCGACTAAGGTCCAAAGCGAGGGGAAAGATCCACTGTGGTATAACAATCATGTACGAAAGGTACTACGGAAACAAAGAAAGCTTCATCATAGGTTTAAGAGTAGTCGAATCATAGCTGATAAGGAAAAGCTGAACGAAGCGAAAAAGAGCGTAAAGAGAGCAATGAGAGAAGCATTCAACGAATTCGAACATAAAACATTGGCAAACAATCTAAACAAGAACCCTAAAAAGTTTTGGTCATATGTAAAATCGGTAAGCGGATCTAAATCCCCTATTCAGTCACTCGTTGACCACGATGGAACCGAAACAGAGGACGACCGAAGAAAGGCAGAAATACTGAATTCAGTGTTCCGAAACTGTTTCACTGCGGAAAATCGTAACACGGTCCCTGACTTCAGCCGTCGCACGGACGCCAAAATGGAAAATATTGAAATAAACGATATCGGAATTGAAAAACAACTGCTATCACTTAGTAGCGGAAAAGCATCCGGACCAGACGAGATACCCTTAAGATTCTACAGTGATTATGCTAAAGAACTTGCCCCCTTTCTATCAGCAATTTATCGTAGATCGCTGGAAGAACGTAAAGTACCTAGCGACTGGAAGAAAGCGCAGGTCGTTCCCATTTTCAAGAAGGGTCATAAATCAGATGCGAATAATTATAGGCCTATTTCGCTTACGTCAATCTGTTGTAGAATAATGGAACATGTTTTGTGTTCTCGTATTATGACGTTCTTAGATAATACAAATCTCCTTCATCATAACCAACATGGATTCCGCAAACAGAGATCATGTGAAACTCAGCTCGCCCTATTTGCCCAAGAAATTCACAGTGCCGTAGACACTGGCGAGCAGATTGATGCCGTATTCCTGGACTTCAGGAAGGCATTTGATACGGTTCCGCATTTACGTTTAGTGAAAAAAATACGAGCTTACGGAATATCGGACCAGGTTTGTGATTGGATTCAGGATTTCCTAGAAGAAAGAACACAACATGTCATTCTTAACGGTTCAAAATCTGCAGATGTAGAGGTAATTTCGGGAGTACCGCAGGGAAGCGTGATAGGACCTTTATTGTTTACAATATACATAAATGACTTAGTTAACAACATCGGTAGCTCCGTGAGGCTATTTGCAGATGACACGGTTGTCTACAAGAAAGTAGCAACATCAGAAGACTCGTACGTACTCCAGGAGGACCTGCAGAGGATTAATGCATGGTGCGACAGCTGGCAGCTTTCCCTAAACGTAGATAAATGTAATATAATGCGCATACATAGGGGCAGAAATCCATTCCAGTACGATTATGCCATAGGTGGTAAATCATTGGAAGCAGTAACGACCGTAAAATACTTAGGAGTTACTATCTGGAGCGATCTGAAGTGGAATGATCACATAAAACAAATAGTGGGAAAAGCAGGCGCCAGGTTGAGATTCATAGGAAGAATTCTAAGAAAATGTGACTCATCGACGAAAGAAGTAGCTTACAAAACGCTTGTTCGTCCGATTCTTGAGTATTGCTCATCAGTATGGGACCCTTACCAGGTTGGATTAATAGAAGAGATAGACATGATCCAGCGAAAAGCAGCGCGATTCGTCATGGGGACATTTAGTCAGCGCGAGAGCGTTACGGAGATGCTGAACAAGCTCCAGTGGCGGACACTTCAAGAAAGGCGTTACGCAATACGGAGAGGTTTATTATCGAAATTACGAGAGAGCACATTCCGGGAAGAGATGGGCAACATATTACTACCGCCCACATATATCTCGCGTAATGATCACAACGAAAAGATCCGAGAAATTAGAGCAAATACGGAGACTTACAAGCAGTCGTTCTTCCCACGCACAATTCGTGAATGGAACAGGGAAGGGGGGATCAGATAGTGGTACAATAAGTACCCTCCGCCACACACCGTAAGGTGGCTCGCGGAGTATAGATGTAGATGTAGATGTAGGCACTATAACATCATAATCCAGCTCAGATCTGTTGAGTTGAAACTTCCTGGCAGATTAAAACGGTGTGCCGGACCAAGACTCAAACTTGGGACCTTTGCCTTTCGTGGGCAACTGCTGTACCAACTGAGCTACCCAAGCATGACTCACGGCCCGTCCTCACAGCTTTACTTCTGCCAGTGTCTCGTCTCCTACCTTCCAAGCTTTTCAGAAGCTCCCCAGCGAACCCCCAACCATGGGGTAACTTTGACCAGTGACATGAAAAAATTATTAGGTAAATTAATCAGTAGCTAGGTGGCTAGCCCCCAATATACAATATTCAGTTTCAGGAACTGTTTGTGTGTTCTGATATCACACTTATATTGAAAATTTTGGTCAAAGTATCCCCATTTGATGGTACCACCTTCCCACCTGAATGATTTTTAGTAGAAAACAGAGCAAAGAAGAACAACACAAGATAAACAGGGTCAGGGCTTTATTGGAGGTGAATGGTTCATCAGAAATGACTAAAAGCAGTAGCTGCAGTAAGCAAATTAAATCTAACATTCTGCCATTTCATATAATGTATCATAATGTTCAGTCTCTCACTAACAAATTGCAAGAACTAGAAATAATACTATGTTCTGACCTAAATGTTGATGTTATCTGCATAACATAACATTGGCTAGAAGAACCACAAATAGAAACTCTAAAGATCCATGGTTTTTCTCTAGTCAGTTCATTTTGCAGGTCTTATTATAAACATGGAGGGAGAACTATCTTTGCAAAGCAGCATTTGAGGTATAAAGCAATCCGAACATATTCTGAACTGAATAAAGAAAAAGTCTTTGAAATGGTGGTTATTGAACTTACTGACATTCAACAAGTTATTATAACTATATACAGATCCCCTGATGCTGACATAAAAGAAATCCTGTATAAATTTGATATGATGTTAAATATTGTAGAACTAAAGAAAAGAAAATCATTTGTGGGGACTTCAACATAGACTTTTTGAAACCCTCAAACTACAAAGATGAATTACTGTACATGACAAAGAGTTTCAAGTTAATCCCCACAGTAAATACACCAACACGAATCACTAGGCGTAGTAAAACTGCACCAGACCAAATTTTTATTCAAGAAGCCTTTTCTCACTACAGTAGTGAAGCAGTTAAGATGGGATACAGTGATCATGATTCTGTGTTGTTATCACTGGAATTATGTTCAGAGAAAATATCTCCCATTAAAATAACTGAGTGCAGGGATTTCACTGATGGCATTATAACAAACTTTTGCAACATAATAAGGTGAGGAACATGGGCTGAAGTGTTTAATGAAACAGATATAAATAGAATGTTTCATAACTTTCATGGATCATATAAGTACTATTTTGACACAGTCTTCCCACTAAAGCAACATAAATTAAAACCAACCAGAAACAAAAGTTGGATTACTAAGGGCATAAAAATCTCCAGTGCAAGGAAAAGATTTCTACATTTGTATAAAAAACAAAACACTTTATCATTAGAAATGCAAAATTATATCAAAGAATACAGTAAGATCTACCACAAAGTTATTAAAGAGGCAAAGAAAAGGGGGAATGATGAATATATCTGCAAATCAAACAACAAAACACGGGCCGCATGGAACATCATCAGATTTGAAACACACATAAAACCAGTGGCAAAAAATATTAACTTAAAGCTGGAAAACAAACAAGTATCAGATGCTACCTCTGTAGCTAATATCTTCAATGAGTACTTTGGCAAAACTGCAAATGATCTTATCCAAAGCAACTTTCAGAATACTAATATGAACTACATTGAGAACTATAAACCACTGATGGGGTCTTTGTTACCCAAGCAGGTCACACAGAGTGAGCTCATACTGGCAATGAGCTCATTAAGGAAACTTTATGTTGTTTTGATGAGATTCCGGAATGTATTATAAACCAAACAAAATGATAAATTGTAGAACCTCTGAAGCATGTTGTTAACCACTCCTTTTCCAAAGGTACCTTTCCAAATTTTCTAAAGATTGCAAAATTAGCACCCTTGCACAAAAATGGAGCCACAGACAATGTTAACAATTACAGACCTGTAGCACAGCTTAGAGGCTTCTCAAAGTTCTTTGAGAAGCTCTTTTATAATAGGTTGCTAGAGTTTGTTAACAAAAACTCATTGCTGTCAAATCATCAACATGGCTTCAGGCAATCTAGATCCGCAACCACAACAGTCTATGAATATTTGCACACCATTCTAAAACCTGTAGATGAAAAGGAAATGGCTACTGGAATATTCTTGGACCTATCCAAAGCATTTGACATTTTAGATCATGGTATCCTGCTATGTAAGTTGGAAAGAAAGGGAATTAGAGGTATTCCAAATCAATGGATTGGATCATATCTTACTAGCTGGCAATTAAAAGTTTTTCTCAGACAGGACGCAATAACTGAAAACGTTTCAAGAACAACAACATACACTTCAGAAAAAACTACCATTAAATATGGTATGCCACAAAGATCAACATTAGGTCCTATCCTATTTCTCTTGTATGTTGATGACCTGAATGACATTGTCCATGCCAAACAGAAAACTTTATTTGCAGATGATACCATTATTTCGATTACAGGGTCAGACCGAAAAGAGCTTCAATTAACTACAGGTGCATCATTGCTGGAGCTAACACATTGGTTTGAGAAAAATAAACTTATAATTAACACTGGGAAAATGGTGGCCATGAACTTTCATATGTCCCACTATAAACAACAAAATGAACACGCATTGAAAATAAACAACAAGATTGTAGAATTAATGGTGATGTTAAGTTCCTTGGAATATATCTGCAGAGTGATCTCAAGTGGAATACACACATTAAAGCTCTTACAATCAAGCTATCATCAATCTGTTGAATGCTACGGATACTAAGCACAAGCTGTAATAGAGAAATAGTAATACAGGCACATCATGCACATTTCCAGTCAGCAATCAGATATGGAATAATATGCACCCTATAGTCTATTTGTTTTCAAAACCCAGAAACGAGCTATCAGAATCATCTGCAACATGAAGAGCCAAGGATCATGTCACTCTCTTTTTCCTACTCTAAAGATATTGAACCTTGCATGCCTATATATATTTGAAACAATAGTCTTTGTAACAGAATATTTAAGAACCTCCAATGCCTATCAGCTGAAGAGCTCTGTGCACAATTACACAAGAAGAAATGGCAATAACATTCGTGTCTCCTATGCTAGAACAACAGCCTACCAGAAAAGTGTCCTTCATAGAAGCACACAATCGTCTAAACCACCTCCCTAACAACATCAAGTTGGTAAAGCAAGACAGCTTGTTCAAAAAAAAAGCTGAAGTCATTTCTGATGGACCACAGTTTCTACTCTGTAAATGAATACCACTCAGAATGAAACAGAATTTTATAATGTTAAATTAATAAACATTTTATGACAATTATTTGTTTATTAAAGTGTACTAGCTGTACATTTAATGTTGTTTGAATGTAGATATTTGTAGTCCACAGCATTGTATTGATATATATATATATATATATATATATATATATATATATATATATATATATATATATATATATATATATATACAGGGTGGTCCATTGATAGTGACTGGGCCAAATATCTCATGAAATAAGCATCAAGCGAAAAAACTACAACAAATTAAACTCGTCTAGCTTGAAGGGGGAAACCAGATGGTTGGCCCACTAGATGGGGCTGCCATAGGTCAAATGAATATCAACTGCGTTTTTCTTAAATAGGAACCCCCATGTTTTATTGTGGCAACGGCCTTGCCGCAGTGGATACACCGGTTCCTTTGAGATCACCGAAGTTAAGCGCTGTTGTGCGTGGCCGGCACTTGGATGGGTGACCATCCAGCTTCCATGCGCTGTTGCCATTTTTCGGGGTGTACTTAGACTTGTAATTGAGGAGCTACTCGGCAGAATAGTAGTGGCTTCGGTCAAGAATACCGTCTTAACGACTGGGAGAGCGGTGTGCTAACCCCATGCCCCACCTATCCGCATCTTCCAATGAAGATCACATGGCGGTCGGATGGTCCCGGTAGGCCACTCGTGGGCAGAAGACAGAGTGAGTGCATTTTTAATTACATATTCATGAAGTACATAAAGAAATATGAATGTTTTAGTTGGACCACTCTTTTCGCTTTGTGACAGATGGCGCTGTAATAGTCACAAACGCATCAGTACATGGTATCACGTAACATTCCGCCAGTGCAGACAGTACCAGTATTTGCTTCATGATACATTACCCGTGTTAAAATGGACCATTTACCAATTGTGGAAAAGGTCCATATCATGTTGATGTATGGCTATTGTGATCAAAATGCCGAATGGGTATGTGATATGTATGCTGCTCGGTATCCTGGATAACATCATCCAAGTGTCCGGACCGTTCGCCAGATAGTTACGTTATTTAAGGAAGCAGGAAGTGTTCAACCACATGTGAAACGTCAACCATGACCTGCAACAAATGATGATGCCCAAGAAGGCTGCTGTTGCAGCTAATCTGCACATCAGTAGCAAACAAATTGCGCGAGAATCGGGAATCTCAAAAACGTCGGTGTTGAGAATGCTACATCAACATCGATTGCACCTGTACCGTATTTCTATGCACCAGGAATTGCATGGCGATGGCGACGACTTGGAAGTGTACAGTTCTGCCACAGGGCAAAAGAGAAATTACGGGACGATGACAGATTTTTTGCACGCGTTCTGTTTAGCGACAAAGCATCATTCACGAACAGCGGTAACGTAAACCGGCATAATATGCACTATTGGGCAACAGAAAATCCACGTTGGCTGCGACAAGTGGAACATCAATGACCTTGGTGGGTTAATGTATGGTACGGCATTATGGGAGGAAGGATAATTGATCCCCATTTTATCGATGGAAATCTAAATGCTGATTTCCTACATGATGTTCTACCAATGTTACTACAAGATGTTTCGCTGCATGACAGAATGGCGATGTACTTCCAACATGATGGATGTCAGGCACATAACTCGCATGCGGTTGAAGCGGTATTGAATAGCATATTTCATGACAGGTGGATTGGTCGTCGAAGCACCATACCATCGCTCTCACGTTCACCGGATATGACGTCCCCGGATTTCTCTCTGTGGGGAAAGTTGAAGGATATTTGCCATTGTGATCCACTGACAATGCCTGACAACATGCATCAGCACATTGTCAATGCACGTGCGAACATTACAGAAGGTGAACTACTCACTGTTGAGAGGAATGTTGTTACATGTATTACCAAATGCATTGAGGTTGAAGGACATCATTTTTAGCATTTATTGCACTAATGTGGTATTTACAGGTAATCCCACTGTAACAGCATGTGTTCTCAGAAATGATAAGTTCACAAAGGTACATGTATCACATCGGAACAACCGAAATAAAATGTTCAAACGTACCTGCGTTCTGTATTTTAATTTAAAAAACCTACCTGTTACCAACTGTTCGTCTAAAATTGTGAGGCGTATGTTTGTGACTATTACAGCACCATCTATCACAAAGCGAAAAAAATGGTCCAACTAAAATATCCATATTTTTTTATGTACTACACGAATATGTAATAAAAAACAGGGGTTCCTATTTAAAAAAACCGCAGTTGATATCCAATTGACCTATGGCAGTGCCATCTAGCAGGCCAACCATAGCGCCATCTGGTTTCCTCCTTCAAGCTAGACAAGTTTCGTTATTTGTAGTTTTTTCGTTTGACGCTTATTTCGTGAGATATTTGGCCCAGTCATGATCAATGGACCACCCTGTGTGTGTGTGTGTGTGTGTGTGTGTGTGTGTGTGTGTGTGTGTGTAATTTTTAACTTCGTGAATCATTTATTGACCTGTCCAATATCTGTACAAGATGTCACAGGACCAAAGCTAAATACATAGATAAATAAATAAACATAATCAAAGAGTACTTTAAGCTATGTCCACCACAGACTGAGTCTCCCCATAGCGACCCATATTGAAGAGTATAAATCACGTAGACTCACAACAATTGAAGGCATGAAGGTACTTAACAGAGGCATGTATTTGTTCTCCCATTACTCCATAAGCACATGGAGTAGCAAAAGGGTCCAAACACCTCCCCCTCCTCTGTCTGTCTCCTGTCTCCCAGTCTCCTGTCTCCCTCTCTCCTGTCTCCCTCGCTCCTTTCTCCCTGTCTCTTGTCTTTGTCTCCCTGTCTCTTGTCTTTGTCTCCCTGTCTCTTGCCTTTGTCTCCCTGTCTCTTGTCTTTGTCTCCCTGTCTCTTGCCTTTGTCTCCCTGTCTCTTGTCTTTGTCTCCCTGTCTCTTGTCTTTGTCTCCCTGTCTCTTGTCTGTCTCCCTGTCTCTTGTCTTTGTCTCTCTGTCTCCTGTCTTTGTCTCTCTGTCTCCTGTCTCCTGTCTCTCTCTCTCTCTCTCTCTCTCTCTCTCTCTCTCTCTACATGTCAAGAACTCCAGCTAATACTTGACATAATAGAACATCAGTTCAGATATGTCGACCATAAGTAGTATCTCCTTAACGATCCATATTGCAGAGTACAAGTCACATGTGTTCACCCCATTTGAACACTTAAAGGTACTTGTCAGTGGTATATATCGATTCTCCCACTGCTCTATATGCAAGTAGAATAGCAAAAGGGGCCAGTTAGCAGTTATTTAAGATATTCCCCACAATGTGTTGTATGTAGGCTTGTAGACTATACACAGCTATCTTTCTAAGGTTTGAGGCATAGCAGAAGCGGCATCAAAGTTTTTAACACCACACGCAACACATTTGTAAAGGTTCTTGTGTAAGAAAAAGTGCTATAATAGTCCATACAGATGTGTGGACGACTTTGGCTCAGCCTACCATATATTTTTTTCAAATATACGGGACACCTACAAAAATACTCCAGTGTCACTCTCTGACACAAAGATGACCTAGGCATCCACTAAAACAACTTATTGATCCTATTTAACTGGAACTGAAATGGATCAACAATTGCTTTTTGTGACTGGAATATGATAATAATGACTTTTACCATCGATATTCATGTAAGGAAATTGCATTTCAGAGATAACAAAGAGCCATTGTTATTTATGTAAAACAAGTAATAAGTAGTTAAAAGAAAGAACACTATCACGTTTAAAACCATTTAACATTTTTATAAATCTTTTCTGTATAGTGCAAATATCATGCAGTCATTCAAGTTTGCTTATTTACATATTTTGCACTGCAGTGAATATTTTCACAAATGTTTCTGAGAGTCAACTCTCTGGTATACATTTCTGTGCATGGGAAAGTGAAATTACATTGTAGCATTAAAGAATTCACGATCATAGATTCCAAAACATTGGTCTTTTTACATGACCAGCACTTAATCATTTTTTAAAAAATACGTTATATGAGTGCATTTGAGCCCGGAAGGCAAATGATAAATTCTTTAACCTTAGGGAGGATTGTTATTGGAATGTTTTTCTCCTTAAATAGATCGAAAATTCCCACCCACCTATCCTGTACTGCTACAGTGTTAGCATTCCATTCACATAATTTTTCTGCTGTAATTGTTTTAGCCATACAAAATTCATCAAACAAGAGTGAACAATCAAGGATTGTATTACCCATGTCTTGTACTGTGGAAATACTGGCCTCTTCATCTGACCATTTTAGTTCTGATTTCAAAGTAGACCAACATAAGTCAGTGTTATACGGAAATTTCTGACTCCATGAAACTAGATAGTCATATGCTACACAGTAGAAGATATTTGCAGATGAATAAAATCTATCTTGAGCTGCTCGGTCACACACATACAATTTCAGTAAGATGGATTTAACTTGGACAAAAAATTATTATATCCCCTTCTAACAGCCATGTACCGCAAGTCTCTAGAGGAAAAGAAGGTTCCAAATGATTGGAAAAGAGCACAGGTAGTTCCAGTTTTCAAGAAGGGTCATCGAGTAGATGCGCAAAACTATAGGCCTATATCTCTGACATTTATCTGTTGTAGAATTTTAGAACATGTTTTTAGCTCGCGTATCATGTCATTTCTGGAAACCCAGAATCTACTCTGTAGGAATCAACATGGATTCCAGAAACAGCAATCGTGTGAGACCCAACTCGCTTTATTTGTTCATGAGACCCAGAAAATATTAGATACAGGCTCCCAGGTAGATGCCATTTTCCTTGACTTCCGGAAGGCATTCGATACAGTTCCACACTGTCGCCTGACAAAGTAAGGACCTACAGAATATCAGACCATCTGTGTGGTTGGTTTGAAGAGTTTTTAGCAAACAGATCGCAGCATCTTGTTCTCATTGGAGAGACGTCTACAGCTGTTAAAGTAACCTCTGGCGTGCCACAGGAGAGTGTTATGGGACCATTGCTTTTCACAATATATGTAAATGACCTAGTAGATAGTGTCGGAAGTTCCATGCGGCTTTTCGCGGATGATGCTGTAGTATACAGAGAAACTGCAGCATTAGAACATTGCAGCGAACTGCAGGAAGATCTGCACCGGATAGGCACTTGGTGCAGGGACTGGCAACTGACCCTTAACATAGACAAATGTAACATATTGTGAATACATAGAAAGAAGGATCCTTTATTGTATGATTATATGATAGCAGAACAAACACTGGTAGCAGTTACTTCTGTAAAATATCTGGGAGTATGCGTATGGAACGATTTGAAGTGGAATGAATATATAAAATTAATTGTTGGTAAGGCAAGTGCCAGGTTGAGATTTATTGGGAGAGTCCTTAGAAAATGTAGTCCATCAACAAACAAGGTAGCTTACAAAACACTCGTTTAACCTATACTTTAGTATTGCTCATCAGTGTGGGATCCGTACCAGGTCAGGTTGACAGAGCAGATAGAGAAGGTCCAAAGAAGAGCGGCGCGTTTCATCACAGGCATATTTGGTAAGCGTGATAGCGTTACGCAGATGTTTAACAAATAAAAGAGGCGCTCTGCATCGCGGTGTAGCTTGCTCTCTAGGTTTCGAGACGGTGTGTTTCTGGATAAGGTATCGAATATATTGCTTCCCCCTACTTATACTTCCCGAGGAGATCACGAATGTAAAATTAGAGCGATTCGAACGCGCACGGAGGCTTTCTGGCAGTCGTTCTTCCCCCAAACCATACGCGACTGGAACAGGAAAGGGAGGTAATGACAGTGGCACGTAAAGTGCCCTCCGCACACACACCGTTGGGCTTGCGGAATATAAATGTAGATGTAGATTTTTTACCTTTGTTTTTAGTAGCTTATAACAATGCAATGCTTACGCAACACAAATATTCTGCCTTTAAGTTTCTAGAATGCTTGTTCAAAAGATATTTGGCTGACTGTGCGCAAAGCATAACCATAATTCTGATTCCTTATTACTGAAAAATGAATACAAAGTAGCAGAACACCCTGGTTCTGACAGGAAAAATGATTTTAAAGCAGGATACAGTTTCACAATCCTTAAAAGTGCAGGCAATAATGCTAACCACCTTGCTCTGCTGTAACTCAGTACTTGCTAATATTCAATATTCACAACATCACAGAATTCTGTATTCGTTCCACCAGAACACTGTATATGTGGAAATGCTTATAAATTTTACACACATTGTTTTCCACACCAGTGGGCTACTGCTGTTACTGTGGTGTTGTGAATTATATATGCCATGCAATCAATCCCTATAGGAGGCTTTTTAGGACTGACTTTTGATTTGCTGGAAACATTTTGTTTAGCCCCTCTCTTAACTCCACCAAACATACTATTCATTTTATCAGCTGAGAGACACACAAATTTTGACTTCCGGTTATTGGCCTGTAGAACATGTTGTACATGCTGATAAGACGGCTGATGTTTCATTTTCAACAGAACAGAAATCTGATAACTTCACATGTACCCCACTTACAGGTTTGAAATATCTGACAATGAGAGGAAGTAATTTAGTTGATTTATGATTGCTGGTATCAATAGAAATGCTTATAAAATTCATTTCATTAAGGTCTTCAGTAAGAAGCTCTTTGCACGATGGCTCCAATACATTGTGAACTATACATTCTGTTTTTGCCCTTGCACAACTAAACTTGGTATCATACAGTTTCTTAATCATTTTCAATGTGCAGTCCATGGAACTATAGCTGTGTCTGTGACGTACAGTGTGGTAGGTAGATGTTCCTTCTACGCAGCCAATTTTAATTCTTCATTGCATGAGACAGAATGAATTTGTAAAAGTTACGAACAAAGAAAAAAAATTGCAGTAGTTAAGAACGAAAGTATAAGATTTCAATATTACAGTATTGTGTTAACATATGTAATGCTCTACTGGGTACAAGGGTGCTCATTTTTAATGATGTTGCAGCAGCTATTGAACCCAATTTATGTTTCTTACAAGGGAACCTCCCCACCGCACCCCCCTCAGATTTAGTTATAAGTTGGCACAGTGGATAGGCCTTGAAAAACTCAACACAGATCAATCGAGAAAACAGGAAGAAGTTGTGTGGAACTATAAAAAAATAAGCAAAATATACAAACTGAGTAGTCCGTGCGCAACATAGGCAGCATCAAGGACAAATGTCAGCTCAGGAGCGACGTGGTCCCGTGGTTAGTGTGTGCAGCTGCGGAGAAAGAAGATCTTGCTTCAAGTCTTTCCTCGAGTGAAAAGTTTAATTTTTTATTTTCAGACAATTATCAAAGTTCAGGCACTCACACATAATCAACTTCGCTCTCCAAAATTCCAGGACATGTTCAGATTTGCTTGGACATATTCAGGATTTGACGCTCTACACAATGAATAATTTGAAACGTTAAAAACCGTTAAAACATATGTTTTGACAGAGCACAGGGAAAACCGTGCGACTGTGAAACTGTTGCATTCATTTGTAGCAGTTTATGTGACACTCTTATGTTTTCATCACTTTTTTGGGAGTGATTATCACATCCACAAGAGAACCTAAATCGTGCAAGCTAAAACCCATTCGCCAAGTGTACAAGTTAGGTGGGTCGACAACATATTTCTGTCATGTGACGCACATGCCGGCACCTGTGTCGTATAGAATATATCAGACGTGTTTTCCTGTGGAGGAATCGGTTGACCTATGACCTTGCGATCAAATGTTTTCGGTTCCCATTGGAGAGGCACGTCCTTTCGTCTACTAATCGCACGGTTTTACGGTGCGGTCGCAAAACAGACACTAAACTTATTACAGTGAACAGAAACGTCAATGAACGAATGGACAGATCATAACTTTGCGAAAATAAAGAATGTAAGCTTTTCACTCTCACGCTAACCAAGGGACCACGTCGCTCCTGAGCTAACATTTGTCCTTGATGTTGTGCACGGACTACGCAGTTTGTATATTTTGCTTATTTTTTCATAGTTCCACACAACTTCTTCCTGTTTTCTCGATTGATCTGTGTTCAGTTTTTCAAGGCCTATCCACTGTGCCAACTTATAACTAAATCTGGGGGGGGGGGGGGGGGGGGGGTGCGATGGGGAGGTTCCCTTGTTAGAGGTTTGTTTACGGTTAGGCCGAGGCTGCGCTTGGGAGCGTACTGCGGCCACGCCGGCCGGTGGGGGACACGCCGGACGCTTCGTCAACATCGCACAGAGTATTTCCCCAACGTCGCCCCATGCCTCTATTTGCGCTCCAGCGGCGCGAGAAATTTCAAAAGACTGAGTGGTGGATAGGACTTCATCTAGAGTCGGATTTGCCAACTGAAGGGCACGTTGCCTAGCTTCTTTGTCTGGCGCCGATGGCATAATAGCATCCCGTACCAAGGAATCGGCGTAGGATTCTTTGTAAACTTCAGTAACAAATTGACACTTTCTACTGAGGCCGTGAAGTTCAGCAGCCCAAGCGCGATGGGATTGATTTGGTTGTTTTTGCAACGATAAAAGGCAACACGAGAGGCTACCACATGCTTTTGCTTTTGAAAATAGACGGAGAGAAGTGAGCACATTTCAGCAAAGGACAAAGACGCAGGCTCTTTCAAAGGAGCCAATTGCGACAACAACCGATACATTTGAGGTGAAATCCACGAAAGGAACAGAGACTTACATGTTTGTTCGTCCGCGACATGAAATGCCAAGAAGTGCTGTCGAAGACGGTTTTCGTAATCAGACCAGTCTTCCGCCGTCTCGTCGTAAGGAGGAAAAGGAGGTATAGACAACGACAAGAGACGCCCCGCATTTGATGCCGTGACGAAATCACGAATCACATTTGTGAGAAGCGTTTGCTGTTCTATGAGATCTTGCAGTAGTTGCTCTAAAGTAGCCATGGAAACATGTGGGTCAACGATGGAAAAGAAAATTCAATACCTCGTCGCCAATTGTTATAACTTCAAGTTGAAGAAATATATTTCAAGGAAGATGCAATACATGAAAGTCACAGATCAAGTAAACAGAGTAAGACGGGTGTACACTTTCACAGTCAAATCACAACTGAGTCCGAGTCTAGCGGCTGCTGGCTGGCTGGCCGCTTAGGTGGGGCGGGTGCTGCATGGCTGGCAGACAGCGCCGCATGTAGAGGACGCACTTTGAAAGATTGGCGAGTCACAACAATAGAGAGAGTCAAGACTGATCTGATGTACATTCATTACTTTCCCTAACCACAGAAAAAAACTTGTTATAAATTTGGATTATGTAATTTAAACTGATGTTATGTACAGTACAATTAATATTGTGCATGCATGTTGCTCATAAGTTAAGACATTTTTCCTTCAATGTTGCAGAAAGGAAAATTTTGTTTTCTTATGATCTATTACTTGAAAAAATGGCAGGGCTGCAAATAAGCATGTGTTACCCCAATAGCAAGACTGAAAATAAAGGGAAGAAAAGTGAAATTATATGATGATGAAGACTAGTTTGTTACCCTTTATTGAATAATCAGACATGAAAGACTTACCTCATAATTCATGGTAAGGGTGACATATGTCCAGTGGTAGTTCTTTCTAATTAGTGACTGTGGTGCCCTGCGTTAATACTTTTCTGTTTACCTTCTATGATGTTCTTAATTTCAGAATTATAAAGCAAAAAGGTAAAGAACATCATGCAGTTTGCTTCGCATTGCGAGAAATCTTTTCCTTATCTCTGAAGATGCTATTATGAATCACATAGTCTCCACTACGTCCTACATATGAAACAGCAAATTCCAAAGAAAGTGATAAAAATTTATGAAATTGAGCCTTATTGAACCATGAAGTCAGATCCTCTCAGCAGGCTGCACTTGTCTGAAATGCTTGCTTTGCTGTTGCATGAGAAGTTCAGAAAAATATCATAGGAATGAGGAGGAAAAGACCATGTTTCACAGGGTGGACAAAAAGGCAACTGGAGAGAGGGATTTAAGTTGATTTTGACATAATAATATTGTATATTTTGGTTATCAGAAATCAAATTTTATATCACGTAGTCAATCAAGAGTACAGGTTGTTGGGATGACAACTTTAAGTGGTTATTCCTCCTAAAGTATTTGATTGAGAAACGCAATTTTTTATATTTATAGAAATTACTAGTGAACACAGAGAGCCCTGTGTGTAAGCATTTTTTCCCCAACAAAAAATATGTTGAACTCAAACTGAACAGCCTAGTTGTTTGAATAGAATTTTAAATTTAAATTGTTGTGCCAACAAGTTATTTATTATGTTCACTGTACTTCAGCTCACTCCTTGGATAAATTTTGACTTGTTACATCATCAATAACTCATGGTATGAAGTTCTATAATATTCTGATTAGTTTTGTTAATGTGTGAGTTCAAGAAATTTTAATTCAGAAAAAATGATTTCTAAGAACTGCCAGAAACCCAATCTACATAAAATTCCGAGGGCCTAATTAGTAAGTTAGAAAGAAAAGTCTATGGGTATGATGAAATGGAAAATAATCTCAATAAATGATAGGAAAAGAAAAGGATTCCTCAGCTCCATGAGACCAATGCCGGAATCATTCCTTAGTTTCCACCAGGGGCCATCCTTCCCACTTTTCTATAATTTTTTAGTTTAAAAAAGGGGCAAGTGGAGATGATGAAAGCCAAATGAAGATAAATCTTACAGTAGCACTGACATCAACAGTTAGTTTTATGTACTCATTCTTTACAAGCTGGGTCAAGACACGTGCAACAGAAGAGACAATGAGAAGTAAAAGGATGCACTACAAAGATATTTCAGCCCAAAGGGAGAACAATCCAGGAGCATCGAGGATGGAAAGATGTATGCTGAGCCATAGACCAAAGAGACTGGAAAACTACTGAATTTAATAAGACGTAGTTCTTCAGGACAGCACCACAAAGCTGGCAAGAACATCCTTGTGACCAGTGAAGACAGCAGCAATGTTGAGAGTGGGCCATCCACAGGATGTTCTACAGGCCTCCACTCGACTGAAGACCTGGTTTATGAGAGAAGCTCCGAGAATGACACATCATGCAGAAATGAAATTAGATGACTCGACTTTTAAAATACCAGGGGAAAATCAGCTTAAGCAGGCATCACCACAGGTGGGATTGAAGGCAAGCCTAAACTTGAAGACACAGTGGACTCCGATTCCAGAAGATGGCTGGAAATTATTAATGATTGCATTTGAATGATCTTGGTCATACAAGCTCCTCCAGAGCATGTTAAAGAAGCTGAAGAACGTCCTAAAAACGTGGACAACTGTCGCTTCAGCCCTGTACATTACAGCTATTCTTTAACAAATCTATGAAAAGCAGACAGAAATTGCTTGGTAAACTCCAACAGCTATCTTCCGCTTTTGTTGCAAACTTTTTTTGTCATCTACAGTAAAACTTGCAAGGACCAGTATAAGCAGCTGGTGGCATCTTACTTCTTAACTCAAAACTCATGGGCAGTCTACTGAGGATTTGAATTCACACAAAAAGGTGATTGCCTTTTCTAAAGGACTGAAAAATTCATGAACTGTTGACACCCATCATAAAAGGCTACTGAATATTGAAAGCAAACATTGGAAAAATGTTCTTCAGCATTTAATAATTATAATAAGTTTCCTGGACCAGCAATGTCTGCCCTTGAGAAGAAGTACTGATAAACTTTTTCAGCATGACAATGGAAAGTTCTTTAAAGTCATTGAATTATTTGAAAAAGTTTGGAGCTGTGATGATAGAGAACCTGTATAGAACAAAGAAAGGTAAGACAAGGGTCATTATTTTAGTAATGATGATGTCTGCAAAGTATTACAGTATCACTCTGGATTGCACACCAGGTATTTTAAATGTTGAGCTTATGACAACTGTGGTATGCTTAATCCAGGAGACATGACTTGGAGGGGTATACGACACCTGAGTTCTGGGGCATTTCCTGAGATTCCTTTCAATATCCAATTCTTCAAGCTCCACTCTGATGCAGGTTCATACTCAAGTCCTTGGAAGATAAAAAAAAATTCATTTTAGAATATGAGAGGTCAATGGTGTGACAGTGGGGTGACCATGAATGGAAAGTATTCTGGTCTCCAGAAAAGAATTTTATATTTGAACAAAAGAGCATTTTATGCACCATGTAGCAGTCAGTCATTCATTCTTGTGGTAAAGGATTCTGCTATGTCTTCTCAATATGCTGTTTCCATGTTTTTGACAGTGAATAGCTTCTACGATTTCTTCTCCTCCTCCATTCAGTGTTGGACTACCTTGAAGAAGTATCTTTCTAACTTGACACTAAAACTGCTGAGCAATACTAGGTGGGAAAGCTATATTGATGCACACAACTCCCCTGAAGTTTCAGGCTGGAGGAGTTTATGTCACGTTTGTTCACATATCAGAAGAATTCAATGGTATGACTGCTCACAAAACTATGGGACTTGTGAATCAAATAAAAAATTACACCTTTCTAACTTCTCCAGTAATCTGATATGATGTACTGCTTCACATCAGTGTAGTCAGTAAGACCCTCCTGCAGAGTACTGACATAAATATTTCTGAGGCTGTAGAAATACTTGAAAGTATGAAAGTATATTTTGAGAACTGCAAAACAGAAGAAAAGTTTGTGTCTTTCTTGACAGATTCCAAAGAACATACCACAGAATTAGAGCTAGAAGATCTAACGTTACTATTACTGAAACGTTTAGTTCTACACACGCAACTACATTTAGAGGTACAGTTAATGAGTCAAGCATCATTGACGTGCTGGAGTTGAGGCAAGAACTTAAAGTCCTTTCAGCGTTTGCAAAACCCAGAATAAGTCCAACAGATACTTCGAAGTTTATAGGAAGACATAATTTTTGTCCCGGTATTAACATTTCCCAAAGAATTCTCCAAACACTTCTGATGACAGTTGTTGAAACCATTGTACAAGAAGGGTGACAGAAACGAAGTAACCAATTATCGTTCTATTTCACGCTTAACTTGTTTCTCCAAGATTCTCGAGAAACTTGTACACAGAAGGATTCATTGAACATCTTAGTAAATACAATATTCTCAATAAAAGTCAATTCGGTTTCCAGAAAACATCTCAACAGAAGATGCAATATATACTTTCACCAACGCAATTCTTGAATCAATCAATAATAAAATGTCTCCAACTGGAATTTTTCGTGACCTTTCTAAGGCGTTTGATTGCGTGAACCATAAGATTTTTCTGAGAAAGGCAGAATTTTATGGGTTAACTGCAGAAGCAGGGATGTGGCTTGCCTCCTATTTAAAGGACCAGAAACACAAAGTCATGGTAAACAACACTCATGGGGAACCAGTGTCGTCTTCTTGGGGTACAATAAACTGTCAAGTCCCATAGGGCGCTATTCTGGGTCCTCTACTTTTCCTTATTTTCATAAATGACCTTCCAATGTGTACAAGGGCTATGGTGAAATTTACTTTCTTTGCTGATGACACGACGATTCTGGTAGACAATTCAACAAATACTAATCTTGAGATCACTGTAAATGCAATTTTTCAGGAGATCTTTAACTGGTTTACCTCTAATGGACTAACACTAAATTTTGAGAAAACTCTTTTGATTCAGTTCCATACAAGCCAAAATATCGAAGGTGAGATTAAAGTTAAATAAAATGATGGGAATTTAGCAAGAGTGGAATCAACAAAGTTCGTGGGTTTTCTTGTTAATAGCAATCTAAACTGGTCCTTACACTTTCCTTACCTATATAAAAAACGAAGCTCAGCAGTTTACGCTATTCATGCGATTGCATCCTTCAGTGACTTAAATACTTTGAAAGCTGCCTATTTTGGTTATTTTCATGCCCTGATGGCCTATGGAATTGTATTCTCGGGAAACCAGCCAAAGGCAAACAAAATCCTCATAACCCAGAAAAGAGTCATTAGGATTCTGTGTGGTGTCAAGTACAGACATTCCTGCAGGAAACACTTCCAAGAGCTGAGAATACTCACAACAGTATCTCAATACATTTTCTCTCTCATGTGTTTCTTGTGTAAAAACCATACCCTTTTTGAAATGAAGAGCATGTATAATAACTATGACACTAGGGTAAAAAATGATCTTCATCTTGAACAAAAGAATCTAAGCATGGTACAAAAAGGAGTACACTACTCTTGTATAAAAATATTTAACGCTCTCCCTCAGGCAATAAAAATGTCAGTTACTGATCCACATACTTTTAAAGATCAACCTAAACAATATCTGCTAAGTAAAACCATTTACTCACTGGACGAATTTATCTAAGAGAATATGTGAATTGATTTTGATCTATTGTAAGTCTGTTCAATGTAATTTGTAACTTTTTACAAAAAAACAATTCTTGTAAATATTTTTTCTATGTAATATATTATTCATTGTACAACCTATTATTATAAAGAAATGTCTCAAATTTATCTAAATGACATGTTCTACACCCAAGCGATTTATCACTACTGGGTCTACAGAACACGAATGAAATAAATAAATAAATAAAGAGAAGTTTCTCAAAACTGAAATTGATGAAAACATATCTCAGTTCAACAATGAGCCAATCTCATTTAAGTGAACCTCCAACAATATTTACTGAGCACAAGCTTGCAGAGGACTTAAATTATGTGGATCAAGTGAAAGAGTTTGCATAAGCAAAAGCCAGGAAAGTCTGATTTGTCTGTTTTTTTTTCCTTTTCTTAGTATTCAGAGGTATAGTTCTTTCGAATATTATGCTTTATTTTGTTCAATGTGAAATAAATTATTATTTATACCTTATTCTTCAAAGCAAATTAACATGAAAATTTTAAACTGTGTTGTAATATATTTTGTTTTCCACAGAGTAGATTATTGAGACATAACTGTAAAAACTGTTCATTTATGGTAACAATAAAGTCACATTGTTTATTAAAATAAATGTTAAGAGCTGGAGTTGTTAAATCATGTGACTAACTATTTAAGTCAAGTTACCACACATACCAAATAATGGACGTTTTTTAACATTACACAAACTTTTTTAAAAAATGGAGGTGGAGGGGGGAGGCGGCAATTTTGCAGCTCACATAGGGTGGCAGTGAGGCTTGTATGTATGACATCTAAGATTTCCAGCAGATTTGTATCTACAGCTTACCTGTAGCATCCAGGCTTCCTACGCATCAAGAATGAAGGCTCTGCTATGAATTTCTAGCACTTCTCCAAGACAATAAACTACTGAGGAGGATATCATTATTCCTGCACAAGTACTAACCTGCATGGTTCAGAATACAAGATTGCAATCATGACATCTTCAGCGATGTTAGAAACGAAGATGGCTGACCTGTTGATATGAATGCAGTCCAAAATAGTAGATCCAATTCCCCTGGCACTGCAGACACCTACCCCTATGATTTATCCACAGTGGAGGCTACCTAGCCATCAAACAAACCAACCACTTGTGCTCTGTACTTGTTAAATTGTGTAACTGAGTGGCCCAAAATCATATGTATGCATTATACAGCATTGTAACTTCTTCGGCAAATTAAACACTATTCAATACGGTTCTATACGACATCATGCACAGTATAGGCTCAGCTGTGTTTTGTATTTTTTAGATGCAATTTTACTCCAGGGTGTAGAACACGAAAGAAAACAAAAATTGGATGTCAAATAAGTTAAAAAGCCTTAAATATATGTTCATTTAAATGGTATGGGGTGACAGTTATTGAACTATATGAAATAAAATCATCATAACTTCTGAATGGTTCGCATTAGGAAGTTCAAACTGCGTGGTTGGCTATGGGGCATGATGAGAATTAGCACGCACTGTATGGTTTGATTTAGCGATGAATCTTATTTCATTTGTATGGGTTCATCAATAAGCAAAATTGGCACATTTTGGGGACTGAGAATCAGCAATTTATGATCAAGATGTCTCTTCACCCACAATGGGTGACTGTGTGGTGTGCAATGTCCAGTCACAGAATAATTGTTGTGATATTCTTTGATGGCACAGTGACTACCAAACAGTATGTGGAGGTTTTGGAAGATGATGTGATTTCCATTATCCAAAGTGACCCTGATGTGGTTCATGCAAGACAGAGCTTGACCCCACCAAAGCAGGAAAGTGTTTGATGTCCTGGAGGAGTACTTTGGGGACTGCATTCTGGCTCTGAGGTACGCAGAGGCCACTGGCATGGGCCTCGATTGGCTGCTATATTCTCCAGATCTGAATATGTGTGACTTCTTTTGTGGGCTATATTAAAGACAAGGTGTACAGGAATAACCCCAAAACCAATGTTGAGCTGAAACAGCCATTCAGGAGGTCATCAACAGCATCGATGTTCCGACGCTTCAGCAGGTCATGCAGAATTTTGCTATTCATTTGCGCCACATTATCATCAATGATGTCAGGCATATCGAATAAGTCATAAACTAAATCTGAATATATATAGTGATGTTTACATGTTGAACAAAGTATGGACATGCTGTAGTTTGTAACTGATTTACATTTTTTTTAATATAGTTCAATAATATTGTCACCCTGTAATAACAAACTTGTTACTATACATGTAAATGTCTAATACACTGAGGCGAATAAGATAATTCTTAGGCTGTTTTAGCAATGCACCAATAGATAGATAAGTCATTTTACAATACTTATTTACAGTGATTGCATTATTGCACCGAAATTGTAGAGAAGTCTGATTGTACATAATACTCACATTATTTGATATTATTTTGTAACATATACACATCAATCCGTTCTGCTAAGAAATTCATCAGTGGAGCTGAAGGACTTAGCCATCAATAAATGCTTTAGGCTCCTCTTAAAATGAACTTCATTTGTAGATGAACTTTATATGGCTGCTGGCAAGTTATTGAAAAAGTGCATTCCTGAATAATGCATACCTTTCTTGACCAAAGTGGTTGACTGCATATCTTTGTGAAGGTTATTCATATTTGTAATATTAATTCCATAAACTAAGTACATCATTTGAAAAAGAGGTATATAATTTTTAATTACAAATTTCATTAAGGAATGAGTATATTGGGAGGCAGTAGTTGGTATACTTTGTTTCCTAGACAGGCATCTGTAGGATGATCTTGATTTCACATTAGACAATGATTCTAATTATACATTTTTTGTACTCAGAAAACTTTAGCTTGACTTGATGAGTTACCACAAAGATGTACTGCAGGACAATCTTGTTTGTGACTGGAAAGGTCAAGATGAGACAGTGAAATGACATGAAATTATGGAGTAAACCACTAGAATATTATTGAATCTGAGCCATCTATGGTAATAATATTTACAAGCAAAAAAGAAGGCAATGGGGGATATCAATGTAGACAAATTTCATTAACTCTGTCCATTAAGGTTTTAATGACTGTCCTTGTCTTTGACAAAGGGAATGCCACAGCTGTAATGAATAGTGAAGATTATCATAAGAAGATTAATGACCTTTTGGAGTCAACTACTTATAAAAGGCTTTGTAAATCCCTAGAACAAATGTTTTAAGAATTACCAGTCAACTGGTAAAAGTGTCTTCTTTCTTTTAGGCCATAAGAAATTACTCTGCAGGACAGAAGCTTCTCTGCCCAGACCATACGGCCTACGAAAAGTGCACACACTGGAAGCTCTTTTGAGACTTATTGTGAGTGCAATGGGGCATCCATGCATGATGTGCTGTTATATCTAGTGCCACTTGTGCAATTGTGCTCTCGCAGAACTTACAGTTGTATTAAAAACTCAGTACATGTTATGGAAAAACTAGATGACATGAACATGGGCCCAGGTGATCATCTTACCAGCTTTGATACTGTGTTTTTATTTTTGATGGTTCTTTTCAATGAAGATATTTCAGATGTAGACATTTTTCTGACTGGTACAGTAGCTTTATTTAGACACTGTCTCACTACAACCTATTTCCACTGCAGAAAATGAATTTTATGAGAATATTGATGGTTTAATGCTGGGCAGCTATCTTAATTTAGCTATTGTCTATTTGTTTATACAGATTTTCTAGCAAAGAACACTGCAGACAGCCAGTAAAAGACCAGCTCAGTGGCATCATTATATGGATAATACATTTCTAGTGTGGTCATACAGTGAAGAGGAGTAAGCTGTCCACACGGTGTATCTCAGTAAGTTCAACCCAAAAAATTTAATTTACAATGAAAAAAAAGGAATGGGCAACTTAATTTCCTGGATGTATGTGTGGTCAAATGGGTGGATGGTACTTTGGGCCATAAGGCATACAGGAAAGCTACATACAATGATTGATACCTCCATAAGAATTCCAATCATCTTCCAAGACAATAAAGGTGTCATTAAAACCTTGATGGACGGAGTTAATGAAATTTGTAAAATAGTTTATTTACAAGATGAACTGAATCACTTACAGTCAGTTTTCAAGAAGAATGGTTTGTCCAGAAAGGAGGTGTACCACGCATTCCAACCAAGAGGAGAGAAAGCCATATACAATGACGAACAATGGCCATCTAATGGGAAAGTTTTCCTTCTATATCTTAACAAACTTTTGGATAGACTGGAAAAATTTTGGACAAGAACGGATTTGAAATGCACCTTTAGGCCCAACAAGAAGATAAAGGAATGCTTAAGATCAGCAGAAGATGTAGGGCATACACTAAGACACCTGGGTTGTATAAAATTCCATATAAATATAGGTAAGTATGCAATGGAACCACAAATAGAAGTGTTAACAACCATTTAGTTGAACACAAAAGGAACTGCTATGTGAAACATATTGACAAATCAGCCATAGCAGAACATATTTTTTGAGATGAAAATCACAAAATAAAATTCAGTGATACAGGTATTTTAGCAAAGATAATGTATTATCATGTATACATGTACAAAGAGGCCATAGAGATTCACAAGCACCTTAATAACTTAGTAGCAAAGAAGAAGATGTTAATTTAGAGAAAATGTGAATGTCAACTCTGTAACAACAGAATGATGATTGATTACTTTTAATCGGGAATTACGGTTTCATCCAGAGATAATCATACAATTTGTATCACATGACAAATGTGGTGCCGTCAACATCTATGTCTATATTTATACTCTGCAAACCACTGTAAAAGGCACGGCAGACAGTACATTCTATTGTAATAGTTATTAGCCTTTCTCCCCATCCATTCACACATGGAGCACAGAAAGAATGATAGTTTTAATGCCTCTGTGCATGCCATAATTAATCTGCCACAACATCTAGGTGGGGGGAGGGGGGGGTTGATGCTATCAGCAATGGAAAATAAAATGTAGAAACGAAGGCTCTGCGGGCAACGCGAACAGTACAAAACGTTGTGTACTGGAGTCGTTTTTTCTCTTAACTCTTTCAGTGAGTGAACGGAATTAACTTGGTGTTCATTTGCTGCTGTTACCACAAAATCCGAAGTAAGTTCCTAATTTTTAATTTCTTCGTTTTGAATAACTATGTCTCGAAGAAGAACATTAAAGAGTCGGACTAAAAGACAAAGAGCTGGAGAGAGACAGTCTTCGCATAGACAAAGAAACAGGAATAATGTGGATACTGATAACGATAAGTCTATTGTTAACACAAAATTTCGTAGGTGACTGTCTACAGACGTTAAATAATTTGGAAAAAGCATATTTATGCCATCCGTTGCACATTTCATGTTTATTCTCTACTGGTTTCGGTTGTTACAACCATCATCAATGAGAAGCATATCTACATCAATGGATCAGCCATCCGTTTCTGTCACTGTACTGCTGTGATTTTGCCATGGCACAGTGTGTTCATATGGGTTGTGTTAAGACAGACTATTATGAAAAATAGACATGTTCTACATTTGTATGGCTCATTATATACATATATGACGCAGATGTATGGTTGCTCCATTGGTGTACAGTGTTTTTATCCTTGAAGATGATTGTAACAATTAAAACCAGTTGAGAATAAACATTAAATTGTTCAGCTGATGGCACAAACGTGTTTTCCTAATTCTGTTGTTGTTTTGAAAGATACATTTAAATGTACACTGATCTTAGTTCCAAATAATTTTGTGAGTTATAACTGCAGATTTTTTCTGGAAATTGTCTCAATGGTTAGTTATATCATTTATGCTCCTATCATACTTTTTTTCCTCTTCAATTTCAGTATTCTTTTATAAAAACAGAAATTAAAATCAAATAATTTGAACGCTCGCTACAACGCTCCATTTGAGTCATGTTATCCCTGTGATTCCACTGGTTAGCTCGCTGCTCCTACTGTCATAATGCCAATTAACAGTGATGTCTTATTTTGGAAAATGGGTTACAAAATGTGTGTTGTACCATACTGTACAAATACATCTAAAAAAACTCGTGGGAAATTGTTTTTTAATGTTCCGGAGTATGAGAAGATGCGTAATATGTGGTTGCCCTATACCAGCAAATTTCCAACACGTCGACGTTCAAGTTTACTAACTTAATTAAAAATTGTTGCATTTTGAAGTTTACATTAACTCATCTCCGAGGTATGTTCTCCCACTGTTACAACGAAGGATGTCGTTATGCAACGAAATTAAATTCCAACTGAAAACTGACGTTTTACCTAACTACACCTCAATTATTCGGTAGCTCATTTCTTAGAGGGGTAAACCGTCGAATTTTATAAGGCAATGTCCATAGATCACTGGTGCGAAACGTGAAAGACCATTTTAACTTGTTTAACGACTCTACAGTCCTCTCATACGAAAACCAAATCTCAATTACAAAACTTAACCATGCCGATCAGAAACAGGATAGTACTCTAGTCCTTGCTGTTCACATGCGCTTATATTTGCAATCACTGTTCACATGCGTCACGTTAAAAAAAGATATTTCTAGTTAATGTGACCACACATTTTTTACTGTATTGAAACTATGTTTTTTATCTTCGTACTGTCTAGTTTGCATCCTTATTGTTTAAAGTTTTGCAATTTCATCATCTTACATGAAGATGAATTACGGTAAGTCTGCTTCAGACGCTAATGTTAGTTTACGCTCACAAACATCACAGCCCTTACGTTTGTCACACCTGAGTGTTGTACACGCTTTTATATCTCTCCGTATAACCTCATCGTCCTACATTTCGTTGTACTGTAGATGTATGGTTATACCATCACTACTAACAATGCTTTCCAAAAACAGTAAATTGTTTGTTCACAAAGTAAATGCATTTTTTCTCTGTTGCTGGTTTCTCAGACCAAGATTAATGTGAAGCTGTGTATAACAGAGCCCACATTCGAAACAACTGCAACAATCAGTTCTTGATAATGCTATTTTCGTATTTCGTGTAAAGCTTTTAAAAATATATGATCCTCCCAGGATTCTTTTTTTTTACCTCATTTTGTTCGTTGTATTTGTCTGTGTCAGACGTCCCATGACATCCATTCACTTTCATCGCTGATCCTTTCATTCAGTTTTTTATTACAGAGGCAGCTAGTCCTCTGATCTAACACGCTGAGCAACCATGCTGGCAAGGATTCGAACTTCTTAAGGCGGGTCCACACTGAGCGCGCCGTGCTGCGCCGCGCCGCTGCAGCCCGCGCACTGCTGTAGCACAGTAGAATGCGCCGTCCGCGCCGTTCCGAGGCGCGCACTGTGGTTCCAGTTGGAGCGCGCGCACGTCTGAAGATGGAGCGAGCCAAGATTGTGAGTGCCGCATTTATTGTGCTGTACCATCAGTTAAGGAAGAAGAGGAAGAATCGTTGTCATTGGGTAACCCCAGTGTTAAAGAGTAGTGCATTATACGGTGGACATGGTCTTTTCAGTGAACTACTTGCAGACGACAGTATACAGTTCGAAAACTTTTATCGAATGTCTTTCGAAGACTTCGAATATCTGTTGAAAGTGATCGAACCAGACGTAATGAAGAAAGACACAAATTGTAGATGTGCTATATCTACCAAAGAGAGACTGGCAATAACTTTGCGCTTTCTGGTAACTGGAGATTCCTTTACAAGTCTGATGTATCTGTTCCAAATATCTAAACAAAGTATATCAACGAATGTCATCGAAGTTTGCACCGCTCTCAATAATGCACTGAAACCCTTTGTGAAGATAAGAAGTTATTATTGTTCATTGTCGTTAAATGAAACCATCCTTTTCAAAGGATTTGTAGTTACGTTATTTGCATAAAGTTGATACCTGTCCGAAGTCAAATGTGTACAAGGTAAAAGAGGTTGAGGGCTGAAAGACTTACATCAAAGAAAGTTCCTTACAAACAATTATTTATTGACTGTAGTTTTGTTATTCGTTACAGCCTTATGTACGTAAATATCCGCATACAAATAAAAATGTCTGAAACACGTTATTGTTAACAAAATGTGCTTAATCAAATGTATTTATGAAGCACTACAGAAAAGTATATGATGGAGGTTCTTGGAGCAGAGCTGAATCTGGTAGACGGAGCGAGATAGAGTCATGTTGTTCATTGCTGCTGCTTGGTTGAGTAGGGACAACAGTTTGATGAGCACAGGTGACTGGGAGTGACTCGAAGGAGAAGTTGCAGAATAGGACTGCATTCGGGAGAGGGGTGGGTGGGGAACAGGACTGCTTTGGGGAGAATGGACGGCAGAAGGAGACGAACTATCTGATGTCAGATGATGTGCATACAAATCAGTCTCGGCATCGAAAATCAAATTGTTTATTCTGTGCATTAGCCCTGATCGCCTGTGGGTGTCAAATTTGCGGAGCTTCATTGCAATATGTTCTCCGAATGTGGAACACTCGTCGGGACGTACATTTCCCACACTTTCCAAGATGCCATAGGCCTTCATGAGCATCGGATCTTCTTTCTTCTTACGTTTACTGGCCGGTTTCTTTTTTTTTGGGGGGGGGGGGGCTGGAAATCCTTTCCCCTGTACGCCATTCTTTCTTCTTTGTTAATACGAGGTGACTCTCCAGGACTCTCCGGAGTGGTGTCATTTAGATGTAATACTTCTTCGGTGACATTTACCTAGAATCCTGTTGGCTTTCTTCATCACCAGAACTCTGAAATGAAACATTAGGCTATAATGTATTAGGTTTGACAGTAAATGCCACAGCCAGAATTCTATTTCATTATGGTACAGTACGAAGTAATTTCTATTCTTTTAATTCAATATTTCTTGGCGAACTCGGAAATTCCACTATAGTGACAAGTACGGTTAAATTTGTGAACAGTGGTCGATGGATTGATATCGGATGTTTTCTGAAGGCACACATGATGGCACTGATTGTTAACAAACTCTTATGAGAATGTCACGACTGCAGTTTCGGCCGTAAGCCATCGTTAAGTTGAATTTCGAAATATGTTAAGTTATATCATTGTAACCGGCATGCACTTGTTCTGAGCATAAAATATTGCAGTACGAATTTCATATATGGAATGAAAATTCTATGTAAAATGCAGGACTATGGCTTAACGCCGAAACTGCAGTTGTGACGTGATACTAAAAATTTGTCAACAGTCAATCGCGCCATGATTTCCTTCAGAAAATATTATATCACTGTGACCCCCGCACAAGAGAAATTCTTGTTATCGGCAAGCTTTCATTCTAGAACTGCCCATTGTAGACGCTCATTTCAACCACACTTGACACGATTATTTAACAAAGACATGTTTCAATTCTTCAGTTTTTAAGACAAGATATGTTGTAACTTCTTTGAAACCCTTTCTTTTCAGTTGCCGAGTACTACAGAAGAATGGAAATGATGTTCGGAGGAATTTGATAAAGCATGGAATTTCCCCCATTGCCTGGCTGCTACAGATGGTAAACACGTAATGTTACAGGCACCAATAAATAACAGCAGCGAGTACTATAACTACAAGAACTTTTTTAGCATTGTGTTATTTGCTCCGGTGGATGCAAAGTTCAATTTCTTGTGTGCACATGTAGGTTCACAAGGTCGTATATCTGATGGCGGAATATTCAAAAGCACTAAATTGTGGAAGAAATTTCAAGACAACTTCCTTAATATACCTCGACCTGAACCACTTCCTGCACGTGAACAAATGGTTCAAATGGCTCTGAGCACTATGGGACAACTTAGATCTACTTAAACCTAACTAACCTGAGGACATCACACACATCCATGCGCGAGGCAGGATTCGAACCTGCGACCGTAACGGTCACGCGGTTCCAGACTGAAGCGCCTAGAACCGCTAGTGCACGTGAACAGATGACACCATATGTTATATTGGCCTACGAAGCATTTGCTTTGCATGAGAATGTGATGAAACCATACACAGGCGTCTATGCGAAAGGTACAAAAGAGAGAACATTCAACTATCGACTTTCAAGAGCCCGTCGGGTTATCGAAAATTGTTTTGGAATCCTGACATCCGTTTTTAGGGTCATGAGGAAACCAATGCTTCTGGACCCAGAAAAAGCCAGTGTTATTGCACTGACAACTATTTACTTGCATAATTATTTGAGACAGAGCAAGAAATCTTCCAGTTTGTATGCTCCAGACGGCACAGTGGACAGATGGTACTTTAGTGGAAGGAACATGGAGACGGGAAGCACAACCAATGTCATTATGCAATTTAAAGGCAGTGCCAAGAAAAAGTTTGTCAAATGCCCGAGCTATTCGCAAAGAGATAGCCGACTATTTTATCAAAAATGGACGTATACCTTGGCAAGATGAGGCAGCATGAAAGCATATACGTGTTTGTTATCACTACACCGTTGTGAAGACCACACTTTATGGCCTAATTATCTATTGTGTTAAAGTGCTAATAGAACCTGACTGTATATTATAGATAATTGTTACATAACATGTACGTACATATTCTGTGTTTATGGTACCAGTGGGAGTGTCTCGTTCCTTCAGGAATTCACATAATGGGAAAGCAAACCAGTTACTATTGTGTCTGTCAGCCCTGAAACAATAGTGCGATGTTATAATAAATGTAAATGGGAAACTGTGTTGTTACAAACATCGTTTATGAATAATTACCTTTTCCAGTGCCCCTCGACTTTTTCATTTTCATTTTCTCCCTTCTGTAGGAAGACAACAATGATGTCATTCTTTTTTTTTTTTTTGCTTCATCGATTCCACAGCCGACGCCACTCGCAACCCACTGCCAAGCATCACTTTTTTTGGTTTTCATGTGGTAATTATTGTCTTTTGGGTCCCACAGTTCCCGCCTTTGTCTATACAGCTCTATGAGGTTCTCACTTTGCTTCCGGTCCCACTCCATAACGAGGACACCTACGTGAGAACACACGACCTGTCACCGCAAATTGACGCACGCAATAAACTACCGCGCCCGCCAGCCGAAACCCCGTCTAAACTGAGCGCGCGCAAACGCGCCACTCCCTTTGATGTACCGACAACAGCCGGAAAACTGCGCGGCGCGGTTCGCCGTCCACACTGGACGCGCACAGCAGTTTTGCGCAGCGCGGCGCGGCACGGCGCGCTCAGTGTAGACCCGCCTTTATACTGCAGTCGAATGCGCTGTCACTTGCGCGACAGAACGGCTGACAGGTACAGAATCTCTGCTGAGTGCCTTCTGGGCAGGAAATCAGTTTTACCAGGAATAATTTGCGCTTGGGTCGTAGTTCATGACTGATAGTCGACAATCTATTTATAATATATGTATCCATGTGCCAAAGTTATACAATTCCTTAGTTTTGAGCGAGTTTAATGACGTTGCAGGGCGCAGGGAAAACAATGTACATCGTAGCAGATATCGCAGTTCTAAATGGGTGGAGCATAAACGCATCAACTTTCGCAAGGCTCCCATTATCAGCGTCCACAAAATTCCTTTCTGTTGTTACTTAAAAGTTGTAATTGCGTTTTCTGTCACTACATAGCTAAACTGTTTTCAGTAAAAATACGTAAAAACCTCGTAACTTCATTTAACGCTCCGATAACACAAGGATCTTTTTATTGCCTGTGACTTCATCAGAGCATCAGTCAATAACAGAACGTTTTCGATCACGCGACCAGATCTTGATACTTAATGACTTTTTGAGCTTTAATTACATAAAAGTAACAGGTATTTGGTAAGAATATTGACAGTAGATGCTATTGAAATATTATAATCTATCAGAATAACATAATTCGAACCATACTTATAACAGCGGAAAATGGCGCATTGCTGTTTGCTAAATTTATAGTGCAGACAGAGCAAAACATTCTGCCATTTTGCGTGTGAGGTTATTTTGCCTGATTCATTTTGTGTTGTCAAAAATGGTTCAAATGGCTCTGAGCACTATGGGACTCAACTGCTGTGGTCATAAGTCCCCTAGAACTTAGAACTACTTAAACCTAACTAGCCTGAGGACATCACACACATCCATGCCCGAGGCAGGATTCGAACCTGCGACCGTAGCGGTCGTGCGGTTCCAGACTGTAGCGCCTTTAACCGCTCGGCCACTCCGGCCGGCTTTGTGTTGTCGGAAGAGGAAAGTTAATTTGCCACTGTCAACACAAAATTTATTTTTCAATGCGCTGTTTCAAGGACTCACTTCAAATGTTCGAACAATTAAAGAGGAATCAAAGAATTATTTCAGTAATATTCATAGCTACAATGCAGAATTTGCTATCGTCAGTTCTGAAACTAAAATTTCAGACACTTTTATGTGGAGCGTGTGACTTTAAGATGTATGACCTTTTTTTTTTTATCATAGATCAGTCACTTCTACATACGGTAATTCACCATGTTATGTGCACTTACAGTTTTATGGCATCGATACGAATGGTCGGATTTCGATCATAGGCGATACTAGTTACCCATTTACGTGTATATAACTGTTTGTTCTCAGATCAGCCGGCCGGGTTGGCCAAGCGGTTCTAGGTGCTACAGTCTGGAACCGCGCGACCGCTACGGTCGCAGGTTCGCATCCTGCCTCGGGCATGGATGTATGTGATGTCCTTAGGTTAGATAGGTTAAAGTAGTTCTAGGGGACTGATGACCTCAGAAGTTAAGTCCCATAGTGCTCAGAGCCATTTGAACCATTTTTTTGTTCTCAGAAAAAGATATATTAATTTCACAATACTGCCGGTTCTCATTAGCTGTAGTTTAATTAAGTGGATTATTTGACTGAATTTTGGCATGTCTCATGTACTCTAATTAGAATATTAATAAATTATATGATGAGATGAATAAATAACTATTTTCTCACAACATAAACAGAATGTATATGCCCCGGGAAAACCGGGAAATCCGGGAAAACCCGAGAATTTTTGTCATCCGGAAATTATTCGGAATACCGGTGATTTTTCATGGTTTTATATTCAGGTAAATTTTTGTAATTTTGACTGGTAATAATTGATACTCTAACAGAGAATATTACTATATCCCGCTACTGCAAAATAATACTGCAGCAATAAAACATACACGAGAGAAAAATACCAAAGGAAATGTGCCTTTTACAACTACAAAACACCGTGCACACACAAGCATCTGCAAACAGCAAAATGTGTCGAAGGCCTTAAAACGAAGACTGCAATACTTCGTAACAACAAACTGCTTCTGATGAGCGTAACGTCACAACTAGTTACATAGGTTCGTTTGAGAGGTTGCCAGGGGGCGCATGCGCAGTTCTGTCTCACAAGAGCTGTCTTTCCCGGTTCTCCGGCTACTTGAAGACAGATGCTAACCGAAAATCTTTTTCTGGTGCTCCCAAGCTGCCGGATTCGCGCGGAGCAGTCCGAGTTGTAGTGGGGAGGTGGTTAGTCTCCACGTGGCCCGTTTTGCTGTGCCTGTCAAATGAAAACAAAACTGATTTCTGTGGCCGGGAGCTATCAAGTGAATTAAAATACATTCACATAATTACGGAAGGCTGAAATATATTACTAGTTTCAATTTTCGGATTTTATTTCATTTCCTCGTCTTTGACAGTCAAGCAATACTTGCTTTGCAGAACACTGAAGTTATTTTTGTCGGTTTGCTAGAGAAATTTGGCTTTTATTAAAGTTTTCCGCTGATGCAGTCAATTCCTTTGAAACAAAACTTTTCATTCCACAGTATAGTCCAGTGTGCTGAATTTCAAGTGCACGTTTTCGTCTTCTGGCAAGTATGGCATTTTGCCATAATAAAGAACCAAACATGAGATATTACAGTACTGGTACTCTGAGAAAATAGACATCCCGAAAACCACACTAGAAAGGGTAATATGAGGTTGGGTCCTACTTCTTTGTGAATATGGACATACAAATGTGTACTTCAAGCCGAATTATACATTTTAATATGGTTTACGAACTTTTGATGCCCTGTTTCTTTTATGATGTAATGTAAGATATCTTAATGCATTATACGTACGAACATACGGGCTTCCTACGCTATCGTAGCTGCACAAGTGTAGTAACGCCTGTTTTCTGGCACACCATGGCAACTGCATAAAAGAACCTACTGTATTTCTAACAGGTCTCGGGAAAATACTGCAGTTGGTGGTTTCAAAAGCGTTACTTTCAAAGTAAATTTCCTTTTACGAAAGATAAATTACGTTACGTGTGAGAATGTGCGATGAATTTTTTACATCATAGAGCGTTTGACTTGTTTACATAGTATAACACACGCAAAAGAAAGACCAATATTACATGTGAAATCTTAGATTCTCTTGTAGCTTACTAATCTTCGAGATCAATATAATATGCAAAAGCTTCGCTTTTCTTGTAGCTACACTATGTATATTAATCTAGACCATCAACTTTTCCTATTTGTGTGTTCGCGCCACGTAACAGTGATGTTTGTATTGGCTGACTACATCAAGTGTCCTATGCTGTAAATATCGGCTGGCGAGATCACGCGACATGAGCTATGACTGGCTTACAATAGGACTTCGCAATCTCGATTTCAGTGCTTTCTTTGGTGGAATTCGGATTTCATGATGATGATGAGGAGGAGGAGGTTCCATATTCCGAGGAGCGTAGGGAACGATGCGGGACGCCCAGAGGTCGTAGTGGAGGTGGTTTGCCATTGCCTTCCTCCGACCGTACTGGGGATGAATGATGAACAATACCCAGTGAACTCGAGGTAAGGAAAATCCCTGACCCAGCCGGGAATCGAACCCGGGACCCCGTGCGCGGCAAGCGAGAACGCTACCGCAAGACCACGAGCTGCTGAAAAATTCCACTTTACACTTTCGTAATTACGAAAATATGTAGCATACACGTTGTGCACATCATCCAAGATATCTTTTCTGATGGATTTCGTTTACAAAAGTGGCGGCGGGAAGTTCTACGCCGATGACGTACAAAACGTTAACCATTTAAAGGACTAATAAGTTCCATGGGAAAGTATACTGTCACTTAACATGGAAAAGTGTATTTTCACCTGGAAAAAAGCTTAATTTTTAACCGCGAAATCCGGGAAAAATCCGGATTTTTCCCCTTGTCCACGTATATACCCTGATAAAGGAGCTTCATGTCATTGCCTAGTAGTGCATGACTTTTTTTCATCAACTTACAACTGGGTCCTTTGGCTGTGAAAAGTTTATCGAAATCGATCAACTCAGTTGAAAATGATGAGCAGTTTACTGCAGATGTATTCCTACAGACGGAAAAAAAATCCTGCAGAGGCTAAAGAGACACTGCATTCATAAATATTATGAGTTTTGGAAGGAACAAATACAGATGAGTGTAAACTGAGAGATGTCCTCCTGTGAAGAACTTAAAAGAAATAAACATTCCACATCAAGGGAACCAGGGATTCCCACTCGACCATCTCCAAATCTAATGAAAATTCGTGCGAATATTGCATATGGTCTTGGATGGTTGCATACCAAATTTCAGTCCAGTATCTTCAGTGGTTGAATTTTTATGGGCTTTTAAAGAGAGGTTACTCATCTTCACACCACATACAAAGGTGCAAATGTGCCAAGTTTGCTAGGCTTTTTTTTAGAAGTTATAGAAAACATTTGGTCATTTGCTTTAATATACATAGACACCTTTTAATGTGAATCACACAATGGCAAAATTTAGCGATTTAGCCATACCTAAATAGGGATACAAGCTTCTAAAGTGGCTAAAAGATATGCCACACTTTTCTGCGGGCCAAGGATTGACCAACCACTGCTGCTTGTCATATGAACCAATCATACCAAAACTTCAGAGAGTTATTCTTACCTGTGATGTCTATGTATGTATTAGTTTTAACTAACATTTGGTGCCTAAATGAAAAGATATGCATCTGCAAAGTTGGCCAAAACTTTCTATGTGCAAATTTTAGGGTAATTTTTGGGGGGCATTAACTCAACTCTGTCTTGTTCAATCCCTTTTTCTTGTCTTTGGTGGAAAGAGCATGCTTTAGGCTTTCAAAGTTATATTGCTTAATTCCTGGATCTTGCATATTGGTGAGTAAGAATACGTTTCAAAATTTATTATTTTAGCACTTTGAGAAGATAGAAATGTGAAATATTTTGCTCATTAAGCACCATAATTAATTTTTTATTCCAGATTATAAATCAGTTTCAAAAATTAATTTAACACATACCATAAAAACAAATATAATACACAACACAGCAGATTCACAAAAAATACTAATATAAAATACTAAAATAATAAAAAATACTAAAGAGTCAGTTCTATTTATGGTTAAACAGTTCTACAGTTTTGTCAAGGACAGATTGTGAATAACTGTATTGTCTTCATGATGATGATGATGATGGTGCTTCTAAAGTCATGAAAATATGTAGCTCAGGAAACCAGCAGATGTCTTTAGCAGCTGGCCAGTGGAGGGAACGAGCAGAACCACGTGAGTGCATAAAGCTGATGAGGACATCTTGTTGTTCATGTGAAACTTCACACAAGCTTCCAATCCACCAAAACATGTCACACATACATGCAATATATTGTTGGTTGTAAACTTGAAATTGAGATTGCTGGAATTTCTTCATCTGCTTCAACGGCTTGAACTCAACTGCTGTGGTGTCACCTGAAACTCTGCTTGCTCCAAACTGATTGCAATTAATTTGGTTAAATTGATGATTTTCTCTTGCTCCAGATATTGTATGTCCCATGGCAAACTTGTTTCTTGATCGGGCAGATTTTTTTTTTTTTTTTTTCTTTTTCAATCTCTTCTTTTGGTACATAAAAAAAACTTTATCCATGGATTCAACAAATCGTATGGAGCCAATATTTTGTTACCTAAGATGGCAGTTATAAGAGCATGAAAGGGAAGCAGCGGTTGGGAAGGGAGTGAGACAGGGTTGTAGCCTGTCGCCGATGTTATTCAATCTGTATATTGAGCAAGCAGTAAAGGAAACAAAAGAAAAATTCGGAGTAGGTATTAAAATCCATGGTGAAGAAATAAAAACGTTGAGATTCACCGATGACATTGTAGTTCTGTCAGAGACAGCAAAGGACTTGGAAGAGCTGTTGAACGGAATGGGCAGTGTCTTGAAAGGAAGATATAATATGAACATAAACAAAAGCAAAACGAGGATAATGGAATGTAGTCGAATTAAGTTGGGTGATGCTGAGGGAATTAGATTAGGTAATGAGACACTTAAAGTAGTAAAGGAGTTTTGCTATTTGGGGAGCAAAATAACTGATGATGGTCAAAGTGGAGAGGATATAAAATGTAGACTGGCAATGGCAAGGAAAGCATTTCTGAAGAAGAGAAATTTGATAACATCGAGTATAGATTTAAATGTCAGAGAAGTCGTTTCTGAAAGTATTTGTATGGAGTGTAGCAATGTATGGAAGTGAAACATGGATGATAAATAGTTTGGATAAGAAGAGAATAGAAGCTTTTGAAATGTGGTGCTACAGAAGAATGCTGAAGATTAGATGGGTAGATCACATAACTAATAAGGAGGTGTTGAATAGAACTGGGGAGAAGAGGAGTTTGTGGCACAACTTGACAAGAAGAAGGGACCGGTTGGTAGGACATGTTCTGAGGCACCAAGGGATCACAAATTTAGCATTGGAGGGCAGTGTGGAGGGTAAAAATCGTAGAGGGAGACCAAGAGATGAATACACTAAGCAGATTCAGAAAGATGTAGGTTGCAGTAAGCACTGGGAGATGAAGAAGCTTGCACAGGATCGAGTAGCATGGAGAGCTGCATCAAACCAGTCTCTCGACTGAAGACAACAACAACAAGGGGCTCTGCAGACTAGCACGGGCTGCTAGTCTTTTTACTGTTCCTTCAGTGCCATCACAAGGCGATTTACTGTGGCTTGTCCCAAAAAAATTCTGTTTGGCTGTGATACCAAAATTCTTTTTGTGCAAACATAAACTGATGAAATTTTTGAAATTCTTATGCTGAGCAGCTGAACCATCACTAAAATAATAAATGTTCTTAATATTTTCAAACTTTGTCTTTAAATATGCTATTAACTTTATCTGAAAGGCATGAACAGCAATAGTATCATCACAGAGACTGTTTCTGATCCACAAATGCTAATACTCTGATATTCTTTGCCACCAAATTAGACAGCAAATGGATGTAATGTGGCCTGACTATTGTCCCAATGGAATCTTTGTACAGCATCTTGAACAATAAATAAATAATTCTCAGCAAACTCCATCAATATAATTAATTCATTTTCTGCAAGAGTTCTTTTTAACTGCTTAAATTATTAACTTCGGCGTTTTGACACAAAGTGATGGTGTCTTAAACCGGTAATTTTCAAAATCGGTGCCTCTGTGAAATCTTCAACAGTTCTCTGATATGTATCTAATGTGTGTCTGTCAGTATGGACCATTGCTTGCATTCCATTGTTTCTTCTGAGTCATCATCTTTAAAAGCATCTTCAAGAAAAGCCTCTAGTTTCCTAAACATTCCTCAGAACGTTGCAGCATACACTCTTTTGATTCCAAACTGCATACAGTTTTTTATTTTTCATAAAATTCTTGTAGTCATCTTGGATGGATGTTGCTGAAGCCAACATTAATTTGAAATTTTGATGAATTGCAGATACACATACTGAGTGTGATTCAGATCACCATCTGCAGTACACCATATCGGCCTGAGCTCAAAAAATTTAGAGGATCTCAATTGATTTCCATATTGCTTACAATAAGCAATGTACATTTCTTTCAGCTTACGAAGGAGCAGGCGTTTCTACTTGTGACTCTTTTGCCTATTTATTCCTACTACAACACAATTCTTTTTCCATGGACATAAACATACAACTCATTTTTAGAAAGGTGAGAACATATTGTTTTACTTCAACACTGGGATTTTGGCAAAACTGAAAAGGGGAAAAGCCCATCTTCCATCTTTAGTTTCCTAGCCTTCTTCACCATTTTAGTTGAACAGTAAATTCTTTAGCCTTTTTTCAATAGTCCATCTGTTTGGGGCCAGGTCAAAATTTGAACTTTACTGCAATTGCCTGAAGTCTGAAGCTTAATCTTCAGTTCTTGAATTAAGATGTCCATGTCTGTACATTTTTGGCACTCTTCCATTTGCATCTGAGCAACATCTACTTGGCTCACACCAGCAGCTGGGGCAATTACCTTAGTAATGCTGCCTTGGGCTTTCAGAACTTTGCACTTTATGTATCCCATTGAATCCTTTTTGCTGATCCGTTTAAGCTTTAATGGTGACTCTCCAATTGATGCTAATGAAGTATTAGCAGTAAAGCAAGCATCAACAACATCCATGTCTTCAGTGGATGGTGGTTCTTGCTTATCCTGGTGGGATGATTGTTTTTGGGCCACTTCATGTCTACATTTGGTACAAATTTTCTGACCAGGTTTAAAAACTTCATTAGTCAGTAACTTCAACCTGTCAGACATTGCAATGGTTGTTGGTGTTAAAGCCTTCTTCATTAGATGTTTTTCTTTACCAAATGGGTTGCAGCAAGTCTTCTGTAGGAACTGAAATTTTGTCATCAACAAGGCATTATGGTATGAACTAATTTGGGCACCTTCAGTGAAATCAAGCCCCGGTCTATGTCATAGAAGCTCGTTGTCTATTGGTGACATTTCCGTAACTGATTGTAGTTGACTTTTGTCATAACAGAATGGTGATGACTTATGACAATCAACTCCATCTGATCCACCAAAGCAGCAAGGTGCAAGGGTCTCTTGGTTCATTTTTATACAATAGTTTATTAACCTACAACAAACAATTTTGAAAGCCGATGAACATCCTGGTTTGAAGCACAGCAGATTCTGACTTGTTTGTACAGTTATATAAAACATACAAATTAGTGTATCAAAACATATTGGTTGAGTGCTTACCTTTAGCTACAACAATGATTACTGATTATTCAAACACTCAGTACTCAACACTAAGATTGTAAAATGTCAACACCAGAGATTACACTACACAGAAGACTGACATTATGAAAAGTGGCAATACTGAAAACTGCAATTCAAAGTGATGATTCAGCAATGTACCACCACTGTGAGGATAGAGCCTTAAAAAACTATTGCTGCTTTATAATGCCAAGTGAAACTGAGTAACAAAGCATATATGCATCACCATGCATTGAAGGGTTAAAACATTCTAAAGCAGTGTATCATTCCATTGTGATCATCTAGATTTTATAATCTTAAGAGCATTTTCTCAAGTTTTATTATACTTATATTCTCTACTGTAAAATAATGTAAAAACACTTCTTATTAGCATAGTTACACTCCCTAAACCAAAGGCAAATCTTATACCATTAAAAGACACTATAATTACACATTTTTTGACTTACAACTTCAAATTGTATTAATTTTTTGCATTGATCGATAATCCATTTTCCCTACTTTTGATAGGTATTCTGATTCATCAATATGCAAGATCCAGAAATTAAACAATACAGATTTGAAAGCTTAAAGCATGCTCTTTCCAGCTGTGGCAAAAAAAAAGGATTGAACACGACACAGTTGAGATATTGCCCCCCAAAAATACCCTAAAATTTGCATGTAGAAAATTTTGGTCACCTCTGGTGATGCATATCTTTTCAACTAGGCATCCAGTGCTAATTAAATTTGATCCACATATAGACATCATAAGTAGAAATGACCCTCTGAAGTTTTGGTTTGATTGGTTCAAATGAAAGGTAGCAGTGGTCAGTCAAACCTTGGCTCTCAGAATAGTGCGACGAATTTTTTAGACACTTTAGAAGCTTTTATCAATATTTAGATGTGGCTAATTCCATAATTTTTGCCATGGTGTGATTCAGCATAAGAAGTTCTCCATGTATATTAGAGCAAATAACCAAATGTTTTCTAGAACTTTTAAAAAGATGTCAAGCAGACTTGGCACATTTGCACCTTCATACGTGGTGTGAAGATGAGTAGCCTCCCTTTAAAGGTCCATAAAAATTAAACCACTGAAGATACTGGACTGAAATTTGGTAAATAACCGTCAAAGGCCATATAGAACCTTCAAACCAAATTTCATTAGATTTGGAGAGGGTCGAATGGAGACATGTTTTAATATTGTCACTTTGACATGGAATGACCCAAAACATAAATAAATAAAAATTTTCGTGCTCGAAAATGCTTGAACAAATTATTTCTTAGTAATGCAATCAATTTGCTTCCTTTCCTATCAAGGTGGTATGATTAAGTTTGCTTACAACTTGCACACATATTTTTATACTGCTTCCACTTACTCCATTTCTTTATTATTAATTTTCAATCCTCACTTCAAGAGTTTATATGCAGAAACATTCTTATATAAAAACACATTACATACATTATGCACACAAATGCTTTAATTGATAGTTTTCCTAGTTTGGTAAATAACCTTCTATAATTAATAGCTACTTAATATTCTTTTACATTAAAAAATGGTTTTTTTTTTTTTCCTTCAGCAGAATTCAGATTTATGGCTTTTGCAAAAACCTTCATTACTTTAAGTACAGATAAAATAGTAATTGGTTACAGTTTTATGATATGAGCATCCATCAGTACCCAGAACAATTACTCCTAATTATCGTGAATTTTTTTTTACCATCAAGAGAAGAGTGTATGGCTATGACCAAAACACTTTTATGTTCACTCACATTTTTAGGTGTTTTCAAAACACTTCTTCTTCCATGATTGAAATCATCAGCCAATGTGAATAATTTTTAATTATTCCTGAGGACAGTTCATGACCATAACACAAGAAGTGAACGTACAATTAATGTGCCATATGTAAGGCTTGCAAAGACTCATAACAGTTACAAATATTGTGGTTCTCTTTACTTCAACAAATTATCTGAAAATGCCTTCCCAGTGCCAGTAAATAAATTTAAAACTATTCTTTTGTGATGGACGAAAGGTAACATAATTTACTCTGCTCAAGATTTCCTTGAGTGTGTATCAAATGACCTACATTTCTTATAAGAATGAACTACAAACTTTACATATGGTACACTGTGTAACTGTTTTATTACTGTTTCATAAATCTGTTTGACTACTTAGGATATTTGTCATTCACTTAACTATGTAGATCATTTATCTTGTAATTACTCTGTAAGAACACTCCCTGTGGTTACTGGTATTTACTTAAATATGTATTGTATCTATCTTGGATCATTTTCTTATAACTGATGATATTTCTCCAAGTTTATATTATTATTATTATTATATTATTATTACTATTATTATTATTATTATTATTATTATTATGTTAACTTTGTTGACACTGATCGCATGTGAATATGCTCAAAGGTGAAATAAAACATATGTATATTTGTAAACAGACTAATTAGAATCTAGTCACTAGATGATCATTGTTCAGTATTACATTATTCTACATTTGTCACTTTTGGACCTTGTGTTCTGTCACTATGATACAAATTCCCCTCGCTTAAGTTCATTTATGTAGATTGTTATGATCTTTTATAATTCAGTAATTTGTAACAAGTCATTTTGTTTTCTTTTACTGCATATTTAGTCATAACTACTAAACACGCAGTATAACTAGGCACTTCCACAGGATGCTGGGACTTTAAGCAAGTGATCATCATCTACCAGATGCCAAGTTTGTTTTGTTTCCAATAAATAGCAAATCAAGTGTAGTCTTAGAAAGATCGGCTAGAAAAATATTTGTGGACATTAATCACTGGTTCCTAGCCAATTCTTTGTCACTAAACTTTGAAAAAACACACTACATGCAGTTCAGAACTTGTAAGGGGTGTCCCACAAGTATGTGCCTGACATACGATGACAAGCAGATAGAAAAAGTGGACAGTGTTAAATTCTTGGGATTACACCTTGATAATAAATTCAACTGGGAGGAGCACACCACAGAACTGCTCAAGCGTCTTAACAAATCTCTATTAGCAGTGCGAATTCTGTCAGACATAGGGGATATAAAAATGAAAGAGCTGGCATACTATGCTTACTTTCAGTCCATAATGTCATATGGGATTATTTTTGGGGGTAATTCATCAAGCCAAGCAAAAGTTTTGTGGGCACAAAAATGTGCAATATGAGTTATATGTGGTGTGAACTCAAGAACATCCTGCACAGGCCTCTATAGGGAACTAGGGATACTAACTACTGCTTCCCAATATATTCATTCATTAATGAAATTTGTCATTAAAAATATATCGTTTTTTCAAACCAACAGCTCAATTCATGGAATCAATACTAGAAATAAGAATAATCTTCAAAAGGATTTAAAGTACTTAGTCTTGTACAAATAGGTGTGCATTATTCAGAAACACACATTTTCAATAACTTGCCAGCAGCCATAAAAAGCTTAACAACCAATGAAATACAGTTTAATAGAAGCATTAAGGATTTATTGGTGGCCAACTCCTTCTGCTCCATTGATGAATTTTTCAGTAGAACCAACTGACTAACTTCTCCACCATTTCAGTGCAGTAATGTGTTAATTGTAAATAAGTATTGTAGTAGTTCTATTATATGTTTATTGCCTTATAAATAAAAAAACCTTTTTTTTTAATTTTAAATTCAGTGCATTAATGCCATCTTAGTTAATGAGTGTTGTAAAATGATCCTTTCATATAGTGTTAATTAAAAAAAATGATGATCATTCCACTTGGGACCTGTGGAAGGCACATTAGCTTATTTGTTTTAGTTGTAAATATCTGTCATGTGTTATTGTTTTTCTGACATGTTCTACATCCTGGAGGACCTCCTCACTACGAATCACTTGGAATGAAAGTAAATCTAATTTAATCTAATCTAGGAGAGAAACAATCTAGAATAGAATAGGTGTAGGAGGAGGAGGATATTAGTGTTTAACGTCCCGTTGACAACGAGGTCATTAGAGACGGAGCACAAGTTCGGGTGAGGGAAGGATGGGGAAGGAAATCGGCCGTGCCCTTTCAAAGGAACCATCCCGGCATTTGCCTGAAGCGATTTAGGGAAATCACGGAAAACCTAAATCAGGATGGCCAGAGACGGGATTGAACCGCCGTCCTCCCGAATGCGAGTCCAGTGTGCTAACCACTGCGCCATAGAAGAAGTGTGTAGGAAACATGCCCCAACTCATTCTTGCAAGGCAAGAACAACACTGAATTCAATACTACATATGCAGTGCTATATTTCTACAGCACAGTCTACTGTTCCTAGCTAAGTTTGCCAATGTGCCGAAACAATCTACACTGGCCCAAAATCATCCAACTTCCACTGCTTCCTCTGCTCGCAGATAAGTGTAAGTTATGTTTAGAGTATTTAATAGTATATCTCTCTCTTCTAAGCTTATTGGTGAAAAATGTTTTGACTGAAACCATTAACTCGCCCAACCCCATCCCCATTCAGTTCTCCCTTCTCTACTGATGGTGAAAGTTACAATGTTATTGATTCTCCCACTGATTTTGCTTCTTTTTGGGCTATCAATATTTTAATGGCAGTCAGAGTTGTTCCATTTATTTCCACTATTGGACTGTTAATGAAATATTGTGACTATCTAGGCAGTACTGCCTTTCTTTTGTAACTTACATGAAATTCATGTCATGCAAAATTAATTTTGACATCAGCTATTACTGAAGTAAGTATAGCATTCTCAAATTGGTTAAAAATCTTATGTAATTTTCTGTTTGCAACAATTATTATCTCATATTTATATTGAAAATTCCCATACATCTGTGTGGGGTGCCCAGTTCAGAAACAATTTAGCCTGCATTGTTACTGTTTCTCTTTGTCCTATTGTTGCTTATGTTATGTGAATTCAATAGATTTCATATCCACCTTCAATTTTAATACTTTTAGTTCTTTCTCTGTCAATGTCTAGCATGCCTTTAACTGTTTCCTAATTTGACAATTTCCATTACTCAGAATTACATGAGTATTTCTGTCATTATGTTTCCCAGTCATATCCTCTGGATTGCTGCAAACACTTAATCTTCCTACTTCAAATTCTTCTCAGTTCCATATTTAAACTTAATAACTAGACTACCATGAAGATAACATCCAACAAATGTCATATTAACTTCAGATATACTACATGCTTCGGTATGCAAATGATTAACATTTCAGTGCAGCTACATACAGCAGGTATGAAAAGAAAGGAAGGAAGGAAGGAGGATTAGGGTTTAATGTCCCTTCAACAACAAGATCATTAGAGACAAAGTGCAAGCTCAGATTGTTTTCATTAGGATGGGGAAGGAAATCACCCGTGCCCTTTCGAAGGGACCATCACGGCATGTGGCTCAAGTGGTTTAGGGAAATCACAGAAAACTTCATTCTAGGTAGATGGATAAGGATTTGAATCACCGTCCTCATGACTAAGTCCAATGTTTTAACCACTGTTACTCCTCACTCACTCAGTAGGTAGGAGTAATGCAATCTACATATATAAGGAAAGATTTCATTTCTTTTTCAGAAATTGCATTTTAATTTTGTTTGCCTGTGAGACAATTGTGTTATGCCTCGTACAAGGAGGAGAGTTGTCTGACAGCATACATCAGAATTCGGTAGTGGCAGAATCACAGTCTGTAGGGCTTCAGTTTATTCTTCTGTAGTAGTGCTGCTCATGTTGATTGGAATCCCACGACTGATAAGAATATAGAATTGGTGGGTTCATGGGGGTCATTCTCAATTCCATGCAGGATCTCAATGGTACCATGTGACTAGCAACCAAGAAAAACAGACATATTATTCAGTCAGCCATGTAGGATCATACAGCAACATCAAATACCTGAAGTCAACAAACAAACTTCTTTGCAGAATGACATGCATCTACAGCACCACAGACGGTCAACACATTGACAATTGTTGCAGCTTCCCTTCACATAGCAGCAGAGAGAAGCACACCACTGGTAATATGCCAACCTACAACAATGGACACAGGAGTGGCAGCACATTATCTTTTCAAACAAGTTCCAGTTCTGCATACAGCATCGCGACAGATGTATCTATGTGGGTGTGACTCCAAGGAGAATGAACAGTACTTGATTGCATTTGTCATTATTATACAGGCCCAGCACCTGGTATGATGAGATGCCACTGTGTACACAACACTACCACCTATTTCTAGTCTGAATAGCTGGTCATCTGGACAGCTGGTATGATGACATCTTTCAATACGATACTGAAAGAATGTGTGTAGCCTGTCCTGCCTGATCTATCTCTAAACAGAGGATGTTTGACCGTTGCATTAAACAGCATGCTCCCAGATCTCTTATCAACGAACTCTGGCATAAAAATGAAGCAGCACTTACTCCAAGCTCTGTTTGACTCAATGGCCAGCTGAATTAGAGCTGTAGTTGCAGCCAGGAGTGACAGCTCTGTGTAATAAATTTTGCAGTCTCTGTATCCCAAAGTGAGCTACAGATTTAATCATATATTCTTCCTACTGTACTGTATACGCACAATAAGTAAAATTTCATTGTGTGTTATTCTTGTTGGTGTTGCAATTTTAATTTCCAGCAGTGCAAACTTTTTCTAAAAATCTTGTGCCATCACATCAAGCATAATAGCATCTTTGAGGACCAACAATGTACATTGTTAATCAGTCACCATCAAGCATGTTTCAGTTAAGTAAACCTGTTGAATCACTAACAATGCCACAATTTTCCAAACAAACAATTTCACAAATTAAAGCATTGGGCTAAATTTTTATGCAACATCACATTTAATTTTGTGCTGAAAGAGTCCAAAATAATGAGCATTTTAGGCCTAATGCATGAATTCGGTGATTCATATATCATAAATGTGGAGGAAAGAGCTACCAATGCTATTTTTCTTTGTCAGATGCTATTAAGAGCCCATGAGATGAGAACCAAATTAGTCCTGACTGGCTGCGAAATTGATTAAGCCTGTGGGGAAGAATCCCAATTCTAAACCACAAGCATCAAGTCCTTGACAAAATAATTGCCACAGGCAATTGCATTTATGTGTATACTAGTCAATCTGAAACCAAGAGAACAAGAAAGAAATAATGCAATACCTCCTAACCAAAAACCAAAACATTTTACATTCAGTTATCATCAAGCCTAAAAGCTAAACTTCACTTGGTGTGGAGCTAGGGTTATCATGAAATGGCACAAATGCAGCGGAGCAACAGCAGCCAATATTACATATGGAAATGCTGTAAAGAAAGTGAAAATTGAGTGTAATTCATACGTACTCTATTTGCTTGACTTTGACTCTACTTATTCTTCACATATTTTGACTGCTAAAAGAGAAGCTGCATGGAAAGCAATTCAAATATGTTGAAGGAATGAGAAACATGAAATATTTTCACAGTTTCAAACTCTGGAATATTTGCATTGAACTTCAGTTTTCCCCATCAGACCCTATGCATCCTTGTGAGCTTTGTAAACACGTAAGTCTGATGGAAATTTTTTAAAAATTAAAAATAATGAATGAAAACAAGAAGTTTGTGATAAAATACTCCCTGCCGCCATTGGATAAGCAGCAGCCAGTAGCAAGTCGCACTCTTAGCACACTTATTTGTTTTATAGTTTAATTCTTAATTTCTTTGCATGTTTTTGGGTACTTGCATAGTTTAATTTACAAATTTCAGGTGTATTATAGTATTTTAGAGTTGAATCATCACGTTTTAGTACCCGTATAGCGTAAATTCACATAGTCGTCAGTCATCTGTTCCTTTTGAATGGCCTGTGAGATAAAAGAGAGGAAAAAAATTTGTTAGGGATTGACAGGGACTGCACCTGTTGTGTACAGATTCAGGGGGAATTTGCCACCACTGGTAAACAGCTGGAAGCTATGTTGGCCGTGGTCGACAGGCTCCAGGTTGTTGCCCTGGGCGGTGGTGACATTGGGACACCCAAGGCATGTGCTTTGGCGCCTCTGGAACCTGTAGCATCGCCTGACATCTCTGATGCCACTGCGCCCTCGGATTCGCACATCCCTGTTGGTCGACATTTGCCTGACAGTGCTTGGCGAACCGTGGCAGGATCGCGAATCCCTGGGTAGAAGGTGAAAGTTGGTGCTGGCTCCAAGGCTGTACCCTTATGCCTCCGTAACAGGTTTGAGGTACTGCCCACTGCCGAAAGTACTTCTGAGCCGGCAAGGGCATCCTCACCTGTTGCGGCAATGGCCGGTCATCCTGAGAGGTCTGGACAAGTGCAGAGGGTGGGACTGCTTGACATTGGGAGCTCCAATGTTAGGCGGGTGATGGAGCCCCTTAAGTATATGGCAGCTAAGGACGGGAAGAAAGCCAACGTGCACTCCATGTGCATACCGGGGGAGATCCAAGATGTGGAAAGCATCCTTCCAGATGCACTGAAGGGTACAGGGTGCAGCCAACTGCAGGTGGTGGCTCATGTCAGCACTAATGACGGTTGTCCTATGGATCGGAAGAGATTCTCTCTGGTTTCTGGCAGCTATCTGAGTTGGTGAAGACTGCCAGTCTTGCTAGTGAGATGAAGGCAGAACTCACCATCTGCAGCTTCGTCAACAGGACCAATTGTGGACCTTTGGTACACAGCTGAGTGAAGGGTCTGAATCAGAGGCTCAGACTTCTGCGACCGTGTAGGCTGCAGATTCCTTGACTTGAGCCATAGGGTAGGGGGGTTTCACGTTCCACTAAATAGGTCAGGAGGCAGCTAAATGGGTAGCAGGGGCTATGTTGTGTGGATTGATCAGTTTTTTACGTTAGGCAGTTTCGGGAAAGATCAAGAAGGGCTCCAGTCTCAAAGGATACAGGGCAAAGAAACGACGAGAATCGACCAAGCAACAGTCAGTATTGTAGTTGTAAATTGTTGTAGCTGTGTTGGAAAAGTACTAGAGCTTCAAGCACTGATAGAAAGTACTGAAACTGATATCATTATAGAAACAGAAAGCTGGCTAAAGCTGGAGATAAATTCTACCGAAATTTTTACAGAGACACAAACCATGTTCAGAAAGGATAGATTAAATAAAGTAGGTGGTGGTGTGTTTGTGTTTGTTGGTAGTAGTTTATCTTGTAGTGAAGTTGAAACAGATAGTTCCTGTGAATTACTATAGATAGAGGTTATACTCAACAGCCACACCAAAATAATAATTGGCCCCTTCTACCAAACCTCTGGCTCAGATGATATAATAGCTGAACGGTTCGAAGAAAACTTGAATCTCATTACAAATAAGTAGCCCACTCATACAGTTATAATTGGTGGAGACTTCAATCCACCCTCAATTTGTTGGTGAAAATACATGTTCAAAGCTGGAGAAAGACGGAAAACATCTTCCGAAATTGTACTAAATGCTTCCTCTGAGAATTACTTTGAACAATTACATCATGAGCCCACACAAATTGTAAATGGTTGCAAAAACACACTTGATCTCTTAGCCACAAATAATCCTTGTCTAATTGAGAGCGTCATGATGGATACAGGGATTAGTGAACACAAGGTCATTGTAGCAAGGCTCAAAACCATATCAACTGAAACCACTAACAATAAATGAAAAATATATCTATTTAAAACAGCAGTTAAAAATTCACTTCATACCTTCCTAAGAAAGTGTCTCTATTGCTTCCAAGGTAATTATGTAAGTGTAGACCAGATATGGCTCAAATTCAAAGATACACTATCGACAGCAATAGATAGATTGATATCACATAAGTTAATAAGAGATGGGACTGATTCACCATGGTACACAAAACACCTCAAAACACTGTTGCGGAAGCAAAAAAAAAGCATGCCAAATCCAGAAGAATGCAAAATCCCCATGACTGGCTAAGATTTACAGAATCTTGAAATTTAGTGTGGACATCAATGTGAGATGCTTTTAATAGTTTTCACAATGAAACATTGTCTCAAAATATGGTAGAAAACCTAAAGAGATTCTGGTCATATATAAAGTACACCAGTGGCAAAAAACAGTCAATACCGTCACTGCAAGATAGCGATGGAAATGTTACCGATGATGGTCCCACTGATGTGGAGCTACTAAATACAGTTTTCCATAATTCCTTCACAAAAGAGGGGGTAATAAATATTCCAGAATTCAAAACCAGAACAGCTGTTAGCATGAGCGACAGAAAAGTAGATATCTTAGGTGTTGTCCAAGGCTCATCTTCTGGTCCAGATGGTATACTAATCAGGTTCCTTTCAGAGTATGCAGACACAATAGCGCCTTTCTTAGTAATCATATAAAACTGCTCACTTGACGAAAGGTCTGTTCCTAAAGACCGGAAAGTAGCACAGGTCACACAAATATTCAAGAAAGGAATAGGAGTAATCCATTGAATTAGAGACCCATATCACTGACCTCAATTTGCAGTAGGATTTTGGAGCATATACTTTAGTCGACCATTATGAATCACCTTGAAGAAAATGACTTATTGATACACAACCAACACGGATTCAGAAAATATCATTCTCATGCAACACAGCTAGCTCTTTACTCCCAAAAAGTAATGAGTCCTGTCGACAAGGGATCCCAGAGCGATTCCATATTCCTACATTTCCAGAGGGCTTTTGATACCGTTCCTCACAAGCGACTATTAAGCAAACTGCATGCATATGGATTATCGTCTCAGTTGTGTGACTGGATTTGTGATTTCCTCTCAGAGAGGTTGCAGTTCATAGTGATAGATGGTAAATCATCAAGTAGAATAGAAGTGATATCTGGTGTTTTGCAAGGTAGTGTCATAGGCCCTCTGCTGGTCCTGATTTACATAAATGATCTAGGTGATAATCTGAGCACCACCATTAGACTGTTTGCAGATCACGCTGTAATTTACTGTCTAGTAAAATCATCAGACGATCAATTCCAATTACAAAATGATCTAGAAAGAATTTCTGTATGGTGCAAAAAGTGGCAATTGGCACTAAACAAAGAAAAGTGTGAGGTCATCCACATGGGTACTAAAAGAAATCCAATAAATTTTGGGTATACGATAAATCGCACAAATCTAAGGGCTGTCAATGCCACTAAATACCTAGGAATTACAATTACAAGCAACTTCAATTGGAAAGATCACATAAATAATACTGTGGGGAAGGCGAAACCAAGACTGTGCTTTGTTGGCAGAACACTTAGAAGATGCGACAGACCCACTGAAGAGACAGCATACATTACACTTGTCCGTCCTCTGGTGGAATATTGCTGTGCGGTATGGGATCCTTACCGGGTAGGATTGGTGGAGGACATTGAAAGAGTGCAAGGAAGGTCAGTTCATTTTGTGTTATTGCACAATAGGGGTGAGAGTGTCACTGATATGATACGCAAATTGGGGTGGCAGTCACTGAAATGAAGGTGGTTTACTTTGCGGCGAGATCTATTTACAAAATTTCAATCACCATCTTTCTCTTCTGAGTCCAAAAATATTTTGTTGACACCCACCTACATAGGGAGAAATGATCATCATAATAAAATAAGAGAAATCAGACCTCGAACGGGAAGATTTAGGTGTTCCTTTTTCCCATGCACCTTTCGAGAGTGGAATGGTAGAGAAAATGGTTCAATGAACTCTCTGCCAGGCACTTAAGTGTGAATTGCAGAGTAACCATGTAGATGTAGATATATATAATCTGTCACACTAACACTCTAAAACTATTCTGGAGCACTCCTGTACAGAGTTAGAGAAGTGTGTTAGAAGCAAGCATTTCAATTTACATTTTAAACTCTGTGCATTTACCACTGACATCTCACATTAGGGGAAGCTGTGTATAATGATAATCGGTACAATTATATTACTTCAACACATAATAAAGTGTCAGGTAAAATATAATTAAGATCTTCATTCCACCAGTTCCCTCATGGCAGTGGATCAGTTAACACACAGAAATGTCTTCCAGATATTAGTTAATTTCATTCAAAGGAATCCTCTAAGGAACGTAACTGAGTTGTTGTGTTCATCTCGGAAACATTATTATAGCCGCTTTTGAAATACAAATGTTGATAAACTACTATGACATGCACAAAACTGTATATTTTAAAAATATTTCACTTTAACTAAATAATTAGAACAAAATCCAGTTTTCACCATTTTCACATCAATACAGCGTGTATTTTTAAAAGGAGGAGGAGGAGGAGGAGGAGGAGGAGGAGGAGGAGGAGGAGGTTACATTTCAAACTAAGCAAAACATGGTCTTTTGGAATGAATATTTCATTTTTCAGCACTGTGTGCAGCGTTTGAAGACTGTCTTAGTACAACTGTGATGAAGGCTTTCATTAGGAAGATTCTTAATGGATGTGTCTACACAGTAGGTTTATTATAGTTATCTTAACGACATTTATACAACCATCTTAATACACATGCAGTTATACATAGAAGACAGTTTCAGAAGGATCCTTGTTTATCTTTCTTCTACTAAAAGAACACACTTTTGCCTCATTACTATTCATAGAATTCATCTATCTACAGGGTGCATGGCCCAACTGTCTTTCTTGATATGTTGTTGTTGTTGTGGTCTTCAGTCCTGAGACTGGTTTGATGCAGCTCTCCATGCTACTCGAACCTGTGCAAGCTTCTTCATCTCCCAGTAACTACTGCAACCTACATCCTTCTGAATCTGCTTAGTATATTCATCTCTTGGCCTCCCTCTACGATTTTTACCCTCCACGCTGCCCTCCAATACTAAATTGGGGATCCCTTGATGCCTCAGACCACGTCCTACCAACTGATCCCTTCTTCTAGTCAAGTTGTGCCACAAATTTCTCTTCTCCCCAATCCTATTCAATACCTCCTCATTAGTTATGTGATCTACCCATCTAATCTTCAGCGTTCTTCTGCAGCACCACATTTCAAAAGCTTCTATTCTCTTCTTGTCCAAACTATTTATCATCCATGTTTCACTTCCATACATGGCTACACTCCATACAAATACTTTCATAAACGACTTCCTGACACTTAAATCTATACTCGATGTTAACAAATTTCTCTACTTCAGAAATGCTTTCCTTGCCATTGCCAGTCTACATTTTATGTCCTGTCTACTCCGACCATCATCAGTTATTTTGCTCCCCAAATAGCAAAACTCCTTTACTACTTTAAGTGTCTCATTTCCTAATCTAATTCCCTCAGCATCACCCAACTTAATTTGACTGCATTCTATGATCCTCGTTTTGCTTTTATTGATGTTCATCTTATATCCTCCTTTCAAGACACTATCCATTCCGTTCAACTGCTCTTCCAAGTCCTTTGCTGTCTCTGACAGAATTACAATGTCATCGGCAAACCTCAAAGTTTTTATTTCTTCTCCATGAATTTTAATACCTACTCCGAATTTCTCTTTTGTTTCCTTTACTGCTTGCTCAATATACAGATTGAATAACATTGGGGAGAGACTACAACCCTGTCTCACTCCCTTCCCAACCACTGCTTCCCTTTCCTGTCCCTCAACTCTTATAACTGCCATCTGGTTTCTGTACAAATTGTAAATAGCCTTTCGCTCCTTGTATTTTACCCCTGCTACCTTAAGAATTTGAAAGAGAATATTCCAGTCAACATTGTCAAAAGCTTTCTCTAAGTCTGCAAATGCTAGAAACGTAGGTTTGCCTTTTCTTAATCTAGCTTCTAAGATAAGTCGAAGGGTCAGTATTGCCTCACGTGTTCCAATATTTCTACGGAATCCAAACTGATCTTCCCCGAGGTCAGCTTCTACTAGTTTTTTCATTCATCTGTAAAGAATTCGCGTTAGTATTTTGCATCCGTGACTTATTAAACTGATAGTTCGGTAATTTTCACATCTGTCAACACCTGCTTTCTTTGGCATTGGAAATATTATATTCTTCTTTAAGTCAGAGGGTATTTCACATGTCTCATATATCTTGCTCACCAGATGGTAGAGTTTTGTCAGGACTGGCTCTCCCAAGGCTGTCAGTAGTTCTAATGGAATGTTGTCTACTCCCGGGGCCTTGTTTCAACTTAGGTCTTTCAGTGCTCTGTCAAACTCTTCACGCAGTATCATATCTCCCATTTCATCTTCATCTACATCCTCTTCCCTCTCCATAATATTGTCCTCAAGTACATCGCCCTTGCATAGACTCTCTATATACTCCTTCCACCTTTCTGCTTTCCCTTCTTTGCTTAGAACTGGGTTTCCATCTGAGCTCTTGATATTCATACAAGTGGTTCTCTTTTCTCCAAAGGTCTCTTTAATTTTCCTGTAGGCAGTATCTATCTTACCCCTCATGAGATAAGCCTCTACATCCTTACATTTGTCCTCTAGCCATCCCTGCTTAGCCGTTTTGCACTTCCTGTCGATCTCATTTTTCAGACGTTTGTATTCTTTTTTGCCTGCTTCATTTACTGCATTTTTGTATTTTCTCCTTTCATCAATTAAATTCATTATCTCTTCTGTTACCCAAGGATTTCTGGCAACCCTCGTCTTTTTACCTACTTTATCGTCTGCTGCCTTGACTACTTGATCCCTCAAAGCTACCCATTCTTCTTCTACTGTATTTCTTTCCCCCATTCCTGTCAATTGTTCCCTTATGCTCTCCTTGAAACTCTGTACAACCTCTGGTTCTTTCAGTTTATCCAGGTCTCATCTCCTTAAATTCCCACCTTTTTGCAGTTTCTTCAGTTTTAATCTACAGTTCATAACCAATAGATTGTGGTCAGAGTCCACATCTGCCCCTGGAAATGTCTTACAATTTAAAACCTGGTTCCTAAATCTCTGTCTTACCATTATATAATCTATCTGATACCTTTTAGTGTCTCCAGGGTTCTTCCGTGTATACAACCTTCTTTTATGATTCTTGAACCGAGTGTTAGCTATGATTAAGTTGTGCTCTGTGCAAAATTCTACCAGGCAGGTTCCTCTTTCATTTCTTCCCCCCAATCCATATTCAACTACTACGTTTCCTTCTCTCCCTTTTCCTAATACCGAATTCCAGTCACCCATGACTATTAAGTTTTCGTCTCCCTTCACTATCTGAATAATTTCTTTTATTTCATCATACATTTCTTCAATTTCTTCGTCATCTGCAGAGCTAGTTGGCATATAAACTTGTACTACTGTGGCAGGTGTGGGCTTCATGTCTATCTTGGCCACAATAATGCATACACTATGCTGTTTGTAGTAGCTTACCCGCACCCCTATTTTTTTTTTTTTTTATTCATTATTAAACCTACTCCTGCTTTACCCCTATTTGATTTCGTATTTACAGTCCTGTATTCACCTGGCCAAAAGTCTTGTTCCTCCTGCCACCAAACTTCACTAATTCCCACTATATCTAACTTTAACCTATCCATTTCCCTTTTTAAATTTTCTAACCTACCTGCCCGATTAAGGGATATGACATTCCACACTCCGATCTGTAGAACGCCAGTTTTCTTTCTCCTGATAATGACGTCCTCCTGCGTAGTCCCCACCCGGAGAACCGAATGGGGGACTATTTTACCTCCGGAATATTTTACCCAAGAGGACGCCATCATCATTTAACCAAACAGTAAAGCTGCATGCCCTCGGGAAAAATTATGGCTGTAGTTTCCCCTTGCATTCAGCCGTTCGCAGTACCAGCACAGCAAGGCTGTTTTGGTTAGTGTTACAACGCCAGACCAGTCAATCATCCAGACTGTTGCCCCTGCAACTACTGAAAAGGCTGCTGCCCCTCTTTAGGAATCACACATTTGTCTGGCCTCTCAACAGATACCCCTCTGATGTGGTTGCACCTACGGTACGGCTATCTGTATCGCTGAGGCATGCAAGCCTCCCCACCGACGGCAAGGTCCTTGGTTCATGGATGATGTGTGCTATTCCACCTTGCAGATCACATAATGTAGTAAAGCACAGAAAGTACTATATTATTATTATTATTATTATTATTATTATTAGATAATTTTGTTTCCAGGCAGCAAGTAAACTGTCCACAACACCCAGACAGAGTACTGCATCTTCCTAATAGACTAAAGTGTAGCAGATGTTACAGAAGTTATGTGGTAATGCATGTTTCATCAACATACCTATTCACTTTTGCAACACACTGATCATTTTAAATATTGTTTTACTTTCTTTATAATACGGGCAACAAAGTAATGATTAATTGCCCTTTCTTACTACGAGCCATGTTAAGTACCCCTGTAAAACAGAGTTTAGGTCTACTATACACAGCAGTTTTGCTGAAGCAAGTAAACCGATTACAAAGTGAGGAATGGACGCAGTAGTTCAGATGGAAGTAAGACAGCGTTGTAATTTATCCCTTATGTTATTCAAACTGTATATTGAGTGAGATGTGAAGTTAGTTTGATGTACAATGGATCATTTGTGTGATTAATAATAATGATGTGGAGTCAGTCACTTTATACCCATATCACACACTGGCATGTAAATATGGCTACATACTTACCATCTACAATGGATTTTTTGTGAAAAAGAATTAAAGTTCAGGGAGAAGAAATAAAACTTTGAGATTTAACAATGAAACTGTAATTCTGACAAAGACAGGAAAGTACTTTAAAGATTAGTTAAACAAAATAGTCTTGAAAAGAGATTATAAAATGAACAACCACAAAAGTCAAACATGAGTAATGGAATGTACTCTTATTAAATCACATGATATTCAGGGAATTAGATTAAGAAATCAGACAGTAACAGCACCAGATGAGTTTTGCTAATTTGTTAGCATAGTAACTGATGATGGCTGAATTTAATGCAGACATTGGCAATAGTAAGAAAAGCATTTCTAAAAAAGATGAATTTGTTAACGCTGAATATAAACTGAAATATCTGAACCTTTTTTCTGAAGGTATTTGTATGAAGTATAACCATGTATGGAAGTGAAATGTGGAGAATAAACATTCAGACAAGAGAAGAGAAGAGAAGCTTCTGAAATGTGGTGCTACAGAAGAATGCTCAAATTATATGGGTATGCTGATGCATAGTGATGCATCAGTTGGCACAATGAACTTGCATTTGGGAGGATGACAGATCGAACCCCATCAGACTGTACACATTGAAGTTTTCCTTGATTTCCCTTGATTGTTTGAAGCAAATGCCAGGATGGTTATTTTGAAAGGGCACAGCTTATTTCCTTCCCTATCCTTCCTCAGTCTAAGCTTTGTACAGTGTCTAATAATCGAGCTGTAAATAGGACATTAAACCATACTCTTTCTTTCTTTCTTCCTTCCTTCCTTCCTTCCTTCCTTCCTTCCTTCCTTCCTTCCTTCCTTCAAATAACTAATTAGGAGGTATTGAACTGAATTGCAAGAAAAAGAAATTTGTGGCACAACTAGACTAAAAGAAGGAATTCTGGAGTTGGGAGGAAGGAGGAGAGGGGAATAAATTGCAGAAAGAGACCAAGGTGTGAGTGAAGTATGAAGGTTCAAACGAACATAATTTGCAGAAGTTTCACAGACAGAAAGAGGCTTGCACAGAATAGAGATGGGTGGTGAAACTGCATCAAACCAACCTTCAGACTGATGATGACAACAACCATCCACACAGCATGTTTAAGTTAAGGAATAATATTAATGTGATAAGCATTTACATCCCACCCCTACTTTCCTCATCATCACATTGATTCAATCCCACAGACACTGGACTTGCATTTCAAATCAGTGGGTCTGAAACTCCCTTCTGGTCTTATAGATTTAAGTGTTCCTAAATCACTTAAGATGAATACTGGGATGCTTCCTATGAAAAGGACATAGTTAAGTTTGCATGAAGACTTTATCCTGCACAAGAAATTAAACCCTAATGTTCCCTGTTCGGCACTCACAGTTCGAGAAATGATAAATGTCAGCACCCTTAGTGATGGTGCTGCTAATTTTTCCTAGTTTATACAAATGAGTATAATGAAGATACCCTTGTTGTATTTTAATTACTCTATTCAAAAACACAAGAACCACAGTGCAGGATACAGGAAGTGTTTTATGGATGCGAAGTTCACACAAGTGATGTGGTTTATTCTAGTATAGCTCACTAAAGTGAGGTGGATTAACACCAACTAAGTTGACATTTTGATTGCAGACCACAATACAGGTTCCTCCTGTTTCCTTTCACTTCAGCAGTTAAATAAATTAAATGGACATAGGTTACAGTAGTTATGCAGAGGTAAAGAGGCTCAGACAGAATAGAGTAGGGTGGTGAAACTGTATCACACCCATCTTCAGACTGATGACCCTGACAACCAAGCTGAGAGTATGTTTAAGTGACCTCAAAGTAACCCCAAAAAAGAATTTTAATAGCTTAAGTACCCGCAACATGAGGATCACTCTGATTACCAAAGAAAATCTCAGTTCTGCACAATGGATCAGGTTTGACTAATCTGATACTGACTGTTTTTCCATAATGGGTTCACCAATCCCTTCTACATTCACCATCAGCATAACAGGAATAAAGTTTACAAGTACTGGTATAGGAAAATATTCCATTATGGTTTTCAACATATAAATTTATTGTATGTCACAACATTCCCTTTGCAGGATAGTTAACTTGTTATTTCTGACACATGAAAACTTTAAGTGAGTAAAGGGACACAAATTAAGCAGCATCAGAAACCAGGTAAGAAGAGTGTACCATAACTGAAATTTATGAATTCATAATCTTTCTCCTTGCCATTTAACATGAAAGTGTGCAGAAGCCACAATATAATAAATCTCCACTCATTGTTGATTTTGTATTTATTTCTGTAAATGTACACCTTCCTCCTTCCATTCAATCACCTTAAGCTAAGCTGTAAAGAAAAGTCAGTTACATCATTCATCTGTCATTAATCTAAACTAAGGTTTTTTCCATATATTTACTGTTTATGGATTTTGTACCTCAGTAAGAATCGAAGCATCAGAAAGGCAGTCATGAACATGTTTAGACAACTTTCAAAGCTCTTAGCAAAACTAATCTGTCTTCGCTGTCAACAGCTGTCTGTTGGTGCATGAATTTAAGGAGAATATAGCATAGCCGACTTCTTCCAATGTGCAGTGTACAATTGTGACATAGTTTGTGAATTTGTAAAATTGTCTTCAAAATGCTCAAGCCAAAAATGAATTTTCTTGATTATATGGACGACATAAAAGAGTATCAAAGACTGTGTGGTATAACCACCATTTAAAATGATAGTTATGTTACATACGAAATATTAATAATTATTGCTGCCTGACTACAGCCTGCCATAACCTGAACACACATCAGTGCTCATGTAAAAGAAGCTGAACTTCATAATTCCAATAGACTGCTGCACAAGAAAATTGTTAAACTGGTAAGACATAATCCTTTTTGTAATAAAATATATGCTATATAAAGTACCAGTATCAATATGGACATTACTTGACACAGCAAAACCTCTAAGCAACATTATATGGGAAGCATTAATTGTTAATACCCAGAGAATGAAAGTGTCAAACAGGCAGACTGCAACATTAATGCTGCATATGCAGAGATTATAAAACAAAGCTGTGTGAAAGAGTGGAAGGGGTGGTTGGCTTTGTGGTTGATAATCGCAAGAATTATGAGCTGGATGGTAATACATGGTAATACATTTTTGCCATACATATGTTTGTGGCATAAAGCTGTATATTTACAAAGATATAACTACTATTTTACCTACTTCTACTCAAGAACTCACTCAGCATACAGTAGCAGCTGTCAGGTAGAAACAATTTTCACTTGCTTTTGAAAATATCTTTGTTATTTACCATACATTTTTGAGAAGACTTTAATAGCTGTACAAGTCACTACTTACTGTCACAAAAGTTAGATAACAGTCAAGACCATGTTCCTTTAGAGCACTTGACCCACTCGGGTAGCTGAGGGCATTAGCATATCATTTGCAGGGTTCGGGAAGATGAGTCTGCCGAAGATTGAATCCACCTTGTGGCAAGCCAGCCAACCTGGATACATTTTTTTGGCAGTTCCCAGTATCCACCTAGGTAAATACTGGGCTGGTACCCACATCCCACATCAGATACATGCTACGTAAACATTTAGAAAATGTTCCCACACTTGAACATGAGATTTGCACTAGATACAGAGAGATGGGGTACCCAGACTCCATCCAGGGAACAACTTCACTAACTTTGTTTCAGCCTTTATAGCAATGATGACGCCATAGAAAAACAGGAAAAGGGAAATGAGAAGAATCAGCTTCTTTACAATACCTTATTTGTTTCAGTATTATATTCAGATTTGAAAAGATTGTTAATAGCAGATTTACTACGGAATAAATGTACTGTGATACTCCTGTCATTATTACTAATTGCTCAAACAAACAAAGGCCTACAAAATTTGTGGATTCAACACACAATTCTAATCTAATTCATTTGTGCAATGAATTTTGTCAGTCCAAATGAAGAATCACTGCAAAACAATCACTTCCTCAAAACACTCCTGATACACGTGGCTTCAGCCATATTACGGAGAAGACTGGGAATGGGATCTGGAAAATTACAAGAATTAATTATGTCCAAGAAATGTGTCTAAAAATTATCTATCTGTCAATTTTTATTGTTTATTGCATCAAAATTTTTCACAATTGCAGGAATAAATAATTGAGACAACCAAATTTCACAAAATTTTGCTACATGTTGATGCTGAAGAGTGTCCTGTTCCATCCTTATTCTGGACATTTTTAACAGTGGTGTTTTAAAATATATCTGAGAATATCTCAATAAAACTCAGAAAGCACATTTCACATTATAATTTCCATCATCTCCTCTACTGTAACCACTTTATGCTTTCAAATAACTATTCCAATGAGTTTTACATTTTGTAAACTTTGTTACAAGTTAGTCAGTAGGAGCATGTTTTAGTGGTTGAAACTTCACTTGGATCTCTTCTTTGCAGTAAAAATTATGATTTTTGAAATAAATCACCAAATCGACCACCAAAATGATCATGTTCGACAATGCTGAATGTATCCTAATGTGGAGAGAGGTGGGAAGATGTAATGCACCCAAAAACATAGTCAAACATGATCATTTTGGCAGTCCATGTGTTATGGTGTATGAAGGCATAACAATGCAGAACTCCAAAACGTTGGACAAAGTACATTCACCCGTCAACATTGTTGTGGCTTTGTACGCTTACGTCAGCAGCTCAAGGTCTTGTTTGCTCAGGACAGGATGTGTATGTTGTCATCATCAGTATTTCATCATTGTCATTGATGCATGGGTCACCAAAGTGGCATCCGATTTAAAAAAAAAAAAAAAAAAAAAAAAAAGACTTGCACCAGGTGGCCAGACTCCTCAAATGAGGACTCCCAATCACAGATGCAATAAGCACAATTTAGTTTTTGGACTCTTTCCCCACATGCAACTGTTCTGCCCCAACTTCATTTTTATGGATGACAGTTAACAACCACATCAAACTCTGCATGTGGAGCTGCTCTCTGAATGAGAGGATATTCGGTGAATCAAATGGCCTGCCCATTCCCATCAAGTGCATATAGGATGCATCGGAGACACACATTGCAGCACGTCCACATGCACCAACGACCATCCAGCATTTGTCAACTGTGCTGGTGGATGAATGGAATGTCCTACAGTGAGAACCCTTTAACAACCTTGTGGTCAGCATGGGAACACACTGCAGAGTGTACACCGCTGTCTATGGTGATCACACATCCTATTAAGAATCATGTTTCATCTTTTCTTGTAACATCCAGGGGAGCATCACGAATAGCAGTGACTTCAGTGTAATTATTGTCTTTGAGTAAAAGTGTTATTTCTGTTTATTTTACTGCATATTTCTTTCAGTTAAATATGTTTGACGTTGTACCAACTGCAGGTGACAGTCTGAATCATTATATTAGTCTGAAATATCAGGTATGCCAAGATCACTTTTAAATCTTTTTATTGATTACCAGTTTTGACAGATCTGTGCTGTTATCATTGCATCTTGTAAAACATTAACATTACTAGCCTGGTCAACATTGTAATGTTAAATGAATGTCTGCTAAAATACATCAGCACAACATGATGTATGTTTTATATTTGTGCTGGTTTATGTTTGATGTGCTGACGTTCCTTGCTATCTTTTATTCTAAGAGACACAATGTCACTATGTGACTTGCAAGTTTGTAAAGATCATGAACTTCTGTTAATGTGTTACAAGGTCCCATGACAACAGCCTAGATCTGTCCAGTCCGGTAAGTAATAAAAAGATTTATAAGCAATTGTGGCCTACCTGATATTTCAGAATAATATAACCATTCAGTTACCTTCCATACTATACTGCAGCAGTTCTTTCTACACAGCAAGTCCCTGTTTCATTAGGACTGCTTGTGTGAAATTCCACACCGCAATGTTATCTCTTGGTAAGGTATGATTCTTGAAGTTTCAGCAACAGCCGTGTCAAAGGACAAATTGCTAGTGTTGCTGTGGCAGACTTTCTGGCTGCTAAAGTAACAGTGCATAGAGGTGGAGGTGGAGCTGTGATGCAGCATCAAGTTTTATATTGATTTTAGTATTTGTGGGCGAAAAATTTTATTATACAGGGTGTTCAAAAACAGTGTTAAATACTGCGAGAAGTGGTAGTATGCATCAAAACAAGAAAAAATGGTACAAATGGCTCTGAGCACTATGGCACTTAATGTCTGAGGTCATCAGTTCCCTAGAACTTAGAGCTACTTAAACCTAACTAACCTAAGGACATCACACACATCCATGCCTGAGGCAGGATTCGAACCTGCAACCGTAGCAGTCACACGGTTCCAGACTGTAGCGCCTAGAACCGCTCGGCCACTCCAGTCGGCTTCAAAACAAGAAAAATAACTCCAGTAGACATGGGTCCTGAAATGTATACTTTTTGCAATAAACACATGTTTACAGGTGGTGTTCAATGTGGCATCCATTCATGACAATGAACCCTTCTGACCTCCAAGTAAGGAATGATGCGCCCTTTCAAGTATATCTGGTTGCTGTTGTACATGCATGCACGTATAGAAGAGACAACCCTGTAGTGTCTGCACATCATTGATTGGTGTAGTGTAGATCAATTCCTTCAGGTGTCCCCATAACCAAAAGTCTAGGGGACTGAGGTCTGAGGAATGAGCATACCAAGGTATGGGGCCCCCTGATCAATCCAGCAGTCCTGGTGCACAATCATGCATGACCCACATCTGTATTCGTCGCTAAAATCATGCAGCCTCTAGCAACATAGGCAATACATCAATGAGAAAGTCCAGACAATGCACCCAGTTAACCTTTGTGGTAGCATGTATGGTCCTATTAATCTTTTGCCAAGTACATATGGTCATATGTTGATAGAGAATCAGTGTTGATGCCCTCTTTCCTTAAATGCTTGGGGACTTATATCTACCCATACATGCTGGTTGTGGAAATTCACAACACCATCTCCTGACAACCATGCCTCATCAGTAAATAAAATCTTGGATGTTAACAGCGGTCTGCACCACACTTCTGCAACAGCCATTGACAGAACCGCCATCTGCCATGATGATCCTGTGGCCTTAGGGCTGAACACACTTTAGATGATACACGTACAGCAATTGATCATGAACCACCTGCCAGATAAGAGAATGACACACACTTTCTGCTGCTGCTGATCATCGCACATAGCTCCCAGATGTTTCTTCCACCAAAGGTAACACACACTCCTCCATGTCAGATGTGCAGACTGTGCGGGCCTTCCGCTGCCAGTCTTCCAAGGTGCAGGAGTATGTGTGTCCCTCAGATGCTGAAAAGTCTACCAAACAGCTTATCAGAGGGCACTCTGCACTGTGAATATTTTTCAGTGTGGGCTCACAGACTATGTCCATTTGCTAGACCATAGCAGAATAGCATATGCACCATTTCACTTGCCCAGTAGTAGGCTTCCATTGCTAACAAGTAATGGAAGAGAGGAAATGTAAATCTACTAAACCATTTGTACATACAGACAGAGTAATAACAGTAAACATATGACTGAATCCACATCTGGAAGAAGGTAAAAAGACCATGATACGTTCCCAGAGTTGACAGTACTGTACAACACGGCTCAAAAACACAATGAAAACTAATGTAGGCTACAATATAACTCAAACCACACAACTAACTTTTGACCACCTAATTGTAGGTAGAGCACTGTGAGTAAGATATCATAATACCATGCAGACACATTTGACAGAGCGCCAATGCAATGACTGTGCTAACATCCGTAACCACGCATCACGCAAGCCCTTCCTTTAAACATGTGTTTACCTTGGAAAGTATGGATTTCCAGACCCAAGTTTATATTCAACACTTTCTTTTGAACACGCTGTATTTGACCCGAATAGAGAGAGCCAGGTTCCTGCTCACTCTTCCATGACAACACCCCAACCCACAAAGCAAAGACTGCCTATGATTTTTTGGCCAGCAAATGGATCACAGTCCTGGATCACCCACCATATTTGCTGGATTTGACCACAGCCAACTTCTTGATATTCCCCAAATTGAAGTTGAGAGGACAATACTACAACACATTTATGGAAGCTCCAGATAATTGTACTGCTGTACTAGATGCAGTTCCACAAAAGGACTACAATGACCATTTGAAAACACTTTTAAAACAATGTCAGCATGTATTGATAAAGGATGAGAAAATTTTGAATAAATACAGTGAATTTGTGAACATAATCCATTACTTTTATTTTTCACAGCCACAGCTGTAACACAACTCTGATACAAGGTGTGTGCAGGGTCCAAATTTCATCAAGCTATACTATGTGGCAGTGACATATCATGTGATAGTTATTTTTGTCTGTAAGTTTTGCATACCATGTCTATATCAAAATGAAGTACAGCAGAGCTACGAAATCTACAGGAATGGTACAATCCATGGGACTGACTGTAACAACACTGTGTCTCTAAGGATACAGCTTACTTTACTCAAGAGGTACGGTACTATTACAGAAAACTGAAAAATTTCCTTGACCCATTAGTAGCAAATTTTTTCAGTTGTAACTGGTAATGGACATGAGGCAATTTGGTTGCATTTCCAACCAGAATACAGCAGAGTCATCTAACCTTTTCTGCTGTTTATCATGATGTAACTGAGACAGGATAAGTAGCACCCACAAATGATGGTTTGAGGTAGACCAATATTCACTCATACTGTCTAATCATGATGGACACATTCTACATAACACTGAAGAAGGTCCAAATATCACCACATGAGATGTTTCTGCAATATGTAAATACCTCTCTCAGTACTGAATAGAGGATACTACATGGGCAGTTCACATTTCTGTATCATCTTCAACACGTATGTTTCATTTGATCATCGACTATGAGAGAAATTTTGTTGACAATTTGTTGCATGAAGTGCTGAGAGAGAGAGAGAGAGAGAGAGAGGGAGGGGGGGAGAGAGAGTGGGGGAGAGGGGGGGGAGTGAGAGAGGGGGGGAGGGGGGAGAGGGAAGGGAGAGGGGGGAGAGGTGGGGGAGAGAGAGAGAGAGAGAGTGGGGGAGAGGGTGGGAGAGGGGGAGAGAGGGAGAGGGAGAGGGAGAGGGAGAGAGAGAGAGAGAGAGAGAGAGAGAGAGAGAGAGAGTTGTAATCTAGTAATAAAAATACCTGCAGATGAGTAGAAGCCACAATCTGTAAGGACAAAATAAAATTATGCAACATGAAGGGCTTGTTTGTAGTAGGTAATTTGTTATAAATATTACAGACACCTGAAGAACCAAAGATGTTGAAGGTTAATATAAGGATAACTGTTACCTGGAAAATTTGTGGGGGAATCTGGAAGTAGTGAATACCAGATATGCACTATAAGAAGACTTATACAAAAAGAAGAAAAATTCTTGTATGAAGCACTGACATTTCAGACATTAAAACATAGAACTAATAATGGACTTGTACCTCCAATCAGAGGTGCCACACAATTTTTCCACCTGAGGATGACGAGGGGGAACGCCAATAAATTTGTGTGGAACTACTATTTATTGTTTGACATAAGTTTAACATATTTGCACAAAAGTATGTTGGAAATCTAATACTGTATCTTTAATTCCACAAGGCTAGGAATTCCAGTTCCAGAATAAAGAACAATGTATAAAACTAACTTGATGTTTTAGCAATGGAAAATCCAGGACGGAACGTAATGATATTATGAAAGGATAGTTGCTACTCACCATAGAGTGAAGCAGCATCCCCACTATATAGTGAGTAGCAACTATCCTTTCCATAATATTGTAATCTGATATTTTTGTTTTTTACACGACCGAATTGTCACACATTGATGGAAAGGTTTATTACAATTAAGTACAAGTAAAGTTCATTAGTTTCATGTTCCAAGGATAATTTGCATGATAAACTTGTAGTGATATGGAATGTGGTATTTCACATTCCCATCACAAATTAATTTGTAAATATGACTACATGCTGAACTCTTTTTAAACTTTTTATTACATTTTTAAACATCTACAGATGTGAGTTAGTAATACCTACCCTCCACCTTTTACACATTACATTAAAAGAAATTTTTTTGCAGAACAGGTGTTGTCAAGGAGAAACTTCCTTATTTTGTTTTCAAATTTTCTTTTGCTGTCAGTCAGATATTTTAAATCACTGGGTAAGTGATCAAATATTTTAGTTGCAGCATTGTACACACCTTTTTGTGCTGAAGACAACCTTAAAGTGTAGTAATGAAGGAAATTTTTCCTTCTGGTATTATAATTATGTACAATATCATTCCCTTTAAACTGCAATGGACTATTTATAATGAACTGCATGAGAGAATAAATACACGGTGAAGTGGTAGCCAGTATGTGCCACTCCTTAAACAGATGTCCACAAGATGATCATGAGTGAGCACCACACACTATTCCTAAAGCACATTTTTTAGCAATGCAGACTTCCTTTCTTAATGATGAGTTACCCCAGAAGGTTATTCCATATGACATTATTGAATGAAAATATAAAAAAATATGTCGACTTACTGATTCGTCTCTCCCAAAAATTTACAATGACCACAGGGTTATGTAAGTAAGTTACATATAAAACATTACACTATCAGCTTCATCATGCAGAATTAATTTAGGAAAAGATTGAGTTGTTACGTATTATAAAACATAACACAAATTCAGAAACAATGAGATAAGATTTTGTGGTGATCAGCACAAAGAAGTGTGTGCTTGTGAATTAATACTGAAAAATAGTTTGCTTTTAACTGCAACTGTATATAAATCCATATTGGGAAATTTCTAACTGTTTATGAGGAATCTGGATTCCTTACTATGCTATAAGACAGCAGCAAACAGTTAATAGTCTCCAGCGACTTCAGTGTAGATTTTCTAAAGGATTCTGAAAGGAAAAATGATCTGGAAACCTTACTTGGAGCCTAAAATTTTATCTCAGTAACTAACATTCCAGCACAAGAAGCAGAAGACAGTTGGACCTTAATTGATAATATTTTCTTTAAAGCAAGAAAATAACTGTGTACATCTTAACAAATGCTCTTTTAGATAATGACGCTCAGTTAGTTAGGATGAATAAGATAGTGCCTTACAGCATCAATATTCAGTGACAATCAGTTGGAATAATTCATGACTCCAGACCAAATGTTTTTAAGAATGATTTACAAGAGATGACTTGGGATGTAATTTATAATGAACCAAATGCTGACATAAAATTTAATCCATTCCACAATAAAGTCATATAATTATTTCAAAATAGCTTTCCACATAGCCAGAAAGAACATTAAACAGCCATGTAAAAAACTGTGGATGACAAGATGAATTAAAGTATCTTGTGAAAGGAAAAGGGAAATGTACCCATTGGCAAGAACAAAGAGATTTCATTCAATATTTGCACAATACAAAAACTACTCAAAATTACTAAGAAAAGTTATTAAAAATTCAAAGAACATGCACATTATGTTGGAAATTGGTAATTCTGACAACAGAGTTAAGGCTATATGGAATGTAGTGAAACGAGACAGGACAACCAGTCACAGAATTGTACATCATCACTACTGAAGTAAATGGAAAGACTATAAATGATGAGTCACAGGTAGAAAATATGTTTAATACTAACTTATTAAATACAGTAGAAAGTACAGGGACAAACAGTTCAAGGGAAAATTCACAGCAGTATTTGAAAAAGCAACCCACATAGAATTCTATCAAATGGATGTATCACCAACTTCTCCTTCTGAAATTAACAAAATTATACATTCACTCAAAATTAAAAATTCATTTGGATTTGATGATCGTTACAATAGAGTGCTATAGATTTGTTCCCATATCATAAGCCCCATCTTATCTGAAATATGTAATGCATGACTATTGAAAGGCACTTTTCCAAAGAAACTGAAATATTCCACTGACAAACCTCTCTGTAAGAAAGGTGATAGAACAGATGTCAGTAGTTAATGACTTGGTCCACTGCTGCCATTTTCCAAAATTTTGGAGAAGGTGGTGTATTCCAGAATAGTATCTTACCTAATCGACAATAATATCCACAGCAAACATGAATTTGGATTTTAGAAGATCTGCTTCACTGAAAATGCCATTTTCATGGTCACTCACCAAATTTTACAGGCATTAAATAATAAAACAGTGTCAGTTGGTATTTTCTGCAACCTATCTAAGGCATTTGTCTATGTTAATAACAATATTCTCTTAGATAAACTGATGTTTTATGGGGATGATGGTATAAGCAACAAATGGATAATGTCATATCTGACAAAACACATGCAGTAAGTTTTACTTAGTAAGTCAACCCATGTAGTCCAGGTACATTACTCTAACCGAGGAGAAATCATGCATGGGGTTCCCCAAGGCTCAGCCTTAAGCCCACTAGTGTTCCTCATATAGGTAAATGATCTTCCGTCTGATAGACAAGAAGCAGAATTAGTTCTTTTGCAGATGCAGTCCAAGCATACACACAGAAACAGAAAAAATAGTAAACAATGTTCATAAAAGTATCATTGACTGGTTTTCTGCAAATGGTCTCAGCCCCAATTTTAAAAAGACATAACATATTCAGTTCTGCAGGTCTAGAGGTACTGCACCACTGACAAGTGTAACGTGTGGTGAGGTAATAATAAAAAAGGTAGAAACTTCAAAATTCTTAGATGTTCATATTGATGAGAATTTAAACAAGAAAAAGCACATTTTGGAACACCAAAACAACTTAGTTTGTACTTAGAATCTCTGCAGATCTTACAGAGAGACGAATCTGTAAGTTGACATTCTGCATATCTTCATTCAGTAATATCATATGGAATAATGTTCTGGGGAAAGTCATCTTTAAGAAAAAGTCTTTATTGTTCTAAAACAAGCTGTAAGAGTAATATGTGTCACACACCCATGATCATCTTGTAGACATCTATCGAAAGGGTTGGGAACTGTTCACAGCACATTTACTATCTCATGAAATTTGTTGTAAATAATCCACTGTAGTTCAACAGGAACAATATGTACATAATTACAATACCAGAATGAAAATTGGCATTCATCACTACACATTAAGGTTGTTTTCAGCAAATTAAGGTGTGCACAATGCTGCAACAAAAATTTTTGGTAACTTACCTAGTGATACAAAATGTCTGACAGACAGAAAAGTAAAATTTGAAAACAAACTAAAAAAGTTTATCCTTGGCAACTTCTCTTGTTCTGTAGAATAATTTCTATTACCGTAATGTGTAAAAGGTGGTGGGAGGAATTAGTAGCTCACATTTGTAGATGTTTATAAAGAATTAAAAAAGCAGTTTACAACTGTTCAGCATATAGCCATATTTAAAAATTAAGTTGTGCTGTGCATGCAATATTATTCATTCCATGTCATCACAATTTACTGTGCAATTGATCCATGGAACATAAGACTAACTAACTAACTAAATGTGCCTGAAGTAACTTGTTTTAGGAGTTCTGAAATGTGCTTTTTCTACTTTAAATTCTCATCAATATGGACATCTAAGAATTTTGAATTTCCACCCTATTTATGTTTCCTCAGCATGTGTTATACTTATCATTGTATAATGTCCCTAGATGTGCAGAACTGAATATGTTGTGTCTTCAAAAATTGAGGGCGAGACCATTCACAGAAAACCAGTCAATGACCCTTTCAACAACATTGTTTACTACTTCTTATCTTGCTGAATGTATGCTTGGATTAATAACAATACCAATGTCATCTGCCAAAAGAACTGATTCTGCTTGATGTATATTACATGAAACATCATTTAGATACACGAGTAACAATATCAGGCCTAAGATTGAGCCTTGGCGATCATCATATGTGATTTCTCCCCAGTCAGAATAAGGTCCCTCAACTACATCAGTTGGGTTACCAAGTACAACTTTTGCATGCTTTTGGTTAGATATGTTGCTATCCATTTTTATGTAGAAGAATATTGATTCTGCAATCAAATGCATTAGATAAATCATAGAAAATACCAACTGGTACTGTTTTATTATTTAATGCTTGTAAAATTTGGTAAGTGAACATGTAATGGGATTCTCAGAAGAGCAACTCTTATATAATCCAAACTGTGATTTGCTGAAGATATTATTGTTGCTCAGGTGGGATACTAGTCTCGAATACACCACCTTCTCAGAAATTTTGGAAAATGGCAGCAGTGGATATTGCAGTTTCTCTGCAAAAATGTCTTGCAATAGTCATGCATTGCATATTTCAGGTAAGACTGGATGTATGATATGGGAACAAATCCTTAGTACCCTATTGGAAATACCATGAAATCCAAATAAGTTTTTATTTTTGAGTGAATGTATAATTTTCTTAATTTCAAAAGGAGAAGTTGGTGATACATTCATTTGATTGAATTCTATGCTGGTTGCTGTTTCAAATATTGCTGCAAATTTTACCTTGAACAGTTTTTCCGTATACTCTCCCTTGCATTGTCCGATGGTGGCCTCCCCATACATTTTCTACAAAAAACTCAGCCACTTCACTTCCGCTACTCATATGTAGGCCATGTCTTTTACATCCTCATCTCCCAATTGTAGCAACAGGCACTGCATTCATATGAGATACCATTTTAGTCAGCAGCAGCCCTCTCAACTGTTCACAACACGCACAACAGAGTTAATTCAAGTCTGGTCATGTCACTGTAGAAGCTCCAGAAGACTCACATTTGTGTGTGTAATTGCTGCTCCTAATTTCATCCAGGTCACCCCTAATGCTCTAATTTCTATCCTTAGCCAAGCTGTTCCTCAGTATACATACTAAGTAATATGACCCTCTATGCTAAAATCTTTGTATAAATACTGTATATCCTCTGTCACCTGGCTAAGCCTAGCACTTGGCTTCACAATATCTGTGACCTGTCATCCTGTTCCTAGTTTGTCTCCCCATCTGGCTTACACAAACCTACACTTAGTTCCTTTTTTGTAAGTCTGCTGTAACCTACTGTGACCGACAGCAGGCTGAGGCTCTCCCCTCCTACTTCACATAACAAGTCAATTTTATTTGATACCATAAGCTCAAATGTAGATGAAAAAGTTGAAAAGCTGGTCCCTTTTACCAATGCTTGTCACCTTTAAAAGTAATCAACAGTCATGCAGTTTGTTTAGGTAAAGACAGTGTGAACTTTTTTAAATAGCTAAAATGCAGGAATTAAAAGCATTACAAAATACATTTTATTCCAAGTAATAAATATTTTTCTTTAGTTTTAGTGTCTTCCTAAATAATAATAATAATAATAATAATAATAATAATAATAATGGTGTGCTTTTTTATACAGTCATTCAAAAAGAGGACCAACTTCAAAGAATTGTCAGATGCACAAAGAAAATAAGTTTTCTTGCCCTGCCACAGGTGAGTAGGTTATGTCTAGTGCAGAAAAATAATTTTCAGTAAACAGCCACCTGACTGGTCTATGTAAGACTAGAACAAAATTAGCATGAGAGAAAACTCACTAAACATTTATTATTATTTCAATATAACTAGAATGTTCATGAGTAATCAGTATGATAATTCTGCTTTAAAAATTACTTAGTATCAATTTTGATTTTGAGATGTCTAAAAATAGTTCAGCTTTCCACTAAAAAATATACTAATATTCTCAAATGAAGTAACATGAAGAACAATTGAGCTGCCAAATATTTACATGTGTGCTTCTCTGTGTTAGACTTGTATTGGAATCATTCAGTAAAAAACTGTGTGTGCTGCTTCTGATCAACTGATTACTATATTTCATTTGGGCAGCCTCCAATTTCCTCCCCCCACCCTCTCCCCCCCACCCCCTACCCACCTACCACCCTTTGCTCCCACTCCAAGTTATACCAAAAAGAAGAAAACCAGAGGGAGAAATTTTATTATAAAATCCAATTTACACATTACTTAATCACCTCACTGACCAGTTTCAGAGAAATATTAAAATTGCCAGACAGAGGAAGGATATACACAATGGCTTTATTGATGCAATGATCCTGAAACTTCACTTGAATGAATTACAGTAAAAACAGAAAACTTACGTCAGGATATCTAGACGACGACTTGAAACCTGCTATGCCTGAATGGGAGATACAGACTGTTAGTAGATTCAATTCTACTGGAATAATTGTTACTTTGCAGCAGATTAAACCTTCTTACGTTATAACAAAACAGGATAAAGTATGGGAGAGGACCTTGCTGAAATACAGTTAGATTGTTTCCAACTACCTGTTTTAATACCACCAAATCACTTCACACTGAGATCTGAATCCAAGAAAGGTGGTGCAGTTGGAACAAACTGATGCTGATTTGGGCAGAATAGCATTCAAAATCTAAAAACCTCAATCTGTGAATCACGAAACACTCAACAGCCCCTAGGATTTGCATTTTGGTTGAAATATCACTAATCAGGGAGTATCTAGATATAATAATGGAAGTCTGACTACAAGTGAATATACACACATGACACACACACCATCCATATCAGGTGGAACTAACCTTTGGGCTCTGTAGTGCACAAATGTGAATGTGTACACAAGAAGAAATTGCACCACAGTAATGCCAATATGACAATGAATTCTTGTAAAGTGCAAAAGTCATCCAACTTTCACACAATGTATAATAGAAAATATGACAAAACTGAGTGTTATCCATTGTAAAAAGTGCCTGAATACAGCAATTTCCAAGAAACTCGACATCTCCATTTTTCAATATTCCAAAAAAAAAACCAATGAATCATTATATTTTACTATACAGTTGAAACTTAGAACATAAAATTCAAAAGTTATATTTAATAGCCTTTACACTTCCATGCTTTTGTTGTCAGGAAATTCCACAACATAAAGCAAATGTTTGCTAAGCAGTTGTTGGACAAAATGCATATTGTTCCGCATATTTCTCTTTCATATTCAGCCAGTCTTTTACTATAATATTAGCAGCTGTTGTACAACACATTTGTTGGATCATCATTAGTAAGGTGTTAGAAGATTCAGAATATTCTGAAACAATTCAGGAGATGAAAAGTGGAACACACACTAGGAGTCGACAATGCCAAAGAGTAAGAAGAGCATGACTGCACCTTCAAATGAAGATCTGAATATAGACTGTAACCACATTGAAACAACAAAGGAAACAACATGCAAAGAAAGATGTTCACATTTCAATGATCATATTCATTTTAGAGAGTGCCTGTACACATATAAGACAAAAGTTTAACTGGATAATTTGTTTCTACAATACATGAATGGACTCATCTAAACAACACACGGGGAAGGAAGACAATACAAATAAACAAAGATCTGCCTCAGTCTCATATTATATAAGAGAAGAAGAAGGCCAAAGCATTCATGTATGTGCCTCAACAGTCAATAAACTGACAGGTAAGAGTGATTTTATTTATAGCCTAAGCAAAACGTCTGTAGGAGACACTCAGGCCTATTAGCAAAATATATAAACTGGACAGTGTACAAACTCAGGATAATCGAGATGGACAAGCTCACAAGCTGCAGGAAAGAGACAAAGAATGCACAGAGTTAATTAAGAATGATATATTTAAAGCATAAATGCAGATCATCTCATTACTCTAGAAATAAAATTAGGCAGTTGTATCTTCCAACAGAGTTAAATCTTTAAAAAAATGCATGATGGGTACCGTAGTTCTCACATTATACAAGGTTTGTTGGGCTGCTCTCTTTCAAAGTATGAAAAGGTATTCTGCAAATGTTTCAACTTAGGCTTCGGAAATCCTCATAGTGATAGTTTCTCAACCTTTGCGCAGTTCTTGTTGTACATCAACTCAAGATTTGGAATTAAAAAATAACATAAGAACAGATTATATGTTGCACAAAATAGGGGCAAAAATATTTTCTGATATTTTAAATGAAAATCAAAACAACACTGACAGCCTGTTTCAACTGCCAGCAGAATCAACCTGTATCTGAACTGTCTGTTGGAGAAGTATTTTACTCCAGACTAGCTTGGCTTTATAACTGCACAATCTTAAAGTATTCACAAAAGAAAGCACACAATGTAGTTAACTGCACATGGGTTGAGAGTGACTCAGGATGGGATTGGGGGGGGGGGGGGGGGGGGGACAAATAAAATTGCATCTGCAGGAGAGATCGCTTAACTCCCTTAAACAAAATAGCTAATTAAAGGAGGTGCACAAAATCTTAAGTCTTGGGATGTTTTCCAATTCTAAACAGAAATTATACAATCATGGCAATGCTTATGAGTTACACTAAAAGCTCAAAGACATTTGGAGGAATTCAGTTTACTTCCCAATAAGTGGGCATAGCTATTTGTCTCATGGTGGGGTTTTTGGTCTTATTGAAAAAGGCCTAATAAAACATGAAACAATCACTTTGTCCCAGAATATCATGATATATTGGGGAAAGTGCAGGGAGGTTAGAGTTTGGGATAAGACTGCTATAGTCACAACATGAAATCAATCTCCAAACATGTAATGAAAGCCAAATTGTCTTTTATGGTGCCTAAGACAAGAGTAGTGCATTATGTAATAAGACCTAAAACCAGGACACAATGCCTTTTCAGAATACTTACTTACTTCAGAAATAGATGTTGAGGTGCGGAAACCTGGGGAGAGAAGCGTTTCAATAATATTTGAAGCACCTCAACTTCCATCAGTGATCACATGGGAGCAGTAATAAAGCTTTTGATGTGAAGAAATTGATGTCTTATTTTGATAATTACCAATAGGAGAGTAAAGAGTTCTCTTCAAAAGTTGTATAAGGGAATGCTAATGATACTGAAGAAAAAATTCTGTATAATGAAGAATCTTTACATTAAAGACGACCGTGTTGCAGCATTCTTTTTTTAATTTGGAAACAAAGTAAGTCTAGCTATTATATTAAAATATGTACTCTTTCTTTAGAAGTCATTTGAACGTATGACTATAAGTTTAGGATGTGAGAAACAGATTTCGTTACTGTGGAAACTTCTGTTCAATTTACAAATCTATTGTTAACTTCTTATTCTGATATTGTCTACAAAATACAATGAACATAAGAGCTCACTGATTTTAAATGCCTAGAATGTATAGCTATGGTAGAGTTTTGAAATTTTTTGAATCAGTGACGTTAAGTAAAACAAAAAAATACCTCTCCTGTAAAATTTTGTAAATGGCACTTGTTGAATTTCATCAAAATAGTCCTCAAATATGGAAAGTTCTGGCACAACTTACATACTTTAGGAGTAAGGGAGACCACCCACAAAATAGCAGAATTGTTGAGTCATTGACAGAAACATACAAAAGAGAAAGTAAACTTCCTAGCATTCGGTATAAATCCTTTGCCAACATACAGTACATAGACGCATGCACACACATCTGTGCCAGTTACTAGAAACACAGTTGCAGGATTGCGTTTCAGAAGGTGGGCTAGAGTTAGTGAGGGTTGTGTTGTGTGTGGTGGATAAGGGAGAGGCAGGAAGAGGGTTTTGGGTGGGAATCTAGCAGTATCAAGGGAGGTAACAGGATTGTTGACTAGGAATTTGGGATGGAGGAAAGTGGTGGCATGTGCATGGGCTAGGCATGTGATACATGTGTACCAGAATCCATGGATTGCGGCACATGGTGATGGTTATGCTGAGACATGGATTGGGAAGGGAGAGCTGTCAGGTAGAGGGTATGGGGACAGTGGGCTAATGGAGACTGAGGCTGGTATGTTTACGGGAGGAAACATGCCTAGCTCATGCATAAAAAGAATTTATACCATAAGCTAGCAAGGCCTGTTTCCCTTCTGTGTGTGCCTGTTGATGACTCCATGCTTCAGCTTTTCAGTGAGTGGTCTACCTTACTCCTTTAGTATTTAAATAAGTTAAAGTATGTATCTGTTGTACGAAATTTCTTGTAAAATGTAGCACTGAGTTGCCAATATGCACAAACAAAAGACAGCTGTTATCCTTTCCACACCAAAAAAATCCCTTCCACACAGCCTAGCCATCTAGGGGCAATGTATCTTCAGTGAAAGAACCCCAAAGCCCAGTATACTGAAGGCATGATGAAGGTTTTCACAGTCAATACACTCCAAACCTAGTCCACACACAGATTTCCCATGACATCCTTACACACACCCCCAAATCTCCCACCACCCCAAGAAACAGCTATAAAGGAGGGCCCTTCCTCTTCATGCAATATCACCCTGGACTGAAACAGCTGAACCATATCCTTCGCTAATGCTCTGACTACCTCTCATCCTGCCTTTAAATGAAGTGCATCCTACCCAAGATTCTTCCCATCCCCACTAAAGTGGTGTTCCATCCCCCACCCAACATCTCATCTGTCCTTCTGCCACTCTCAACCCCGACCAATGTGCAAGACCTGCCCATCCACCCACCCAGCACCTCCTACTCCAGTCCTGTCACAGGCTTAAGCAACATAACAGAGGTCAGGTCACCTGTGAAATCAGTAATGTCATATACCAACTCTGTTGCAAACACTGCACAGCTTTTTATGCTGCAGTGACAAAAAGAGTCATGGATTAGCGGTATGCACATATACAGATGGCAATACTATCATGCGCACGCAGTATAAAAGGGAGTGCATTGGTGGTGGTGGTTGTTGTTGTGGTCTTCAGTCCAGAGACTGGTTTGATGCAGCTCTTCATGCAACTCTATCCTGTGCAGGCTTCTTCATCTCCCAATACCTACTGCAACCTACATCCTTCTGAATCTGTTCAGTGTATTCATCTCTTGGTCTCCCTCTACGATTTTCACACTCCACACTGCCCTCCAATGCTAAATTGGAGATCCCTTGATGCCTCAGAATATGCCCTACCAACCGATCCCTTCTTCTAATCAAGTTGTGGCACAAATTTCTCTTCTCTCCAATTCTATACAATACCTCCTCATTAGTTATGTGCATTGGTTGGGTTGTCATTTGTACCCAGATGATTTATGTGAAACAGTTACGGTATGATTATGGTCGCAGGATGGGAATTAACAGCCTCTGAACACAGAATGGTAATTGGAGCTAGACACATGGGATATCCCATTTTGGAAATCATTAGGGAATTTAATATTCCAAGATCCATGGATGTCTGAAGAACTGACTATGGTATTATCCTTGGCTGGTGGCATCATTCTTGTTTAAAAATAATGTTGATTACTCTCGTCACAATGTTTGCATCCATATTTTGTGTAGCTCCCTCCTCTTTTCTCGTAATGTTATCATGGTGTTCATGAATTTAAATCACCTCTCTATTAAAATATACATCATAATGTGTTATCTTAGCTAAAATGTTGCTATCATTAAATTTTACTTCATGGCCTGCAATCTAAAAAGCATTCCCACTCCAATTGATTTAACACTTTGTCCAAAACGATAGTTCAGCTGAGTAGTAGTACTTCTTTGTGTACTTGGCCACAACTACACAGAATTTTATACACACCAGCATTCATTAGTGACAGACATCTTGGACTACTATTAAGCATTCTTTTATTTTTCCTGTTGGACTTGCAAATCATTTGAAGCCAGTTCTTGGCCAAATATTTACTTATTCGATTGAAAACTTCATTAATAACAGACAGGAAAACTTTTCCAGTGGGCAGCCATTGTTCCTGATACATACTGGAATTAATTTTTATACTTTTTGGGTGTAGTGCTTGTTCCACTATCCTTATTGGAATAACCTTTTTTTTTTTTCAAAAAAAGTAACTGGACAGTTATTCTTGTAAATAAACCTGCTCACATATTTTACCAGCTCCATCCATCAATTTTTGTCTTGGATGAGGGTTACATTGCTCATGGAAGTATCAATCTGTGTTTTTACTTTCCTGTACAATTTATGGCACTAAGTTACCATCTACCTATTTGATTCTTAATGCATCTAGACAATTAAGTTCCCATTGCTCACTTTCTCTACTGTAAATTGCATTTTTGGGTTGATGCTAATGAGATGTACCAGAAGACATCCAACTCCTCTTGCTTTGGGTGCACCCTATGAAGTTATCATTCATATAGCAGTACCACTTAGTTGATCTGTTCTGTATGATGTACATGGTAAAATATCTCCAAAAAGAAGTTGGCAACAAATGGACGAAGATGGGTGCCAATGGCAAACCCATCAATTTTATTATAAAGTTCAATGTTGTACTGCACATAATTGTTGTAACACAATGTCTAAATAAAACGTATATATCCACCTGATAAATTCTTTGACCATGGTCTCTTAAACTAGAAGTTTTAACTGAGGCCATATCCTTTCAATTCTTTAATAATTTTCCAATACTATATTGTTTTCAACTTTTGACGCAACCTTCACATGAGTTACCTTCAAGGAATGTACATCCATATTTGAATTCAGTCACACAATTCTTACCCATCAAAAATGAAGGATCATACACCAAATTTTGATGAATTTCAATTAGGAATATGTTCTCAAACAAAAATCTTTATGAAGACATCATTTTTCAATTTACCCATATATGGACAAATTGCATATAACCTGAATTTTAAAATAAATAATAATAATAGTGTAGCAACATAATACAAATGAAATTTTATAGATTTCACCGTCTTCTATATGCCAAACCCATCATTACCAAATATTAACATCCTCTTATCTTCCTCCTTGTAGTTTCTTGTCAGTTTAAAGCATAGATATATTACAAGTGGGACAGGTAAAGCATCTGTCAATTGATTAGCCACAGCAGATGCATTCACTTATGAAGACCTTACACAGTGGTTGTGCTCATAACTGTATTAACTGAAAGTTCCAGAAATTTCTTCAAAACATCTCATATGCATGGTGAAAACAGGTTCTAACTTTGCATCGTGAGACATGGAGATAAAAGTGATGATGTGTTTGGAAAGGGAGCACACACAACATCAGTTTTAACATTTTTGCAACATCTTAACAGGAGGAGCGGTACCAAGTTGAATAAGGTTATTGGACTTGTTGAAGGAAACTGAATGACTGAGCAGGAATTTCAATGTACCTTCCCCTGCACAATCAGACTGTGTAGTCATCAGTATGTTGTCAATCAGTTGCACATCTACTCAATTCATATGGACCACTCCTTCAAATCTGTGGATTATGGTAAGTACTGGCTGAGCAACAGCACTTCTGTAATGTGTAATTTTTTGTGAGACGCCATTCAATGATTATTTAAGAGATAGCTGTATCTTTAGGACTCTCCTTGAATGGCAGTGTTTTATCAGTTATTATACCTAAGTACTTAGCATATTTGCTGTAAACAGAACTCCTACTGTAGCACATCCCATTTACTATCTCACTGTTACTCAGCTAAACATCAGAAATCTCATTTTAATTATAGCAGCTTGGGGCTTTGGCTTTCACTGGCAATTGTAGCACTATCTGTCCACTTTTCAATTATATGACTTTTATAACAAATCTGCCACTCACATGTCCACACTCATTCATTATAATTTCTCATTTTGTCTGTCTTTTACAAGATTCAGTAACCTTGCACACAACACAATAATATATAGTTACCACTTGCTCAATGTGTTGTATTGTTCATGGACATCTCAGCTTACACAACAGATTATGTGAACTCCCTCTGAAATCTTAGCTCTAAACAATTTGCTTGTTAGGTGTTTGCTAACTATGGGGAGACAGTCTGTTTACGGGCTGTTAACAATTTTTGCAGCACAGACCACTGTGATATGTTCAGGAAGACAGTCAAAGAGGTCCTGGAAGGTAATGACAGGGATGTTGAGCCATGCTGACTCCAGTGCCATGGCCAGCTGCACTAGGTTTCTAGGCTGAGGCTCCATGACACATACAGCCCGATTGACATGGTCCCACAGATTCTAGATTGGGTTTAGCTCTCATGAGTTTGGTGGGCAGGGGATTACAGTAAACCCATCCTGGTGTTCTCTGAACCACACACATACACAGTGAGCTGTCTGACATGTAGCATTATCCTGCTGGTAGATGACATCGTGCTGAGGAAGCAAACAATGAGCAGGGGTGGGCATGGTCTCCATGGATAGATGCACACTTGCGTTGATCCACTTTGCCTTCCGGAATGACAAGATCACCAAGGAATGCCACAAAAACATTCCCCAGACCACAACGCTCTGTCCTCTGGCCTGGACCCTTTGCTTTCAGGCATTTCACACTGTCCCTACCAACAGCCATCTATCCGATGGAGCATGAAATGTAATTCACCTGAACAGGCCACCTGTGACCACTCAGTGGATACCCGGTTGCAGTATTGCCATGCAAATTTCAGCCTTTGTTGCCAATTAGTCGGCACGAGTGCACGAAGCAGGCGCCTACTGTGGAAATCCGTACACAGCAACGCTTGCTCAGTAGTCATTGCACAGACTGTTGGTGGCCCCTTGGTTCATGTGAGTGGCCAGTTGCTCAACAGTTGCACATCTAAACCCCTCTACACATCTCTGCAGCCACCATTCACCCCTGTCATCTAGGGCCTGTGGTGCATGCCTCAGTGCCAGATTCGAATAGTGCCATTTTGCCATGCACAGTATACTTTAACAATGGTTACACTTGAACAGTTTATAAACATAGCCATTTCTTCCACCCTTGCCCTGAACACCATGATGATCCTCTTTCGGATGGCAGATAAATCGCTCTGTTCCTGCATTACGACAACGACCGCACTGTTTTTCGCGTCCCTCCAAAATGCTTTATATACCCTCCACTGCTAGTGCTACAACATATTGTTTGTGAATGGTTACCGCACAATGATTTTGAACGTGGGTCATGGTCACATTAATGTGACTAGACTATGTATAAATGATCTTAATATGTGGCTATGCACTCTACATTTGTGAAGCAGTTTATACAGTAGTGAAATATAATTTTTTCTTAATCCTGACAGCATGTTGCTTCAAGATATTGATAATATCATCATAGTGTTGAGCAGATAAACAGTATTACCTTGCATGGGTTGCATCATTCTGGACTTGCAACATTCTGGACTTAAATGCAGCCACAATAAATTCCAATGTGCAGTCAAAAGAAAAAAAGAATCAATGAACACAATGGCACTCTCTCTTGTCCTTCCTTTCTGTTATGATTTAATGCCCTGCTGACACTGTGGTCAGTAAGCACAATGGTGGCTGGATTCCGATATGGACCCCCTCCCCACTCCAGTTACAACATTCAGATTATACAAATGATTTTCCTATCAAGTATTAGTAATAGAGTAGTAGTAGTAGTAGTAGTAGTACACATTGCAACTGATCACAGATTTCTAAAAACCATTTTCTAAGCTGGAGTTTGTGCTAAAAAGGTAGACTCGTCATCAACCAAAAGCTGGTTTGAAAGCTACAGTGCTTTACTAGGCGCAGTCCTATTGCAGATATCATGTCCTTGCTTTCCTCCAACTTTTGAAGTGACTTGTAGATTTACAGACAGAGGGGAGGGGGTGATGTACAGTTTGGTGTGCACTCCAAACAGTGGTGCAGCTTGGCAATTTTTGATATTATTGCCAGAGGTGAAAGAAGCGAGAAGTGATAGGAAAAAATTCCTAGGACCAACTGACAATTAAATCCCAGACCTTTGGTTATATTGTCTGACCCTTAAATCACTGACACACCAGAGTTTTTAGTGTGGATGGAAAATTCCTTTTCACTTTACATGAGCAATTCTAAAATAATGCCATGAGATAAGGTCAGTCTAACAATAAACTGATCGTATCTTACCTTGGCAGTTTCACATTTACATTAATATTACTTCAGTTTATTCAAAACAACGAACCTTAATCTGCCACAGTTCTCCAACATAAACGGACAATGGTACCACCAGCACCACCACCACCACTACCACCGATGACGACAACAACAACAACAACAACAATACATTCTTTGAGTTATCTCCTCATCACAATGTTGAGCAAACACACTTCTGCACACATAAGGTATTCATTTTTACTTTCTTTTGTAGCACACAAAGTCACCACATGTAAAGTTATTCAGATACATACATACTTGTGCTGTAGCTTTTAAGTGCCCACAAATTATTTCACACACTTTGATATCAAACTTTTTTCAGTTCACATATGTAAATTTCCAGTGACCACTGATATTACATAATTTACTAAAAACTTGTGTTGCCTGGGAAATATGTCCATTCTGAGTAATGGAAAAATTGGGGTGGCGATTTACTAATGAATAAAAAGCAAAGACATTACTTGTTCTACTGTTTCCATTCAGTATTCCCAGTATGCACCAACCACCTGATTTTTAACATCTGTTCATCTGATATGAGGATACTGTACCTCTGCATTTATTACAGGTACTCAGCCAAAACAGTAGATTTCAACAGGAAAATACAAGTAGTAGCTATCATACACCCACAGAGAAATTGTAGATAGCTTGTAGGTTTATTGGTGGTGGTAATATCAACCATGTTCATGAAAACCATGCAATAGTGACTACTCGTGCATACTAGCAGTTGAGATATTTTAGCAGCTTTTTTAAGTCATTTCAGGTTGCTTGTGCAAATGATCGTAGATTGTGCATCATAATGAACACTTTAATTGAATTTATTTGTCAGCTGTAATAGGTGTTTCACAACTGGCAATCACATGAGTTTCATTATCTAATAAAATCTTTAACAAAGAGGGGCCTTAGCTTTCTTCATACCTCCTGCAGTTGTCAAATAATGTCTTCTAAGCCCAGATTTGTCTTGCTACAGGAGAATAACCGAAACATAGTTTATTTAGAAATTCGCTACATATTGGACTATGGGCCGAGATTAAACTATAAGTTTGAAACAAAGTTGGCAGAATGCAAGTTGGCAGAACACAAGTTGGAAGAACGCAAGTTGGCAGATGTTTTTTCAATAGATACATGACTATTTATTAATTTGTTCTACTGATGTGGAACGTTTAACAGTTTGGGTCAGTTTACAAAAGCTATTGAATGCAATGTTAAGTGCTTCGATGTTCTGTAAGTTTGAAAATTACAGTGCTTTCAACTGAGGAACTTATTTTTTCCACTGAACACATTTCGACAAGGCAATAAATACACAGATTTAGTGCAGGAGGCATTCGCAGAACAGTTTCTGAAAAGAGCTGCACTTCACCATAATACAGTTTGTTGACTTATTGAGAAATTTCCAGAGAGAGGCTTGCAACCTCATATAAAGCAATTAGGCAAACAGTGAAATTGTTCATGTATAAAATGGCAGCAATACAAAAACTGACGGATGCATATCATGAAAAGCAAATCTGCTACTGAAGATAGTTTTCATCTTTTATTGAGAGGAATAACACCAAATTCTTGCTGTCACCTTCTGTGCTGAAGAGGCCTCATTTCACCTCTCATCACATTAACATACAAAATCACATGATTATGATCAATGGAGAATCCTCGTGCTGTGCTTGAAACACAATTGCTCGATCAAAAAATTTGGAGTGTGGGTAGCAATACCCAGGCAGCTCATTTTTGGACCTTTATTTTTTTTAAAGAAACCATGAACAGTAAATGTTATTGTTTAATGATCCACAATTCCATTGGCCAGCTAAATGAAGACAAAATCAAGTACTCATTGTTTCAACAAGATGGCACTGTATACACAGTTAACAATTCTGTGCATCTTCTGGAAGAGTGTTTTGAGAAATGCATCACCTCAATAAACCAGCCCCCCCACTTGTCTGTAGAAAGGGTTTTCCAATAGAATTAAGAGTGTGATCGCAAAGACTTGTATAGATATCTCTGATCATCATTTCCTGAATATATATGTAACTGCAAAGCTACTTTCTGAACACACTGCGTCTGAATTATGCCTGGTATCAACAAAAATACAGACTGTGTTTCTGGAGCTATTTTACATTACCACACTGGTCAGAAATACATCTGTCCTAAGCAGTAATAGATAAGATCACTGTTCTATGAAGAATCTGTATTGCCAAACAGAATTGAATTATTGTTTCAGAAAAAAAGAAGTTATTGCCACTACACCAGCCCATGTATCTTTCTTCCCTCCACACAACAGGGTGAAAATAGTTAAAGCCCAGCCATTGGCAGCCAGTAGCGTACTCTTCTAAACATCCACTGTCTAGTAGTATTAAAGAAAATTACTAGCATTGCGAATATCAAGTAAAAGAATTGCAAAGAAAACTTTTTACATAGCTTTTCATGTACAAAAAAGAGCGTAGCACATACATTCAGTTACTTACCGCAACAGACAGTAATGCTTCCTAATTGCCCCTCTGTCCCCCCCCCCCCCCCCCCCCCTGCCCCGTCCCTTCTTCACACTCTCTCTCCATTTTTACAAGCTCAATTACTCAATAAATTGCAGGAAATTTTGATTTAAAAACCACTAAAGCCGTATATTTAAAAAATAATTTCAAATGCAAAGGCTACCTTTAAATGTGACAGTGTAGCTCGAGTTCTATCGGGATTATGCAGTCGGCAAGTCGTAACTTTTATCATCAATCAAAAAACTGTCAAAGTGGTGTGGCATCTAATTAAAATATCACTGACCATGTTATTCAAGGACTGGACCAAAATAACAATTAGTTGAGTTCCTTATAATGATATGTAAGATTAATCAGAAAACAAAAAATAATGCATAGAAGGGGATAGTGTGTTGACTTTGATAGAAATTGTGCCAGCATGAAATTAACGTAACTCTGCTAGGAGAGAAGACAATTATCTTCACTGACAAAATACTGGTTGAAATCTTATAAAACTGTGCAATAACATTGGCCAACTGGAAAAATGCATCAAATATCACGAATTTACCAGCTGGCAATAACAGGCTCAAAGAAAATAGAAATTATGCAGAATGGGGTGGAGGGTGGCAGGAAGCATTATCCTATACATAATCAATTGCCTTCAGTCAATTGTTACAACAATAAAACTGTTTTGTTGTATTTAGATTTAAATTCAGCCTTCATGTACTTCATTTTAAATTATACACTATGATATTACCTTCAACTGCTTTGGCTCTTACAGCATCTTCACATGCCCTTTTATGTGGCTTCTTGTCTCCAGTGTTAACAGAAGATTGTCTTTCTGGAGCTATTTTAGACTATTACAATGGTAAGAAATATATCTATTCCTACCAATAATACAATATTTTTTGTATCCACTCCATATAGCATTGTTGTTGTCGTCAACACCAGATGCAAGAAACTTCATAAAAAGCCACATTTGATGCTGTAAGAGATCAAGCACAGGTCACAGTGCATGCTTTAAAATACGAGGGGAGGGGGGGGGGGGGGGGGGGGAGGGCACACTCACAGGAGTGCGCATTTCAGTTACAGCAGTTTGATTATTTCCTTCATGGCACAATATTACAACTGCTTTATATGAAGTGGTCTCAAAGTTGTCTTTCGTTTATTGCAATCTTTTATTTGTGAAAGGAGAATGTTTTGTAGAAATAGGCCATATCCATCACTATATTGTTGAACTGGATATTGTTTATAGTGTAAAGGAGCTGAAAACTCTAAATGCAGAACACTGAAGGACGTATGTGGAGAAACAAATATCTGCTCTCCTCCAACAATAACTTTGCCCAACTGTGTTCTTTTAGCACATTGTAGAAGGTATTCCAGGTTTTTGTAGACAAGCTTCACTTCTCAATGCACCATGACTACTACTACATACACTATCTGATCAAAATATCTGAACATCCCTGTATAATGTGGAACTGGCAACTAGATATCTCTAGAGACAGACCCGCTAATATAAGAGGAGATGAAGAATACTGTCAGTAAAGAAGCAGTAACAACAGAATGGAAACTCATTGACTTGGAACATGGACTAGTCACTGGATGTCATATGAGTAACAAATCCATTGAGGGCATTTCAAACCTTCTATAACTGTCCATGTTGACTATTAGTGTTAGTTCCAAAGTGCCACCAGTAGCCCAGCTAGCACAATGACTGTGCATAAGGAGTTAAAAAGAATGTGGTACAATGATGAGCAGCTCCCTAGAAGCCCCATGTTTTTGTAGTCAGTACAAAGTGACACTGGAGGTGGTGCAGAGAGCCATGCCACAGGACAGTGGATGACTGTAAATGAGTGATTTGGAGTGATGAATCACACTATACCCTGTGGCAAACTGAGGGAAGAGTTTAGGTTTGGCTAATGGCTGGAGAACATTACCTATGGTCATGTGTAGTGCCAACAGTGAATTACACAGGAGGTGGTGCTAAGGTAAGGGAGACTTATGCGTTTAGAGTGTGGTCCCTTATTGTAGTTAAGGAAATGCTAGGTGTGGAAGGATAATTTACAGCATTGTGTATTACCCACAACAGAGGAACAGTTCAGAGACAATTATCACTTGCACCAGCATGACAGTCTACAGTGATAAAGCACCCGTGAGGCAATGGTCTGAGGATAATAACTCATCTGAAATGGACTGGCTTACCCAAGAGTCCTGACCTGGACCCACCAGTGAACCTTTAGGGTGAGTTAGAATGTCAAATTCACACAAGACCTCAGCATCCAACACCACTACATCCTCTGGTTTTTACTCTTGAGGTAGAACATGCTGCCAGTCCTCTCCACAGACAGTCTGACACCTCACTGTAGGTGTTCCCAGTGGAGTTCAAGACATAAAGGTGAAGGGTGGACACAGCCCATATTAATGTTCACTAACAGGTATCCAGATACTTTTGATCAGATGGTGTATATGCAAAAAACATAGAACTTAACCCTCTGTAACACACTAAATTTTTGCAACAGCAAACTTTCCACAGCCAAAGCATAAACATAGCAAAACAGAACTTTTATTTATCTGCAACAAATCGAGAAGAATGCCATGCACAGAACACTGTTGTGTTTATGTAAATTCAATTAAAATAAAACTATAAATGTCTTGCTCTCACATGAGATGCAACAGTTGTCAGCCAACAATTTGATACAGGAGCAGCGATGCAGAAACCATTTTAACAAAATAATAGCATAGCCTTTTAATACAAGGTGCCAGGGAATTACTACCAAGACAACAATTATGAGTATATCAGAAGCCATAAATATAAAATTTGTAGCAAATATTTTTGACAACAACCTTGTCAAGAACTTGAGTATCTCATATCAAACATGTTTCTTCCTTTTCTTCATTTTTTAAAAAAGTATACAAATGACAAAATACTTAATCATGTGGAGGAGATTATAAGGGTAGTAGGATGACAAAAAAAAAAAAAATCACAGCAACTTAAAATGACAAGCATATAACTTTTCCACTGTTTACTCTCAACACATCACACGGAAGATGTCTCTATGAAGTTCTGCAATTGTATAGAGGAAGCCTTCCAGAAAAACGTCCAATATATACACATACATACAACTAATAAAATGAACACGAGACCACAGATACATTAACTAATGAAAACATTAAATAAATAATGTACAAATTTTGTGCTAACAATTTTCATCTTAAAAGTGTGTCAAACCACCACTCATTCTGAAATATTCAACAGATGCAACACATGCATAAAGGAGACATGGGAGAAGCATCAGACAAAGGAAACAGTTAAGACAAGATGCACAGAAGGAAACAATACTCTCAAAAACGTAGAAAATACTTACTAAGGGTCATTTTAATACTTCAGTTTTTATTTTTTGAATCAATACAGCACATTCTGCTTCTGCTTTTAATACTGAGCAAACTGAAGTATTAGAAACCAAGTACAACTAATCAGAGAGAAGAAATTGTGGAGAGTAAGTACACTCAAGACAATCTAATTTTGTAGCCAGTGAGAAACAAACAGAATGAATAGAAAATACAATGAGACCACCACAAATGGATACTATGTATCTCAATTATTTGTAGAAAAGGGAGCTTACAAGTAAGCAAAAGAAATTTTGAAGCACACTTTAACATGTAGATAACAGTGTAAAAGAAATAAATTATAAATCATGTGATAGGTCCCTCAGTCTACTACATTTACCAGCCATCCACCTAACAGGCACACCAAGGAGGAATGATAACAATTGCCTTAGTACTCCTTATGTACATTTATTTCTGACTTGTTCGACATATATAAAGCATTTGCACAGTAATGCCAATATGAAAGTAAGGAAAGGGAAAGGTACTTAGCATGACCACAAGAGGTCTTAGTATGAGGGATGAAAATCAGCCATCAGTAGGATAAAATGGGCTATACATTTTTTATCCAATGGGTATCAATGAACAGATTTCAAGGGCGTGTTTAGAAAGAAAATGTTTATAACAATCTTTTCTCAATTATGTTACACCCCACGTCACTTGCACACATCAAAGTATATAATTAGACACACTTACTTTCACCTGTTCCACAAGTAACACGGCAGTGGTGGCACCTTAACTTCCTGCACTCCAAGTCATGTTTCTTAGACTCAATTTTGTGTTGTATTCTAAAGAATCTAATTCAGTTTACTTAACTATATGCATGATTACTTAATGTGTATTCTGGTATTTAATATTATTCCACTGTCCCTCAACAGCATTTGTAGCAATGGCCCTACACTAATAAGACAGTCGACACATAGCTCTAGATAACAGAACTTCCACATTCATTCACATCCAACCACATCTGATGATAAATACAAAATAAATTTCTGACTCATAACAGATATTGGTGAATGCTGGAAGTGGCACCATCAGTCTCATCTGGTAATTCTGAGTTACTGCCCCACTCGTGTTACTGCTGTAGCAACCGTTTCGCTGCAAGACTACGTAACTGTTTGGTATTTACTGTATCTATATTTCATGTATAGTTATTTTTAAGGCATAAAAGAAAGGAATAAAGGACTGACGAACCGGAAACTCAGTCCTCATTACATTCAGACTTAAAAGTCATCTCTCACAATATGTTCCAGCAAAAATCACAAGAGAAGGAAACATCCGTGCTAGTTTCACCACTTAGTTGTCTACAACTGCTGTGCATGCTACGAAGAGGGCCATGAGCACTGGAAAAGAACACTGGAGATTACAGCTGCCACTTGCTGATCGAGGATCTGGCTCATGACGAGGGATAGCAGACGCTGTTCTTGCTGCAGGAAGAGCGGCCGGTTTTCAGGATGTCGTGCCAGATGAAGTAATGTACCAGCCGCATGCCTCAGCATATCCAGACTGGTTCCCATAGCATCTGGATTGTCTATAAGTGCACCGATACCGTGCTGATAGGCTACCCCTAATGCAGTAGCTTCTGCCTGCTCGATGAATGCTACTAGCAAGGACACACACGGGCTCTGCAGTGCAACAGTACGTGCCACACCACTGTCCGCAGCGGCCAGGTAGTGCAGCATATTCACTGCAAACTCTCGTAGCACTTGCTCTTCTGACCAGCACAGAAGTCGTGTCAGCACAGCACACAGACGTTCCAAACGGGAGTAGGGTGGCGTAGCTACAACCAGATCTACATTAGAGTCCGTTACGCACAATTTGCACAGAGCTTCCAGTGCGAGGCGCTGGGGTGACAACGAGCCTGAAGATCCGGGAAATGGGTCCTGACCATGAGCAGCTGGACAAACTGCCCAGTGAAGAAGTCCATCAATTACGGGCCGCGACACTTCCTCAGGATGTTGACCGAGGTCCATATGACCGGCAATATTAGCCGCTGTCACCAACACATTTTCGCACACATGGTGCAAGAAGTCCCACCACCATTCCGCCTCACCTTGTAAACTGCTACAAGAATCTGCAAAGTCAGCATCTTCTTCATGGTCATAATTGCGCTGTTTCTGTGCACGAGGAGGATGTTCGTGGTGTAAGAGTAAAAGCTTCCCCAACAAATCAAGGAATGTAACATTTTTGGCAAACTCTGCTTCATTGCCCGGGACAAATGTCAGATTCCTCAAAATAGTTGAAAGACAAACACAACGCCTTGCCTTTGCATCCTGTGTATCAGTAACAAGGTAAAGGCTCGCTTCATCTCTCGCGTAACATTCGTCTTCATAATCTGACATACGTCTTCTTTTCAACGTTCCCGCAGGATCCCTTATTTGTATGCCGCCCCTGTTTTCTCCCTTTATCTCTGGTCTCACATCTGTTACTTTTGACTTTTCTTCAGCTTCGTCACCATAGTCATCTTCCATGTTTATGTCTTTTCCTTCATGTTCAGAACCTTCGAGGAACACATCTTGTTCCATTTCTGTTTCCATTTCTTCGTGTTCTTTTACAGTTTCGTCACAACTGTTGTTGCCATTACTACTTTCATTGCTTTCTAAACATTCGCAATTGTTAAGGCTAGTTCCTCCAACAGCATTTCCAGCACTTTCATTACCTTCACTGTTTTCTTCACTGGCAATAATTTCACTTTCAACACCTTCTTTGATCTTATAATCGCAACTGGATTCATTCGGTGTTGTGCTGTTACAGTTATCACCTTTGCTTATGTTGAATATACTACTCTCATTGCTATTAGAACTACTGTCATTGTTTGTATGTTCTGTTTTTATGTTACTGCTGCTAAAATTATTTGTGTCACTAGTTTCTGATACAGCATTATCACTCTTTGTTTCAATATCCTTTGGTACATTTGGAGAATGCGGCACCTCCCTTTCATAATTACTACTGCTCTCACTTTCGACACAGTTTGCTTCCTTTTTCACTTCTACAGTTTCTTTAGGAGGCTCTAAGGGGTCTACGCAGTGTTCAGGCAGCAATGAATTTTCTTCCGTATTTTCCGTTTTTATCCGCGAAAACACATCACTCAAAATAGTTTTAGTCCATTTCACTTCATCACTATCCTGCACATCAACGAAGGAGCTGTCTTTACTCAAATGTTCCTCATTAAGTATCACATTAGATGCACTGCTCGAACTATCAATAACACCGTTGTCATCACTACATTCCACTTTTAGCACTATAGGAGGAGTTACACTCAAGTTTTCAATGGGATACGATTCTTCTTCACTTACTTTTGTCCGACAATCTTCTTCCTCTTCGGCACCTACAGTTTTACTGTCATCGAGCAGTCTCGCAAATGGAACATTACCGAACTCTCCTTGGAAACATGACACAATGTACTTCGTCGAACTGATGTCTGAAGAGGTCAACTGCCACGGGTCTTGAACAACATCATAGTTTTCTGCCAAGTCACCTTCAATGTCCCAGCTCTTCCGATTATCCACAACAAAAATCTCATTATCTCTGTTCACAATTCGAACTACCTCACCGTTTCTAGTCACAAGAGTATAATTTGGTGTCGATTTCATTAATGTGATGTGATCTGCAGGATCAACTGGCACTCTAACTTGCCCTAGGTCCACTTCCGGTGTTTCCACCTTTGGTGCCTGGAACCACTTCTTCCCAGAATCTGGAAGAGGCGAGTCAAACATGTCAGCTAAACTGTGTCTGAAATGCTCCAACAGCACATCAAGTAGTCCTGGCATGTGGGCTAGTCCAAAATATGCAACTGTGCTATCATCAAACAAAAGGATGTTGAGAATATCCAGAGCCCAAGCACTCTCTGCCAGTAGGCCAGAGCGCAGACTCATCATAAGCCTCCATGCTTCTACAGGTGCTACATCCCCTCGTGTCATTCGCTTGCATTTATACAAAACAGGCAATATTGCTTCCACACTTTCTGGAGGGAAAACGATCTCTCGCTTTGGGGCACTCTGTTGTTGGTAGACCTGCGCATTATTCATCCCAGGTGGCTGCGCCTGAAATAAGACACCAGTAGAAAATAAATATTGGTACGAAACATGGTCAGCAAAACTGACAAAACTTAACACATGTAATTTTTTCTACTTCAATTTGGATTTTTTTTTTAATAAGTTTTACTTTATACTATGAAATGGGCTATGGGAGAAAATCAAATTCAAAAAGTTTAAACATGTGCAAAATTTATACTCACCAGGATTATCATGCTTTGTTGAAGAACAGACTTAATACTTAAAAAATTGCAAGCCTTTGAGTAAGTGGCCCATGCATTGAGAATTAAAGAAATTGGTACATTAAGAGTAATGCAAGATCATCTACCTGTATGAAATACTCAGGAGGAGAGAAAATGCCTCTACAGAAACTAATAAAACCCCTATCTTGGTGTCATCTAAAGTCTACATAACTTACTGCACAATCATTAAGCAAGTTGAAAAGGGATGAGGCAAAAAAAATTAAACACTGTAACAAATACTGTATTATAATAGCCTCCAAGTTACCTTGCAAAATTTATTAGTCATGCTTCTCTGTGGAATGAAGTGATTCATGTTTTGGGAATGATTGGCAATTTGTTCCTTTGTTTTACCCAGTCATTACTAAATAACAGCCAGAGGCAAGCTGTTCTGCTGGTATGGTGGCACTGTGGCATCTCTGCACAAAGTACAAGTAACTTGCATATAGCAGTCCAGTTTGAACATTAAAAAGGATATGGCAAGTATATGTAACGTCAGCCATTATGTACAAGTGGCAACCTACGGTACTTTAATACAGTGTAATGGGTTAGAACGATATGCCATAATGAGTCATAACAGTACAACATCCTGTATACTCCACCAAAAAAATATGAGAGCTGACTTCGGATGAAGTGATCAAAATGAATATACGCAATATAACTTTTAAAAAGTGCATAAAAAGCATTCATGATTCAAAGTCTGCACAAGAAAGAGAAACAGACAAAGGAGAAGAAATATTCTGACTGTAATGCTGGGGAAGGGGCTGGGGAGGGGGGCTTGTTCCTTATAACTGTCTCGGTAAGTGGTGTGGTCATGTGGAGCTGCTACAAGGATAACAGAAAATGAAGAGACATACAACTTTTGAAATCTATATAACTACAGCATTAAGTTATTTCACAGACTATTTGCATAGTGGAGGGTAAGTTATGAACTTCTGACTACTGATCTTACTAGTGGTTAGCCAGGTTCTTATTTTTATGGCATGTATCATATTTTGTGGGGATGTACAGTCTAGGCAGGTATCTGAAAATTCTGACAGTCTCCAATGGTTCTGCCTGATAAACAATAAAGCCTCTCCAATTCTACTTGTATAATGTGTACCGAAACAGTTGGTGACTGCAATTGTTTCATAAAGTCATGTAGTTCACTGAATTTCTATTTTCTTTAATGTTACCAGCACGATCATTCCACGTAACTACTTTTGGTACCTGTTGATGGTATTCTCATTCAGCAATCTATAGATGAACTCTTTTCATTCAGAGTCTGTAGTGAAGCTTCAACACCACAATGCCAGTAGGGATTCAATAACTCCACCAATGATTTTTTTAATATTCGCGACTCGAAAGAGTTATTCTTCCACAAGCCGAGTTCACTATTTCTCATTATCATTCTCCACCTATCAGACCACAAAATTTATAAGTTTAGTGTGGTACATAATAAGGTTGGGGTAAAGTGATATGAAGTAGGAAGAAGTAAGTTGTGTAATGCAATATATTATCCAATAGGAAAATTCTGTTATTTTTTGTAGGTAGCATACATGATGGGTGCAAATCTATTTTCATCTTTAATATGAACATTGTAGATGGCTTTTAACAAAGATTGAGAAGCTGCAGAACATAAGCATTCAAAGTGGAGCACAAGCGTGCAAGATTTTTTAAAACGACAATTCTTAGCTGAAGATGGTAATTTATGTCCTTTATTCTTTTAATTCATTCTTTTCTACAATGAGAAATAATAAATAAATTGGACTTTGCACTACTATTAACTGAACCAAACCACTGTCACTTCTGTTCCACATTAAGGATGGCTATAATAGGATCAGAGCCACATTTTTGTAAATTAATGTGCTCATATTTAAGAGAGAGAATGGAAAAGAATTAACAGTGTATACCTGAATAAAAACTGAACATGAACAAACTCAATGAATATCAAAAAATATCCTCAAAGGACTGGGTTTGGTGGCACCACTGTATAGTATGTGCATATACAGAGGGGTGGTTGTGTTATTGCTTTATTTGTCACAGTCATTAGTGATCAGATGGCAGTCTGAAGGCCTGTCTGTGCACCCTCTGTTTTGACTCTGCAGGCAGTAACTATACCAAGTTTGCCATAATCATTTTAGGGTACAACCACGCCCTACTGATGAGTCAGCACTCCTGTTGAACAGATTCAGCCATTTGAATGGTGTCACATTGGGGTCCTGGGGGAAGCGGCGGACGTATTAACGGATTGCTGCACATGTTGGACACAATATATCAGTGGCGTGTTGCTGCTTTCAACAAAGGTTTGTGGAACATTCCCATACCTGTATACCAGGCTCTGGACATCCTCACAGTACAGATGCACGATGAGATAGGTGCACTGTGCGAGCATTGGTGTCTGATCGATTATCATCCAGGGCCAAAATCTGTGCATATGTTGCACCTGTTGTGTCATCATGGAGCACTGGGAATCATCTGCTTGCAGCAGGGATAAGATCACATGTGGCTCTGTCCAGACTATTACTGATACCACAACACTGTCAAGCATCACTAGTGATGGATGTACACACCTGTATGGTGTAGACCTGGTGAGCTGCCTACTCCAGAGTGTATTTGCCCTGAACACGCTGGTCACATCCCAGGTCTCATTGGGGGAGGGGGGGGGGGGGGAGCAGTCATGGTCATATTTGGTGTTTCTGCAGGTTAAAGTAACCAAAGCAAACAGTGCCCGTTGCCTTACACAGGCTATTATCCCCACACTACTGCCATTTCTTCATAGAAAGGGATGTGCTTTTTCAATGGGATAATGCACATCCTCATACAGCTGCTGCAACACAAGCTCTTTGTGGTGTACAGAAACTGCCCTGGCCAGCAAGATCAACTGATCTCTCGGCTACTGAACATGTACAGGACATGATGAAGTGGGAACTTACTTGTTCTCTGGGGGCCTGCAAGAACCACGACCAAATTACTATAAAAGGCACAAGATGCTTGGGACAATCTATCACAGGATGCCATTTGACACCTTTATGATAGTTTGCATGTGAGAAAACACACCTGCATCACCACCAGAGGGGAATACACTGTGTATTGATGCGACTGGGCACTATTTACTGCGATGGGAGTTTCGTTTGATCCGAATGATGAACAACCTGTCACCTCAATGGTCAGTAAAACGACTGTCCTTGAGGCTGTTGCTTTTTTCAGCAGTGTATATAGTCCCATAAAAAAATACTCAAAACCTACTGTCAACATGCATACTGATTTCTAACACAGCAAACTAAGTAGTGCCTTAATCAAGATGACCTTTTTTTTCCAGTTTCAACATTTTGTTGCCAAGGAAACAGTAACTTTATTAAGTTTCTTAAAGCATTTATTAATGATTCTGTCAGCAGTTGCTGTATTTATATTAGGCAATTAGTTTCAAATGTTATAGGTTCTTTTTCATGCCTGGCCTACTGAGGCTGCACTGACAGTGCCTGAACAATAATAATAAACATCAAAGAGGCAATGCATGAGTCTGATTTTGACTTAGTAAAAGGCATGTGTGGATTGTAGCACTTTTTCTGGAAACATTTATACAGCTTATGTTGCCTCTTTGATGTTTATTATTAATATCAGGCACTGTCAGTGCAGCCTCAGTAGGCCAGACTTTAAAATGAACCTGTAAGGTTTGAAACTAGCCGCCTAACATAAATACCGCAACTGTTGACAGAATCATTAATAAACGCTTTAAGAAAATATGATTTGTTATTACTTTTCTTTAATTTTACTCATCTTAACCTGTTTCCTGATGGAACCAGAAAGTATGTGTGTGTGGAGTGGGAGATCAGGGCCTATTGTTTTAAATGAAATCTCAATAGTGATACAGATTCACAAACCTTATATGATCTTTGAAATCTCTGTATCTGCAGTTTACCTCATGGTCCTAGCAGCGGCCGAGTTGCTCTCTTACCTATAGCCATGTACATCTGATGGCAATCCCATTCAGTCACTCTGTGCTTCAGTCAAAAGCCAATACAGAATACCAACTGTACAAGCTGCTTTAATGGGGCAAAAATGAAGCAACTACATTTGAGCATCCTGACACTGCACTATTTGTTCCTTTCTCAAATTTTAAATGCCTCATTTACAACCTACTAAATGGCTCACTTATTAACCATGCAGCTTACTCATGGTTGAACTTAAGAAATCTTGGACTGCAGCTGAAGCACTATGCAGAATTATTCTCACACTTACACATCATAAGAACTAAAACTCTATGGCACTATCACACTATATAACATTGACCTGCTGTCTGACCGCTACTACATCTGAAAAATTGCATATTACCTCCTTGAGCTGCTGGTAAAATTCCTTATCAACCAGTTTCAGTTGTCTGGTCATCAGCAGGTTCATCAAAATATTTATGGCATCATGTTAAGTGAAATTAAAAATCATTATCGTTAGACGATAAAACCACAAATTATTGACTGCTATCACAAGGTAATATAAGCTACATTGTAAGCTTATAAAAACTATGCTAAGTAGTGTATTTGTTCATGTTATAACTGTAATCCTCATTAATGCTGTGAACAGATTCATACCGCATACCAGATGTGCAGTACTAATCTGTTCAAAGTTTTAATGTTGGTTACGGTTATAACATGAATGAGCACACTACATAGCACAGTTTTTATAGACTGAGGATGTAATTTATATTATGGTGTAATAACAGTGAATATTCCACCGTTTTATCATCTGATGATGATTATTTTATATTTCACCTAATCTTAGGTTGTGAGTACTTTTATGAACCTGATGATGTGGGATGACAAACTAGCTGGGTAAATACAGAATTTTACCAGCACTTCAAGGTGGTAATATGACATTTTTCAAATACATTAGAGCTGTGGGACACCATCTTCTGAAAATCCACTCAATCAGCACTGTGCAGTAGTATTACGAAGACTCACAGGTAGCACATGACCTTGTCAGCTGCTAGTGTCAAGTTTCTGAATTAGAGCTACCACTATGCCATAACAAAGCTCCCCATTAGTGTTCACGAGGCTGAGGGCACCCTACTAAATATCTGTAACAGGTTTATTTATTGGTCATAACACAGTACAAACATGAAAGCTTTATGTGTTTGCCAGATATGCCTACCATAGAGACACACGCCCTCGACAGTGTTAATATTTGTTAAATGCTGACTTCAAATGCGTGCTTCGGAATCAATTTATGACTATTTATTAATAGAACAGACAAAACGAGCCATATGTGATGTAAGACGAAATGCACATACTCTTTATTATGGGCACTTCATTTAATGAAATAAAAGTACATCGACTTCACAATGTGCTGCAAAATCATTTCACGACATGACCCGAGTTTAACACAATGGTTTGGAACAGTGTCTACAAAACACTGAATGTGTTTATTTTTCAATACGAAGCAAAGACTTTGACATACTGTAATGTACAAGCCTCTTAATTTTTTTTTATAACACAGGTTGTCCTCAAGTTGTTAGCACACGAAACAAAGGCTTCTCTAAATGTCTTTCAGTATCTCAACATGGTACAAAAAGCAACACCATAAGTAGACTCATGATGTGTGTAGAAAATTCAGAATGAGTGAGAAAAAATTAGAAGCAGCGAACCTTTGAACCCGGTAGTTGCTGCATCGAATACGGCTTTCCTTCCGGTTGGAATGGAGCACGTGGGCTAACCATCGGTGGCCTTAGGAGTGAGTTTTGATTAATACCAGGAGTCTGCATACTTGGAACCCACTGCTGCTGTGCCTTAAGGAAAAAAGAAAGAAAGAAGTAAATAAGACTCTGAATAAAATACTTGTGTTACTAAAATTATTTATAGTAACATCTCTGACAGTTTCACTAACAGCTTCAATCTCAAAAAGAGTAAGAAATACACAGTTCACACAAAAATTATGGTTACGGATGTCTTCAACCATAAACAGCCAACCCTATATGGGCAAAAGTGACAGAGAACATCGTAATTCAAACTGTAACACAATACCTGTTGTGGAGGCTGATACGGTGACTGTCCACTAGCTTGGTAGCGGTGCTGGTCCCACTGGCTGTTAGCTGGCTGACCAGGCTCAGGACCACCAGCTCGTTGAGCATTTTGGTTCCACTGTGGAGGCCCTTGTGGAACAGGTCCTTGTGGAGGGTACTGTGCCCGATACTGAGTGTTACCACTACTCCAGCCTACAATACAACAAATTCTCTATTTTAATCACACCACATTTAAATCAATCTCATGAGATGCATTTATGTCTCATCAAATTCTAGAACATCTCACTCTAATGTGAATCCCTCCAATAACTACATACAACCAAGAATATGAGAGTTTAACCTAAGAGGCTCGTTATTAATCCTGCTGCAATGTATTTCGAATGGAACAACAAAGTGTCTGGATCTGAGGAAATTATAAAAACAGAATTGCATAACTTAGCTCTCTTAAATGTTCACTGTTAACTTTATTAATCTGAAACTGATTACAGGTTTAAATCTTTTGAAAACCAACGCAAAGTTAAAAACTAAGTAAATAAAAGTCTCCAAGGCACTAATTTTTTTTATACATTCTTACACTTCCAGTTAACATATTACTGTCCAACAAATCAAGTTTGACGAACCTACACAGATCAACATTTTTTCAGTTGCCAATTCATTCAGTCATCCCAAACACAAGAAAACATTTTTGTAACATTCCATAAAACACTAATTCTCATTTATAAGTACTGAAATGGAAAATTGTAAGTACATTTCATTGATACAATACATCTGAAAACACTTGCAAAACCACAATGAACCATGAGCTGTACGATTTATTTATATATTTTGTGTTCCGGAGAGCTGTGTTGTAGATATATCACAGGGTACTGAACATGTCAGTTTTACTGATGTGTTATGGTATTATAAAAGTAGTACTACTATTCATTTTTAATATCTAAAGCTCAGGTTCTAACACTAAAAAACAAATTTTGCAGTTAAATAAATATTACAGAAAATGTAAATATTACAGTACATATATAATATAAAAATAAATACATTTACAACAATAAATAGACAGGATCATAAACACTCTATGGTCTAAAATGACACACACAACAGGAACTGACTTAAATTTCTTTAAACAAGAGCTCGTCTTGCCATCTGCCAAACCTAATTTGTGAAGAAAGGGCACTAAAAACCTAACAGCCACTGAAGTGCATCTCCTTCCAAACTAATGCCAAGTTTGCATGCCAAAAGTGGATATCGCCTTTTCTTCTAGATCATGATTACGATATGCTCTAGTAAGTTTGAAAAGGGGCTTTTCCCCCGAAATTACTCAGGCTGTAGATTTTGGGATATAAGGAGGCACCACAGACAAAACAGCACATGAAAAATCTGTGCTCAAGCTTAAGATGGGTTTGAACATTACAGTGCTTTAATAAATACAGAACTTTTAATGGTGGTAATGTCACCGACTTCCTACAATCTGTGAACTAACTCAACCAATCAGTTATTGGGCAGCTATAATTTAACCGGATACATTAAATGTATTCACAGTTGTGAATATGGACAACCATCAGCAGTATAACGGAATGACAACAGAGAAAATTTGTGTCGAACCAGGACTCAAACCAGATTTCCAGCTTATCGTGAGCAGTTGCCTTACCATTAAGCTATATAAGCACGACTCATGGCCAGACCCAAACTTCCACATGTTTCCAACCACGTGTCTACAACCTGCACTCATACATTCATATGTATATTCTCGTACAGGGGAGACATTTTAGGCAAAAGTCACTTTGCCCGGTGTCAGTAGATAAATATTATATTTCAGTACCTGTGTTATTCAGAATTACAATGCACTGTTCCTTTGGACATGCATACAATGATAAGGCGACCACTTGTGGTAATCGGGAAATCCAGGTTCGAGTCCTGGTCTGGCACAAATTTTCACTGTTGTCACTCCGTTAAACAGCAATGGCTGTCCATATTTGCAGCTGCAAATACATTTAATGTATTTCATAACAGCTGTAGTCACCACAGTGTCTTTTCCTTCAGGCATGTATGAACATTTACCCAGTCAGTCACCTAGTCACATGCACAGACACCAATTTGCCTCCTTGGTTAAGGTATCAATCAGAGTTGTTGGTACAGAGGAACATACACAGAAAACAGCAAGTAGCAGGAAGCGGAATAGGACATTAGACACAGCAAAGGGTGTTGGACAAGCATGTGTAATGACTAGGGACTGGAAAATGTAGCACCTATTTTTGGCAAAATTCGTGTCCAGTTTCTTAGTTTGTAAATGACTAGACACACAAATTTAAAAGGTTGACACACTACATGAGTGCAAATAGACAAATTATTAGTTCTTTGAAATCAACTGTTAAAAAGAGTGCTGATTGGGGGCTTTTGACTGGCATGTTTGTTTTTGAAAACACTTCAACAACTTTTTCTACTGAAATGGCTTTTGTTTTCTTCATTTGGCTGTATTTATACTTTCAAAAAAGATTGTTCTGTTGCAAAGCACCAGCATTTTCTCACCAGTTAACTGAATTCCTCTCAGATTAAGGTGTTTCTGGACATTATTTGTCTTTTCTTGCCCAATCTGAAGATTAAAAAATCTGCAGACTATTAATTTCGACCTTCTGTGGGCATTCATAGCCCTACAACCCATGCTTGACAACACTACAGATAGAACTGACAAGACACTTAGCATAAAGTAAATCAATCATACGTTAGCTTGGTTTTAACATTAGAAGAATTATTTCTGCACCATCAAAAAACATTAAAGACTGTTTTCCAATCACTATAGCACAGAGGGCATTATAGGCTATAGTCACAGACGGCAGCAAGTGTAAACAGACTAGAATTTTGACCACCACAGGGGAAGGAGCAGTGTGGGGAAACAAACCCCGCATCCATTTCATTGGGCAGCAGCCTACAGCAGAACTGACACACTGTCACAGGGATTGCCGATCTCTTCTGGTGTTGTAAGAGTCATAATTGAAATCTGTGATGGAGCAGGATTAGTCACTTCACTTATTTCAAAATAAGAAAAGAAAACAATGAGTAACACACAACACAAAACATTCGGGGTAGCTACCACACAATTGCTTGTTGAAGTTGCAGAGTATTGTTAATGATACAGGCCGGAACTCTAGCGGTACATTGCAGTGTGTGTTAAACAGACCACTCAATCATCCACAATTGGCATCACACCAGATCATTGAGTGTATTGATACATCCTTGCATTTGTACACTTTGTTTTGCACATAGGTCCTTGTGCACATTATCTGTCCAAATTGGGTTTCGTCATATGGTGTATAATGCCAGTGACTGCTTACATTTTCGATATTCTACGCAGAAAATACAGCCATTTCAAACTTTCGCTAACAAATAGCTCATCTGGATACAGTTCGCTATGAAATGGCATCTATTAAGTAATTTCGCATTTTGAGGCAGAATTCACATTTATTTTGGATTTATCGGAAAATGTGAATTATTCCAGTCCCAAGTAATGACTCATTATTAAAGGTACCTATTTTCTGCAAAGTGCAAAATCACAAAATTTTACAAATTTTGTTCAAAATGAGTAACTGTTTATCTTTAAGAAAAATCACAAAATAAATGATGAAATTGTGTGGAATCAAATCATTTGAAGTTAATGGAGTAAATTCAATTAAAGTTATGGCAATGAAATACAAATATTGATGACACTTGATTCTACACTACTTCGATACATTGAATTCAGTATTGCTAACTAAACTTCCTGCACAGGGAAGTAAAGTAAAATTAATTTTATGTGATGCTGAAATAATAGCACTGATTATGTGTGTGTTTTAAACAATATGATAAATACAGTCTTTTCTGCTGTAGGAGATGGTATTTCTTGCTCCTACAGATGAGGTAGTGGTGAAATGTACCAAACATCAATTATACCTTGATCAAATCTCATTTCTTAGGGTCTATTTCATTATTTTGTTGTTGCTGGAATCCATATCCTGATTTGTAGGTAATGGTTTGAAAAATATTGAGACAAACTGGTAGTTGTACTGAAAAATAGTTCATGAAGAACATGTCATAGGTAGAAATACAAATGATGCCAGAAATTATATTCATTATGAAGTCAAACTTGTTAAGCATCATTTCTCTCCTAAGAGAGAACTCTATCTACATGAGTGCAACAGTAAAATGTAATTTCTAGGCATTAGTTTTGAAGACAACTGGTACACAATCCTTATATCAAAGGCAAACTAATGTACCATACTCTGGAAGATATATAAATGTTGTAATGTATTTGTTTCCCAAATGAACCTACATTAAACTCAACCTGAAGACACATTTGTTAGCATAACTAGTCTCGGTGAGCTATTGTGGAAGGTTACTTAACCCTTTCATTGCTACAGAGGTGCTCTTTGCATTCTGTGTTGAGGTGGCTTTTGTTAAGGCTTTACTGCTCTCCAGATGTTGGTGCCTGTGCCGAGACACAGTGTTCTATGAAATCTTTTTTCAAAAACTATTAAGTGAGAAACACTTATTTTTGTATATGTTACCTGATCCCCCTCATGCACACTAAAGCTATCAGTTGGTTTGTTGCTTGTTCCATAAAGTTTGTTAATTGCTCCACACATAAAATTCATGATAATTATTATGATGTGGAATGTGACAACAAACACATAATTTTTATCTGCAACTAAATAAAAAATTGAAAATAATGGCTGCATGTTTGCCATTTACAGTTCTTCTTGATCTTCTTCTGCTTCTTTTAATGACTAATTATCTCTACTCAAGAATTGCTCTATGGTGTATAGGGAGTTATTAAGCGGAAAGCTCTTTAATCTACTTTTGGAAACACTTCTGCTATTTGTTAAACATTTTATTCCCGTACGTAGACTTTTAAAGAGCTGTACAGTTGCATATTTAATCTCTTTCTATGCCGAAGTTAGATTCATTAAAGGGTAATTTTTACTTCTAGTGTTGTATTTGTGAAGATCAACGTAACTGTAAAATTTGGACTGATTACTGATTATAAGTTTCGTAAGTGAATAAATGTGCTGTGAGGCTGTGGTTAATATTTCCAGCTGCTTAAAGAGATATCTGCAAGATTTACATGTGCACACTCCATACATAACTCTGTTTAATTTATAATGGGCCACAACCACTTTTTGCCTAGGCGAGAAGTTAGCCCAGAGTATTATCCCATATGACATCAATGAACAAGCAAAATATTTTAGCTTGCTGACTTCTACATTCACAAAGTTGGCAATTACTATTATGACAAAAGTAGCAAATCTTAAACATCTTAGCAGGTCTACAGTATGGTTTTTCCAGTTTATGTTTTCATCACATTCACACCAAACACTTTGCAATTTCCATCCCAGTTTATTATTTACTGTTGGTGTACTCAGTTAATAGAAGGGAGGATATTCTCAACAGTACAAGAGCGGGTTAAATGCATTTTTTGAAAGTTTACAGTAAGCCCATTTGTGCAAAACCATTCAGTAACTTTCACAGAAACATCATTTACCATTTTCTTTGTTGATGGTTCATTGCTTTCTTTGTTGATGGTTCATTGCTCAACTTCACAAAAATGCTTGTATTATCTGCAAATAGAATCAATTCTGCTTCCCAATGCAAATAAAATGGCACATCATTAACATGAAGTAAAAGCAGCAATGGACCAATGCTACGTCGGAATTCATCAAGCAAGCAAGAAATGGTCAATAGTTATTTACTTGGAATGTTTTTTAGAGCTCTGAGAAGCTGGATGTCAAGACATTTTGGAAAGGTTTCCTCTTAAATTCCATGCTTAACAATACACGAGCCCTTCAACAAATAGTTAATGGTGGCACAGGGACACACGAACACAAAACATATATCTGTATGGTTCTAAGCATAAGTCAGAGATGATGGATGCTCAGCTTTCTGCAAGGTATCTCGCGCCCATCCATTTTGCCCTTCTATACAGAACCAGAAAAAATTATCACTGAGTACTGTAATTACCCGTGTTACTCAATTCTATTTACTTTCTATGCAGTTCCATATAATGCGGCAATAAACTGGTGTAACTGTAACGTATAGTATTTCATATTTCCAAAATTGGAAAATTAATCCCTTGATATATTGACTTTTCTTCACAAACTGTTCCAAAAATGTATTTTATTATTAATGAAAATAGCTTTTGAAGTAAGTGTGACTTACAAATTTTTGAAGATCACTGTTAATAAAATCCAGAATATACTTGTGCACTGGACTTTCACTGAAGTATCCTGAATCATAAAGTCATTTTGTAGTTTGTGTGTAGATATGGAATCAAATCATGTGTTTCACAGTGTGTCCCTTTGAATGGAAATATTGGTGGAGCTAGTCACAGTACAGTATAAGTATTTATCTCGTACCACTGGTGAGTACTTGTCAGTCATCTGTTCAACTTTTATCACTTTCAGTCTCCAACGAAATAACATCACATACTACTTCACTTTCTGGGGTGCTAAACTCAATGTCAAACTTAGGATCACTGTACAGCCATCCATTTTGAAGTACCCAAAGCTACAAACAGTAAAGGTGATATCCATTGGCAAACAACTGAACCAGAACACAATATCTAGGCTACAAATACGGGACTGGATGCCCCCTAGTGGCCGAACACTTAACTACCCATGCTGAAACGGATGTAAGCAAGGCTTTACTTTTTCAGAGGTCTGTTCTTAAGTTGCTGGAATACACTTGGGATTTTAAGTTTTTGTCAGAATAATAAAAACTAACTCTGGCTTTATGTTAAAGTGTTAAATTTTTGAAATCAAGTATTGCCTCTCTATAGTTTCTCATTTGTAACTAATGAATTATTTTCATTACATACAACAAATAGAAGATGTTTGGGTTGAATCAATACAACTGACAAACTGTGGTTATCAAAAATTAAGTCTAATATACATGGCACAAAAAAATCCCAGAAACAAATAATTCCTGGCTGTTACACCACAAAGTAAAGGGAAAAACAAAGATGATGATGATATGTCCACAATATCAAATTATGAAACTTTACTGTCACTTTAAAACATGAGGAATATCACATAAAATAGCTAAACAGAGGGAGAAAGTTCATATTGTCCTCATAAGCTGGGGAGAGACCCCTAACAGCACCAAGAACTATGTGACTTAGCTTGTTTTTCCTGTCCCCAATCTTTAAACTTTTAAGAACCCTCCAAATTACAGTGCTTACCACTTACCGTATATAGAAGGCCTTTGTTGACTATATGGTGGATAGGGAGACTGCTGTGGGTCTTTTGCAAAATCTGGATGCCTTCTAGGGGTCTGTGGAGCTGGAGGTGGCATTGATTTACTATGAGGGCTTCCAGGATACATCTGACCACCTGGGCCAGTTGCAGTAGCTGCTTGTTGACCAGAATATACCTGTTGGCAGTATTTACTTTCAATTGTAACTATTTTTCACAAACAAATATCAAATAACAACACAAACTGTAACAAAACTATAACTTCTGTTTCTTCATGAATAACATTTAAAAAAAAAAAAAGTGTTTATACGTTACTGTTCACAAGCTCCTTGCTGTTAACTGCACTAATTATTCCTGGTAATGACCTGCAATTGTGCTGTACGTTTTCACACTTTCCCCTTATTAGAAACAGTACATCAGAATCATAACATTTTTGTATCAGTGAGAATGTGATCTCATATCTACCTGAATAATAACTATGAGGAAGCTAAAAAGATATAAATGATCCCCAATTATACATAATGTACAGACAGTGTATGTATAAAATAAAAAAAATTAAAATACACATTTGTTTATGACGACTTGAAATTTTCAAACTCTGTTCAGAATTAGGTAGGGGTGGGCTTTTAGCTTAAAACTTGTTGGCAGAAAAGTAACAAGTATGCTTTGTGTGTCCCAGAATGTGTTATAAATTCATATTGGGAAGAAATTCATATTGGGAAGAAATTCAAATTGGTGTTCAAGAAATCATAAAATTTATATGAATTGTTGTTACCTGCAACAATTACAAAGTAGGAATCACATGAATTCAAGTGATCAAATCTCAAGAACTTTGTTTTAGAATATTAAGACTGTTAATTTTTACATTTCAACTGAGGTTTTTGCACATAATGAAGCCTAACTAGATAATAATATTGTTGGTTTCAACTGAGAATACTGTATTATTAATCTCGAGGGTGGAAGTGTTGCAGGCATATTGTCCTCCTTAAGGCAGAGTACATTACACTGTTTATTCAAATAACGGAAAACCTAGGATGAGATGATAACAAATAAAGAGTTATGATAGATAGCTACTCACTACACAATGGTGGTGGTGAGTGGAAGACAAGCACATTGAAAGAAGACTGCTACATACTATCAGTGAATGCCCAGAGGGGGCAGTGGCAGTGTGTGTGTGTGTCTGTGGGGGATGGGGAGGAGGAGAATTTGTTGCCTACATCTGACAAAGGGAATAGTTTGATAGCTGATATTACAAAGAGACTCAAAAAGTATGTTTCATAATATAATTGCAGTCTAAGTATATTTTCTTGAATGTTCCACTACACTTCAAAGTGACACAGATACACGATATTTTTCAACATCATCAATTATCTGTAAATAATGATCAGAATGTTCTGTCTGTCAGTCAGTCAGTCCCTCGACAACAGATATCTGCTCCTCTGTTATGAAGCCATTTGAGCATTATTGTGTGAACATCCTCATCATCGGAAAATCTGTGACCGTTTCAAATCAGTTTGTCAATTGCTTGGACATTGTCATCTGTAGTAGATGCCACTGGTCATCCTGCCCTATCAGCACCATTCACACCCATGCGGCCTTGGTCACATTGTAAGCACCATTTTGCTATGGCTGGATGCAACACTGCATTTTGTCCATATACTACCAGAATTTCAAATTGCATTTGTGAGAAAATTAGACTTTTATCCATAAGATTTTTACAGACTCAAGTACTAAGACTTTGCAGCTTTGGAGATGTTTACAGTTTCCGTGCCATTTCACTTCCACACTGTGATGCAGTTGTTATCCATACCCCAGTAGAACAGTGTCTGCAGGACATCTAGAACATGTACTCTCTTTTGACAATGTGCCATTCTTGTTGCACAATAGTCTTAACATGGGACAACCAGTGTAACTTACTATTTCAAGTACCCTCGTATATAGTAGGCCTCTTTCAGTGTATGTCTCTGCACTTCAAAGCCTCCTCTATGTAGTGAATACTGACCTATCCCATTACATATTATTATTACACTGTTTATTGACAGTTTTAAAAATGCAGACTGATGGTAACATCAGGTATGTATGTAAAAGATTTCACATAGTGTTTCCTACATCAAGTGCAAATAGAAATTTGTGTCCAAAGTGATTGTTTTTGTATCGTATACTTCTATCATATCAAGTGACATATTCTGTGTAGTTTACTCATGAGGTAACATGAAAGTCAGATTACATCCTAAGAAGAACATTCCTTACCATGAAGTCCTAATAACTGTAAATGTAAACATTTTTGCTTCTCTCATCTATAAAAAGAACAAAACTAATGAACTTATGCCACAGTAGAGTTCCATCAGAATATCAACAGAACTACGGCAACTTTTGATTACCCAGAAATAACTGTGTAGAAGGAGCAAAACTAAAACAAGTTGTGAAATTCGATTTTTTAAAAAACCTATGATCTGTAGAAGGTTGACGTGTTTTCATGATTTTTACTGTATATACTAACTACCCTTAATTATTATTATGTACCAATGACGAGTACATTAAACAGTAAATTATCAACTGCAAATACACATTTTTTATAATAAAATTTCAACTATGTTGAGACACACTGTGTGGAAAGTTATCTGTTCAATGACAAGTACACACACTATTCTTCTTCATTCTTACAGTAAGTTTACCTGTAATGATAATGTAAATGTGTGACTTTCAAAGAGCTTACTACAGAGAAATTATTCTATTCAACATAATTAGAAAATTACCTTTCAATGGACAACAGAAATTTTCTGTTGACATGTTGTATTTAGTTCCATCTGCACATGGAGGGCAGAGAGGGGGGGGGGGGGGGGGAATGATAATACATTCCCAACTACTCTCTTATTTTCTCTCCAATTTTAAAACCTTCTGCCAACAGTGCATCCGACACTGCATTAGAAGCAACTTCAAGAAATGTAGATTTTTTTTATCTCCCCTCTGAGTTTTTAAAAATGTAGACCTCTCAGGCTGAGCACTAATTTAGCTTAAGTAGCTTCAATGTATCATTGACATTTATTTGTAAGAGTCTTGAATAAGTAATGGGTGTGCTCAGAGTTTTGGAATGCCACAGGCAAAGTCAGCATTTTGGTAGACATCATCACTGCTCCTCTACAACCTTCTTTTGATTTGCTCTCTTTGTACCATTCAACTTTGTTCCGTAAAATGTTAAAGAAACCTGCCAGTATTACCATTACATCTGAAAGGGGCTGGAAAATCTCAAATGAGTGAACTTCAAAGGGAAGCTAAAACTTCGAGAAAAGTGTATGCCATGTATCACTGATGTTTTGATAAGAAATGATTGAATATGCACTGAGTAATGTAACACTACATGAACTCTATTGATAAAAGGCCATGCACAGTACTTCTATAACATAAATATATAATAATGTGTCTATGTACATACCAGCTGTACTATATTGTTATGCACTGTGCAGTATCTGTAGCATACCATACAAACAGGTGTGAACAGTATTGCATGATGTGGTATTGGTACAATCAGGCCCAAAACATACAATATTTATAATGACAAGAAAAACAAATTACAGAAGACGCACAGTTTCACACGTGCACCAAGTGATTACAGTCATGAAGATCCACCTTCCTCTTGGTTGAAATGTGAATTCACTTCATGATCTGTGCTTAGTCAGTGAAAACTTAATGAAGCACAATTAGATGCAATTTTAATATACAATACTGATTTGGCAATGAGGCACTCAAATACAAAGTCAGTAGTTTGACACACAGGATATCAGTCTAAAGAATGTGACAAACGAGGGAGCAAATCATATCACAGAATTAAAGAATTTAAAAGAAAGGCAGCTAATAAAAACTGAAACTGTTAGTGTTACAATGCTGTCCTATGAAACCAGCCGAGGCTGTTATAAAACTGTAGCTACATATATTTTATAATGGGTTATACTCGTGTCTAAATTAACCAATCATGAAACACTTATTAAGAAAATGTGGATGGAAATCTCGGAAGTCTCAAAATTAAAAGTTTTGGGCACCACGTACATCTAGACAAACATTGCAGTAAACCTTTTAGAGATCTGAAAAATTGTGGGCTGTTGAACTTGCGGTAAGACTGTTTGGAAGTTAAAAATTTTCAGTAACTGCAATACAGGCTGTAACAACATTTACAAGGCTTAAATAGAACTACTCAAGAAAGAATATACAATCCCTTAATTGTCTATGTCCTCAATGAGAAAGTTACAAGGCACAGTAACACAAATGGTACAATTATGTATGGATGAAAAGGGAAACCATATAATTTAGATATCTCACTCAACATAGAACATAATTACACATATACTTAAGAAATGGTATGACACACTCATGCATTTACAATTTCTGTGGCATAGCATTTGGAGCTGTAAAACCTTATGTGATGTAACAAAATATTTAATATTGCATTGCTTCCTACAGTTATAATCACTGACTAACATGACACAGTGATTAGTGTACCACAGGTACATTCATCCACCCAAATATTGGTTACACATGGTTGCCGTAAAAAGCTTACAGTAAATGGAGGGATGATTTACTTGAAAAGAAACATCCCACTCCATTTCCATATTTATCTTCTGTCATCTTCTTTACAGTTGTAGGTATTCAAAAATACATCGCATTGATCCAGAAAATGTAAATGAATATCAGCATTGTTATTTCTTTCACATTTTAATGAAGAAGTATGATTTACTTTTATACAAATGACTATAATTACCGGATCTTGACGGTAATAGTCTTGCTGTGGTGGATACCCTGTGGGTTGCTGTGCTGGTGGTCCCATAGGTGGAGCAGGAGAGCCAGTACGTGAAGGATAGCCAGGTGGCTGTCTGGGCCCCCCGTACCGGTTGTGTCCAAAGGGATCTTGACCACCAGCCGACTGCTGCGTCCCTCTACCTTGTCCATAACTCCTGAAAATAATAAAAGACTAATTGCAACACATTATTTTCCTAATTACAATGCCACCAACTGTTACCTCAATATAGATTCTCACATTTGCTCAATTTTAGACTACTGCCAGCCTATTCTCTGATAGAACAAATGTTCTTGCTAAGCCAAAGACAATATGCAATAGACCCAAATGAAAATTTAATATTCTCTTGTTTTTACTTTCACACAAAGGTAGGTGTGTGTGTTTTTTTTTTTTTTCTTTTTTTTTTCTTTTTGGAGCTTACGGGTGCTCAGTGTTGAGGCTATCAGTGCCCTTACATATTTTGAAAGAAACAAATATGATTAAAATGTCCAAAATTGTTGTCTAACAGTGTGAAGGAAACCTATAAAATGACACTCATTCACTCACTCCCATGCCACTCACATGGAACCACACAATCACCATGTCTCACAGGAATTAATACAATGGAGAAGGGTGAAAGGCACCATTCCTGGGATTAAAATAGAAGTAAAACCACAGAAGAGCTAAAGGAAAGGCACAGGGAAAAGTGACTGGTCGACCACTTACAAAAACATGAGTGACCCAGTCATCCTGTTAACAGATTAGGAACATCATCCTAAAATTTTTGGAAACACATTGGAGATATCACAACATCTTAAAACTCTCAAACACATTCCTTTCAATGTCACTTGAAACAAAGGGGACATCTGCTGCTGCCGCCCTCTGGTCTAAAAATAAAACATAATCTAGTAAAATGTGGTGCACAGTCATCTGTATGCTACAGGCAGCACACACTGGAGGATCCTCTTGGCAGAGCAAGAAGCCATGCATCAGAGGATTGGCCTATGTGAAGACAAGTAAGCAGGACTTCATCCCGTCTTTGTGGCCAAAGCTTATTACCAATCACTTCCACCCACCCAATCATCTTCCCATTGACACACTGTTGTGGATTGGCAAGACAGCCAACCCACTATGAGAGGAAGCCGAAAGGCACACGTTTTAGCTCACGCAGGCTGGCATGAGGTCTGGAACAGGTCAAGGAAATGAGACTAACAAAAAATGAACGTAGCTGCTGGAATACTTAACTTTAATCCATAAATGGTGAACATCACTCTTGACGGTACATGTCTTACAGCATCAATAGTAACTGGTAATGGCGCTTTGCTAGGTTGTAGCAAATGACGTAGCTGAAGGCTATGCTAACTATCGTCTCGGCAAATGAGAGCGTAATTTTTCAGTGAACCATCACTAGCAAAGTCGGCTGTACAACTGGGCGAGTGCTAGGGAGTCTCTCTAGACCTGCCGTGTGGCAGCGCTCGGTCTGCAATCACTGATAGTGGCGACATGCGGGTCCGACGTATACTAACGGACCGCGGCCGATTTAAAGGCTACCACCTAGCAAGTGTGGTTTCTGGCGGTGACACCACACACACAACTCTACTTAAACAGCGAGGTGATGGCATGCAGGGGGATAGCACACTGAAATAACTGAAGATCGCTCCATGCCTCCTTGACTGCTACATCCGCCCTTTTGGTCCCCTCAATACCCATGTGTCCTGGTACCCAGCAGGACACCTCCTTCCCCACCCAGCCATTGTAATTGATGGAGGATGTCCTGGATATTTTGGCCTACTTTATCTGCTGGATACGAGCATTGTAGAGAGTCCAGAGCATTCAGAGAATCTGAACAAACAAGGAACTTAGCAAACTAAGCACACCTCATCTGCTCCAGTGCCCACAAGATCGTGTACAGTTCCGCATCAAAGACAGTAGAGTCTCAAGGCAGTTAAACCTTGAGGACACTATCAGGGAAAACAACAGAGCAAACAATGGGGCTCCTGTTTCAACCCATCCAGAAAGACAGCTGTAGAGCTGTGGCGCTCAGTTAAAATGGCAGAAAATATAGTATTTAAACATATGCAGGAGTGCAATCTCTCCTGTACTGCACTAATTCTAAAATTACCCTGGGACTATGCAATGATGACAGTGGCAGGTAGTTAAAATCCTGGATTTGAGGACTTACGTTTCCCATATTAAGTGACTCCAGCACACACTGCACGCAGATTGCAAATGGCACTGTTGCACATAGACGATTAGAGAAAAGGTGTTCCAAAGGTGGACGAGCAACAGTATTGTATGCAAGTGAATTTGGAGTATGAGGCTGGTCCTGCAAGCACCTGTGGCCAGTCTAATCCCCTCAAGATGGATAGCATCAATGATATTCAGATAAGAAGGCATCACTGAGCTGTACAATGTGCATCCACAGTCAAAGCGTGAACACACAAAAGCCCTATAAAACTAGACAGATGTGCCCTGTCTGCTCCCCAACACCTGTAGCTAATGCACTTTATGATATTGAGTGCTTTCTGGGTTCTGGGTTTCAGCTCTCTCAGGTGTGGTAACCATAACAGTTTGGAGTCAAAAATGAGGCCCAGAAACCTGACTGAGTCTTTCAAATGTAAAATGGTGTCTGCCATATGCAAGTCAGGTAAATTAAAAATACTATGATAATGACTAAAATGAAAACACATACACACTTTTCTGCAGAAACCTGAAAACCTCTCTGTGCAGACCACTCCTACAACTTAGAACTACTTAAACCTAACTAACCTAAGGACATCTCACACATCCATGCCCAACGCACGATTTGAACCTGCAACCGTAGCGGTCGCGTGGTTCCAGACTGAAGCACCTAGAACCATTTGGCCACAAGGGCCAGCTAGTTACATCTGACAGGGCACGACTGCAAACTGGAGGAGTAACAAATAAATAGCAAAATCATCCACAAATAAGGAGCACATACAGGACTCCTTACCATAGACATGATTCTGTTTAAAGTACAGCAAAGAGAGTAACACTTGAAACACTGTCCTTAGGAACACCATTATCCTGCACAAAATGATCCAACAGCATGTCACCAACTTGGGATCTAAAAAAAGCACTTAAGACAGTAAAGACTGCATGGAGATCTGGAGATGGCTACAAACGCCTCATTGATGGAGCTGAATGACAATACTTTCTCCAAGTAGTATCATACATCTTACTTATATCAAAGAAGATATCAAGTCAGTGATGTACTGTAAGTAAGCCTGCTGAATAGCCGTCTCCAGTACGGCAAGGTTGTCAACAGTGGACTGAAATCTGGAATTCACACCAAGCGTGATTAAGGAATTACCTGGTCTCTAACAATCAGACCTGACGACAGTTAACCATTTGCTCCAGGGTCTTTCCTACACAGCTCATTAAGGCGACACTCTGATAACTACTGGTACATGTGTGGTCTTTTACTAGTTTGAGGAGAGGTAGCAGAATTGCTTCTCTCTAGGAGTTGGGAAAGTTTCCTGTCTGCCATATAAGATTGAAACATTCGAGAAGGATTTCCTTTGATGCTGCTGGCAAATGTCGAAGTATGCAGCACTAGATTTGGTTGTGACCGGGTGCAGTATCTTGAGTTTCAGGCAGTGCTAATTCCAGGTCCCACATGGCAAGAGGCCAGTTGAAAGCCTCAAAATTGTGGAATCTGAAGTCCATATTGTCCCTCTCTGCAGTCACACAGTAACGGTAGATCACTGGATCCCAGCTGGAATTGGTAGTAGTTGCTGTAAAATGCTCTGCCATTGTCTGAGTGATGACACCAGGCATTGTTTGGAAAACACCCTCATTTCAGCACTGCTGCTATTGGTAAACAACTGTGCCCCAGAAAATCCTCCCGATGGCTGTCCGTACCTCTGTAGAATATGTGGAACCGTTGATGGAGCCCGGGAACATTTGCCATGACCTTTCCTTGCTCTCCTTAATTACGTGTTGAGCCTTGGCTCCTGCAACTTGAAAGGCTGTGAGGTTGCTTGCTGTTGTGAGGCATTTAAACCATCGAAGAACAGCATGCCACACCCAGACTGCTGAACAACACTCATCAGTCTACCAGCACACAGGCTGCCTCCTAAGATGACCTGAAGACTTTGGAACGGAAAGTCAGCAGGATCACTCGTCTGATGTGTGATCCACTCATTTCTGGACACTGTCATGGTGTTCAAACACAACCAGCTGACTGAACAGTGTACAGTTAGCCCTGCTGCCCATCCATTTCGGTGATTTCTGTTCAAGCAATCCATTTCCAGTGGGTGAATCCACGCTGAGAAGTGGTCACTGGAACAAAGGTCATCAGTTACTTCCCACTGTTTTGAGACTGCAATGGCTGGAAAGCAGAAAAAGAGGTCATTGTCTGAGGACAAGCCAGTAGCAGCTGATAGAAGAGTAAGACTGCCTGTGTTGAGGATGCACAGCTCCTGAGATATCATGAGGTTCTCCAAGTTTCGACCCCTGGGACAAGTATAGTTCAAGCCCTATAATACATTATGGGCATTGAAATTAATCAGTAGCAGAAACAGGCAGGGGAGTTGTGCAATAAGACATATAAGCCTCAGAGTCTATCACATCCTGTAGAGGTAGATACAGGGAGCAAGACAGTGATCTTATCACCCATGTGAAGAGCAACAGCTACTGCTTCTAGACTGGTAACCAAGGAGAGAGCAGAGGATTGATAGGATTGATGTGCGTTACTGACAAAGACAGTAACCCCAATCTTGGCTCTTTCCCATGTCAGGTGAGGGTACAGCCCAGTAGCACAGGGGCACCAGTGGCCTTGAAATGTGTTTCCTTAAACACAAGCACAGGGAGTGTGCCTTTGTAAGGAATTTCGGTTCCTCCATGTGTGTCCTGAACACATTAAGTTTTCGTATGTCCATCCTTCTGACTGAAGGTTGGAGGGACTTCGGTCATCCACTTATGTAATAAAATGGAACACCTCAGAAGCTATGTTGGCATTTTTGGGTTGGAGACACATCAATGTTATAGTCTATGGAAACCAGTTCAGAGATGTCTGCCACTGATGGGATTGTGTATACGATTGGAGTTAACCCCCTTGGCATCAGTTAAGGCCTGAAGATCATATATTGAGTCACCAAAACTGGTAACTGTATAATAAATAACATCAAAAGGACGACTGCAGGTGTCACATTTTATAACATTATATGAACCCATTAATGTTCCACTTTTAGATGGGAGCCGTCTATCATGAGGTAACACTTTCACCTTAACTTTTGGCCTGGGAGGGGAGCCCACAATGGGTGGAGCTCAGTCTTTGGTTGAGATGGTTGTCCCTGTCTCACATCAAGGTCCATAGCCTCCAAAGAAGAGTCAAAACAGGTGTCTGAAAGGATGACATCAATACTGTCAGACTGTGTACTTCCCATCCCCACCAGTGGACAATTCTTTGCCTTCAACTTTGATTTTTTGGTCCGAGGAGGCAACTGCAGAAGTGGTAGTGTCAGTACTGGACAGTGGACCAGACTGAGTCTTTGGAGGGGCAGGACTTCTGCATTGTCAGCAACCACGCTTTTTCTGAAGTTTTGGAGGGAGGGACAGGCTTCAAAATGACTGCAGCAGCACAAGTACATTGACCAACGCAGGTACTAGTGCTGATAGTAGCAACCTCTGTTTGCATAGCAACATCAGCTGTTTAGAAACTGAAACAAAGGAGGTACAAGTAGTGAACATTGGTGGGCGGCATAGCTTTATTATTTTTTTGGCCTCATTATATGGAATGCATTACAGAGTCTTATGCTTTCGCACCTTTTGTTCTTCAAGGTATACACTACAATCCTGACTAAAGACACAGTGCGCCCCAGAGCAGTTCATACACTTCAAAGGAGATGTAAAAGCGACTCTTCATGGGCAGCCTTACCACATTTTCCCGAAGTGGCTTCTCCACGACTCCCACAATTAGTATGTCCAAAGTGCTGGCATTTGAAAGAAGGCATTGGGTTGGTGACATAAGGCCGCATGTTTAGATGAAAGAAATCTGCCTTAATGTACTCAGTGACTTCCATACTATTGAATATCAAGATAAAGGAATCTGAATTTACAAGATCCCATCTACCCTCTTCACAATGTCTTTCACATCGACTACACCTTCTGGAGCCCACTCACATCACAATACCTCCTTGGGAATGTGAACGAGATCCCTGCAAGTCACAACACCTTTGCTGTAGTTCAACGTGTTGCACAGTTCAGTGTCTATTGCACACTCCCCGAAGCAGCTACCTTCTTGGAGGTTAGCTGACGGTTGGGAACTAGAAGTTTACACTAACAATGTCGCATTGCACAAGCACTTTACTGTTTTTAAAGAGCCACAGGTTCCCTCAAAACCCTTTGGGATATAGGATGGGGAAACCTTCTCAAAACTACACTCTTTTCTTCTCACTATTAAAACCACTTTCTGATAATCAGCACGTGTTCTATTACTCAAGACAATACTTTTAGAATGAATCAGAAGGACTGGCTACATGAGCCCGTTTGTTAGATTGGGTACCTTCCAGCAGTCTACCTTTTCCACTGAGAGGAGGAAGGGAAAATTTCGAAGGATCCATTTTGGTCCCATGAACAGCTAGGGGAATAAAAGTTCACCTAGACAGAGCCCCACATAACAAAGTAAGCCTTATACAACAGAGGCACACCAGGTTCTTCAGAAGTTGCCCGCAAATGACTGTTCCACCTCATCAGCGCACAGCACACCTTGAGACTGAGGGGTTTCTAACAGCAGTTTGTACCATCCATGTGATCCGGGTGGTAAAGCCCATGACACACAACATTCCACCATCATGCTGCACAGTGGTTGCTGCAGCATGCCCAGAGCTTATGGTGACAGGCGACTGGTGACACTTACCAGTCCCCAGCTCAGGAACCTTAGGGTCACCAAGCCTGTACCCAGGAAACGAATCCTGAGCCCCTGAGGGCCTTTCACAAAAGGCTGATGTCAGCCTCTAGATGGCCATTATTAAGGAAGCCAAGAGACTGACATAAAAAGGAGAAAAACCTTGACACTGTTTTGTGTTTTAATTATCATGTGATAAGATACAGATATCATCAGCTGTAAGAGTGTACAAGTCAAGTTACAAAAATGAATATAAACTCCAAATTGCATCTGTACAGAAATGTATCAGCCATCCATGTGATAAAAATAAAGCTGCATAAACAAAGTGAAAATTGGTATGCCAGCAGTAACGTATAAATTACATCCAGCCATCCCCCACATAAGTACATACCATACACTTACATTCATTTACCAATAAATGGCCCATTTACATATTCAGTAACTAATATATACAGATAGTAACTGGGTCTGCTGCTATGAGTCAGTCAGAAAGCAAGCACATAATCAGTATGCTACTATGTTGAAATATTACTTGCAGGTGAAACTTTACACATTCATATTCACTCTGTATGTTCTTCCTTTTATATTGTGCCAGCAGCTTCAATGTTTCTGTACAAATAAAGATGTAACACCAGTTGTTACTTGTACGGAAACAGCAAGTTTCCGCAAAGCACTATCAAACAAAAACCGAAAAAGAGCTGAAATAATTCCAAGCAGAAGGAAACGCCTGTTGTATGTAAAACGGGACTAATAAAGGAGACACATTGAAGCTGCTAACCTGTCACACAGCGTTCACTTGAGTAGTTGTGCTACTTCCAGCAGATTCAACAGTTTGCTACACTATAATATTTACAAGAAAGGTGTTGACAGATCAGACCAGATAACAGCACATTAGCCATTCAAAAGAAAACAGCTGAAATGTTGGGAAAAATTATTCTTTCACCTTTTTATGATCAGTGCTGCTAGTACTTTTTATCTGGTATTAGGAAACCAGGAATCAATGTTGAAAGGAAAAAATACAAATTAGCAAATTTTCTTCTGGAACTAGCAGTCAGTTTTATCCCAAAAGAAGGTGAATCCAAACCTTGATTTTATAGAGTGTAACAAAGTAATCAGACAACAGAGGTGTAAATCCCCATGGAGAGACACTTTCTTGTGGTATGTTGTCTGAGTTGTGGAGCTCTCTAGATGCTAAACTGTTTCAAAATGTATCACACACAGACAAAATACATGTAATGTGTATGATGCGTTTCTTTTTTCAGATGACATAAACATGGTATTTTAATACAGATAATCCATGTTTTCATTTGATAAGATAGAATACAATAAATCTTTACATATATTTCAATAAACAAATGTCTAGATTTTTATGGAATAATTCAACGTATTTATTTTATTGTTCCAAAGAAGCAAGTTTTCAGAAATCCTCTAAAAATGATAGTGTGGATAGTCTGAGATAGACCTGAGAGACCAATCTTGAAAGTGTTAGTAATGATCTATTTGTCACAATGTATTGTCCTTAACTATCTCCTTAAGTTGCAAGCAAGTGTCCAAGTGAACAGCTCAGAATTTGAATGTTAAAGTGCCCACAGCAAATGTTCCACTGTAAGGCTTTAAGTTCCAATAAAAAGAATTTTAAGGTCCAGAGCCATTAATTATTACATCATAAATATAACATCCACAAAATGATTTAAAATGTTTGTTAACAGACACATGAGAGAGATGGCAGAAATTGCAAGAAGTTCTTTGAGCAAGGTCGAAGGTTGCAGGCATGATAATCTGTAACTAAAAGGTGTCACAAACAACATAGTGAACACAGGGTTGATCAGCAACTGTAGCATACACATAAACATATCACATAAACAAGTACTTAAGTGCAGAACAAAACTAAATAACTATACACAGAATAACTGTCCCACTGAAATTATGTCTGCTATCTGAACTTGGTAAGTTACAGACTCAAAATACCCTAAAGCAAAGCAACTAATAGTGAATTTTCTTATTTAAAGCCCTCAGGTCAATCAAATGAATACAGGCAAAAAAAGTGAGTACCAAATCCATGACAATTTTTCACCACAAAACAAATGGAATATTATATAAAACAAGCCAGTTACTTTCAGAATGAATTTTCACTCTGCAACAGACTATGCACTGATCCTTAGAACTGTGTGCTGGATCTCTGCCTTTTGCGTCTGATGTATGAACAAATAAATCACAAGGTTTCCAAAAGTGTGGGCATGTCACATACAGCTGTATGCATAAGAAGCACGAATTTCCCAAATTTAGTCCATACACTCATAGCAATTTTCCCTGTATTTTGTTGATGGTCACAGAAAATGCAAGTCACAACACAAACATTTCAGTTTGAATGGCATGTCCATTAGAGAATCATTGGGATGTGTGGCAACAGTGCATCTTCTCCTGTAAATTTTCCACTTCAAACTGAAGCTTTGATGATATTGTTCAACATCTTTTTCACTGCAACCCTGGTGCTGTTGCAAAGTAGTGGTGGATTTATGTTCCACAGAAGAATGATAGGCATGCCACTTTTCAATGTTGAAATGTGTCGTGGAATGCCTGGCAAATCGAGTTGAATAATTAAGAGCTTTTTCTTGATTCATTACGGTATCAATGGACTCATATGTTGTCACTCTACCTGGTGTTTCATTTTAGATGCAGGAATTGATGGCACTGACATCATTGGTATTGTCTGTTAATGTAGCACTTGCATGAGCAACTAGTGATTTTTGTGATTCTGTGTGATATTTGGTAGAACTTAGTGAATCAGTTCATCTGTAGCTGCTGTGATTTTATAGAAGTTTGTTGACAATGCATAAAGTTGTGCAAATTCATCAATTGCTATTTAAACATTCTAGTATCCAACAACTGTTTTGCAAATGTCCAGCAGATGCTTCATGTCGTAATTGCACATGTTAATTGGTCTTCAGAAATCAATGTCTGTAAATGTTGTAATAAAACTGATGATTTGAGACATGAGTTAATGTCATCAATGGCTGTTTTACATGGGATAACTGGTGGATTTTCCAAAATTTAGTTCCTGGCAAGCATTGCACACTTGAAACACACACATACGTGACCAATTACTATTCCCAGTTTTTGGAAGGTTGTCGGGCCATGTAGACTAATTGACAGTAATTGCAAGTAACAGCATGCTGCATTGTCTGGTGAATGGTGTACTGATGGCCTAAGATGTCAATCAAACCTAAATTGGGATGTCTTGAAACTGCTTTGCACTGTTTGTATTGTTTAAACTTGTTTTCTGATGCATTCTGTGAATAACATGTCGGCACTTCAGATTACTGTCTTATGCATGTAACATCCTCACACATTGAAAAAAACACAGTTAACATTGTTGGCAAACATGACAATGCTCTTGCACATGCATTTTCCATTGTGAAGTACACACACTGTCAATTTTCAAGGTGCACTGTCAAATGAGTAACTATTTGACATTGTTCATGGATTGGAAATGATAAAATGCACCATACTATTTCATTCCTACTAATGTACCATTCCAGTTGATAGTGGTCGATTCCATTTATAGGTGCTGTTGCATTTACTGCTCCAAAAATTGCCATATCATTTCCTCCATTGAGATATTTGCAAATGTACTTTATCAGTTTCCCTGAATTGCAATACTCGACACTGATGAGTGCTTTGTATGTTTTTGAGAGTAATGGCGAGTACAGAAACGCCCAACAATTACAGAGTTCAGCATCATTGTTTCATACTTTTTAAGTGATGGATTTGCAGCCATCTTCAGTGGAGTGTCGTGTTACAGTGGATATCCTTCACTGCCACTGATAGTCAGTCTCAGCAAGTAATGCTCCTAGGTATCATCTCATTCATTTCCCATTAGATTTGCATGGAGAATGGTTGTTGAATAAGCCACATGGACCATAAATAACATTTTGGTGACAACTTCAAAGAAGTCCTGATCACTGGTGATACCTGCTGTTTCTGCAGAGATGACACTATCAACCTGACATTGAGAGATCTTTTCTGTCAACTAAGGCAAAATGTTTACATGTGACAATTATATTTTGCCATTAAATGGAAAACAACCAACAGCATTTCTCTTCAAAACCGTGATGCTTGGAAATGAAATCCACTGAAGATTTCAATTTTTGTTTACAGCCTTGGAGAAATATAATGATGATCCAATGACAATTGACTAGTTAACAAAAGTTCTTTTATTTTATCTTGTGTAGGATTTCATGTGCATGTGATTTAAAAAGATCTGTGTGGGCCTATGCACAAACATGCGTTATTGCATCTTGTGCGTACCCATGCATGTGCTGTGGACTACCTAGAAATGTGGCCAGTAGTGTGACCATTTTGCTCAATTCACCGGGATTCACATTGCCATCTTTAACAACTGAAGCATATAAATGAAAGTACCCTTCACAATGCAACTTGGTTTCATGCAACTGATTGTAGAGTTGTCATTAGGTTTGGATTTTCCCATACATACAGACAATTTCATCATTTTCACAAATCATCATCAAAATGGCACTGACTGTTTTCCTAGTTTGCTATAAATGTATGTATTAATTCAGAAGCCTCAAAGAGTATATGAAGGGTGATAATGATTGAAGTACCAGTTTCAAAACTCAGTAAAAACCTAACCAAATTTGTACAGATTATTATTGAACAAGGGGAAAATGTTATGAATAAAAAATTATGACTAGATGGGACTGAAAGTGGCAGAATAAGCAAAATAAAAGACACAGGGTAACAGCTGTTCCTAATTTTGAACCTGAGATGCTCGGCATGCATGTCTCAAAGCAGTATTGCATGATACTGGTAAAGCTCTTCTACAAGAACAGTGATGTGTGCCAGTTGGGCTGAGTTGGGTTGTTTGGGGGAGGAGACCAGACAGCGAGGTCTTCGGTCTCATTGGATTAGGGAAGGATGGGGAAGGAAGTCGGCCATGTCCTTTCAAAGGAAACATCCCGGCATTTGCCTGTAGCGATTTGGAGAAATCACAGAAAACCTAAATCTGGATGGCCAGATGCGGGATTTAACCATTGTCCTCCCAAATGAGAGTCCAGTGTGCTAGCCATTGTGCCATCTCGCTTGGTGTGTCAGCTGCTTTGCAGAAAGTTCCAGGTGCTGAAGGGTACAAAAGTAGGCATTGGTCCAATTTTTGCCAAGGTTCTGGAGAAAATTATTATAAAATTCAAAAAGACAGGTTCTTCTGTAGTAAAGTGTGGCACAGGGAGAAAAACAACTGATCAAACATCAGTAGAAGTGACCACAGCATTGCAGGAGAGGTCACAAGGTGGTGTGTAAACATGCAGTGCATGGGGAATTGCCCAAACTTTGGACATGAATGTGAGCATGGTGAATAAATTTTTACAAAACATCCTGCATTGCTATCCACAATTTTACCAATCTTCAGGAGTTGCTTCATGCTGACTTACCAATAACAAAAACGTTTTCTCTAGTGTTCTTACTTGCACGAAAGTGGACAATGAATGGCCATAGAACATTCTGCACACAGACAAAACCCATTTCCAACTACAAGGACATGAAAATACACAGAATTGCAGAATATGGTCGACGGGAAATCTGCTCACACATCCGTTACTGCTTCAATCTGCAACAGGAACTGCATGGTGCAGGTTGATAATATAAAGACCATATTTTCTGAGGAGATGGGTCCTGCAGGGCCTGTTACCTGTGCCATCACAGTTAAACACTGAATGCAAGGTGGTGCTCCTCTGCATATTGCACAGTCAGTGATGAAGATGCTGCAGAGGCACTTTGGAAATGCTAGAATTATCAGCTGTCATTTCCCTACAGCCTGGATGTTCGGATAATTTGATCTTTATCTATGTGACTTCTGTCTGTGGAGTAACCTGAAAGATAGTGTTTAGTGCTCTGATAACAAACACAACTGATATGAATGCACACATTGAGCACCACATTCTGAACGTGAACCATGAGACACTCCAATCTGTTGTGCAACATGCCATTTTTAGATTTCAACTTGTGGCAGGAAACGGTGGACAGCAAATTGAACACATTTGCGCCAGTCTTAAGACATGCTTTTTATGCCATTTCTTGGCCTTGTGAAAACTAAAACCAGATGTCGTTGTTGCTTTTTATGCAGTTTCTGGTCTCTGGACAGTTAAAAACCAATTTTTCCCATCCGACGTAGTACAACCATGTCACAGTGGATGGGCTTTGCTAACTTAAAGTACCACAACTATTGAATGCCAAACTTCTGCCATCATTACATAGTATGGTTGGTTTCATATGCAACTAACATCATGGCTGTCATATTGCGATTCATCTTTTGTTAGTAGCCAAAATCACTTACATTATGACGCTTAAGGTGCTGCCTAGTGGTAAAATTTTCAACCCCCCCCCCCCCCCCCAAAAAAAAAAAATAACGTTTCCCCCTTCTTCAATAATGTTTTATTGATATAAGATGTCATTCTGAGCAATGGTTCATTTTTTTTTTTTTTTTTTTTAAATTTACATCATTTTAATCTGTACTTTACAGTGGCTCCCTGTTCTGAGATACACCTATCAAGATTACTGCTCAGAGGCAAAAACAAAGGCAAGAGTTTAACATTAACTATGTGGGATTACAGTACACAATTATCCATTTGCAATGAGATGACATACCAACAAAGGATAGAAGTCCTCTAATTTCTGTATACATTACATGTCAACAGATAAAATGTATTTCTCTGAAAATTTCTGGACAGCAAAGATGCAAGAGATAAGGTTTTACAGCTTTGTAGCAAGAAAGGGAATAAATAATATAACAGCAATTACCATGTTTTGATTAACTTTAGAACATATCTTAAAATTCAGTATCAGAGAAATCATTCAGATCAGTGGTAACACTGTCTACAGAACTTTCTTCTGACTGTGCAAATTTTCAGTGTGGTGTAAGCCTTTCACTTGAACACATCTCCCACAGTTACAAGATCAATCACTTCCAGGAGCAAACTCTGCACATTTTAAATTCATCCCGCATGTGTAATTTCTGGATGTAACCTCTTCTTGCACTCACCTCCTCATGATAAAGATTGAATTTGTTGGAAAGGAGTATTAATTTTGCACATTTCTTCAGTTAGTTGTATCTTGCAAAGCACTTATTGACAATTTGTTCAAAGTCTCATCTATTTCAATCACACTTCAATAATAAATACAAATAACAATATACATTTATTGTCTAAGTGCAACTGAAATAACAAAGACTGCAAAAATGTCTGTTTCCTTTCATGGCAAACACTTGTAAACTACTACTGTCTTTCAAATCTTACCAAATGTGACTGTCGTTACGTCAGGTCTTCAACACACACAAAATTTTTGATCCAACATTGGATTCTTCTTTGGATTGTAAGCCTTATCAACACACTTTATGTATTTTAATCCCAAAAATTTTACAATTCTGTCTATCAAATGAAGGCCCCCTGTGAAATCATTTCATGCATTTAAGACATTAAGACATATGCCATTTGTGGCTTATAGGATATGGACAACAATCACACAATTCTAAAAAAGCGAGATCAAAAACGTTTTTTTCTAGAAATTGTGCAAATTATGAACACAAGTCTTCTTTCCTTAATATACTTGAAACTTCTTGGCAGTTTAGAGCCATACACTAAACCAGGACTTGAACCGTCACCTTTTGTGGCCAAGTGTTCTAGCAACTGAACTACTTGAACATGAATCACGATCGGCCCTCAAAGCTTCACTTCTGGCAGTACCTGATAATATCCTTATTCTGAGACAAAGTTCCATATCAATCATACGTTTCCATTCAGTATACTTCTGCACATATTCTATATAGTATCTAAGGTGAAAAGGCACATGCTTTTGCTGTGGCAATCTGCTGTCTGGTCACGATTTCTTCTCCTCTGGGACTCTCTTTAAAATTGCATGAAATTCTTAAATACCTCGTATGTGATCCTTTCATTTTCCTCTGTGCGTACTGGAATTTAGTAGCATTAGCTAACAAACATGAGCAAGGAAGTACTCAAGAGGAATCTACATTCTCCTTGCCAATTATTTAATCCAGTGACTACATAAGTGACTCAAAGTCACAACACAGTTTGAAAGCCATACTAACAGCAACTGAATGAATCAAGCATAGTATTACTAAATAATACATGTCAGTGATAGGTATCACCTGAGTAACTGTTGTTTTTTATGGTGCTGCCTGAATGACAGCCATGTCATAATTGACACTGTGTTAACTGTATGCATTTACTGCCATGGACTGAATTCTAATTGGCATTGGCAATTACAGAAGAAGAAAGTACAAGGGTTGGGGGAACTGACATTCTCCTGGCGACTGCCACAACTGTTGTATCCCAGAATATGTAGTCATAACTTATCTTGTGGAGAGGAATGGTCCTGGTCCTGGTGGTGGTGGTGGTGGTATTTTCAATCCACGTCTGAAATGTAATGCTTGTCACATTTTTATTTCTAGTGGGAGTCAATAGAAAATTCATGTTGCGGCACCATAAATAAAATACTTTTTTTAACCTTTGTTACATGGTTCATGTCAGTCAGTCTGAACTCTCATGCAAAATTCATTTATGCCATCTGCACACTAGTTCTCTACCTCTCCCCCCCCCCCCCCTTCCCCCATACAGAAATAAAAGAACATCAAACAATACTGTAGAGCAGTAAACAGAGACAGCTCCTTTGATTGCTCTTCATATTACAGTTGTTACATTACAGTTTGAATGTTGTAAGCAAAAATTTGTAGTGGAGAAAAAACAATGCAACAATTACTTTACTTCACACAGACTGGGTATACAGACTTAAATACCAATTAGTGAAGAAAAACAAATACAAAATGCATGGAGTTAAAACATCATTACTCAATACAACAACAACAGCTCAACATACTAAAAAAATTTCAAAAAAGTGCAAAGAAATAAATCTATGGGAAGAAACAGTAGATGGTAAAATATAAGCAGCATCTTACAGCAACAATTCAAATTTTGATTATGTGAAATATTTTAACATCAACTTTTCCTCAGCATAGACCAAACAGTGCAGACAATATTCCATTTGTTGGTAATTCTATGTAAGCCACTTACCACAGCTTAAATGTGTTGTGGTGGAGTTCACATTTTTCATTCCCCTGCGAAAATGGCAGAGGAACAGAGCACAAATAGTACACTTGTAATCCTCCGGTGAGAATGACTACACCACTGCACAGGAGCTTGCACAAGATTCATTCATTAATATTACACATTACCTGCAGTTTCTTTCTCCAAACATAAACATTTTCCAGGAAGAACCACTCTGGCTGTTCTCCAGAGTAATAAATAAACACAAACAAAAATATCTGACTTTCTCTCCTCCAAATATGGGGCAATTTTATTACCATTCTATCCCCCCCCACCCCCCCCCCCCTCCCTCACTATTGTTTCACGACTGCTGCCTCACTACACTGTCCTCTCATATACTTCGTTGTTTCCAACTAAGGGATGTTTACCTTTCAGAGATCTGTGGTACTTCTCTTTTCTATTATTCTGAAGCAAAAATTAGTCACAAATGCATGTCAGTGAACAATACAGAACAATACATATCCTGACAACACATTACAAGAAGTCAATATCAGATCACTCCATGATAAAATACATGCACATGGGTTTATATACTGAGGAACTCGAAGCCAACCTTTCAGTCTCAGAAGCGTAGGGAGGATACATAGGCCGAGCAGGTGGATATGAGCTGCTGGGAGAGTACTGCTGATTGAATTCCTGCCCCATATTCGTTGGTTGTCCACGACTATGGGGATACTGATCCGGATACTGAGAGTACCCGGACTGGCCTTGATAGCCTTGCTGAATTCCTGCAAAAATTCATATTAACCAGAGTACCATTCCAAAACTGTACTATATTTGTAGTAAATTGTAATCAGTGTAATTTGGATATTCTATATATTGCAAATTAAAAGAATTACTGAGATGAGCAACTTACTGAATATCAATAACCAACAATGCAACAATTACTTTACTTCACACAGACTGGGTATACAGACTTAAAGACAAATTAGTGAAGAAAAACAAATACAAAATGCATGGATTTAAAACATCATTACTCAATACAACAACAACAGCTCAGCATATTAAAAAATTTTCGAAAAAGTGCAAAGAAATAAATCTATGGGAAGAAACAGTACAAAAAGAGGTAAACCAGCAAGCAAGCAACAACACTGGACAGAATCACACAGAAACCATTCTACAGTTAGCCACCCATTCCCTCCCATGTTTTAGGAAACAACACAATTCCCTTTATGAATTTTTGCCACTCAAGCTAACATATATAGGCAAATTAACAAGGAAATTAGTTTTCTTAGAAGACTAAAGTGTCAGTTCATGCTGACATGTGAAATGGAACAAAAAGTAATAAACAGAAAGCAAAAGGAAAACTCACACTGAAGCATGTGACCAAGAACATCTAGGGAGGGTTACCTTGGGGACGAGAGGGGCCTCCAGAAGGGCAGTAAGGATTGGGCCTCTGCCCAGTCGCCACGTTGTCAAAAGGGTTGGAAACGCTAATGTTATCCCCCACACCTTGCATCGGCACCCCCACACCTAGCACAATAAGCAACTGCTGTCACAAATTCCCCCAACAGGTTGCAGTCAAAATCAAGTTATGAGTTTTACAGATAAAAGCAGAGAAGGAAGATCAAACTTAAAAGTATGTTTTCTCATGGCCTCCATAGCTACTAACAAATCAAATTATAAACACAAAAATGCAAAGCAATCTCTTACATTATACTATATTTTACAAATTAAGCACAAAATGAGGCACAGATGTAATACAAAATAAAGTATCAATAAATGCCTACCCATGAGGAGCACTTTACTTTCAGATTATGATAACCCTATCTTTCTCCCCCTTCAATGGCACCAAAGAGTGGTCACACACCTAAAATAACAAATATAAAAGCAACAATTCCTGCCAGAACTTGCTGGTCTACCTCAGCAGGGGAGAAATATTTATCCAGCAATCTGAAGCAGATATCTACATGTGACATAGTATTTTGATACTGAGTTTATAAAAAATGAAGATTGTGCATTACAAATTTATCAGAATTTCAGATTTTTGCCTCTGGAAATTGTACAAAAGCAGTGCAAACTGGACTCCTCAGAAGATATGGGAAATAGTTTCTTAACTGTAATATCAAAATATTTTCTCCACTTGAACCAGCTGCTGGAAATGAATCCTGTGAATTTGATGAGCCTGTAATTGAAAGAATCCTTTATCACACACAAATGCTTCAACAAGTGAAGTACAATAGTCGAAATCTGAATCAGTAATTGCTCCAAGTATTCACAAACTACAGAAGTGTCAAATTGCTTTTTATAACAATCTGCTTAATAGTCTCTCAAAAAGATTTCATATTACAGTAAAGTATTACCTTTTCTCAGCAAGGAACAGAAAAAAAAACTGTGTGTAAATTATAGGAACATACATTCAGTCAGTATGTGAAAATGTCGAAGGTGTTATACAGGGAAGTACATTTTTCAGAAATTTCACACCAAATCATTAGCACAGCAAAATAACTAACAATGTTTTGTCTTGGAATTATCACTGATTCATGCACATGCACATAGAGACCTGTCAACAAGTCAAAGAGGACAATTAAATTAACCATCAACATGAACTTGCTGAAAAAAGGGGAGGTGTTGAGGAGCAGATGGGGAAAGGATTCAGCTGTGGCCTTGTTTAAGGAGCTTAGGGAAAGAAGACAATGGTAACTCAAACAGCGCTAAATCAAGAAGTTTGGATTGTAGACTTGAATATCAGCAGCCCCAACATAAAGTGGGTCCAATGTATGAATCTTATCACTCAGTGCTAACAAAGATTCATGATGATCAGCATTAGTATATATACAAAGAGAGGGGAAAGGGGCTACATCGCGGGTACTGCTGCATATTTAGCAGTCACAGTGGACACAAAATTCTACAAGACATTCAGACCAGGACCTGCATATTAAGATGTTCATCAAATACTGGGACTGTCTGCACGTGCTGAGCTATTGAATAAAAATCAGTTTGTTATGTGGCAGGAATTGCTCCACTATACAAAAGCTGTTCTTTTCCATTCTGTTTGGAATTATAATTCTGGAGGGAACTTTATAACATATTTGGAGCAATGCTGTACAAGGGCTTACTGAAAAGTACGCCTGCAATGATTTTTTAAATAAAATTAATGTTGTTACCATTCTACACTTTTATTCTTTGTGTCTACATATTTGCAACCCTCTGCCACTAGAGGGCTCCGAATTGTAGTGTACAGCATGGCAGTATGTAATGTAACTGTGTGCCACTAGAGGGCTCCGGATTGTAGTGTACAGCATGGCAGTATGTAATGTAACTATGTCGGTGTGTGAGAAACTGAATGCTGTAATCGATTTTTGAATTTGAAGAGTTCGTCCAACCTCTTCTTTAGCATGACAATGCCAAATCACACACGAGCACAGTGAAATCTGCTGTAATCCGATGCTTAGGGAAATCACTGTCGGTCGATCGTCCTCCACACTGTTCTGACTTGGTCCCATCTAACTTTAATCTTTTTCCAAAACTAGAAGAACACCACCAAGGCCTTCAATTTCATGCTGATGAATCATTGCAAGTAGAGGAATAATATCTCTATTATTAACTGTTATTCCATTCTAAAACAATGCGTGGAAAAAACCAACAACTATACCTTTCCGTGCAAGCTCTGCTTTCCCTTACTTTATTATGATGATCATTTCTCCCTATGTAGGTCAGTGTCAACAAAACATTTTCACATTCAGAGGAGAAAGTTGGTGATTGAAATTTCGTGAGAAGTTACTGTGACTGTGAAAAACACCTTTGTTTTAATGATGTCCACCCCAATCCTGTATCATGTCCATGACTCTCTCCCATATTTCTCGATACTACAAAATTTGCTGCCCTTCTTTGAACTTTCTCAATGCGCTCCATTAATCGAACCATGTAACGATCCGACACCGTGCAGCAGTACTTTAGAAGAGGATGGACAAATGCAGTGCAGGCAGTCTCTTTACTAGATCTGCTGCATCTTCTAAGTTTTCTGCCAATAAAACACAGCCTTTGGTTTGTCTTCCCCACAACATTTCCTATGTATTTTCTTCCAATTTAAGTTGTTCGTTATTGTAATTCTTAGGTATTTAGTTCAATTATGGCCTTTAGAGCTAACTGACTTATAGTGTAACCGAAGTTTCATGGATTCCTTTTAACACTTATATGGATGATCTCTCACTTTTTTCTTGTCAAGTGCTGCATACTTAAAAATGATTTAATTACATAATTGATAATGGCACTGGCAGATGATGAAAATGATGTCATGAAGAGAATGTGGCACATCTTTATGTTACATTAGCATACTGGGGAAAAAATTAGTCACCCCCCAAAACAGTACAATGCTAATACTGCACAACATTTCTAGCTTTCACAATCACTCCAGTTTTGCAAGGAAGAGAACCTGTAAGTTTCTTCAGGTGTGACATACCTAACTGAAGCCACTCAGTTATGGTTAAATCCTGTATAGCTACCAAAATGTGGGGAGGCTGACTGTCATTTCACCCATTATTCCAAACCTTCCCACACAGTTTCTATGGGATTACCATCAGATGATTTAGTACACCAACTGAAATGCAGTAAGGCCCCAAGTCTTCATCAAACAAAGCACATATGCGTGAAACCCAGTGAACACAACTGTTATTGAGTTGAAAGAGGGGAGTGTCCACAGCTTTCTCATCATGGCTATGAGGAAAGGGTGACATTTAGTCACTCACAGTGTTGAAATCAACATCCCAGCTCATGTTCACAGTAACCCGAATGGGGGATTCCAAGTAATGGTACGAAAAAATACCACCAAAACATCACAGAACTACCTCTTGCCTCCACACACTGTCTCATCAGGGTGTCACTGCTCCCAATGCCTTGCACTGTGTAAAAGAGGTCAAATCGCAACTCGACAGACCACACTACTCACCTCCATCCCGCTGATGTCCAGTTTGTGTGTGTTGTCTGCCCCATTAGCTGAATGGTCAGTGCATTGGATTGCCACACACAGGGGCCCGGGTTCGATTCCCTACTGGGGCAGAGAATTTTCTCCCCTCAGCGACTGGGTGTTGTGCTGTCATCATCATTTCATCCCCATTCTCAACACGAAGGTCGCCCAATGTTGCGTCACACTCAATAAGACCTGCACTTGGCGGCAGAACTTCCCAACTGGGAACTCCTGGCCACTGACACCATACGATCATTTCCATTCTTTGTGTGTGTTTGGTCCACTGAAGAAGTGCAGCTTTATGTACCGCTCTGAGCAATGGCCTCTCATGAGTTACACAATTCCAAACGTTCTTTGCACGCACTTCCCTTCATATAGTTTTCTTTGAAACTGATTGAGATGGACCACCACTCACCCACGGCACCAAGCCATGTTAAATTTGAGACCTATCATCATTGAAAAGGCACAACACTCACCTCTGGACCCTGTATGTTAAGAGCTTTTTATGACCACTGTTCTTACACTGTGTTACATCACTGTGAGTGATAAACCAGTCAATGAACCACTCTCCCAATGATTAAAACCAACTTTCCGTATGCTATCATTGAACGTTATGAATACTGACCTACTCTCAACTCTGCTAAATTACTGCACAATCAATCTCTCAATTTTCTTTAAAATCTTTATAGATTTACTATCACATCAGAAGTAACTAAAATAACAGAATAATGAAGGGAAGCATATGGTTTATCTTGTCATTTCACAAGAGTTTGCAGAATGTGTTATTTGTAGAGAAAGAATGAGACAACCAGTGCCTACATAAGTCAAATGCATCAACTGATACTAACTTCCAAAATGTATCATCAATCGTTTACTGGTACACACATCAAAAAAAGTTTTGCATCACCCCGGTTCCCAGAACTCCTGAAGACAAATGGTGAATGGGGATATTGTATCATAGACACAGTCCCTTTGACTGTTCAGAGATGCCACTAAACACGCCCAAAGATGTAAACAACCATGCATGGACACCACCTATTAGATGGAGGGTGTCCGGCAGCTGATCAATTCCAGTCATCCAACCAGGACGGAGGTACACAGCTCAAGTTTTCTGTAGTTCAACCATGCCTAGACAGCCAATACCGTGATTCGATCACATCTGCATTGTTACTTTATGCCAGGAAGGGCTCTCAACAAGAGAAGTGTCCAGGAGTCAAAGAGTGAACCAAAGCGATGTTGTTCGAACATGGAGGAGATACAGAGAGACAGGAACTGTTGATGACACGCCACGCACAGGCCGCACAAGGGCTACTACTGCAGTGGATGACCGCTGCCTATGGAATATGGCTCAGAGGAACCATGACAGTAAGTCCACCATGATGCACAAAGCTTTTCGTGCAGCCACAAGACGTCATGTTATGACTCAAACAGTGTGCAACTTCACTCCTGACGTCCATGGCGAGGCCCATCTTTGCAACCACAACACCATGCAGTGCGGTACAGATGGGCCCAACAACATGCCGAATGGACCTCTCAGGATTGGTATCATGTTCTCTTCACCCATGAGTGTCACATATGCCTTCAATCAGACAATCATCGGCGACATGTTTGGAGGCAACCGGTCAGGCTGAACGCCATAGACACACTGTCCAGCGAGTGCTGCAATGTGGAGGTTCCGTGACGTTTTGGGATGGCATTATGTGGGGCCAACGTACGTCGCTGGTGGTCATGGAAGGGGCCGTAACGACTGTACAATACGTGAATGCCATCCTCCCACCAATATTGCAACCATATCGGCAGCATATTGGCGAGGCATTCGTCTTCATGGACGACAATTCACGCCCCCTTGTCATCTTGTGAATGACTTCCTTCAGAATAACAACATCACTCGACAACAGTTGCCAGAATTTTCTCCAGACATGAACCCTATCGAACATACCTGGGACAGATTGAAAAGGGCTGTTTCTGGACAACGTGACCCACCAACCGCTCTGAGGGATCTACGCTGAATCGCCATTGAGGACTGGGACAATCTGGACCAACAGTGCCTTGCTGAACTTGTGGACAATATGCCATGATGAATACAGGTATGCATCATTGCAAGAGGATGTGCTACTGCATATTAGAGGTACCGGTGTATACAGCAATCTGGACCACCACCTCTGAAGGTCGCACTGTATGTTGGTACAACACGCAATGTGTGGTTTTCATGAGCAATAAAAAAAGGTGGAAATGATGTTTATGTTGATATCTATTCCAATTTTCTATACAGGTTCCAGAACCGAGGTGATGCAAAACTTTTTTTGATGTGTGTATTTTGAGATTGGGGCAAAAAATAAAATATCCATTTCACTTTAAACACAAGAATAACGAAATTATGTTTGTGAGACAAAATTTCTGTTTATTATAATCCCCCCCACCACCACCACACACACACACACACAACCTCTTTCTCAGCTCTCATACGACAATAACTGTGTAGATGTGTTAAACATAAAACTACATTCTCTGTGTCATTTAGTAGAGCACATGGAATGATAATTTAGTCTGTGTACGCTATTTAGCTTGTCGATATGTCTCAAAGAGTCACTTCAAAAGTAAACTGTGTGCACTTTATCATCTTAGGGCAAGGCAGGATGTCTAAGTGGGAAGATGCCCACCTGCTAACATACATCACAGTAATGTCATTTGTACATCTGTCACGAGACAGGAGAGAGAGAGATATGCCTTGTAGTTGTCATTGACAGTTAACAGTTCTAGCTAATGTGTCTAACATATACATTATGGCTAATATACAGGGTGAGTCACTAACTATTGCCACCTAAAATAACTCCAAAAGTATGATAGAAGCCGAAAAGTTTGTGGGACAAAAGTTGCATGGGAAAAACAGGGACCATAATATGACGTTGGTTTTTTGTTGCTATGTGGGGTCACTTCAGAGATATGAAGGTCAACTTTGTTTTTTTCAAATGGAATGCCATAGTTTGGTACTTATTTTCTGACAGTGGCTATCAAGATGAATCCAATGATGTGTAATAGTAAGGTCTTTGAAGGTCAACGAAGGTCACAAAGGTGGCATGAACGTCCATTTACAGAAGATGTTGTAAGTGATTACCATTGGTATCAATGCAGTGCTGCAATATTCTTATCATGGATTTAGTGGTATTCCTTAACACTTTGGCACTTATCGCAGCACATGCTCTGACAATTCTCTCTCGCATATCTTCAGTGTAGTTGGAATGTCTTTATAAACTATGTCTTTTACGAATCCCCACAAGAAAAAATCCAGAGGCGTCAAGTTTGGCGAACGAGGCTACCACGACACATTTCCTCCGTGTCCAATCCAATGATTTGGGAATTCTCTCTGCAACTCATTTCTAGCCATCAGCGAAAAATGTGTCGGACACCAATAGTGTCGATACCACATTCTGTTCTTTGTTCCTGAAGGTATTTCTTCCAACAACAGACTTAATGTTCCTTGCACGAATGTGGTGTACTTCCTACCATTAAGATTTCCTTTGATGAAATAGGTGCCTGTAATTCTGGCCTCTAGAATCCCACACCACACATTCAGCGACCACAGTTTTTGGTGTGCAACTTGCTGCAGCCAACATGGGTTTTCAGTTGCCCAATAATGCATGTTATACAAATTAACATTTCCACGGTTCGTGAATGAGGCCTTGTCATTAAATAAAATCAAATTCAAAAATGTGTCATCACTCTGAATCTGAAATTGAGCCCATTGGCGGAATTCAATGTCACCCATACAATCCGTACCAGTTAATTGTTGGTGGAGACTGATATGTTAAGGATGATATTTATGCAGAACACGAACAACACTACTCTGGCTCATGCCAGATTCCCTTGTGATTTGATGTGAACTAACACAAGGATCTCGAGCCACAGTGGCAAGAGTACCAATTTCCATTTCCTTGTTAGTAACTTTGCTTTGCCGGATATGTTTCCCATGCGTTAAAGACCCAGTTGTTCTCAATTTATTATACACACATTTAAGTGTATGACATGTAGGGTGGGTACATGGAGGATATCTTTCGGTGTATAAGTATCTAGCTCTCACTGAATTTCGTTGGCATTCTCTGTAAATGAGAAGCATATCGATTTGTTCTTTGAAGGAATACATCATTAACATTCGCTTGATTTGACATTACTAGTCTTACAGTTTCTGTTAGTGTTTTATTGTGAAACCGTCGAATGGTGTTTACATGTCAATGGTACATTAGATGGATACGCATATTCGGTGAATATTTATTATTTGCACGATATACAAGAGAGAATTGTCAGAGCTTGTGTTTCAATCAGTGCCAAAGTGATAAGGAATACCACCAAATCCATGATGATAAGATTGCAGCACTGCACTGATACAAATGGTCATCACTTCAAACACATTCTGTAAACCGATGTTCATGCCACCTTTTTGACCTTTGTTGAACTTCAAAGGCCATAGTGTTACACATCATTGGATTCGTCTCGATAGCCACTATCAGAAAATAAGTACCAATCTATAGCGTCCCATTTAAAGAAACAAAGTTGACCTTCATATCTCTGAAGCACCCCACCTAGAAACAAAAAACTAATGCCATATCATGGCCCCCGTTGTCCCATGCAACATTTGTCCCACAAACTTTTCAGCTACTCTCATTCTTCCAGAGTTATTCCAGGTGGCAATAGTTAGTGACTCACTCTGTATATCCAAGGAGAAAGCAAGAGAGCTGCTTAATGACTTTCCAAAGGCAACTGAGAGAACTGTGTCAAACCAGATGCCACATGACTGTCTCTGTATAGTCAGTTTCATCTCTAGACATATGTTATTGACAACAGTAGACCTTAAATCAACTCTGTACATTGACAGGTTTGGTAAGGGATCATCTAGAATGAAACTTCTACCAAAAGCATTCGGATCTCTTTGCCAGTAGATGCAGAATTTGTCTGAAACCTGACAATTGTCATCACAGAAGATTGTAGAGACTACCAGGTACCAACACACATCTCGGGCATGCCAACCGATAGGTTCAGCGCGGAGGTGGCTCAGTCACGCTGTGGACTGGTACCATGTATAAATGTCAGGCACCTCTCACTGCTACTGAGGGTAATTTGAACATTGCGCAGTACTGAGGAAGGAATCTCCTACCTCATCAGAGAGAGGCTAATCTGAGCTGTAATGTGGCTACCACCTTACGGACAGCTTGTCAAGGAGGATCAAAGTATGTTATAATACACGTAGTGGAGCAACTGCATACTGAATGTTATCCAGAAACAGATTTTAATTCACACTCGCTAAAATGTGCATTTACAAAGCTAAAATGTATGTTTATAAACAGATTGCCTTTATTTTGTTGTTATTTTGTTTCACAATATTTACCATTTTTATTTTCATAATGTTAATTCTTTTACTCCCTGTTCCCCTCGAATCTACGAGTGAACACGATCACAGATATGTGGGTGATGTGAAACTTTTTTTTTTCTTTTTGAGCAATTTAGATGAACATGTGTGCTACATTTGATGTTCACTCAGAGGAAATTAAATTATTCCGTGAAGGATCAATTTAAAAATCCTTACACTGAATATGCACAAGTCCAGTTACGGTGATGTGACCACCACCTATGTTCGATGTCAACATACAGTAACCACTCACAGACAGCAGATGGCAGCAGAGGGTATATAAGGTGTGTCAGGGGGCACATGGGAAACAGTGCAGTCATTGTCCTAATTTGAAAATGGAGCAATTTATCTGACTCCCAAAAGAGCATGTTTATTGGTTTTCAGGCCAATGGCGGAAGCATTCTGAAATGGCTAAGTTTGTAAATTGTTCACACGTCACCGTGGTTAAAGTATACCATGCATAGCAAAATGGTGCTATTCAAAACCGGCACCAAGGAACTGTGGTTCAACACAGGCCATAGATGACAGTGGTGAACAATGGTTGTAGAAAGTGTAGGATTGAATAGATCTGCAACTGCTGAGCAACTGACTGCTCTGATGAACCAAGGGATTACCAACAGTGTCTCAACAACCTTTTAGTATACATTGCTGTGCATGCGGCTTCACAGTAGGCTGTATTTTGCACACCAATGCTACTACTGGAAGTCTACTGAATGGTGTCAGGTGGCCTTTTCTGATGAATCATGTTTTACGCTTCATCATGCAGATGGTAGTTGGCACGGATGGCGTGAAACGTCTAAAAGTGAAGGGCCCAGGCCAGAGGAGGGAGCGTTATTGTCTGGGGTACATTTTTGTGGCATTCCCTTAATGATCTTGTCATTCTGGATGGTACAATGGATCACCACAACTATGCAAATACCCTTGGGAACCATGTCCACCCCAATACACAGTTTGTTTTTTTTCCTCAGCACAGTCATCTACCAGCATGACAATGCAACATGTCATACAACTCTGAGTGTAGCTGCATGCTTTGAAGAGTGCCAGGATGCATTTACCACACTACCCTGGCCACCAAATTCACCAGTTAAATCCAATCAAGAATCCGTGAGACTATCTCAATCGGCCTGTCTGCGTAATGCGTCCACAGCCTAGGAACCCAGTGCAGCTGGCCATGGCACTGGAGTTGGCATGGCTCTTCATCCCTGTTGGTTCCTTTCAGAACCTCACTGACTCTCTCTCTGCCCACCCACACTGCAAAAGGTGGTTGTTCATGCTTCTCACAGGTGGTTGCATTGATGTGACTGGATCATACATTACCTCACGGAATTTAACTCCAGTAATATTAAACACGCTAATGGCTTCTCACTGACTAGTATCTTCAATTTTGTTATATGATTTGATGCGTATATTGTACAATGTGTACCATCAGTAAGTACTGACAGTACACAGCCTCAACAACATATAAATGTGTATTTTTAACTGTGCTTTTTAGCAATGCACAAGAGTTAAAATTTATTCCCTTGTATAATACTTATTTCATGCATCAACACATACCAATACTATTATCAACAACTAATAAAAATCTTTTTTACTTCACACCACCAGCACCAAAAGCGTGAATGATGCTACTGTCACTTGTTGTCGTTATCTTACAATGGAAAAATGTCCATTGCCCACTTCACTGTGATAATATATTCTATTACAGATTCACTTCCAAATATGCCATTTTGGCCCTTTTTCAACAACTCACTTTAACACAATATATGTTATGAACAGGATATGAGTACATAAGTTATAAGATTCTGCAAGCTTTTCTGAAAGAGAGAAGAGTAGAACTTGCAATTCCTCTGTCCACTCTTTTGCATCAGATGGCATGTGATCACAATATTCTACATAATTTAAGGGCCAAAAGCAATGTAGAGCCCATGTCAGTAATCACTTCAGAGCAGCTTTGTAGAGGCACAAATCAAATCAATTAAGTACATAAAATTAAAATTTTCTGTAAGGATTTCAACAGTACAGTGTTATGGACTACCTGGAGATGGAACTGATGATGTCTTGGTCATCTTCTTCTTCGAAGTAGATTCCACTTGATTTATAATTGGTTGTGGGTCTATACCTCCACGGTCAAAGTGACATTCGAAGGCCAAAAGGTTTTTCGTGTAATGCTTCCGAAGTGTATATGCAGCACTTGAAGATGCTCCGATGCCTAAAAGCCCTGCAATGTCTTTCCAGGTTTTGTTTTTTGTGACCTGTGAATTTAAGTTTGTAATCAAACACAAATGAGAAAACTGTGTTTGCTGAAACACAAATAGCTGTTATAAAATATACATACTATGAATTAAATTCACCTGTCATGTTTTTCTGTATGAATGTGAAGGATAATCTCAGGAAATAGTGTACAGATACTGATACAGCTTTCACTAATAGATAGGTCGATTGATGAGGAAGGTTTGTGTAGATAATTCATTACCCATGTGCCAGACAAGTTGTCTGACCATAGATACTTAGTGTTACCCATGCAAACCAGGGGTAGGTTGCTAGTGAAGAATCATTGTAAGTAATAAGCTTTCTTATGCTACAGGTTAACAATTAAAAATTTCCCTTTAAGGTAACTGTTATTTAAATATTTTTTATGCTACTGACAGATCTGAACTCAAAGATATTAACAAATAATAGAAAACACTAGCAACTATCTATTTATGACATCAAATTTTATAGCTAATCTTAACTACATTACTGTTTAATGTGCATTCATTTTTAATAAATTTCAAAGTTCAGCTTTAACATTTACTACATACACAATAATCTCAAACTGAAGGTAATTCACCACCTTCAGTGGTTTAAGTGAGACCCTTATTCCTTTGTAATCTGTATTTCCAAAGTAATGGAAGTAATTTCCAAAGTAATTCATAAAATTCAGGAGGTGGTCAACATTAACTTTCACTTATTATTGGAACACACATGAAATAGAAATATGTTGTGCACTGGTCGAATTTCACACAGTAAAAAACTAACTGCTACTGTTTATGGAAAACAGCTTGCACACAGACAACCCCCCCCCCCCCACACACACACACACACACACACAAATGACCACAAAATCCTACTATCTCAATATCCGAGACAAAAAAAAAGGAGCAAATACTGCTCAGCAATTAAGAAGCAACTGAAGAAGGGCTTAAAACGACAAGCAGCCACTCCTCTTTATCTTCATTCTGAACTGTATTAATTCTTTACTAATGGTTATCCAGCACAGTATGTGAAGCTGAAGATTAACGAAATGTAACCAGTCTTCAAATTACTTACTCTGTTTAATGAACTACAAAAACACAGAGAAAATGTAAAGCATTGTTTTGTTTTGTTTTGTTTTGTTACGAGTTCATAAATTTCAATATCTGCGATGAACAAGATGGGGAATATTTTGGTGCAGAACAAGTCAGATACGTCAAAACTCATTTTTTATCTTATTGCTAACCACTACAAACAAAACAGGATTTCTTTATTGCAGACATTAGACTGCAAATTATCATAAAACTGGTTACAATAAAAGTACAGGAAATGGATGTTTCAGATTAAGAGGAAAGAGAACAATTCATTACATAGTAAAGCTACATGGCTCCTTGTGATATCTTACCTCATTCCCACACTCGTACTGAAGAAGGGTGTAACTGATCAAGCACACGCATAACCTAACACATCCAAACTTAGATTTACACCCTGCAAGCCACCTCTCATGGTATACGGAAAAATCTTTTGAGGATCAGTCAACAAGCAGTGCCTCTTTTTTTTTCTTCAGTAATGCTTATTAATTTAAAAATTTGAATTTGGCACTATTCTACAAAGCTTCTTCTCTAATCTACTGCAGTGGTAACTTCCTGCATCAACAGATGCCAGTACTGCAGTTGCTTGCAACGTGGTCAAAGTCTATGTTCGTATTAAACAGCGTTCTGTGATAGAAGCCTGAAATGTAGAAGTAAAAATGCCCATTGGCATTCATGAAAGACAGAAAAACGTGTAAAGTGATGGAACAGTGGATACCAGCACTGTTTGTCGGCGTAACAACGCTGAAGACAGATCATTGGCTCATGAAAAGCAGAGCAGCAGGTGACTCCACCCAACATGAAGTGAGTCGATGACATTATTCATGGTGATCACCAGGTGACTGTGGATGATTTGTGTTACATTACCTCCCACAGTAATGGCATTGTGATGATGATGATTTTTTCTGCAAATGTGATACTCAAAGCTTTGTGCGACTCGAGTATCAAGAATATTAACACTCTGTCGGGCGTAATTGGCCCGACAGGCACAACTGAAATGTTTTTGTTCCCTCTCTCCCAAATAAGTCAGCGTGGGATTTGCCTGCCATTAGTACCTTCCTATCTTCAGGCAGTGTTTACAACACCCTCCACAAATTTTTGCGTGACCTTTGTAGAGAGCAGATGTGACGTTAGTGGCCTCTCATGCTCATTGCACTTTAATACATCTTTGCTTTTGGAGGTGTGTATTTTTGGTTCTTTTTAAGAGTTGTTATTTTGCTCACTTAATGGATGAGTAATGTGAATTTTGTGAATATCTTGTAAAAATATACAGTTCAGTAAGCTTGGCCTTTCAGGCACATTCCGACTGAGTACATAATTATCCTCAAGTTCTCTCTTTTAGACTCTAGATTCTTCAAAGATACAGCTCAGAATTATTACAAATTGTCTAACCCCTGTCATCTCGAAGAAATACAGGATTTGCTGATGTACAATGATGAGGAAGACTCCATACTGTCTGAGGATCTTGGTGATGAAAGTGACATTGATTCACAAGATGAGATGGAAGAATGTGAAGGTGATTCTTTAAAGCAGCGAGATGGTGAGGATACTGCTCAAGATGAAGAAAGAAGAGACAACAAAACAAGGAACTTTTATTTGGGAAGAGATAAGAAGACCATGTGGGCCAAAAAGGCACCTGAGGAAAGACATCGTAACGGGATCTTACATCATCACCACTCACCTCCCTGGAGTCATAGGAAATGCTTAGAATGCTACAAGTGCAGTTGAGTGTTGGAATAATTTATTAGCCGATGATATCCTTGCCACCATTATCACATATGCAAATCAATACACTGACACTATCAAGGATCATTTCACTAGTGAGAGAGACATCAGATACACAGATGTAATTGACCTAATAGCATTTATTGGTTCGTTGTACCCAGCAGGTGCATACGGAGGGAATGGTCAAAGTCTGGAGGAACTTTGGGAGACTGAAGGTGACAGACTGAAAAATTAAGTCTTGTGATGAATATCAAACAGTTTAACAGTCTGATATGTTGGCTTCATTTTGACACCTGAATTACCAGAGCCCAACAGAAGGAACTTGAGCAGCTAGCTCCTATTCATGAAGTTTTCGAAGAGTTCATGAAAAATTGTCAGAAGAGCTATTGTCCTGAGGATAGCATCACAACAGATGAAATGCTTCCTGGTTTACATGGTTTATGTCGTTTTTTGGCAGTATATACCCTCAAAACCTAACAAATATGGAATAAACCATTTTGGTCTTCTTGATGCTAAAATGATATACACAGTGAACATGGAGATCTAAATTGGACTACAGTCTGGAAGTGGTTTCTGTGTCAGCAACAAACCTACTGGAGTTGTCAAGAGAATGGTTAAGCCCATATTTGGATCTAGCCAAAATATCACTGCTGATAACTGGTATTCAGATTCTCATCTTTTGACTATTTGAAGACAAAAAAGCTGTCGTATGTTGGAACTGTCTGAAAAAATGAAAGACACCTGCCACCAGATTTTCTTAACATAAAAGGGAACACACAATACAGCAGTATGTTTGGCTTTAATGATGGGAAGGTTTTCGTTTCCTACACACTGCGCCATAACAAAAAATTAGATTCTTGTACATTTGCTTCACAATGATGATGTCACTGGTCCTGAATCTGGAGAAATGGAAAAAAAAACAGAGATAGTCACTTTCTAGAATTCAACAGACGGTGGCATTGATAGTGCATATCAAATGTGTGTTACTTATTAAATGAGCAGAAACACAAAGCGCTGGCCAGTGATCGTTTTTTATTCACAATGTTGAATGTAGGTGGTCTCAACTCCCAGGTTATGTACCTTGAAAGTCAATTGGAGAAATTGCAGAGAAGAGTGTACCTAAAATCTCTGCCACATCAACTTGTGCTTGGAGAGCTACACAAAGGAAGTATGAAAAAGATTAGAATCCCCTCCAGCTTGCGAAGCTCACTCAAAAGATTTATTCACAAAAAAGACACAGAAATCACCTCCTCTCCCACATCCCAATATACGTAGACGCATCACCTGCACTACAGAAATGGGTCGCAGAAGGATGTCAAACTATGAATGTAAAAACTGTCACAAATATAGTCTGCCAACTTTGCTTATCTGTGCACCGATGTATTTCCTCTGGTAATTGTGAGAGAAGTTGAAAGGCACCAGCATCAAAACAGTGACTTAAAATGGTAGTTTTTTTCATAAATTTATTGTTTGATAAAATTTATGTGCTGAAAACTGTTACTGTTCAGTGGTGGATTCAAAAGTTCGGTCATTTATATTCTGTTTCTTCTGTGTTTAATAAAATGTTTTTTCAGCATCCATTTTCATATGTTGTGTTACTACACTTTCCCATGAAAGCCACCTACCACATTTAGGTTACTAAAGTTGAAAATATGAAATAATAGCTGATTTCAAAATCTCTGCCTGTTACGCTCATTGTGCCTGAACACAGGAGTCTCAGAACTGCACCTGACGAATAAAAGGCCAAGAAATAAAAGCAGAATAAAAGGCCAAGAAAAACAATTTCCTGCCAACTCTTGCAGCCCTTCTGTTTGGAGGGAGAGGAGTTTTGGGAAAATTTGTGATTGGAGACCACACATGGGTTATTTTTCTGAAGCATACTCAAAGAGGTAGTCAATGGAATGGCATCAAAGGAACTCACTGAAGAAGAAAAAGTTCAAAACTTCGTGCCTGGCAGCTAACATTATAGCTACAGTATTCTGGAATGCAGGGGGCAAGATTATTGTTGATTTTTTGGAGCAGAGGTGCACAATTAATTCTGTCAACCATGTCAGACCCCTCAAATAGCTTAAAGCACATCTACAGTGAGTTTGCACAACATAAGCTATGGTGGATGCTGTTGTTCTGAACGACAATGCAAGACCACACATCAGTCATTACATCACTAAAGAGATTGTGAAAACTGGGTAGGTAGTTTTGCCTCATCCCTCATATAGCCCTGGCCTGGCATCATTAAGCTTCCACCTGTTCGGGCCACTAACAGCAGCTCTTCATGGGATTCACTTTGAAGATGAGGAGGCCATGAAAACATCAGTGTGTCAACGGTTTCAGAAGCAGGACTGTGCATTTTACCAATCCAGATTACGTGCCCTTGTTAAAAAGATGGACCAAACCCATGGAAATGGACAGATTATATTCAAAAGTCGTAGATTACTTGTCAATGTGTGCTTTCCAATCTATGTAGTTGCATTTGAAATCTTTGACACACACACACACACACACACAAACAAACACACACACACACACACACACACACACACACACACACACACACACACAAGAAGCATTTCTTTTTGACTGACCCTCTTTTAAGCAACAGTTATTTCTCTTTCCTTATCAAACGCACAGATAAAAACTTAACACTTGCACAATGGCTCTATTATTTATTGAAACACATTAAATTCCAATCACAAAATATTCTTAAAAAATATGTTAGTAGGAAAATCTATTTACAGTACATCTAGTTAGTATGTCTATGGAACTACCATGGAACTAAACACTGCACCTTGCATACCTCCATGAAGCCCCCTCTTTCCTTGACGTAAGCATACAACCGATAGAGATCGAGAGGATTCTTGGAGATGGTGGGACATGCTGAGATAGGTGTTCCACGCTCCTCCATGAACTGCAGCAGTTTGTCAAGCCACATGCGTCGCTCGTGGTTCTCATCCATCTCATACAGTTTGCACAGGCTGTCTGGTTTCTGTGTCACATAACATACTTATTAGTGGGTTCAACCAATACACATTAAAACTCAAAATTTACAAGTACATCAAAATAGTTACAGTATTCTAACACCAATAACCTTAGTTACAATTTGTTGACTGTCAAGTTCAAGTGTAGTTCATACTGCATCTACCCCACTTCCCTATGGGAATACTAAAAACTGCTTTGACATATCTATCTTACAATGTTACATCAAACTGACTGTGATTAAAACTCGACAATTTCAGTTATGATGTTACAAGCTACTTTGTCTGTCGTAACACATGACATATAAATTCTCCCGCTTTGTAAACGAAGATGGTGTCTAGAACTGATAGGTGCAAAAAACACACAGGAAAAACAGAAACACTATTTCGAAGTACAAAGTGATATTTGTTTCTCTTTTGATGTATGTTCTTTTTATTCGGTATCAATAAGTCATTGCAAAGCCTAATCTAATGTTCGCATTCAAAGTAAATGTAAATCGCGCTCTGGAGACGTATGTGCTAAGTAAGTGCATTAATAATCGAAAAGTTCTACCGCAGATAATAATAAAATTTGAAAAATGTTGAGAAAGCAGAGAGTGTTGCACTCTCGATTCAAAAAAGAACGCCCAGCGATCGACAGGTAAAAATTAGTAGAACTTCGTGCGTCCGTTAGAAGATGGATACGCGAAGCATACAAAAATTTCCACCGTCGTACCATAGCGAAAGATCTTGCCAAGAACCCCGGAAACTGCTGATCATATGTAAAATCACTAAGCGGATGGAAGGCTTCTATGCTGTCACTCGTCGACCAGTCTGGGTTGGCAATAAAAGACAGTAAACGGAAAGGTGAAGTTTTTTATCTCGCGTTTAAGAAATCATTCACGCTGGACGATGGTACAAATATACCGTCGTTCGACTGTCGCACAGACTCCCGCATGGAGCGCATAGAAATAGACATCCTTGGCGTAGGGAATAACTGAAAGAGTTGCAAACGAGTAAGTTGCCAGGTCCAGATAGAATCCCAATTCGGTTTCGGGGAGAGTGCTTGCATTTTCCGCGAATCTCTCGCACAGCGCAAAGTTCCGAGCGACTGGAAAAAAGCGCAGTTGACTCCTATATACAAGAAAAGCAAAAGTACGGACCCACATAATTACAGACCACTATCCTCAACATCGATTTGCTGCAGAATTCTTTAACATATCCTCAGTTCGTTGCACGGATTGCCCTTTTTTCACGTGCTGAGCATAGATGAAGGGCAACAGGCAGATTCCATATTCCTCGATTTCCGGTAAGCGTTTGAGCCGGTGCCCCACTGCAGACTGCTAATGAAGGTACAATCACACGGAATAGGTTTCCAGTTGTGTGACTGGCTAGAAGACTTCTTAAGAAATAGAACCCAGTGAGTTGTCTTCGGCTGTGAATGTTCATCAGAAACAAGAGTATCGTCAGGGGTGCCTAAGGGAAGTGTGATAGGACCGCTCTTATTCTATAAATGATCTGACGGGCAGGGTGAGTAGCCATTTAAGGCTGTTTGCTGATGAAGCTGTGATGTACGGAATGGTGTCTCGTTGAGTGACTATAGGAGGAAACAGGATGATTTACACAGAATTTTTAGTTGGTGTGATGAATGGCAACTAGCTTTAAATGAAGAAAAATGTAAGTTAATGTGGATGAGCAGGAAAAATAATCCTGTGACTTCCGAATACAGAATTAGTAGTGCTGCTCGCCACTCCATATGAATTAAATATCGAGGTGTAACGTTGCAAAGCGACATGAAATGGAACGAGAACGTCAGATTGGGAGTAGGGAGGACGAGAGGTCGACTTCGTTTCATCGCAGAATTTTTCACCTGTAGAGGAGACTGTGTGTGGAGCACTAGTTCAACCCATTTTTAAGTACTGCTAGAGTGTTTGGGATCCACACCAGGTCGTATTAATGGAAGACACTGAAGCAATTCAGAGCCTTGCTGCTAGATTCGTTACCAGTAGGTTCGATCAGCAAGCAAGTAGCACAGAGATGCTTCGTGAACTCAAATGGGAATCCTTTGAGGGAAGATGACGTTCATTTCGCGACGTATGCCATACTGAGGAAATTTAAAGAATCAGCTTCTGAGGCTGACTGCTGAACGATTTCATAGTCGCCAACGTACATTTCGCCTAAGGACCAGAAAGTAGGACTAGTAAGGAGGCTTACAGACAGTCGTTTCTCCCTCGATCTGCTTGCTACTGGAACGGGAAAGGAGGTGACTATCAGTGGTATGTTGTATGTTTTACCTTTCGACATGCACCATACGGTGGCTTGTGGGGTATGTATCTAGATATAGATGAAGATATCATACGTATTAAGCCTTAGTGATTTTGTCCGTCGTTAAAATGGTTTGTAGATGAACCTTGCGATAGCATTTCGCTGGTGGCAGTTTATCCCAATTGGAACATGGTCACCTTGACGTCCACCATATGTCACAGAAGTTCAGTGGAGCAAAAAATCTAGACTCAGAATTGCGTAGCAACCTTTAGTTACATTATACAGCTATTCGACGCACTCATGAACTCATTCTGCCCCCACCTAAAACATAATATTGCTGAAACCAGTTACTTCGTCACCGTCTCCTACCCCCTGCAAACTATAGTGAAGGGCGTTTAATTGTTTCCTACCAACGAGGTGAAGATTTGCCACTGACACATGCGCCCCTGTCCCCAATAAAATGTACGCCCCTAGTCGCTTACCACTCCCACAACGCCACTTTCCGCCTCCACATACGTTCTGCAGCACTGATATTGAATGGGGTTCCCGTTTGCTTTTAACGCTTGAACATTTCGCCCCCGTCCATTCCGCCCCTTGCTTGTACAGTTCTTCCCGTGGTGCCCAACCACACGACAGTTCTCACGTTGTGACTGACGGCACTGCCTCTGGACGTGCCCTGAGCGCCCACACCTGTAGGATCGCACGTCAGCAGACAAAATGACTCGCCTATTGCATACCCCTGTCGCTATATCTATCTCCTGATCCGTAGCTAACCTAACGGCAGCGTTAATGTCTTTCGGGCTACATCACAGAACGCTTTTATACACATCGGACGGCAGACCTCTGAGGAAAGCGTCTGGACCTTTATGCTCCTCGTCCTGGAAGATAATCTTATTTGCTTCATCTCTTCCCATTAATTCGTAAGTATGCCAATTGACTTTTATTATCCCATCGCTGAAACTTTCGACTGAATCATTGTGCTTCCCCGACGTTCCACTCAACTGTTTCCGTAAAAACCTCGCGCTATTCTGTTTTCTACAGCGTTTATTGATCCACTGTTCAAACCGCTCAGAAGACAGTACTTCTTCAACTCCCAGTTATACCTATCAAACGCTTTTGCGTCCTCTGCCAGCCGCAACTAAGCCATTTGTAATAGCTAATCATCTGTGTAAACGCCAATCTTTGCTACTGCCTCCAAACCACCCAAGAAGGACAAAAGATGGTTCAAATGGCTCTGAGCACTATGGGACTTAACATCTCAGGTCATCAGTCCCCTAGAACTTAGAACTACTTAAACCTAACTAACCTAAGGACATCACACACATCCATGCGCGAGGCAGGATTCGAACCTGCGACCGTAGCAGTCGCGCGGTTCCAGACTGTAGCGACTAGAACCGCACGGCCACTCCGGCCGGCCCAAGAAGGACAACACATCGTCAGTTGGTTTGCCAGAAAAGGGAGAAATCAAATTAGCGGCGGCTGAATCCACCGATGTAGTAGATAAACTGGACGATAGCCCATCTTCTTTCACATCAACCATTTGCCTATACGTCTCTGCCAAGTCCATTGTTAACTGCTTTACCTGATTTATTAACGTACGAATCACCTCCCGCCCGGAAATACCATGCGTCCTGGACTCTGTCACTGACCCCAATACACAATTAAGTATAATAAAACAGCAACACACCGAGTGACATGGTGCAGTGCTTAACACACTGGACTCGCATTCGGGAGGACAACGGTTCAAATCTGTTTCCGACCATCCTGATTTAGGTTTTCCGTGATTTCTATAAATCGCTTCAAGCAAATGCCGGGATAGCTCCTTTGGAAGGGTACGGCCAACTTCCTTTCCATCCTTTCCTAACCCGATGGGACGATGACCTCGCTGTTTGGTCCCCTTCCCCAAATCAGCCAAAACAGCAACAACATCAGGACAATATCCTCTCACAATCATCGATTAAGGTAAGATAAAGTTCCGCCTTCTGGCCCAATCGTGCCCGACCCATCGCCGTGTCATCCTCTGCCAATGGTGTCACTGGATGCGAGATGGAGGGGCATGTGCTAATCCCTCCGCTCTCCCGGTCGTTGTCGGATTTCCTGATCTTGGAATAGCTGCTAATCGGTCGCGTAGATCCTCAATTGACCCACGTGAGGCTGAGTGCACCCCGTAACCTCCCTGCAAGGAAAAAATCCTGGCAGTGCCAGGAGTCGAACACGGGTCCTCCAGCTGGCAGTCAGCCGCGTTGACCACTCAACTACGGAGGTGGACTCTCGCAAATCTACAATACTATCTTACATCTTACGCATAATCATGAGACTTCAATTCCCTACACTGCCTAGCACCATCGTCATAACGTCGGCACCTAAAATGCTCTATTGATACAGTAGTGACTCAGTACATGGTACACACACTGTGCCCTAATAGTTTGCACTACAAGCACCTTATTGGTCATAAAGAGTGCTCCCTGAAATTGCCACGAAATTTTGACAAATCAGCCGTTCTTCCGACCTCATAAACACTACTCTAAAGTTCCGATAACACTCCCGCTTAGAAATCCTCTGCACGCTAAAGTAGAAGAACTAAACAAAACAGTTAGTCCACTGTAATTATTCCTGCTAACTGCTGCAGCCGGTATGAGATGCTGGGTCGGGCTGCCGATAGCCGTATCGGAGTTGCTTCAGACACGCAAATGTAGAGGCCCGAGGTTGATGACATCTACAGTAGCAGGGTTGAGACGAGGTGGTGGGTTGAGCCAGGCTGTTGACCGGTGGTCGACCAAGAAAACAGCATTAACACTCACTCATTTTATTAGAAAAGTTACAACACTCCTAGCGTTGCTCCGTAACAGTTACACCCGCTTGTCGTGTGACGACAGTTGCCGGCGGTTACTGATACTGTGGCCGATCAGCAGCCGGCTTAACGTCAACAGCAGAGCAGGACTGACTCTGGTAACCTGCGGCAGCTCGTACACCGTCTCTGCAGGTCAGGGCAGTAGCCCAGACAATGAAGACCAAACAAGGTGAAGTAGACGCAATTTTTTACGGTGGTAGGAGTTTCACGACAACGTACTAAAACTCCACATTAATGGCGTGTAAGGGTGGGGGTGGGGGGGGGGGCATTTAAAGGTCACTTTATTAAGTTTTTCTCGAATAATTCATAAACCGCAGCTTCTAGCGAAAATTATTCCCAGTACAAATTGAAACTACATTAAATTTCGTACAAAAACGGTATTATATGTTTTTTCTTTAGAGTTAACATTTTCGGCGTTGCAGGGGATGGAAAAGCTGAAGATTATTAAAAATACTGTTTTCATGGTAAAAAATTACTGTTTACTGTTAAATAAGGTGGGGTAAGAACAAAAATATTAAATTTGTGTCCAACGTTTAAGTGCAGTAGCGATGCAATAAGGGATAAATTGTGTTCTATGGGTGTAAGAGAGTGGGGAGGCATAGGTAGAGGACAGAAGTGCAAGGGAAGTAGGCTGCCGAATTGTAGTCATGCACTTCTCTCCTTCATATGTCTGCAAAACGAAGAGCGAGTGGTGACTTCCCACCACTCTATGTAACTCGCCACCTCCCAAGAAGCAACTATAGGGTGTTTCACAACGTTATACTACAATTGCCCTCCACAGGATGGTGTGTTTATTTTCCACAAAAGTGTGTTGCACTACATGGGATACAGTTATGAGTTACTGTGCCACTAATACTAACGCAGAAACGCTTACGCTTTGCCAGTGATTAGTATGGCGGGCTGCAGAGGGTCTAAATAAGTTTGTGAAACACCCAGTAGTTGCTTCTTGTGATGTAGCGAGTGGAAATCACCTGTTCTGTCTTCAGGAGGGAATGGCATGACCACAGTCTGGCGAACTATCTTCCCTCGCACTTCTATCTTCACCCTCTCCACCCTGTTACACACTCGAGTATAATTTATGCCTCAGTAGGCTCTAAGATACTTATACGTGGTACAGACATTTAACATTTCATCTTAATCTACTTCATCTAACAACAGGCATTAATTTGATACCATCAGAACACTACTTTTAATAAACTGCGGGTTTTCCATCCCTCAGCAACGCCGAAACTATTGGTCGTAGAGGAAATACGAATAGTACGTTTTTTATTTTAATTTTTTACTGGGAAACAGTCTTGCTAGAAGCTATGGTTTTTGAGTCATTCAAACAAAACCTAAAAAAAGTTACATTTAACCCCCTCCCCCCCCCCCCCCCAACCACCACGCTCACACCCAACTGGTGGGGATTTATAGTATGTCGTTCATGACACTTCCTCATACAACTATACAAAATTTTGTGTCTATGTTTTTATTCTCGTAATTTTCCTTCATTGACCACAGGGCGCGCCTGTAGACAGGGTAGTCCGCCATGGTTCTTGTAGCGGATGACAGCTCACATCGGTAGTGTTCGCCATTCCTAGCGGAGGCGTACAGCGCAAGTACAGGCTGATGTCGGCTGTACAACTCCGGTCACGAACGGCTGACCTCCGAGGCAGAAATCCAGCTACTGCCGAAGTGAACCCGAGGTGGTCCACCAGTGGAAGGTGCCAACTTCACGGGAGTAGACTTAGAGCCAGTAGTCGGCTCGTCGACCATGTCACCCTGTTGCCTGATATCAACCTACAGCCGTAGTAGGTGCTGCGAGACTCCGATTATCTCTACTGGAAATAATGGGTATCTATACAGGTTTGGTGTCCAATAGTGCCGGGGCATTGCTTCTAAACACGTACCCCAAGACAGTGTTGCGGCCAGAATGTGGGCAACTGGCCTGCGACTTCCGTGGTCGCCCTGCCATTCTGCTTCGCCGACAGTACTGCGAGTACTGGCCTCTGACACGCAATGTGGAAACCAGAGGGTGTTACTGCCGCATCTCATGCAATGGTGTTTTGGTTCGCTCCGTGCCGAGTGGCGGTCGCGGTCTCCTTACAACAGCTGCGGCAATTCCGCTTAGTAGCACCGAAAACTAGTGGTGGCGGTATGAGACAGAGCACAAGCTCGGAATACGAAAGGATGATGAAGGAAATCGGCCGTGGCCATTTCAAAGGAACTAGCTAGGCATTTTGCCGGAGAAGTTTAGGGATATCAGTAAAAACCTAAATCTGGGTGAGCGGACGGGGATTTGAACTGTCGTCCTCTAGAATGCGAGTCCATTGTGCTAATCACTGCGCCATCTTGCTCGGTCCAGATGATACGAGAGGACTTCAGAATGTAAGTTATACGTTATTATGGCAGGCAAAGAAACTTTTATTGAATGCTGTACTACTCTTTATAATGGCAGACATACGTGACACTTGTTTTCGACATAGTCACCAGCTCTTTGTAAAACAACGAACGGATGTTCAACCAATCGTTCAGCACCTCGACGATCCATCCATTACTGAGGCAGTCATTCGAGAACCACTGTGTGAACGTCCTCATCGTCGGAAACTTTGTAACTGCTGTGAATCACTTTCTCGATTGACTGAAAATTTCCGTCTGTGGCCCATATCGATGGTCTTCCTTCCCGTTCAGCATGACTCATGTCTGTGCGCCGTTGTCAGATTACCAGCTCTGTTTCACTATGGCTGGACGTGACATCGCATTTAGTTTAAATACCGCCCGAATTTCACGGTGACCCTGTGAATCATTTAGATGTTTCACCTATAAGAATTGTATATCTAAATTGTACACGTTTTCAACGTGAAATTCTGGCGCTCACTTACGCCCTGGAGTTCGTTTCCAACTGCCGCTCCCACAGTGTGATGCACACCGCAGCACTGCCACTGCAGCAGACCATGAACATGTGCTCTCTTCTCAGAGTGCGCCACTCGTGCTGCGTAATGATCTTAGCCTGGGACGACGCGTGTAACTCTTTCAAGTCCCCTGACACTATGCGCTACGCCACGGAATCTCAAAGAGCGGAGCGAAGGAAAGTTGCAGTTATTTTGAACAGAATTGAATCTACGTTTACGTTATTTTGTGCTCCATTTATCAAATTTTGTTGGTGGTAGCGTAGTTAATTTTAGCCTCCCATCAAATCTAACCTGAATGCCAGCAAATATTTAAAATTATGAGCGAGTGATGACAGACAGTGAGCGAGAATAGGCTTCTAATTTAAGGATAATCACGGTTAGTTCAAATATATGCTTACTTCTTAGTCGGAATTATAGCAGTTCCAGCTTCGACACATAGGTAGAATATTAAATAATTAATTTTTCACCTGCTCTCATATCCTCTCTCCATCGTCGTTATAGTATCCGAACAAATTAGTACTAGAAGTTAGTTACTACTGAAATGTTCAGTTACTGCTACCTGGAGTCCCATGTAGCGTACTGATATCATTACAGTTGTAACAACGATGCAGCCACAGATATTTAAAGAACGCGCACTCGCTTGCCATGATCCCAAATGCACTTGACACTTGTTATCAATCCTGCCGCTTTTCACGTAATGTAGTGAGGTCTAACAAACTAGGTCAGTGCTGTACGGTGCATTTGTGTAACTCCGTTTAATATACAGGGTGACCTAAAAGTTTGTTAACATTTTAAAACCCGCTAATTCAGGGAATAATGTAGATAGGGAGGTAAAAATTGATATACATGCCTGAAATGACATGGTGTTTCACTGAAACCAAAAACGAGTGCAAAAACTGGCTAACAGACAATGCTGGACAGTAAAATGTCGGTGACGCCGCATGAGAATCGTGTATAAAATGAGCTGTAATGAGAGAAGGTTTATAAACACGTGCTGCAAGGTACGACCTTTATTCAGTATGGCGCTCCTCTCCATATTGCTATGCTTGTGAAAGACGTCTTGTGTACATCGCTTGGTGAGGATCGAATGCTGCGTTGTCACGTCCGTCATCCTTGACCTCCCAAGTCCCCAGCCCTTAATCCGTGTCATTATTGATTGTGGGGTCATCTGCAGTCGCAAGCCTACCACGATCATCCGATTTCATTAGGAATGCTAAAAGAAAACATCCGACGGCAGTTTCTCACCATACCTACTGTTCAGTGCTGTTCACAACATTGTCGCTCCACTACAGGTATTGTTGATGAATGACAGCCGATATGTTGAGCATGTGTTACAAAAAACACCGTCTTTCCCAAAAATCAATTTTTATGCTAATTATTACTTTTGTATACACGTCAAAAAAAGGTTTGCATCACCCCGATTCCAGGAACTCCTGAAGATAGACGTTGACTGTGGTTATTGTATCACACACACAGTCCCTTTGACTGTCACTAAACCCACCCGAAGATGTAAACAACCATGCATGAGCAGCGCCTATTAGACGGAGGGGGTCCGACAGCCGATCAGTTCCACTCATTACTCCAGGAAGGAGGTACACAGCACGTGTTGTCTGTAGTTCAACCGTACCTAGACGGTCAATACCGCGGTTCGATCGCTTCTGCAGTGTTACTTTGTGCCAGGAAGGGCTCTCAGCAAGGGAACTGTCCAAGCGTCTCGGAGTGAACCAAAGTGATGTTGTTTGAACATGGAGGAGATACAAAGAGACAGGAACTATCGATGACATGCCTCGCTCAGGCCCCCCAAGGGCTACTACTGCAGTGGATGATCGGTACCTACGGATTATGGCTCGGAGGAATCCTGACAGCAACGTCAGAATGTTGAATAATGCAGCCACAGGACGTCGTGTTACGACTCAAACTGAGCGCAATAGGCTACATCATGCGTAACTTCACTCCCGACGTCCAAGGCGAGATCCATCTGTGCAACCACGACACCATGCAGTACGGTATAGATTTGCCCAACAACATTCCGAAAGAGCCGCTCAGGATCGGCATCGCGTTCTCTTCAACGATGAGTGTCGCATGTGCCTTCAACCAGACAATCATCGGAGACGTGTTTGGAGGCAACTCGGTCACGCCAAACGCCTTAGATACACTGTCCAGCGAGTGTAGCAAGGTGGAGGTTCCCTTCTGTTTTGGGATGGCATTATGTGGGACCGACGTACGCCGCTGGTGGTCATGGAAGGCACCGTAACGGAAGTACGATACGTCAATGCCATCCTCCGACCTATAGTACAACTATATCAGCAGTATATGGGTGAGGTATTCGTCTTCATGGACGACGATTAGCGCCCCCGTCGTGCACATCTTGTGAATGACTTCCTTCAGGATAACAACATCTCTCGACTAGAGTGACCAGCATGTTCTCCAGACATGAACCCTATCGAACATACCTGGGATAGATTGAAAAGGGCTGTTTATGGACGACGTGACCCAACAAGCACTCTGAGGCATCTACTCTGAATCGCCGTTGAAGAGTGGGACAATCTGGACCAACAGTGCCTTGATTAACTTGTGGATAGTATGCCACAACGAATACAGGCATGCATCAGTGCAAGAGGACGTGCTACTGGGTATTAGGGGTACCGACGTGTACAGTAATCTGGACCACCACTTCTGAAGGCCTCGCTGTATGGTGGTGCAATATGCAATGTGTGGGTTTCATGAGCAATAAAAATGGCGGAAATGATGTTTATGTTTATCTGTATACCAATTTTCTGAACAGGTTCCGGAACTCTCGGAACCGAGGTGAAGCAAAATTTTTTTGATGTGTTTATTATGTGAAACGCCATGCGCTGGTGATTTGCTGAACTTTTTTGGTTTCAAGAAAACCCCATCTAATTCCAAGCATGTGTGTATATTTTTACCTCTCTGTCTACATTTCCCCGCGAAGTATTGAATTTTCTAATTTTAACTGACGTTTGGATCACCCCATACAAACAACAGACATTGTCTTGCGTACGTATCACTTACTGTCGCCAAGTGGGGTATTTTTATTTCAAAGCAACAGTTCCATTTTGTACCCGTGCGAATTGGCATCACCATTTGTCTATATTATCTCGAGATAAATAGCTCTGTCTTTTATACGTGTAACTTATTACCGCAACTTGTGGTCTCGTCAAGAAACAATAGATTCCACGTCTTTCCCATACGATATTACTTCTGTTCCAGGAGATGTTCAGTCATATAAATAATGGAACTGGTAGAGATTTTTATTGTGCATTCGTTGTCCGAGCATACAGCAAATGTTCCCCCTGGCAATGCTAACACATGATAGGCAGAGATCGGCAGAACGCATTTAGCCGACTGCGTGCTGTGTTGCAGCCCGAGGTCGTCGCACTCTGTGCTGCACCAGGTGACGCGGATGATGGACGCGATGACGCTGCTGGAGCCGTTCGCCTTCACCAAGATGACGACGACGCGCTGGCAGTCGCACGCGCCGCCCCCGCAGCCACAGCGCCGGACAGCCGCCAAGCAGCACCCGCAGCCCGCTCACCGCCCACGCGCCCGCCTGCACAGGAACAAGTCACCCGCCACAGGTCAGTCGCTCGCAAACCGCCTACCCTCACTTTGTGGCTGTGGCGGTTTGTCAACGGGTACCGTACAATATTTACATACACTATATGATCAAAAGTATCCAGACACCTATTAGTGGACGTTAATAAGGGGTGCGTGCTTCCTTCGCCTTTATAACGACTTCAGTTCTGCTGGGGACACGTTCAATGACGTGTCTCAATGACTGTGGAGGAATGGCATTCTTCCTCGAGAGTCGAAACCAGAGATGGTAGTGATGTTGGATGCTGGGGTCTGGAGTAAAGTTGACGTTCTGACTCACGCTAAAGGTTTTTCTTTGCGTTCATGCCGGCACTCTAAGCAGGCCACTCCATTTTAGGCATATTATTGGCCACAAAACATTATCTCACAGATGCTGCTTTACGACAGGGAACATTGTCCCGCTGGTATAAACCAGGATTGTCTCTGAAGTGTTCCCCTGCTGTACGCAGTACAGCGCTTTCTTAAGTGCAGTAAGGAAACCACATCCTAGCCACGAAAAATGCACCCATACGGCCATCTGTAACCGTATTTCACCGTAGGCACTATATATCATGGCAAGCAACGTTCTGTAGGCACTCAACAAACTAACACCTCTCTATCGGATTCTCGATGGGTGTAGCGTGATTCATCACTCAAAATCACTCGTTTCCAACAACTCACTCTTCAGTGGCGTCGCACTTTACATCACTACAAGTGTCTCTTTGCGCTGACTACAGAAATTTGTGACTTAACAGGAATTATTCCATAAGAGTACGCCATTCTTTTCGACTCCTTATGCAGTCATTATGCTAGATGGACTGAGATTCATGAGTAATTTTTACCGCTGATTTCATACGACTTTTTACAATCAGCCTACCCCAGTGCTCGACGGTCCCTGTTGGTCGATACATTGAGTCTGCATGGTCTTGGTTTAGCTGTTGTTGTTCCTTTGCATTTACACTTCACAATCGCATCACCAGTCGACTTGTGAAGCTTTAGAACGGCCGAAATATCCGTGATGGAATCATTACTTAGGTGACATGCAGTGACTATACAGTCCATGTTCGAAGTCACTAAGCTCTCCTGACCGACCCATTCTGCCGTTACCACTCCTCTACTGACAACACACTCCGTTTCTACTGGCGGATTCACCTCACGTGCTTGGTTTAGCTGTTGTTGTTCCTTTGCATTTCCACTTCACAATCGCATCACCAGTCGACTTGTGAAGCTTTAGAACGGCCGAAATATCCGTGATGGATTCATTACTTAGGTGACATGCAGTGACTATACAGTCCATGTTCGAAGTCACTAAGCTCTCCTGACCGACCCATTCTGCCGTTACTACTCCTCTACTGACAACACACTCCACACCTCCGTTTCTACTGGCGGATCCGCCTCACGTGACATCCAGTGGTCAGTTCCGTATTATATAAGGGTAACCGTATACTCCTGCTCAAATAGTGAATGTTGATACTACAGCTATGAGTTGGCCATTTGCTTTCCCTGGAACATTTTTCATGAAATCTCCAGCCACAGCCTTCGCTCTATGAATGATAGTATGCTGGAATAAAAGAGAAGAGGGTGAGCGCTTGTGATCCCCCGTCTTCGAGTTCATTAAAAATTTTGTATCTGCTCCAGCGCGTGGATCTGCTCCTGTGAACCGCTTCTGCAAAAAAGGCCGAGAGTAAAGGACGCGAGTAGGAGCAGGAAAGGGTGAAGTACTTCGGTACTGCGTGTAAATTTAAAGCACCTTTACTATAGGAAGAATATGAATACTTAAATTGTTACTTAACTTTGGCGTTCATGCGATGCCGTACATCAATCAAAGCTAACATCGACTAGAAGTTTCAAAGGCAAAATCTGTAGTGGCTCGTCCACTATGCAATAGAAACAATCTTGCTAGGTCGTCTGCTCGTAATCAAATGGGCTGAACGTGGAGCGGCGCTCGTCGAGCTCCACATCGTCGGCTAGAGGGCGCTGTGGTCGGAGTTGTTCGTCCGCTCTCGTAGTGCCAACCTAAGAACTTGTACCTAAGCCGTCGCATCGTAGCTATCGATACCACAAAAATTGTGGCAGTATCATGAGGGGGATGCTGTTCCGGCCGTAGTGAAGCATCTATCCCACTTGCTAGGACGAAACCACGGAAAATCTAAATCTGAGCTGAGACTTTTAACTCGATCCTCCGACCCACCAGTCCAGTGAAGAGGGCATCAGCCACTTCCACTTGGTTTACACAGTGTGAGAAGCAGACAGCTGTTCCGTATTACTTCAAAATGTTCATAATTCAGGATCCGAGGGGTTATCATCAGCTGAAAAAAAACCAGAACGCATTGACATACCATAGTGTCTCAACTACGATATTTCTCTCAGCGAACAAGATACTCCAGTAGCTAGAACTAACTTGACTAAAAACCATCGTTGGACTGGTACTAGCTGAAAAATCCATACTCCTTCAGTGACGTCATTTACATCTACATCTACGTGATTACTCTGCTATTCACAATAAAGTACCTGGCAGAGGGTTCAATGAACCACCTTCAAGCTGTCTCTCTACCGTTCCACTCGCGAACGGCACGTGGGAAAAACGAGCACTTAAATTTTTCTGTGTGAGCCCTGATTTTTCTTATTTTATCGTGATGATCATTTCTCCCTATGTAGGTGGGTGGCAACAGAATGTTTTCGCAATCGGAGGAGAAAACTGGTGATTCACATTTCATGAGAAAATCCCGTCGCAACGAAAAACGCCTTTGTTTTCATGATTACCACTTCAATTCACGTATCATGTCTGTGAAACTATCTCCCTTATTTCGCGGTTATACAAAACGAGCTGCCCTTCTTTGAACTTTTTCGATTTCATCCGTCAGTCCCACCTGATGCGGATCCCACGCAGCACAGCAATACTGCAGAATAGGGTGGACAAGCGTGTTGTAAGCAGTCTCTTTAGTACACCTGTTGCACCTTCAAAGTGTTCTGCCTATGAATCGCAGTCTTTGGTTTGCTCTACCCACAATATTATCTATGTGATCGTTCCAATTTAGGTTATTTATAATTGTAATCCCTAAGTATTTGTCTGAATTTACAGCCTTAAGATTTGTGTGACTTACCGGGTAATCGAAATTTAGCGGATTTCTTTTAGCACTCATGTGAATAACTTCACACTTTTCTTTATTCAGGGTCAATTGCCACTTTTCGCACCATACAGATATCTTATGTAAATTATTTTGCTTGTATTTTTGATCATCTGATGACTTTACAAGACGGTAAATGACAGCATCATCTGGAAACAATCTAAGACGGCTACTCAGATTGTCCCCTATGTCGTTAATATAGACCAGGAACAATAGAGGGCCTATAACACTTCCTTGGGGAACGCCGGATATACTTCTGTTTTACTCGATGACTTTCCGTCTATTACTACGAATGTGACCTTTCTGACAGGAAATCACGAATCCAGTCGCAGCCTACTCCGTAGGCTACGGTTTAGATAGTTTTGATGCACGGCAGTTCTTTAGTTTCACGAGCCTTATTTTATGTGCTGTCACCGTCTATCTCTAATAGTTAGTGTTGCTGATTGTTACTAGAAAGTTAGGTAGGAGCTTCATTTCCGGTAACTATTCTTGAATTGAGAGGTCTGCAATTGGGTCCAAGGCGCGTGACATGCTGCGTGAATCAGTAAGTGTCAACATTGACACATGAGCCGCCGAAATTGAGTCAGGCTGAAAGGACTTACACCAGGCTGGGTGGTGGGAGTGCTGGCTCCGCTTCCAAATGACAAATCTGTGGCCTGCGTTTGCCACGAATCTTACAAGTCTCCTGTCGGATTTCAACATACATTGAACGACTCAGATATTACTATTTGTCAGTTTTCCTGGATTCTTAACAGAACTTTGGGTTTGACCACATTCCTTCATTTGTATAAGGCGCAGACAAATGAAAACTAGACAGATGGGAAAAAAGGAAGAAAAGTCTTCATTATTTCAAAAGTAATCGCCATAATTGTTAATACATTTATCCCACTGTGAGACAAGACGGTCAGTGGCTTCACGGTAAAAGTTTGCGGTTGCTTACGGAACCGTGATTTTACCCAGGCTTGTACCTCTTCGTCCGAAGCAAATCGACTGCCACTAGTATCTTACTTCAGGGCACCAAAATTATGGATATCGCATGGGGAGAGAATGGGACTCCATGGAGTATGTGTAAGGGCATCCGAGTGAAACTTCTGCAGCGTAGTCGAAACGTGAGGGCGGGCATTTTGTTGACAGGTTGTGTTGGCTACATTGCAGTCGTTTCGCTGGGAATCCCTTACACGTACCCCATACAGTCCCGATCCCTCCCCATGCGATTTCCAGATTTTTGGAACCGCCGGCCGAAGTGGCCGAGCGGTTCTAGGCGCTTCAGTCTGGAACCACGCGACCGCTACGGTCGCAGGTTCGAATCCATCCTCGGGCTTGGATGTGTGTGATGTTCATAGGTTAGTTATGTTTAAGTAGTTCTAAGTTATAGGGGACTGATGCAAAACCGTCAGAGGATAGATAGTGAAATACGTCCAAGAAGAACTCGGCGAACGCTACGGTTGCCATCTGATTCGGAAGAATTTACTGAGGACCAATAACAAATTTGAAGGATCTCCGGGTCCACACATGTTTCCCAAAGATACACAGAGCGTGGTGGATATCGTAGAATTATGTATTGGGAACGATCTGTTTGAATATATTAGCAACGAAACCAATAAGTATTACAGTCAAAATTTCAATAGAAGGGAACTGGATTTTAAAAAATGCCAAATTTGTCGACGTTATGGGGCCCGAACTTCGTTGATAGACACACCGATATTTCGCAAAACGATTCAGACAAATATTATCATTTTTACATTTTTCCGACATCAACAATAAACCGAATAATGCCGACCGGCTTTTCAAAGTGCAATTCGCAACTGATTATTTTTCCATAAAGTTTAAAGAAACGTTTAATCTAAGTCAAAACATCTCAGTTGATGAAGGAATGAAACCATGGCGTGGACAGTTAAATTTTAAAGTTTACAATCCGTCGAAAATTACCAAATATGGCTTTCGGAGCTGTGTGATTCGAGTAAGGGATACATTTCCTCATTCGAGATATGTTCCGGCGCTGGACAACCTTTAGCAAAAACAATGATGGAACTATTGACACCTTCTTATGGAAAGTGGCATCACCTCTGCATAGATAATTATTATAACAGTGTAGAACTTGCAGAGAAGTTACTTGAAAAGAAAATTCGAGTTTGTGGAACGATACAGCAAAATGGAGGATTTCCGGAAAAATTAAAGCTCGCAAAAATCAATGTGTTTGAAGCTTGTCATTAACCCAAAGGTGACAAGCGGCCGGCGACAAGCCAATCCGAATTAGCGCTGCCGGCACCAAGCGAATAAATTTATAAGAGACGGGCGGACGGCAAAGTGTTAACAGTTATGGCGAAAACATCTGAAATAATGAACACTTTACTTACTTTTATCCATCTGCCTCATTTTCATACAACTGCCCCTTATACTACATTGCATGACTGAAGATGAATGTGGTATTTGAGATTCCATCGTAATCTCACGACTGTGCACATCCGACTGCTAATCTCCCCCTAGCCCATTTTAGTGTCGACCGGTTTGAAACATGCTCATTGCTGTGTTCTACCGCGCGATAGATTGAAACGCCGCGCCGGTTCATCTAGAGCCCGGCGGCCCGGATAAGCGTTCGTCGGCACGAGTGCAGAGTGCACTGCTCACGACCACCGCAGCGCCACTGCCCGCTTCAGCGGACTTGGCTTGGCTTCACAAGGAGTGCCGGACACGCATTCCGCCGCCAGATACCCATCATCTGTGGTACAAAGCGTGTGTGTTGTGAGGCCTCACGAGCTTGATGTCGTTGTTGCTGCCGTAGGGCTTGTTTGCCACGCTGTGTAACATTTTTCGAGCACGACTGTCATGCTTTCGTGGTTGTTTTATTTGCCTGTTGCGTTTTTCTAAATTGTCAGTTGTGTAATTTTGGTCTCTGGCGGTTTCCTGATGAGTGTAGTTCCATTTGCGCAATTTGCAGGGCCAAGGGTGCCAACTGGCTCCGATCTTACCGACCTGCTTTCGTCCACTGCCCCTGTGAGGCAACCTTCTTGTTTCACCTTGAGCCCATTTTACACGAACAACTTCTTGTCTCAGTTGAGAACTCGTGGCAAGTGAGTCTACTGCAACAACTCGGACGTTTTATCCTGTACTCTGTCTCGTCCGTCACGAGTGACCATTTTCGTTTACACGGCAGCACCAAAATTCGTGCGTTGTCAGAGCTGTCTGCTGTGCAGTTTGGCACCTGCAAGGTGACAGTGACTTTGCGAGGGACCATCATTTTCACGGCTTTGTGCTGTACGTGTCGCTTCACGTTTCCTCTTCACTATCACATCTGAAAAAGTAGACCTAGGGATGTTTAGGAGTGTGGAAATCTCGCGTACAGACGTATGGCACAACTGACATCCAATCACCTGACCACGCTCGAAGTCCGCGAGGTCCGCGGAGCGCCCCATTCTCCGCTCTCGCCATGTCTAATGGCTACTGAGGTCTCTGATATGGAGTACCTGCCAGTAGGTGGCAGCACAATGCACCTAATATGAAAAACGTATGTTTTTGGGGGTGTCCGGATACTTTTGATCACATAGTGTATATGAGCAGAGCAGTAACGAATGGGGAATCATTCTAGCGACGATAAGTAGCGCAAATGCGGAAATCCGCTGACTTAAGCGACTTTGACAAAAACCAGATTGTTTTGGCCCAGTGGCTGTAAGCGAGCATCTAGTAAACGGCGAAGCTAGTCGGCTTTTCGCTTGCTACTGTCGTGACCGTCTATGGAAAGTGGTTGAAGAATGATGAAACCAGGAGCAGATGACAATACGTTTTACAATATGTGTACAAAGTAAAAGCCTAGACAATGCGTAAATAATAACGTAAATGAATAAACGTCCATACCTCATCACGGAACATAGGGAACGGAGGCTTGCCCGCTCTCTAAAGCAGGATAGGTGGCGATCTGTGGCATATCTAACTACAGAGTACAGTGCTGGTGCAGGCACAAGTGTTTTGGAGCACACCATTCGGCGCACAGTGACGTTCCGCAGCAGAGGACCCCTACGTGCTCCCACGTTAACCCAACAACATCGTCGGTTATAATTACAGTGGGCACGGGATCACCGTGACTGGGCAGCGGGTCAGTGGAACTGTGTCGCCTGGTCGGATGAATCCCATTTATTGATAAACCAAGTCGATGGTCGTGTCCAGATACGCTGTCATCCAGGCGCTCTGCTGCTCGAAACATGCAGCGCACCACGGACGCAGGACAGTCTGAGTAGTATTATGGCATGGGGGAGATTCGCCTGGGCTTCCATGGGACCTGCGGAAGTAATCGAAGGCACCATGACACATCTGGACTCCATGAACATTATTGGGAACCACCTGTAACTCCTTATGCTAGATGTCTTCCTCAACAGCGATGGCATCTTCCAGCAGGATAACAGTCCGTGTCAGAAGGCCAGAATCGTGCTGCAATGGTTTGAGGAGCATGATTGTGAGCTCACGTTGATGTCTTGGTCATAAAATTCGGCTTATCTGAATCAGATTAAACCCAACTGGGACGCTATCGGGCGCCAGCATTTTTATAACGATTCTTTTCCCAAAACATTGACTTGTACTTCAGAGTGAAGCCATTTTGTTAAAAAACATTTAAAATATCCGTACGTATTACGATAGACAATATCATCAGTTTCAAAGCAGTTTTTGAAATTTTATTCTAGGTCGAAAATTGTGGCGTTCAGAGCTCCCACCAGCTGCCTTCGCACTCTGTGAAGATTTTTCGTCGATGTCGTGTAGTGTCTTCTGGGCGCAAATCTTTTACTTAAAAAGACAGAAAACAATCTTAAGGGTGTACAATAAATGTCTAAAGTCAGTTTGGTAATTTGTTTGTTTTTAGTTGGAAAAAAAAGGAACGTGTACATCGGTTCCAAATCGAGCGTCACCCTGGTCTACCTCCCTTAACTTCTGATGATAGCAGACGACGACATAATCTGTTCTGCGCATGCAAAGTCTGAAACATGCTCAAGATTTCATAGCTCCACACTAGGCACAGGCAGTCGGTCACTGACGTCACTGTTCCGCTCCCTACTTAGCTGGCTGCTGATTTACACGCAAGCACAGAATGCGCACCAACAATGAGTAGTCGTTTGTGGCGAGAAAGTCGCTGGTGTAAAATGGGGTTTGAGTGTAGGAAACCAGCATACCACAGCCCGTGGCACTACCTCGTTACCCGCTTGTGTCGTTAGTTCTGAGGGACTGGCTCTGCTCTGGAAACCTCCTTGCAGGTACTAACGAAAGGGCAACCAGGTTCACTGGCAGCAAACCCCTCCACTTTTGAAGCTGGTGACTCTGGCCACATACCCTCTTAGCCACCGTAATTGAGGCAAAGATTTATGAACTATTGTCCTTAGTTCACTCCTTCCCTACTCCAAATCCCCGCCACCACCCCTCTATGCCACTTGGGCTGTTATCCATTGTTTATTTCGGACCTAATTTATTACCCTGGAGTGGATCTTATGGGTTGAAGGACAAATGTTGGTGTTTATTTAGAATGTAATATATTATCCAATTAATTATCCTTATCACTACAGTTTATTACCTTATCGCTGATATTTATTACCCAATTGGGATAATTTGTGACTCAATATGGCGGATGCAGTACGGCCAACACTATGACATCACAATCAAACTTGACTGAGAGGGTCCTGGGCAATGATTATGACCTACAAGGGGCGTTTGAAAAGTCCATGCAAAAATAAAAACTACTTACGTGTTTGGGGTAAACCTTTTCTATTTTTCGACATAGTCTCCTTTTAGACTTATACACTTCGTCCAACGCTGTTCTAATTTGTTGATCCCTTCCGAATAATATAAATTGTCCAAGTCTGCAAAATAGCTATTAGTTGCTGCAATCACCTCCTCATTTGAATAAAATCTTTGTCCCGCCAGCTATTTCTTCAAATTGGGGAACAAATAGTAGTCCAATGGAGCCAAGTCTGGAGAATAGGGGGGATGTGAAACGAGTTAGAATCCTATTTCCATTAATTTTGCGACCACAACTGCTGAGGTGTGTGCTGATGCATTGTCATGATGGAAAAGGACTTTTTTGCGGTCCAATCGCCTGCGTTTTTCTTTCAGCTCGGTTTTCAAACGGTCCAATTATGACGAATAATATGCACCTGTAATAGTTTTACCCTTTTCCAGATAGTCGATGAGGATTATCCCTTGTGAATCCCAAAAGACAGTAGCCATAATCTTTCTGGCCGAAGGAAATGTCTTCGCCTTTTTTGGTGCAGATTCTCCCTTGGTAAACCCAATGTTTAGATTGTTGTTTGGTCTCTGGAGTACGAGGTTTCATCCACACTGTCGAAACCATACTTAAAGTCCCGCGGATTCTTCCTGAACAGCTGCAAACCATCCTTGCAACACTTCACACGATTCCGTTTTTGGTCAAGCGTGAGCAGTCGCAGAACTCATCTTGCGGATAGCTTTCTCATGTCCAAATGCTTATGAAAAATATTATGTACCCGTTCATTCGAGATGCCCACAGCACTAGCAATCTCAGGCACCTTAACTCTTTTGTCATCCATCACTATATCATGGATTTTATCAATGATTTCTGGAGTCGTAACCTCCATGAGGCGTTCAGAGCGTTCAACGTCACTTGTGCCCATATGGCCACTCCGAAAATTTTGAAACCACTTATAAACTGTTCTAATTGAAGGTGCAGAGACACCGTAATGTTTATCAAGCTTCTCCTTAGTCTCCTGTGTTGTTTTGTAATGTTTAATCACCACCCGAAATTCTTTTTCGTCCATTTATTGACAATCGCTCGAATTCCTTGATTCACACGAATGCCAAACACACAGAAATAGACCAATATGGCTGAAACTTGGTGTGCGTTCTTTCCAAAGATGCTACTAGCTAAACATGACCTCGATATACACCGGTGGTGCCATCTCTCGGATTTTGCAAGGACTTTTCAAACGCCCCTCGTATCATTACTATCTGCCTCCCTCTTATTCCCCCTGCCCCCCTCCACCTTCTTCCCCTTTTCCCTGTAGGTTGCTTGTGCTGTTATCCTGCGTTTATTGAGGATCTAACTTACGAATATGGTGTGTTATCCTATGAGTTGGACTGCATATGTTGGTGTATACTTAGGATTTAATTTATTGCACAGACTACTATGGCTGTTGCTATAATTTATTACCTTATTAGAACTACTGCATTTCTTGCTCCTATAATTTATCGTCCTTATCACGACAATTTCTTACCCAATATGGCTGTAGGATTCAAACACAGCTGCCCAAGAAAAGTCTGACATTTTGACATCAAAATGGACGTCACCGAATGTAAAAACAGCGGAAGATTAAACAAATACGAGTGGGATAGCTTCAATATGAAACGGACTGTTTATTTTTTCTAGGTCCCTCCAGATATGTGTGTAGCAGTGATACGTTCAAAACACGCCAGTGCTGTAAAAAAGGCAGGAAATTTTTAAAAAATCGGAGAAACATACTTTTCATATTGAATAATCTATTTATTTAAAACATTCGTAATGTTTCTCCGAGTCCCTTCAACATATATGTAGCAGTATTACACTGATAGTCCCCTGGTTCTAGATTTAACAGTTACCACTACCTCCTTGGACATGCAAGCAGTGGTATTTAACTATCACTGATTGTGTGAAGGACCTACAGCAGATGTATATTATGCAGCTAAGAGCGCACTGGCGGAAACACATCGCGGGGGTAGCTGCTGCTGGTTGTAGCCTGAATTAACACATGAAGCGCCTCCACCCCCCACCCCACTCCCTGAACCAGTTGTGCATTATATCCGCCCCAATCATGTCCCTCGGTCCCTGGATCACAGAAGCTAAATACACAGCCAACTCCTACAGCCAAACCTGGTAACCTGCTCTCCTAATAATTAATAATTATTACAATGAAACGATGAGCGAGTGATGCTGAAAAAGTGGTTCTGCTGAAGACATCGTTGCCAAGCACTGCGTTCAACCATAGTGACTCCAACTTTGGTCACTGTCATGTGTAATTCGATTACAATTTATCATTACTGAACACACATAATGTGCAACACATGTTAAACAATTATATATTACAGAGGACCATAACAGTAAGCAATCATGAGATGCAGAGCAATTCCATCATGCATTGTTAATTTGTTCTCGTGTACTGTTCAAGAGTGGAATGGTTATATTTGAAGAAGACAGCATGGAATGCATCACAATCACCACTGACAGGTCGAAACACGGGCGGTGTTTAAAAAATAAAATCGTGACTGACTTTAGAATACAGTTATTCTAGAAACAAATCCATTACTTACATTTCGTTCCAGAAACGGAACTTCTGCTACCTCTATCATTTAACCCCATCCCCGTTCCATTTGTGAATGGTGCATGAAAAGAATGATTGTAGGTAAGCCTTAGTATTATCTCTAATTCCTCTGATTCCGCCGGCCGGAGTGGCCGAGCGGTTCTAGGCGCTACAGTCTGGAACCGCGCCAACACTACGGTCGCAGGTTCGAATCCTGCATCGGGCATGGACGTGTGTGATGTCCTTAGGTTAGTTAGGTTTAAGTAGTTCTAAGTTCTAGGGGACTGATGACCTCAGAAGTTAAGTCCCATAGTGCTCAGAGCAATTTGAATTTGAATCCTCTGATTTCCTCTTTGTGAACATCCTACGAGATGTATGTGGCAGGAAATAATACATCTTTCTCCGAACATACTCTGTCGGATTTTCTACAGTAAACCTTTCTGTGAAACACAACGCCACTCTTGTAATGTCTACCATTGGAGTTTGTTTAGAAAATCCGTGACGCCAACTAAACGATCGCATGCATGTCGCCCAACGTTGTATATGATTAAATAAAATTTAATGTGACCTGGGAAGGGTATATGAAGCTTTGTATTTTGCCATAGACAGAATATGTCAGATAACTGGTCAGCATTCAGTGACATGATGGAATGTATAATGCGACAGGAAGTTCGTGTGGATGTAATGTGCACTTTTATTGTGTGCAAGGGGTAGCTTTGACAGCTAGCATTGTGTTGACTAAAGTTTTCCTGAGCAGTTATTTGGAAGAAAATGATAATGGTGAAGAAGAAGGAGTGTTCTTGCAAATATTTTGTAGGTACACAACTTTGGTGGGGAAATCCGAATCTCAACTCGGTGTCAAAGAAACCAACCCATTCTTGATAGTGTATTGAATATGAAAACAAATATTCTTGTACAAAATCTTTATTAATTGTTGCATACATATTTACATGCAAGATACATTTCTTCCTTCATCTTTTTGGCGTAATTTTGATAATTTCTAGCTAATTTTAAATTACAATTTAATCTGCATCAGAATCTTCTCATTCTTTTTCCAACCAGTAATCAGATCCCGAATTGTAATACGTATCTAATTTTTTTCCTGTAAGAGAATTTATGCTAGACCGGCACTCGTACTCGAATTTCCCAATGATGACGAGCGGTCGCCTTAACAGCTTCAGCTATCAATGCACACTTCCCGGACCGACATAAACTTCCATATGTCACACTGTCTGCATCCCTATACAGTGAAAGTTTGAGTCGGTCTATGAGGCACAGCTGATGGTAGGCTTTCTAATTAATTTCGGACGGCTGTAAGTCGTCATTAACGTCTATTCATCCAGACACGAAAGTAAATATTACATGCCACTGTGATCGCAAGGGTCTCGATTCCTCACAGTCTCGTCCTCACCGGTGCGGGAATACTGAGTAAAGCTGTAGGCATTAAGTGATGAATATACTGGACAATGTCATAGGGATATAGATAGCGGACATATGGAAGTATGGGTCCGTTCGGGAGGCGTGGGTGGATGGCCATAGTGGTTAAGGCGACTTTTCGCGATAAGCAGGTTTGAGTCCTTGTCCGGCACAAGTTCTTATATCTCACTAACAGATAGTAAGTCTATACCTAACACAGCCAATGCCAAGATATTTGCAAACAGTGAATTTATTTCGAATTAATTTAAGATGGCTTCCACTCTTTATTAATGTCTGCTCATATAGATGTGCAAGTAAATATTGTTAATGCACTCCACGTATTTTTTGATGTACAACTGTAAGTTTACAACGTTTTCAAGTGAACTACCATTAAATGTAGTTATTCCGTCAGGCTCAAACTCCACTGTGTTTCCGTAGCGGTCGTGCGGTTCCAAACTGTAGCGCCTAGAACTGCTCGGTCACACCGACCGCCCGCATCTCGTGGTCGTGCGGTAGCGTTCTCGCTTCCCACGCCCGGGTTCCCGGGTTCGATTCCCGGCGGGGTCAGGGATTTTCTCTGCCTCGTGATGGCTGGGTGTTGTGTGATGTCCTTAGGTTAGTTAAGTTTAAGTAGTTCTAAGTTCTAGGGGACTGATGACCATAGATGTTAAGTCCCATAGTGCTCAGAGCCATTTGAACCATTTTTTCACACCGACTGGCTAACATATTTAAGTGATTTACATTGCAAGATCACAGGTCAACACATGGAACAGTGACGGGGGTTAATGATAGACACAGACTCCAGTGTTTGGAAAGAAATGTAATATTTTTTTACAAAAAACTTTTTTCTACTGTCAGTCATGATTTTCTTTTTTTAAATATGGACTACAAAGCAATGATAGATGCATGTTTTTTTTTAACTACGTCATTACCGCCCTCTTTCTTTGCAGACAATCCAGTGGCAGGATGACAAAATAACTTTTATTCCTTGAGCTGTCGCTATTTTCTTTTTTAGATGCGGTGTTTGTTCCATGCACTCCATGCCGTTTTCTCCGAATACGATCATTCCTCTCTCGAATAACATGTGAGAAAGAATGAACTATGCGTGTATTAAACACATGAAACCTACCTTGAAGTAGCTCTAAGGGTAACTGGTGATAAATTATTGGTCTCGTAACTGCTTAGCGCCCATGCTGAATCACTCGCTGAACACTACCGAAACTTTGTTTACCGCGTTCGTTACAGGACTAGTGAGCACATTAAGCACAAAGCGCGCGAAATTATTCAGTAACAGAGGGTGGAGTGAAATCGATATGCTGGCACCCAGGGAATAGAAGAGTCTGACTCAAAAGACTCTGACGACAACATGGGCGCATAGGACATTCCTCAGATGACTGACAACGTTCCGACCAGCAACTAGTTATCACTGCTTGCTGAGGAGTGAATTAACGAAGAGATATGATAAAAGACGGCCATTGGGAGGCTACCCCCACCTGTCGATGCACGACCAGCAACTACGAGGAACTCAGTGAGCTACCCACTGGTCTCACTGGTCAGCTGAAGACAGCGTTCAAACCTAAAACGTTTAGGTTTCCGGCAGACACCTTGAAAGACAATATATTCCTTCTCCAAGGTTTTGGGAAACAAAGTTTCTAATTCTACATATATCCTACTGGACAGAAATACAAGATTCAGGTGGTCGTCCGTGACATCCGGCCTGACAGATCTGAAAACAGAGCCATAGTGGCAGCGCTTCCCGAGAACTTCACCGTAGACAGCGTGAAAGTCATGACCAAGTGTCCACCACTGAACGTCCAAATGAAGGCAGGATTAGGCAGCTCCGGTTCCTGGCGACCTAATTGAACAAACACAAGAACTTGTCGACCTACCAACTTATTGCACCTTAAGGTGACAGTTACGAACTACGAGGAATTTGAAGGTCCCACGCAGTACTAACGCTCTGAGGTATTTTATCATGACGCACAGCAGTGTCACGTGAAACCAGCGTGCGTAACGTACGCTGGGAATCACCTGTCTCGAAAATGTGTCACACTGAGGAATAACTCAGCAAACGTGAGTGCCATGTGGTGAAGCACATCGAGCACATTATAGCCAGTGCCAAATTACGTTAAAATATTGGAAAGTTGACGACATACCGGTACTGCAGCTCCGTGCAAGACACACTCACCACTGCAACACGCCTAACCATGTACACCTCAACCCCCGAACAGTTTCCCGCTTTAATGAACTGTCACCAGTCAGCAGCAGCGGCCAGAACGAGTCCGCAGCGGATTTAACGCCGAAATTGCTTCCCCACCCCACCGTTATCAAAACGACACAACTCCGGGGCCCATTACCAGCTGCAAATACCCTCAGAATTCGCAGGAACCCTGAAATAAATCAAAGATTTGTTTAAAGAATTTAGTATCCACGAGTTACGACGCAAACCATCACGAAACTACGGGCCCTCACTGACAAGTTTTCCTAGGTCGTCATTGTGGCTGACGCTGTCATAACTGTCTTCAGTGATGGCTCAGATTAGACTGAGGGCATTCCATACCCTAAACTGGATATCCACTAGCGTTTCTGACAAGAAGTACGAATTGGAGCACTTGCTTCGTCGCAACGGAAATGATGTAGCGTGCCTTTCTGAGCCGCGCATGACCGACACTGACAGAGTGACCATCCATAACCACGCATTGCATCGGGTCGACCGCGATGGCCGTTGAGGTGGCGGCGAAACCGTCCTGATGAAAATATCGACGCCACTTTAAGATACTCAGTCCTCCCCAGACTCCCCATATTGATGCCGGAATCGCTTTGGACACACCACAGTCCACATCGACAGGGGACGTCAAATTGATTCCACGTAGTTAGATTTCCAGAAGGCTTTCGACGCCGTTCCTCACAAGCGTCGTCTAACCAAACTGCGTGCCTATGGAACATCACCTCAGTCGTGCGACTGGATTCGTGATTTCTTGTCAGAAAGGTCACAGTTCGTAGTAATAGATGGAAAGCCATAGAGTAACACAGAAGTATATCGGGCGTTTCCCAAGATAGTGTTATAGGCTCTCTATTGTTCCTGATCTATATTAACGACATAGGAGACAATCTGAGTAGCCCTCTTTGATTGTTTGCGGATGATGCTGTCATTTACCGTATTGCAAAGCCATCAGATGACCAAAACGAATTGCAAAATATAGATGAAATATCTGCACGGTGCGAAAAGTTGCAACTGACCCTGAATAAAGAGAAGTGTGAATTTATTCACGTGAGCACTAAAAGAAATCCGCTAAATTTCGATTACGCGATAAGACACAAATCTTAAGACTGTAAATTCAACTAAATGCTTAGGGATTACAATTGCAAATAGCCTTAACTGGAACGATCACATAGATCATGTTGTGGGTAGAGCAAACCAAAGACTGCGATTCACTGACAGAACACTTAGAAGGCGCAACAGGTCTACTAAAGAGACGGCTTACACCACGCTTGTGCGCCCTATTTTGGTGTATTGCTGTGCGGTGTGGGATCCGCATCAGGTGAGACTGACGGATGTCATCGAAAAAGTTCAAAGAAGGGCGGCTCGTTTTGTACTATCGCGAAATAGGGGAGATATTGCCACAGACATGTTACGCGAATTGGAGAGGCAGTCATTAAAACAAAGGCGTTTTTCGTTGCGACGGGATCTTCTCATGAAATTTGAATCACCAGTTTTCTTCTCCGATTACGAAAACATTCTGTTGGCACCCACCTGCATATGGAGAAATGATCGTCACGATAAAATAAGAGAAATCAGGGCCTGCACAGAAAAATTTAAGTGCTCGTTTTTCCCGCGAGCCGTTCGAGAGTGGAACGGTAGAGAGACAGCTTGAAAGTGTTTCATTGTACCCTCTGCCAGGCACTTTATAACAGAGTAATCACGTAGATGTAGACGTAGATGTACGCTTATTAGCAAAAGTTCGAGGGTATTGTGTATCAAGCAAAATTAGTGACTGGATTGAGGATGTTTTGGAGGGAGCACGGAGCAGTTATCTTGGAAGCAGAGTCATCAACAGATGTAGAAGTAACTTCGGCTGTGCTCTGGGAAAGTGGGTTTTGACCCTTGTTATTTATATTGTTTATTAATAACACTGCGGACAATATTAACAGTAACCTCGCAGATGACAGTTATATAATAAAGTACTACCTGAAAGAATCCGCACAAACATTCAGTCAAATACTGATAAGATTTCAAAGTGTGCGAAATTAAACACTGTGCACTTCAAAAAACGAAAAAAGTTAGTTTTCTATGACTATAATATAAAAGAGTCACAGTTTGAATTGGTCATCTCATGCAAATAGCTGGATGTAACAGTATATAGGGGTATGAAATGAACCGATCACACAGGCTAGGTATAGCAGGCGTAATACTGCGCTGTTCACTGGTAGGATTCTAGGGAAATGCATTCAATCCACAAAGGAGACTGAACTGGCACACGTTTGCGATGGACGCAAACTATCCTGTGAAAACCCGTCTGGAAAGTTTCTAGAACCAACTTAAAGTGATGAATCGAGGAGTATGTTACAACCCCCTACGTATATCTCCCGTACATATTGCGAAGACAGTGTTAGACTTCTTACATCATGTACACAGGCATTTAAGCAATCGTTCTTCTTACGCTCCACGCATGAATGGAAAGGGAAAAAGCGGTAATAGCTAGTACAATGGGACGTGCCCTCTGCAATGCGCTTCACAGTGTTTTGCGAAGTGTAGATACAGATGTAGAATGACGCATTCATGTGACGCAGTAATGAAAGTATATAGAGTTATTCACAAGCAGCTCCGTACCTCTACAAGACATCACAATAAAATGACGCATCAGAATATCCCTCCAAATTTCGATCAGTAAAACATGCCGTGAAGTAGTTGCAGAGTGCAGTATCAGGGGGTAGGCAAATCAGAACATAAAATGATGGAAAAAATCGCAACATCAAAACATAATGAACGTAGATTGACGTACAGTTTTGCAGTCTGGGTGCGTAATATAACCGTGAGAGTGCTCCTGTTGTCATACGAAATCGCACCCGAGACCACAACTCCAGGTATAGGTCCAGCGTGTCTAGCACGCAGACAGATTGGCTGCAGGCCTGCCAACTTGCTTTTAAGTAGCACAACTCCTTCGTGTTGCGGTTTTTCTCCATCAGTGTAGATACTCGTAAACCATTCACTCCGGATTGTTGCATCGAATTTGTTTACGCCTGCAGATACGCAACCCACTGAACAAATCTCCAAAGAGGACTGCTACCGTTGCACCTTCCCAAGTAGCAACGGTAGCAGCAACCTAAGTGCACTGCACGCACGTATTGACATTTGCCTTGCCACAAACTGTGCCCATATTTAGCATCTGTAAAGTGAATTTAAAACTTGGGAAAATGCTCTCTCCACTCATATGTGTCTACTTTCTGTATGTCTTCTGAAAACCCGGATGTACTTTAGAATAACGCTGTATAATTATAGCGAATACGAATGAGGAACCATTCTAGCGACGATATGAGCCGCAAGGAGAAATGCAGTGACGTAAGTGATTTTGACAAAGGGCAAATTGTTATGGAAAGTCGCCTGGAAACGAGCATCTTGGAAACAACGGAGCTAGTCGCCAGGTTCTATGGTATGTTATTAGCATATGCGTATGAAAAGTGGTTGAAGAATGGTGAAGCCACGAGTAGATGATGAGGTGTCGGTAGTCTACGCCACATCATAGAACATGATGGCCGGAGGCGTGCTCGCTCTGTATGTCACGATATCCGACGATATGTGGCAGACGATATGTTGGAACACGTGAGGCAATACTAACCTTACGACTTATCTTAGAAGAAAGATTAAGAAAAGGCAAACCTACGTTTCTAGCATTTGTAGACTTAGAGAAAGCTTTTGACAATGTTGACTGGAATACTCTCTTTCAAATTCTAAAGGTGGCAGGGGTAAAATACAGGGAGCGAAAGGCTATTTACAATTTGTACAGAAACCAGATGGCAGTTTTAAGAGTCGAGGGGCATGAAAGGGAAGCAGTGGTTGGGAAAGGAGTGAGACAGGGTTGTAGCCTCTCCCTGATGTTATTCAATCTGTATATTGAGCAAGCAGTAAAGGAAACAAAAGAATAATTCGGAGTAGGTATTAACATTCATGGAGAAGAAGTAAAAACTTTGAGGTTCGCCGATGACATTGTAATTCTGTCAGAGACAGCAAAGGACTTGGAAGAGCAGTTGAACGGAATGGACAGTGTCTTGAAAGGAGGATATAAGACGAACATCAACAAAAGCAAAACGATGATAATGGAATTTAGTCAAATTAAATCGGGTGATGCTGAGGGAATTAGATTAGGAAATGAGACACTTAAAGTAGTAAAGGAGTTCTGCTATTTAGGGAGTAAAATAACTGATGATGGTCGAAGTAGAGAGGATATAAAATGTAGACTGGCAATGGCAAGGAAATCGTTTCTGAAGAAGAGAAATTTGTTAACATCGAGTATAGATTTAAGTGTCAGGAAGTCGTTTCTGAAAGTATTTGTATGGAGTGTAGCCATGTATGGAAGTGAAACATGGACGATAACTAGTATGGACAAGATGAGAATAGAAACTTTCGAAATGTGGTGCTACAGAAGAATGCTGAAGATAAGGTGGGTAGATCACGTAACTAATGAGGAGGTATTGAATAGGATTGGGGAGAAGAGAAGTTTGTGGCACAACTTGACTAGAAGAAGGGATCGGTTGGTAGGACATGTTTTGAGGCATCAAGGGATCACAAATTTAGCATTGGAGGGCAGCGTGGAGGGTAAAAATCGTAGAGGGAGACCAAGAGATGAATACACTAAGCAGATTCAGAAGGATGTAGGTTGCAGTAGGTACTGGGAGATGAAGAAGCTTGCACAGGATAGAGTAGCATGGAGAGCTGCATCAAACCAGTCTCAGGACTGAGGACCACAACAACAACAACATGTGGAAGATCTGAGTACAGAGTACAGTGATGATGCAGGCTCAAGTTCTTCAGAACACACTGTTGAGCGCACATTGCTGAACATAGGGTTCTGCAGCAGACGACTCCTACGTCTTCCCATGTTGATCCAACAACATCGTCAGTTATGATTACTGTGGGCAAGTTATCATCGAAATTAGACCGTGGATCGTTGGAAACGTGTCGACCGGTCGGATGACTCATACTATCTTGTGGCAGCTAGTATGCACGAAGCAAGCAATGGGCCATGGTCGCAGGCAGTATTATCCTATGGGGGACATTCACCTGGGCTTCCACGGGATCTGTGATAGTAGTCGAACACACGGTGACAGGTATGGTATGCGTGAACATTGTTATGGAAAACCTGTATTCCTTCTTGTTTGATGTCTTCACTGACGGCGACGATACCTTCGAGCTCTGTAACTGTCCTTGTCGCAACGCAACTTGACCGGCAAATTAGCTTGCTCTGAACCTGATGGAAAATATCTGGGATGCAGTCGAGCATCAGCTCCTCGCCCAAAAACCACCATCCCGTTATTTGTAGGAACTGCGTCACCTGTGGATAGACGTCTGTCGATACATGCATCAAGACACCTACCAAGTCTTGTCGAACCATGACACGCAGAATCGGCGGTGTATTGCGATCTACAGGTGGACCAACACGCAAGTAAACAAATGGTCTTAATGTTTTGGCTTATCAGTGTACATACTTACCTCTGTGTCTTATCACCGAGCCGGCTGAAGTGGCCGTGCGGTTAAAGGCACTGCAGTCTGGAACCGCAAGACCGCTATGGTCGCAGGTTCGAATCCTGCCTCGGGCATGGATGTTTGTGATGTCCTTAGGTTAGTTAGGTTTAACTAGTTCTAAGTTCTAGGGGACTAATGACCTCAGCAGTTGAGTCCCATAGTGCTCAGAGCCATTTGAACCATTTGAACCATCTTATCACCGCTTCAAACATAGTCAAGCTTGTGAGTTACTGCAACACAATGAATTTCACCCTCTGACTGTAGAACTGCAAGGATCAAAAGTACTCCTCGGAAATCATTACACTACCACTCTTCGTGGCATTTCTTAGTTACATCGCTACCTCTATACATTTCTTAGTCATGGAAAACCATCACGAGTCACAGGAAGCTACTGATCTTTGCCTTTCAATGCATGTTGAATGGGTAATGTGGTGCAGTGAGTAACCTTAACTCAAGCCCCTTTCCAGCCATCCTAGTCTAAGTTTTAGCTGGTTTCCCTTTAGGTAAATGCCGAGACAGGATTCTCAAGTAGGTCACATTTCTCACCCTCATTCTTTTCTAAATGATTTACTGCGCTGTCTCTAACGGCTTTAACGTCAATGGGTCGTTAAACTCTAAGCCTTGCTTCTTGTTCTCTCTGAGGCTGCGTCACTGTGCCTTCTTTTCGTTACTGTTGTTTTATTTTCAGGAAGTGTGTCTTAGTCCCTAGAACTGCAGTTCTCAAAAATGTTCGGATGTGTGTGAAGTCTTATAGGACTTTACTGTTAAGGGCATCAGTCCCTAAGCTTACACATTACGTAACCTAAATTATCCTAAGGATAAACACACACACCCATGCACGAGGGAGGACTCGAACCTCCGCCGGGACCAGCCGCACAGTCCATGACTGCAGTGCCTCAGACCACTCGGCTAATCCCGTGCGGCGAACTGCAGTTTTGTCTCTCGATAAAACTGTGTTCACAGTCTCTTTTCCTTGGTTTTCATAGTACTAGTACTTGGGAGAGCAGTTACTCTCCTAGAACCGAATTACCAATTGGATTCCACTAGTGTTAGCAATGTCAAACGTGCTGTTTCTGTAGCTCACTTCACGTCAGAGCAGCAGGAAAAGGCAGTTTGGTTTGCAAAACAAGTATTTATATGTTTGCTGCGGAAGATGGCCACACAAACAAACGCTGATACTGTTTCTAGGTAATGTTACGAAAGTCACCTAGTGCTGTCACTCCATTGTGCATTTTTTCTTGCACTAACATGCTGCAAATGCCTACATCTAATTTCTGACCTGCTATTCTAGTACTTTGCTGTGGATAGCTTCAAATATAGAAAATTACTTATCATATAAGTTACCGCAGGGCTGTCACATACAAATCAATTTCTCGGAAAACTGGAAGGCTGTCATTTTTTCCTACAAAGCACGTATGAAAATACAACAGCGGAGAGAAATCAAAACTGAACTTATTTTGACAGAAAATGTACATTTTCAGCTCAGTATAAGGATGCATTAAAGGTACTACAGGTGACAGAGAAATGAGTACAAATTTTTTTCCCCCTTTGTTGTATTTCAATTCCCCATCAGGGTGGGCTGGCAGCAGCATATGCACTGCTCTTCAGCCGAAAGACATAGAACAAACAATAGAAGACATTTAAAAATATAAAAAGGAGAAAACATGATGAACATAGATTTAAAAAAGGGGGAACATCATGGAAGACAATAGACAAAAAAGGGGCGACTGTAAAATGGAGATAAAAACTGTAAAAAAGTAGTGCACACAAAAAACTACACACTGGGACAGTTAAAAGAACACAAGGCATAGTATGACCAGAGCATAAAAGTATTGCCGGATGGCGTAGCACAAACAAACACTGACAGTGACACGAAGTACAATGCCAGCACACAATTAAAATCACACCTCTCGACGCACAGGAGAAACAGCGCTAAACACAACACTGACGTGGTACTCTGACAATGATCAAAACGGTGGATCTGCCAGGCGCAAGGAGATGAGGGAGACCGGGAGGGTGGGAGGGGAAGAGAGGGGGGGAGATCGACGGGGGCGCGCCGAAGAGGGCCAGGTAGGGAGGGATGTGGGAAGGAAAGAGGCAAATATGGGGTGCAGGGTCTCAGGGGGGGGGGCGGAAGGAGGAAAATCCGCTCTGGGAGAAGGAGGGAAGAGGAAAAATGGGGCCCTGGGGAGGGGTGGGGGCAAGGCCAGGTTATAGTTGGAAGGAAGGGTAGATGTTACGGCGAAGTTCATCATCCGGGAGGGGGAGGCGCTGGAAATTGCCCTGATGAAGGAGATGGAGGCTGTGGAGGTGGAGAGAAGGAGGGATACAGTGATAGAGGCGCGGCAATGGGCGGGGGGTGAGTACAAATTTTTAATTATGGCAATATTTGTTTCATTCGTCTTCCTTATTTCGCTCTAGCTACTCTGAGGTATTGAGACAGAAAAGCTCATTCTAAGTGGAATCTTGTTCTCTTTCTTTGTTTATTTTAATAAGTTGTAACATAAGAGGGGTGTTAGATAAGCAATACGACACTTTTTTCGGCCAATTTCAGATGAAAAAATGTGGAATTTGTTGTGGGACATTGTGGAATATTCCCGCTTCAGCCCATATAGTTCATGACGTTCCGATAGATGGTGCCCCTGTACGCAACCTTCTAAACTATATCGGTAACTGACCAGGAAAGTACTTGGGCTTGAACAAACAGATCTGTATGAACGTTTGGTTACAGGACCATTATGTACCACTGAATGTGCTGGTGGGTGTCGTTTTTCTGCAAAACTCTGCAGTCATGCTCTAGATATCACTGTAGATGTAATTGTAGACGCCATACGCAGTGCAGCAATCTTAACTATAAATGTAAATGCGGAATGTCAATAAAATGCTCCGAGCAATACGAATGACTGCAAAACGCACAGTGAAGAAATGCAAGTTGATCGCATGGCGTATTTGCACATTCTATAATATCAGTGTTGAAGGCCACGTCAGTGACACTTTTGAAGTTGTTGGATGGTTCACCAATATCGTAGCCAGCGTTCTGCCACGTGTAACGAAGCTTTGGTCTGTATACTCCCACAGATAAGTTATTGTAAATGACAGAATGCATATTCATGATAAAGAATCTGCTGTGCAATTTCGGCTGCATATTACTGGAACGTAGTTTAATGTAGTCTGTTATTGTCTTGGCATATGTTTTATATTGCCTGAAGAAATACACATCCAGAGGTTGTGCACATTTTGTAGTTTTAGGCGGAATGATTTTTAAATCTACATGTTTTCCACCAGGTGCTTCCAGTAGTACTCGTTCATCCTTATGTCCAGACCAGGAGTCACAAAGTACTAATGACTTTCTCGACAAATGTGGATTCAAAACTGACAGAAGAAACGTCTTCAGATGTTGTTTCGTCATCTTGCCACTCACACTTGCACCGACGACGACATTTGGAGGGCACCGCGTTTCTATTTCCCTTGACACGCGGGGTCCAAACTTTCCACTGGATTCGTGGAAGGAAATATAGAGTTTGTCTGCCAATCGTCCGTCCATTGATATAGCAATATCGATCGTGTAACTATGTGTTGCACAGTTAACTGATTGCAACATCGCGACAGTGTTTCTCTCCCCTTTCATGGATAGTGTTCTGTCACAAGAAAGTTCATAGCTGAGCTGACTCTGATCACAGTTCCATACAGAACTAATATCGATATTTTCTCTCGTGATATGCTCATTGACGTCAGCAACAAACGTTTGAGCTCTTTCAATCAGCTCTTTTTCGTCATCCTTATCTTTTCGTGCTTGGAGCACAGTGATACGGCGTGATGTTATCCTAAACTCCTTTTTCAAATTAGTAATAAATCCTAGTGAAACTGTAAAGTTTCTACACCCGAGATTTCGGGCTACGTCCAATGCCCAATGTTGTAAATGCCAATAGTGAACGGCGGAAACGCATTCTCGCGCTTCATCGAATTTCGCCATTACACGCTCCTTGATGGTCTTGAACAGCAGTGTACGATTTCCTTTGAAAACTGTATTTCCTTCTCTTTTCTTTGCCACGTAATCCAGTATGTTTTTAATATTGCTTTTAGACTTCAGTTTAGGGTATCTTTTCAGAAGCTTGTCGTATGTGTCGAAAGCTCTTACGTAATAATCATCGTATATGTTCTCCAGTGTGTTGTCATCAAACGCCGTGATGATACTTGCAACTTTAACCTTCTGCTTGGGAGACAGTTGGTATTCACTGTCACTGCTTCCATCGCCTCTTCCCGCACTTGCCGTAGCACTACCGTTTGCAATGAGTTGTTCGTCATTATCATTCCTATCATCATCATTATGTGTTAGTGTTACAACAGTATCTGTTTTTAACTTATGCTCATATTTCTGCACTATAACAGATACCAGAAAACATGCGAATGATCGTCTTCTGCCGGCCGGGGTAGCCGAGCGGTTATAGGCGCTACGGTCTGGAACCGCGCGACCGCTACGGTCGCAGGTTCGAATCCTGCCTCGTGCATGGATGTGTGTGATGTCCTTAGATTAGTTGGGTTTAAGTAGTTCTAAGTTCTAGGGGACTGATGACCTCAGAAGTTAAGTCGCATAGTGCTCAGAGCCATTTGAACCATTTGATTCGTCTTCTACACCAGTACCATCTTCACGAAAAAGGGTTCTTCGTAACTTCATCTCAACCAATCGCAATACATTAGCAGGATTGATTACCAATCGCCGAGCCATCTGACGCTTCAATACACAAATAATGTCACAAAACGCAACTTCAGAGGTACACCGCACCGTCCCTACTGGTCCCTACTGGCGTACCGGCAGGTCAGTGTGCAATGCGGCATGGCATACGCAGAGGCCTCTAACGGACGACTGCAGAGTTTTGCAGATGCGGGAGTATCACTAGTGCAACAACAGACCTTTACATTATTTCTCACACGATTTTGGTGTATTTGTGTTTGTTCGGGCCCAAGTACTTTCCTGGTGAGTCGCGTTCTAAGCAGAAAGCTGTCACTGAGTTTCTTTTGGCGGAAAACCAGAGCATCGCAGATGCTCATAGGTGCTTGCAGTATGCCTACGGAGACCTGGCTGTGACTAAGGCACGGTGACTTGTTAAGCTAGGCATCTGTCATCATCGCAACGAGGTCGTGCAAAGCTGTTTCATCTCATCCGTACCGGCTAACCGCACACATCTGTGACTCCTACAATACTGGAACACGCAGACATTCTCATTCGAGGTTATCGACGGATCACAAACACTTCGCTACTCAACTGAACGTCTCTGTTGGTAGTGCTGACACAGTTGTCCACCATCTGGGGTACTCAGAGGTTTGTGCCCACAGGGTTTCGCGTCACCTAATAGAAGACCATAAAGAGCTTCCATCTATGGCTAATGATGGATGCACTCCACAGGAAGCAATACGTGGGTGATGTGGAGGTTATGACACAGCAAGACGTTGGTCCTAACTTACACCAGTGGAGTGCTACCATGGGAGCTTACAGGCCCTCCCAGTAGGGTGGCGTAAGATTACCGCATTGAAAGGAGATTATGTTAAAAAAATAGAGTTATATAGCCAAGAGAGTGGAGAAATAATATGGTGTATTGGAATCCCGAATAAAACCAACCTGCTTTCAGATAAAAATAAGTTGCTTTACTTACTGAACGTCCCTAGTATTTAATAAATAAAGTAACAGGACCACTGTTTAAATGAAAGTATTGTAATTTTCTGATTTGCATAGAACATAACTCTATTATATGTTTATGTAACAATTCATTACAAGTCCTTTGTTGGTGTACTTTGACTTCAAACAGGTCATACTTCAAACACCTCTACACAGAAAAGTGAAGCGCCATCTGGGTTCAATAGAATGCCAGCCGACTAGTGGGTAGCCTCCCTTCGCAGACGGGATCCAGATTTGCAGCCAAAATGTTTCCTGGACTGGTATTTTCTTGTAATTCTATTGCACTGCTCTAAGATCTAGGCTACACTACATTAAACAGAGCTAAAGTACAGCTGTGTGAACTGACATTCTACTCTGTGGTCACAGGTGAAATTTTCTCGGCCTACCACAAATACGACTTACATATCAATGACATTTTGTATTTCTTATGTTAATACGTGTAAGTTGAATATGAACTTGATATGCAGAATTGTTCTTTGTGCAGCTTTTTATAGCAGTCGTACATGTTTTGTTGCAGTTGTTGAGATGGAATACTGGTTCACCGTAAATATTATAGGGTTAATCTTTCCTACTATTTTAGAAATCGGCAGTGGCAATTCGTCTAAGATTGATGAAGGCTTATGAGGACTGAGTTTCTTCATTTTCAAGGGATCAGGAGTAAACGACTGAATTCAAACGTGACCATACTACTTCTAAAGATTATCTAATGTATCGAAACTGAACCACAGTTGAAAACATCCATATAACGTGTAATTTGAAGAGTGGCAATGAAAGGTGAATGAAATATTTTACCTCATATGTATATGGTGTAAAAGTGGAGATTATAGTTTCAGTGGAAAACTGTGACAACCTTTATGTAATGCTAGCTGAGAAACCCAGCATTTCTTGGGTATTCATTTACACCTGTGCCCGAGACTTCGTACGTGCGGAATTTTTTGTCGCATAAGGTTTCGATGTTCAAATACACACACACACACACACACACACACACACACACACACATGCCCGAGGGAGGACTCGAACCTCCGATGGGAGGGGCCCTAAGGTGAGACCAGTGAGCTCAAAGAAGAAAAATCTAGATCCTGCAGCAAGTCCCATTTCGTAATCTTCACTGGATTCTTGAGACCGTTTTCAGAAAGACTCGACCGTTTTCGTAAACAAAACGAAATCAAAATGTAATGGTTCAAATGGCTCTGAGCACTATGGGACTCAACACCTTAGGTCATAAGTCCCCTAGAACTTAGAACTACTTAAACCTAACTAACCTAAGGACATCACACACACCCATGCCCGAGGCAGGATTCGAACCTGCGACCGTAGCAGTCCCGCGGTTCCGGACTGCAGCGCCAGAACCGCCAGACCACCGCGGCCGGCAAAATGTAATGAGTACCCAAATCACATAGCAAATTTAATAAATTCGTCTTTCCTAGCAAAGAACGTAAGTCAAACCTATCGAAAGAAGCAAAGCAATATCGTTCAGTTTTAAATTCACAAACGGAAACCAGTAAATCCATATATACGTAGTAAATTCGCTGTTGATTTGTATTTGTAAAGATGAGACTGTATCGCGTAACTCTGTCACTGACCTGAACTTCTGAAAATCAAAGCCAGCGAGATATACGGGCCGTGCAACGAACTTGGGCATCACACTAGTAGTCTTGCTTGCCAAACTTCGCGACACTCGGCTCCGTGCAGGGCCCACGGGAAATCAATATTTAATTGAAAAGATACCTACTATAGTCCTAATTTTGTCGTGTGCCATAGAGAACTTACATGCATTTTTACGCGCAGTTAAAAAGAAAGAAAAAAACTGACAGCACCATCTATTGGTTCTTTGGTGTACAACCAAACTAACAGCGCAGTCTATTTGTTGTTTGGTGTACTAAACCGTGATGATTTAACATCCGAACTCCTAAGGTGAGACAAGTGAGCTCAAAGAAGAAAAATCTAGAGGCAGCACAATTAATCCAGTCAAATTGCAGATATACCTTGCAAAAGGTGGGGTAGAAGATTTTATTTTTTTAACTCCTTCATATTGTTGGAAAGGTTACAAAACCAAGTGTTGCCAACAAAATTACTCTTGGGAAAGCTTTCTGCAGTCAAAAAACTTCGAAAATTTCAGACTTTTTTCAGTTTTTTCAAAATATCTCAGTTTCATTTGCTCCTATCGCTTTAACGTCTATTTTCTTTTTTAAAGAGCACAAAATTCTCTACAAATTTGATTCTTACCATTTTTTTCTACTCCCAATATCTAAGGCGCTACAGCGCGTCAAAAAATGCCAATTTTTCAAATTTTGAGCATAGTGCCAACATACCTTATTTTTGAACACTATTTTTTCAGTTTCTGTTTGTGTAGTATAAATACACGATACATCGTGCTATATGTTGGAATTTACCACCTCACTTTCAGGTATTCAATATCTCTGTATGCAACATGAGGATTGCTGGGCAACCAACTATTGTGATTCTTACATCACTACCTGAAGTTCACTATGGGCCACCTCAGCCCTGGTATTTGTAAAACTATAAATATAAATGTGCATCATTAAAGACACACACACACACACACACACACACAAAATAAATTGTCTCAGGAAACTGAACTATTATTAGTGCAATAGGCAACCTAATTAGGTAGGTAATTATTCTTGTGTATAAAGGCCACACAGTTGACATTAAAAATAAGTAGCTTTATTACAATTAAAATACATTGTCAGTTACTAAAAAATGTTGACAATTCTGGGTTTGTAATACTTGTAATATCGCACTTTAGCGCACTTGACACAGGTATGAGCATCACTTCCAACGTTTTGATGGGCCAGGTTCCTCAGTGTCACCAGAAATACTTTGAGTTACGGATTCAGGGTCTGTACATAGAGTTGATCCCAGATTGACCTCTTCTTTAAACAGCGAGTCAGCCTCAGCAAGTTCGTTGATTTCGTCAGCGGTTTCCTCAACATCCTCAACATCTTCTTCACTGTCTTCATATAAAAATTTTGGCACGTTTTCGCAGTGGACCCCAATACACTTCTTGCAAATTGAAGAACATTTCAAACCCGCTTTTCTGCAGGAGCGCGCTTCGCCACAGTTCAGCTTGCATGAGCATGAAACAATGTGAAGAAGTGCTTCAGGTGCTGGATCTTGGCTCATTATAACGAATATTGGACCGTGGTCACTGTGATTCCAGCCCCATTTCTCAGGAGGTTTCCAGTTTCCCATCCAACTTTGGACTTGTTGGTAAGTCCGCAACGAATGATGTTGTGCAGCATCTTGTGTAGATGGCAACCGTGCAAGATTCAGTTTGCTTTTTGTGGCAGACTTGGCGAATAGCTGGTACCGCAAATGGTCTAGTGTGTCGGAACTGCTGACACCTCCACTATACAATGCGATAGTAACCTGTTCTCCTGCTGTTATTATTTCTTCACTGGTAGCATGTGGTTTATTGAACGTGCAAAGTGCTGAGGTTAGGTGTTCATTTTTCGCAACAATATTGCAGCACTTAATTTGTCCTTGACCAAAAAAAGCGGATGTTGCACCACATCCGCTAAAGGCGTGAGTGAACAGAATATATTCACTGTCAAACTTGTAAGATGCAGTGGAAAACCACTTGTCTTCTGCATTTCCTCTTCCGGGCTTTAAGAAAAATAAGTTTTCAATGCCTTGCCCCAAACCGGTCATGAGCAAAAGCAGATCAACATCATCTCCTACAATGACAACACTTCCAAAATCTTTGGTTCTTGAAATGCCAGATGTTACAATCATAACGTCAGCATCTTCTTGTGCCTGGCTTTGAAGCTGTTTCAGCCATCACCAAATCGTCACCATATTTCTGGAAAAGGCGAGCCTTGACAGTTCGAATATCAGGACGAGATGATGTGGGTATTTGCTCTAACAGATCGTCCATAGAAAACTGACATTCTTCCGTACTGGTTTCCAGGTAGGCAAATATAGCCTCCATGCCTTCATCTACTTGTGTTGCAGGTCGGTTACCTCGATTCTGTCCAGTAGCTGAAACACGGTGAAAGAACTTTCTGTAGCAAAATCTGTGGTATCGCCCATCTGCAGCAACCAAATCATTTACATTTTCAATCCGCTCTATCACTTGTTGACCAAATTCATCACCACGTCGTTTAGCCTGTTCTAATACTGTCGATTGCACTTCCAATTTCATTACTTTGTAAACAAAATTTCGTTTGGCATATGGCAATCTTAACTGCTTGGTTAAAAAGTCATCAGAATTGCCTTTTGCAAATAAGAAGCATTTCTCTTAGAAATTGAACTGACCTTTTTCCTGCGACTGACGTAGCACGCCTGTTGGTTCCTGAGGATGTAGAAGGCTAGCTGCTATCATTCTCTCATTAATGTACTTCTTGTAGCATGCTTCACGCAACATCACTTCACTGAGCGTTTTCAAAAACGGGTGTGGGCAGACTCTCTGCGTTTAGCACTACAATCGATAAGTGTGCTCAGTCCTTTCTTTTTCACAAATGGTTCAAATGGCTCTGAGCACTATGAGACTTAACATCAGTCCCCTAGAACTTAGAACTACTTAAACCTAACTAACCTAAGGACATCACACACATCCATGCCCGAGGCATGATTCGAACCTGCGACCGTAGCGGTCGCGCGGTTCCAGACTGAAGCGCCTAGAACCGCACGGCCACACCGGCCGGCTTCTTTTTCACATTGCGTCCACCACTCACCACAGTTTTTTCGCAAATGAAACACAAATTCATGTCAGACATACTCATTTTCAGCACCACAACATATACTGAATGGAAGCGACTCTAAACTGTAAGACCCTTATTGTTGTGTGCTAATAGCTGTCAGCGCGCTGTGAACAATCACCAGAGATAATTGCCTTCCGCCCGCCAAAGAATAAATACGCTTTTGCCTGCTAAAGAACAATTCCTACATACTTTTTCTTATAACTGATCATTAACGTCAATCAACTGTAGAAAATGTACGGCACCTGCATGCAATCGTATTACATATTGTAACATAAATAAACTTCACGCAATCCGGCGTGAATGTGTTCGTAGTTACTGAATATGATGCTGTTTGTCCTGGCCCTGCAGCAGAGTGAGATGGTAAATTCCAATGAATAACATGATGAGTAATATGTTTATACTACACATATAGAAACTGAAATAACAGTGTTCAAAAATTAGGTAATTTGCCACTTTGCTCAAAATTTGAAAAATTGGTAATTTTTGACGCGCTGTAGCGCCTTACATACTGGGAGTAGAAAAAAATGGTAAGAACCAAATTTGTAGAGAATTTTGTGTTCTTTAAAAAAGAAAATAGACGTTAAAGCGATAGGAGCAAATGAAACTGAGGTATTTTGAAAAAACTAAAAAAGTATGAAATTTTCGAAGTTTTTTAACTGCAGAAAGTTTTCCCACGAGAAATTTTGTTGGCAAAACTTAGTTTTGTAACCTTTCTAAACAATTTGAACGAGTTAAAAAAATAAAATCTTCTACCCCACCTTTTGCAAGGAACAGGCTTTTTTCTGACAGTTCTACTGGACTATATGTGTTACGAAATCTTGACGCTCGACATCTTTAGCCGCCATTTTGCTGAACATATATCTGTCTCTCCCTATCCAACTGTCAGTATACAGCTGTCCCGCAAGTAAACGAGTAAAATTTTATTTTGCCATCATTATGTGCACAAAACATCGCATTTTATCTGAATTAAGTATTTTTGACATCCCTGATTGCTGAGTCTGGCAATTAATTGACCAGGAAGCATTAAATACCTACAGAAAATAAAGAACCGCAGCCTACTGTTTAAAAATATCCTCTTCACATTATCAGCTGAAAAACTGTAAAGCAAAACTTCCTTGAAGTCACAGCAATTCTGTAATTTGATTGTACCTATTATTACATGTTTCGTTAAAGTCTGACGACCTTCATACGAAAAAAAATGCACTATGTAGGGAGTTGGTGGGGCTAGTACAGATAGTTTTTATATTTCACGATTTATCTCGAAACAATTTGAGGCAGATTTTTAAGATTTAATGTATTTCGATTAGCCAGTTTTCATACTAAAAGAATCATTAAAGTGATTCTATGTTTCTTCAATAGTTTGATCACCAAATGGAAAAACCTAAACAAATGCAATCTGTCCACATTTACTCCATTGTAAAGTGTTGACGTTAACTGAAATGGCATAGGGTAAAAGTTGATACCGCTTTTATATATATAAATAAGACCAGTTTTCCCAAAACAAAAAGATCACTTAATTAAAATTATTTTGTGTCCACTTTTACCATCCCCATTCTCCTCTATTTAAACAAAAGTTTTGGAATGATAAAACCTCTGATATTTTGATCTCGCTTTTGTGGAAAGGGTGAAAAAAACTCAAAAGTAAATAATTTTCAGTTCAACATTAATTTATATTTTTCATTTACGTTAGACATTTGAAAACAAAATAATTTTTGTCAGCTTCTGTCGAACAGAACAGTTTTTCCCATTGACCTTATTTGTTACATTTTTTTGCATTTGCTCTTAATCTAACTCCAATATATACTGACGCAATTTCTTTAATAAGTTTTGTTTCGTGCATGTCGTCTAGGTCAAATACAGAATTTACAGAATGTGCATTAGGTCCAAAAATATTTTTTTCATTAATAGAAAAATGGTGAGACACCGAATTTACGAACTGGGAATAAACTTTACCGAAATCTTCCACATTTGCAAACACACGAAACTTCTTCTCACAATAAACAATAATTTTGTAAATTGCAAACTTAATTCCTCTCCTAGAAACCTGCTGAGTGAAAGCAGTTGGGTCAGACAAAGGCTTCCTACAATATGTGTGGTCACTTACTTTGTCATTACCAAAAATTAACAAACTAGCACACTCACAACACTTCAAATTTTTTAACATTTTTAACTACAAATCCTTCTACGTAATACAAAATATTATTAACATAATTACTAAGGTTTACGTCATTCAGTCTACTACAATAATCTAAACACTGTCTCAATGAAGCATCTTTTACACTAAATTTTCTGTTTGAACATGGCGGTACCTAAAGTGAGCAATTGAAAACACACTGTTTGATTCAAAATCAAGTACATTAGTCTTACATCCAGAGTTTATGCTATTTTTTAATGGCTTTGAAAACTGACTGGAACTGAATAAATTTTGGATTATTGTTCCAGCCTCTTTTACCTCTAATACATGAAAATAGTAATTCCAGTTGATCTTGAGACACTTTATACGTTAAAAAATGCTGAAATGGGTCTGTGTCATGGGAAAGACATACTGTAGCAAACATTCCTACACTTTTAATAGACAGCAAGAAACCCAGAGCAAATATCTTACGGGGATGCCGTAGAATGGATAAACCTTCAATGGAGATAGACTTCAAAATATATTCCATCTCTTCGCAATAATTATGGCAGAAATTAATGTTGAACTTATGTAAAGGTGGTTTTAAGCCTTTAGCAAAAATATTTCTGCTATTTAACAACTCAAAAAGTTTGTCTACTTTTCCGATAAAAGTAACAGTTGCAGTTGATCATCGAAAACCTGTATGTCGATGTGACTCAAGAAATTCAGTAGCATCTGCTACACTTGAACTCAGGGTTTGAGCAGCAAGAGAGACATTCATCGTCTTATTGTGGAACTTAACATGCTAGTTGGTGACTCAATTATCAAACTTCAAGCCTTCACTCTCCTGTAGTTCATTTAAATTAACTATGTAGCTCCACTGTGCTTCACCATCAACTATCTGCAAAATCTGTTTCTCAACCTTTCTTGTTGATTTACGCATGTGGCAATGGTCCAAAACTACATAAACATTGCATTCAGCTTAAGGGTGCTTAAAATACGAAATAATATTATCAGGTTCATCGTTGCAGCCCATGTTTTTCAAAGCTTGCAGGTTTACAACTAGGCCGTCACAAGTAACGGACCATACGACTACACCAACTTCATGTAATTTTAGGAGGCATGTATGGAGTAATTCAGCTGAAAGTTCAGCTCGAATACTATTTACAAAAAAATATGCAACTGGACATTTAAATTTTTTCTGTACGAAACAATTTGGAATACTAATGCTTCTATAGCTAGTTCATTCAAATCTACTGGCTTAATGCCACCAAAATTTACATAACCACTGTTAACTTTTTTAATATTGTCCCATAAGAATTGTTTATGAATCATCATATTGTCAAAAATTAAAGCACATTCTTTTAAGCAGGGTTTTTTCTCTATATTTTCTTTTAAGAAACTGAACACTTCACTGATGAAAGCAGGCTCACAGCTGACAGATGAGATCAAAGATCTGATGCAATTTGGATGGGGCAAACTAAATAATGATCTAACGTAACTATATGCTTTAGGTGAATAAAAATGTAGTGTCGGAGCGAACTGTTTTATAATATCTCAGTATCTTCTTACTTGTTCGTCACACATGGAGTTTTCCAATTCGTTAACGATGAAGTGCAAAGGAAAACCACTAAAACTAAATTTTAAATGATTCTCTATATCATTGTTCAGGTGTCCTTTTTTTTAAGTTCATTAATCAGCTGTGCCATTGTCGAAATGTTTTTGTTTCGTCGGCCTACAGTCATTTGCAATCTTCTTATCTTCTTTCTTAAATTTGTTTTCGATAGTGAAGGGAGGTTTGCCTGAATTCCTTTATTTTCAGCAACTGCTTCAGGAGACTTTTCCAGTTGTACACCTGTGTGATTTACATCCTGCAAGAAAGGAGGTCATTGTAATTTTGCATTCATCACAACAGTTCAAAATTATAAAACCTTCATAAGCAAGCTTAAAACAATAATTATAAATATAGGCCTATTGACGTTTATTTTGTTCAGGCCTATACTATTATAATTAAAAGCTTGTAATATATTCCACTTACTTGAGTACTAGCAGGTTCTTTACGAACCAATTGTCGCCTTGCAGTCATCTTTCTCTGAATATGTTTCGGAAAATCAAAGATGGATGGGACGGCATCTTCTTTTAACAGTCTTAATGATGCTCCTGGCCTCACTTTATAGCAATTTTCGGTAACGTGTCTGCTGCATATTGTACTGTACGCAGTAGGTGAGCACTTGTCTCTACGAATTGCTTGCGCCCACAATTTCTGCATTTCCGAACGCGAAAATGGAAACCTGTATAAACAAGAGGCAAATACAGAACTAAATCCAAGAAATATCGTCTTCAGTAGTGCAATTTATACATGAAATACAGTGCGGCAGGAACACTAGTTCTAAACAAAAACATAACTTACCTATGAAAATGAACTCCGCTGTCTTTCCTCTAGAGTTCTTTACAACCATAAGCTACTCAATATTTCACCATTATAGCTTCACAAACTTAATAAATCGCTCTCGAATGAATGATTATCAAACAACAGAAAGCACAAAACAACACGACCTACACCCGTACGTACAGAGTTGCCAATCTGATACAAATTGATCGTCACTATTTTCAAGGGTCCAAAGCACAGCAGTTTTGTATCTTGTTTTTATTGAGATCTCTGGGTGGGACCAAGCGAGGTGGCGCAGCAGTTAGCACACTGGCCTCACATTCGGGAGGATGACGGTTCAAACACGCATCCAGCCTTCCTGGTTTCAGTTTTCCATGATTTCTCTAAATTGCTTCAAGAAAATGCCGCGCTAGTTCCTTTGAAACGGCACAGCCGATTTCCTTCCCCATTCTTGCTCCGTCTCTGGTGATCTACACTCATGCTCATAAATTAAGGATAATGCTGATACATGGTGAAACAACGCTCTGTTGGGCAGTCTGCATTTGACCTGCCGTCGTCGCACGGTGGTGCTGGCAGCAGTCCACATACACAGAGGTGTGTTGGTGCATGTCAGAGTACGGTGCAGTGAGTAATTGTGCAGACGTTTCCAGACGCGCTAATGGTGACTGTTGTTGAAAATGGCTCAAAGAACACATATTGATGGCGTTATGAGGGGTAGTATACTAGGGCGACTGGAGGCTGGTCAAACACAGCAGATCGTAGCACAGGCCCTCCGTGTGCCACAAAGTGTGATCTCAAGATTATGGCAACGATTCCAGCAGACAGGAAACGTGTCCAGGCGCTACAGTACGGGACGTCCACAGTGTGCAACACCACAAGAATACCGATATCTCACCATCAGTGCCCGCAGACGGCCACGGAGTACTGCAGGTAGCCTTGCTCAGGACCTTACCGCAGCCACTGGAACAGTTGTCTTCAGACACACAGTCTACAGACGACTGAACGGACATGGTTTATTCGGCTGGAGACCTGCAAGGTGCATTCCACTGACCTCCGGTCGCAGGAGCGCCCGTAAAGCCTGGTGTCAAGAACACATTACATGGTCATTGGAACAGTGGTCCCAACACAGAGGAGTCCAGGTATAGTCTGAATAGTGATTCTCGCCAGGTTTTCATCTGGCGTGAAGCAGGAACCAGATACCAACCCCTTAATGTCCTTGAAAGGGACCTGTATGGAGATTGTGGTTTGATGGTGTGGGGTGCGATTATGATTGGTGCACGTACACTCCTGCGTGTCTTTGACAGAGAAACTGTAACAGGTCAGGTGTATCGGGACGTCATATTGCACCAGTATGTCCGCCTTTTCAGAGGTGCAGTGGGCCCCACCTCCCTCCTAATGGATGGCCCCACCGAGCTGCTATCATGGAAGAGTACCTTGAAACAGAAGATATCAGGCGAATGGAGTGGCCTGCCTTTTCTCCAGACCTAAACCCCACCGAGCACGTCTGGGATGCTCTCGGTCGACTTATCGCTGCACGTCTTCAAACCCCTGCGACATCCCAGGAGCTCCAACAGCCACTGGTGCAAGAATGAGAGGCTATATCCCAGCAGTTGCTAGACCACCTGATCCAGAGTATGTCAACCCGTTGTGCGGCCTGTGTACATGTGGTTGGTGATCATATCCAATATTGATGTAGGGGTACATGCGCAGGAAACAGTGACGTTTTGTAGCACATGTGTTTCGGGACGGTTTTCTCAACTTATCACCAATACCGTGGACTTACAGATCTGTGTCGTGTGTGTTCCCTATGTGCCTATGCTGTTAGCGGCAGTTTTGTGTAGTGCCACGTTGTGTGGCACCACATTCTGCAATTATCCTTAATTTATGAGCATGAGTGTGGTTGTCGATGGTACTATAAACAATAGTTTGCTCCTCCTCTCCTTTTAGGTGAGCAGACGATTTTGGATAAAACTTTAAATTCCGATATCTTTTTTCCGTGATCCGATTTTAATGAAATAAAGCCGACATGTTGCCAAAGGTCACGCTCAAGTTACCTGTGAAAACCCCATGACAATTCGTGTAGTAGTTTTGAAAATTAGCATGTACAAACAAACATACATACACGACAGTTTTAGATAAAACTTTAAATCACGCTATATTTTTTCCGTTATCTGATATGGATGAAATAAAGTCTTTGCATTGCACCAAGCTACTTTCGTGTTACCTGTGAAAACCCTACGAAAATTCGTCTAATAGTTTTGGAGATTAGCGTGTTTAAATGGAGAAACAGAGAGACATGAGGGTTTCACCATTTTATTATTAACACAAAAGGTTGCCACATATTTTGAATGATTACCAAAATCAAATGCAAAACCGAATTTCCCAACAATGTTTGCATAATTTTGAAAACAATCAAATTGCTTTCATTACTTTCCCAGACAGAACTCAGCATCGTGACAATTTATATTACACAAGTCCAATGGTTTCCTCAATCCATTTTATTAGCTTCATCTTGTAGATAGCAACTTGCATAGTCCCACTTCATGGACTATTTATACTGTATCTCACCTCTCCTATCAGCCGTTGTTAATAATTGCTGGACGCCAGATCACTGAAGGTAAATTAACAACGATCAGGTATGTGGTGTTGGGAAAACGTTAAATGAAAGAAAGTGAGTTAATAGAGTACCACATACATTAAAAGAAACAAATGCGTTATTCATCTTTTTGCCCAGTGTATCTCAGAGCACGTGGTCTTGGTAGAATTATTGATTGTTTGTTACTGCTTCATATTGGTCCTTGAATACAACGTACGCTACGATCTTCTTCGAGCTGTGAGTGAAGAATTGTGTTATTATCTCTGGTGGAGAGCGAGGGATCTCTACTGTGGTGTAGGCAGGTACCAGTGACCACTTCTTCACGGTCGGCCACAATCCTGGAGATACAGTCTCTTCGACTGGTAAAAATGTCAGACGGTAGCTAGCCACCACCTGGCATATTAATGCATTCTGTTCCAACCGACAGATGATCATTCGACAAAGACCATCTCTCATCAAAGGTACATTGTGCAATTACAAGCGATAAGCCCGAGGTATAAATGAATCATGCAAAAGGTAGGCTGAGGTAAGTGCCATGTTACTACCTAATTGCAGAGAGGGAGCAAAATCAGGTGTGTAAGAAGCGTTGTGACTGACAGTGTATGGGGGCCGCCAGATGCCAAACCGCTCAATGGTAACAAGCTGGCAATCCCATGTCGTTACGTATCCGATACTGCCGCACACTTATCAGTGTCGAGCTAATATGGCAGAAGTCTGATTGCAGCAATATAAGAAGTTACAAATATTTACCAAAAATGCTAAATTGATTCCAAACAAGCTTCAAGTGCATGCTTAAAAGTAATGTATCAGAATTTAAACAAACAGGATGGCACTGCTAGCTTAGTGTGGACTAGAAGTCGCTGCTGAGTGAAAATGTCGGGCAACTGAAGAAGGTCCGATGATGGTTTCAATGACCTCTTTAATGAGGCTTCATTACAATAATTAGTGTGTGGCGTGGGGAGTATGACGGCGTCTCCCTCAGGTTACTGATGGCAGGTTCCACTGCTGGGCGGCAGGTGCTGCATCGCCAGGTTCCCATATTTCCTCGCTGTAGTGAGTGTGGTTGGCTGCAGCTAACGCAGGGACATTAGCCTGCATCACAGAGATTATCAGTCTTCTGTCAATACCCTGGCGGGGTCAGACATGACTGGAACCACCTATCATACTCCCGGGATGGTGGTCAAGTGTGGAGTCGCACCTGGTGCCCAGAGGCTTAGGCATCAGGCAGCGGTTAATGTCCCAGCTGTGGCAGAAGTATCTGCGTCACTGAGACAGAATAGCATAGCCTCAACGTCATAGCACTAGCCACCTGTTCGAAGACGACGGGCTGCTTTGAGCGTCCTTAAATACTGATTCTCCGTGCTGTTCACCACGGCTAGTGTGCCACACTGAACTGTCTGTAACGTGTCAATGACTTTCCGGCTGTCATAACTGAGATTCAGTAATTGTGTAGGTTACGTCAAGTGGCACGTGTCGTCTGTCGTCACTGTACTGTTGCGAAGTTGCTGACCGTGCAGCCCCTTTGCCAACTACAAATGAAATAGCGGTGCCCTGGTTTCGTCATGATGCAATTTTTGCTGTTTCCAAGACTCGCTTGTAACTTTATCCCTTTATATTCCTCCCTGCCACGAAGAAAATTCGGCCTCAAATTTTACTGCAATAAAAACACTAGTTATTTACAAATATTTACACTTCGGATTTATTTCCCCACTGATGGTATCACACTGTACATTATTTGCTCGAATTCAGTAGCACTTATTTCTGTGCAGAGGTCTATGTTCAAGGTACACTTTGTCCCTCATATCATTGCTTCTGGTTGATGCCATTGCGACAAGTTTGAACTCATAGATGGAAGTCGGCAGGGATGGGATTGGGTTTACTTTCCACATAAGTTGGTAGTATATGATTCCAGTTACTGTGAAAATTATAGTGGCAACTGAGGTCTACACAGGTGACAGAAGTCATGGGATGCCTCCTAATAACGTGTTGGACCTTCTTTTGCCCCCTGTAGTGCAGCAACTCGGTGTGGCATGGCCACAACAAGTCGTTGGAAATCCCCTGCAGAAATGCTGAGCCGTGCTGCCTCTGTAGCCGTCTATAATTGCGAAAGTGTTGCCAGTGCAGAATTTTGTGCACAAACTGACCTCTCGATTATGTCCCATAAATATTTGATGGCATTCATATCATATGATCTGGATGGCCAAATCATCCACTCGAATTGGCCAAATCACCTACTCCAATTGTCCAGAATGTTCTTCAAACCAATCACGTGGTCGCCACTGACCTAGGGGTGAATCTTACGACAGTAATGGCATTCTGGTCATAGAGTAAAGATGAATCGGTACTCCATCCATTTCTACAATATGCCATTCAATGTCAACTTTGGTGTGATGTGCAACCAGGCAGTCTAAACCGAGAATGACCACATAGCCACTGCCGAACACAGGAAAAACGTCTACACCAACGCAGAAGTTATCTTCCCCAACTCAGAAACCAAATAAAGTTGAACCAGTTGAATCTACAAGACCCCAGCTTATGCTGCTTAGTGACCAACATGGCGGATTCACTTTCACTTTATCAGGTATAGCCTTACTTGCCACAGATACCTGCAATCCGGTGTCTTACAAAAATTTACAAAGTCCCCTTTCATGTAGCTGGTCAGAAAAGGGTCTGCCACTGATTTTGCACTTGCGCTGACTTTTAGTGGCTGCCTTGTTTAACTGAGAGGAGCGAGGTCTGGCCTTTAGCCATGTTCCATGCCTCTCCGAGTTTCTGTCCATGCAATTCTGTTCAGAATGTCCAAGCCATGTACATATCTGGCACTGCCATTCTCTGCAATCAGGCCTAATATACCCACATGTAAAACATTTAAGATCTGTGTTAAATAGGACCTTATTTTTCAAAGGTTCGGTGACCACATCAGTTTTGGCTAGCACCAACACTGTTTCTGCTGCTTTGTTTAGAGTCTTTGGAAATTCCATCGCGACTCTATGAGACATTTTTGGGTGTGAACCCAGTAATAAGGCGTCAAGTTCTCTTTGCTCAGCTTCTTACAAGTAGGCTTCATTAGCATTATCGTCCTCCATGAGCTCTTATGTATTGACATTCATTTTCTTAATACGATCTACAAAACACTCTACTAATTCCCCATGCTTTTGAAACAAGCTGTTAAGTTGCTCACGGTAGTGTCTCGATGTATCCTTCCTTCTACATCTGCCTACTAACACTTCTCTCAAGACATCAAACAACAGCGTTTTGCTTAAATTCTTGTGGTACATCACATGTGTCCATGTGCCCCCAGTAGTTTTAACTTGGCTGTACTCAACAATTGCTCATTACTCCAATTTCCTAACATAGCAGCTGTGTCCAAACTATCGACAAACGCCAAAATATGCTCTCCAGATTTTCCTGAAAATGGTGTTATCAATTCAGCAGTGCTGGTGCCCAGGACAAGTGCACTAGGAAGTGTCTGTTCTCTCCTTTCCTCCTTTAGTTGCCCTGATTCACTTAGTAGCTGAGGTACTTGGTTTATTAACTGCTAAATAAGCGCCCTGAGACGAAATTTGTTCCACCATGTTGCCTACTGAGAGAGGATAGGAAAACAACCATACAGGCTCTAACAAAAATTGTGTTGTTGCATAGGATGTCCGTGCTGCAGAAGATCCGAGCTTATGGCTGCTGTCGTCTGGCTGTTCATCTTCTTCTTTATGTCCATCCCCAGCAGTCCCCCTAACATAAGTTATAACATGACGGCTCTGATAGCTTAGTGGGGTCTAGGATTCGCTGCTGAGGGAGAATGTTGTGCAGCTGAAGAAGGTAAAGTGATGGATACAATGACCTCTTTATTGAGATTTGATTTCAATCATTAGTGTGTGACATGGAGAATGTGACAGCATCTTCCCAGAGGCGATGGTCTCCAGCTGCTGTGCGTTCTGCTGCTATACAGCTGTTGCTGCGTCGCCAAGTTCCTGTGCTTCCTGCCTGTAGTGAGTGTGTCTGGCGGTGGCGACCACAAGCACATCAGGCTGCACCACGATGCCTGGCTTGGAGCGTAGTGGTCTTCTGTTGGTGCAAGAACAAAAATGCAACTTACATACTGCTTTATTTGCAAAAACAAAAACAAAAAAACGTTCTGGTACTGTGGCACTCTAGGGGGTGATTTTTCTTTTTTTTTTAATTTAGACATCCCAAAACGTTATTTTAAAGCTTTCTTTTGTCAGAGGTACCGGTATTGGGTACTGAATCGCACTGTCACAAATGAAGCACTGTGCTTGTATGTGTGTGTGTGTGTGTGTGTGTGTGTGTGTGTGTGTGTGTGTGTGTGTGTGTGTGTGTGTGTATGAGATAGAGACAGAGAGAGACAGACAGAAAGGAAGTGAGAGAGGGTTTGTGTTTACATAGAATGGGATGGACACAGAGAGTGGAGAGGAAGAAATGTGCTGAATATGTATACATGAGCGAAGGTGGGGGAAAGGACTAGTGTATATACACTGATCAGCCACAACATTATGACCATCAACCTACTACTGATATAAACCCATCCAGACGATAGCAGCATTATCTGACAAGGAGTGACTGCTAGTCAGACACACGCATGGTGCATGCAGTATCAGTGAATGTGTTGTCCGTGTGTAGAATGTTGATGCCCTGGAGGCTCAGCTTGAGCATTTTGGAAACTGCACTACTTGTCGAGTGTTCGGCGAGTGCTATCGTGAGGGTTTTCAACACATGGCGGAACCAAGGTGAAACCACTTCCAAACATCATGGGGCTGGGTGGCCACCCTTCATTATAGATGTCGAAAAACTGAAACCACTTCGAGACATCGTGGGGTTGGGCAGCCACCCTTCAGTATGAATATCGGATGTTGCAGACTGGTAAAACAGAACAGGCAGTGAAATGTGGTGGAAATAACATCAGACATTAATGCTGGGCACAGTACAAGTGAGTCTGAACAAATAATGCACCAAATACTTCTAACGATGGGCATCCTCAGCCAATGACCCATGCATGTGCCAATGTTTTTTTTTTTTTTTTATTTATTTATTGTTCCGTGGGACCACATTTAGGAGAAGTCTCCATGGTCATGGAACGAGTCAATACATGAAATTATAACACGATTGTAGAAACAGATAAAATGAAATATAAGAAACATATTCAGGCGACAAGTCGTTAGTTTAAATAAAGAAAATCAAGAATGTAACACTGGAATTTGCTTAATTTTTTAGCTCTTCCAGGAGCTCCTCGACAGAATAGAAGGAGTGAGCCATGAGGAAACTCTTCAGTTTAGACTTAAAAGTGTTTGGGCTATTGCTAAGATTTTTGAGTTCTTGTGGTAGCTTATTGAAAATGGATGCAGCAAAATACTGCACTCCTTTCTGCACAAGAGTCAAGGAAGTGCATTCCACATGCAGATTTGATTTCTGCCTAGTATTAACTGAGTGAAAGCTGCTAACTCTTGGGAATAAGCTAATAATGCTAACAACAAACGACATTAAAGAAAATACATACTGTGAGGGCAATGTCAAAATTCCCAGACTATTGAATAGGGGTCGACAAGAGGTTTTCGAACTTACACCATACATAGCTCGAACAGCCCGTTTTTGAGCCAAAAATACCCTTTTTGAATCAGAAGAATTTGCCCAAAAAATAATACCATATGACATAAGCGTATGAAAATATGCGAAGTATACTACTTTTCGTGTTGAAATATTAACCACGAGTTTAGCGACTACTACTGAAATGGGCACGTGATCATCAGCACTGGACAATGACACAGTGGTAATGCTCTGCACGGTCCGATGAACCCCAATGCTGATGGGAGGGCACGAATCCGTCACCTTCCAGGGGAACATTTCCTTGACACCTGTACTGTGGGACGGAGACAATCTGGTGGCAGCTCCAGTATGCTTAGGAGAACATTCACGTGGGCTTTCATTGATCCAGTGGAGCTTGTGCAAGGCACCATGATTGCCAAGCAGGATCTTACACCGCTTCATGACGATCATGTTTCCTGACAACAGTGGCATATTTCAACAAGATAATGCGCCATGTCACAAGGCCAGGAATGTGATGGAGTGGTTCAATACAGTGCCTAGTTCCAATTGATGTGCTGGCCCTCAATTCACCATATCTGAACCTGATCGAACACTTCTGGGATGTGATTGAATGTGGAGTCAGAGCTTGTCACCCCCATCCTTGGAGTTTATGGGAATTAGGTGACATGTGGGCGGATGTGGTGCCAGCTCCCTCCAGCGACTTGCCAAGGCTTTATTGCTTCAGTACCGTCAAACGTTGCCACTCTATCCGTGCCAAATGTTGACGTACCAGCTGTTAGGTAGGTGGTCATAATGTTGTGGCTGGATCAGTGTACATGACCCAGTCACACTAATGTAACCATTACCTACGTTCGACATCAAAGTGCTATAGCCAATTACAGACAGCAGGTGGCAGCATTAGCAGTGTAGAGTATAATGTGTGTCGGGGTATGCAGGAACAGCGCAATCTTTGTCAGTGCAGAAATGGTGTGATTTATCTAATGTCTAAAAGGGCCCGATCATTTGCTTTCAGGCCTTATTCAGTAGTAACAGCTGTACTTCAAAGTATCTCATTCTGTCTGCCGCCACACGTACTGCGCATAACATCATACTTTGTAGCTTATATTTTAGACGTCGTTAGCCATATTTTCATCCCCTTATACTGAATATGTATCATTACTGTATGACAGGGATTTGAGCCTGATGGTCCGAGGAAAGGGCTAAAAGGGGTTGTCAAGAAATAAAAAGTCTGAAAATGTGATCGAGACTGTTTTCTACTGATTTTTAACATTTTATACCAATCACTGTGCTCCAGTCAAAAATGCTTTCTAAAATTTTAAAAGAGTGGAAGCATTTCCGAAATGGCTATGTTTGTAAACTGTTCACGTGCCACCATGGTTAAAGCATACCATGCATGGCCAAATTGCAATATCCAAAACTGATGCTAAGTGGTTATAAATCTGTGGTGCAACTGTGGTGCATCATGCACTATAGATGACAGGGCTGAACGATGCCTGCAGAGATGTGTACAGACAAATAGATGTAAAACTGTTGAGCAATTGACAAGATGAACCAAGGGACTATTAACAGTATCTCCTCATGGCCATTTAGTGCATGTATGGGTCTCTGCAGAAGGTGCATGGTTCATGCATAGGTGTTCATTTTTTATGCGTGCTGTTCTAGAGTGGAGTAATAGAGAATTAGAGTGCACTTTGTTTGATTAATCTTCTGCCACAACCTTAAGTGTTACTTGAACCATAACCATGTAGATGCAGATGTAGGTGCACCCATGTGGACTGCTGTTCATCAGCGACGAAGGCTGGAATTTGCTTGCCAATAGCACCACTGGACATCCACTAAATGGTGACAGAAGGTCTTTTCAGATAAATCAGTTTTACGCTCCATTATGTCAAACTTCTGAAAGCAAACACCCTGCAACAATCGTCAGGCGGGTCCAGGGTAGAGAGGGGAATGTGACGGTCTGGGGAATGTCTTCGTGGCTTCCCTGGGTGTTCTTGTCATGTCGGAAGACACAGTGGATTAACACAGTTATCCATCTATTCTCGGGAACCACATATACCCCTACATGCAGTTTGTTCTTCCTTGGCACGCAGTTCATTGGAATGTGCAGAGGAACGTGTATCACCCTGCACTACTGTACCAGACATTGGAAGTCACTGAGTGGACTGAAGGGACATCAAAACCACATTTATGGTTCTAATCCTCATCAGTTTACGTTTTTATTTTTTAGATGTTTCTTCCCTACTCTTTATCATTTCTTATCATTAATAATCAGGACATTGTTCTATGTGTCCACTAACTGGGCTGTGCACAACCATAACTAGTCCTGTCCAGTTCATGTAGGGTGACTTCCAGATGGAGTAGACAAACAATGAATACATCACTATGCTTTTGATACTGGGTGAATTCGATAACCAAGCTGCTATTGCTGCTCGTACATATACTGCACAGTACCCTCAAAGGTGACATCCTGATAAGAATGTTTTTGTCTCCTGGAGCAATGTCATCAGGGAAGCAGTAGTCTTTGTCCACAAGTAATGGACAGGTGTCATTCAAGGACTAGACATGCTCCACAAACACAGGATGCAATTCTTGATACCATTCACCATTCACCTCAGTGAAATACCCATGATATTGCAAGGCAGTTCAGATATTTCAAAAATTGGTTGTTAAAGCGTTGCTTAGTGAAGAATTGCACCTGTATCATTACACATTTACTCAACACCAGTGGCCAGAAGACCTCATTCAACGAATGCAGTTTTGTGAATGGCTTTTGCAAAAAGTGGAAGATAATGAACATTTTATGAAGAGTGTGATATGGACAGACAAATCTAGCTTCACTCGCAAAGGTATTTTTAACCTCCACAACAGACATTATTGGTCACAACACAACCGACATGTCACACGTAAGCATGACTTGTAGGCATGCTTTGCCATAAATCTGTGGCCTGGAATCATGGAAAGAGTGCTTTTGGGCCCCTACATATTACTGGAAAATTTGAATCTGCTCCTGTATTGTATGTTTCTTTACAGCACTTTGCCTGGCTCATTGGAAAACATCCCACTTAGTGTTCGGCGAAAGCTATGGTCTCAACGTGATGGTGCACAGCCACGGTTCACAATGAATGTGTGTAACTATTTAAATTAAGCGTTTTCATGGAAATAGATTTGTCACTGAGGTCAAATATTCTGACCTCCATGTTCCCCGGACCTTATTCCACTAGCTTTTTATTTGTGGGGACACCTAAAGGAACAAGTTTATAGTATTCCACCAATGGATGGATACAAACTAAGAGCATGTGTGCATACTGCTTTGGCAATGATGGATGCAGGTGTGTTGCATAGCATGTTACAAAGTATTTTGACTCTAGAGGGAATGGCAACCAATGCAAACAAAGCATTCCTTGCATTGGCTTTAACACTGTGTATAAAAAAGAAAAAGAAAACGAGATGCTAGTCAAGGAAATAGTTAAAACTGAGAGACATATAGCTATGAAACTCTGCTAAAGGAATTTTTTTTCTTTTTTTTACTTGGCCCTCACACTGAAAAAGAAGACACAAGTATGCAAAAATTTATTTTCATCTAGTTTGTTGCCTAACAACAGTTTATTAAAATATCACACTGTGGAAACATATACATTGTGTTTGGAAGAAGATGTGAATTTTGATATTTTTTTTTATTTTATTGCACTCCTTCTTGTGTGTTGTGCATAAAATATTGCTTTTTTTTTAACTCTTCCAGCATAATACCATATATGGCTGGGAAAGAGGCAAGACGTCTACCCTTTTGGTAATTGCCGGTACTGTTTTGTCTTTATCCTTGATCATAGTTTCCACAGTTGCAAAAACTCATGATAGTGAGATGTATTGTAATAATCTCTTTTTTGCTAAATCTGCACAATGAAACATCAACACCAAATATCAAAACTTCTCTCAAACACATCAAACACTCTAAATGTTTGAGAAATGCATCAGACAAAGCCACACATAGTAAATTATTTAAAAAACTAGCAAAGGATGACAAACTGCTTGTTCGCGTATGGGGGAATTTGAAAATTTGATATCCTGTCATACAAAAACTGCACACAGTAGGTGTTCATATGAACAGTTTATATTATGTTTGTAAAATAATAATTAACTACAGAGTGAATCACATCGTAAGAGTACATTTGGATGGAATCATTTAGTTGACCAATAGTATATTTTAATTGAGCATGACCATAAGATGTTAACCTGGACTGGTCAGCTAAAAGAAGTTCACAAAGATATTTACATGTAAGTGTCTGGTGGTTAGACAAGGAGTAACTGGAACACTGTTCTGCACAGTGAGTTACAGAAGTGTGTATTAATAAAATTCAAAATTTATTGTTATATTTTACTTTATAGAGGGAAACTAGCAAAATTTGTGGACACAAAATTACGATCAGACAAAGAAGTGTCATTAACTATGTGTTTTTTATCAAGGAAAATGACAATATTATAAGAATTATGTTGTAAATACCATACATATACTCATCGGGATCTGCAAATCCCGGGAAAAAAATGGCTAAAATTTCAAATTTTGTAGATAGAATAAATAGTAAATTAACAAGTTTTGCTAGTGAGAGGGGCATTTTTGAACTCAGACAAATCAGAGCTACAAAATTGTGGAACTGAATTTTGAAAACAGCCACTGATTAAAAATCAGAAATCAAATAAGAATTTTAATTACAAATATTTGGGGAAATATGGTATTTTAGAAGAAATAAAGATGTTCTCTAAGAAGGGGAGGGTGAAAGCATTAAACTGAATAATAATCTGTCAGTCAAAATCAGTTATTAGTTCACTTTACAAGTTCCATCTCTACAAGTTCTTGAAATTTTATTTCCAGGTTATTTAATATAAGTATCATTGTTAGTGATTTAGAAACCATATTGTCACTTGAAGGAAGGTGTAAGTAGATGAATGACGAACACCAGCTTTACTTAACGAAAGTTTATTCAGCACTTGCACATACAAGAACGCAGAGCGATGTGCCTCTGGCCAGAACACTTACGGTATATATACAGCTACAGAACATTCCAGTATAATGATTCTTGCCATTTGTGGATACTAATAGAATGGCAATGTTTCAGTTCAGGTGAGTTTTGAACTCACGACCCTCCATGCAACAATCTAGTATCATAACCACTGCACTACAGCGACTGCGCTACTCGGCTTCTTCTGCGAGATTGCTCCCTCCTTAAGAGAACAGCGTCTGTTACATCCTCCTAGTCCAGGAATGAGTCATCGGTCTTGCATACTCTGACTCCCGATGACTGATGTTCACCCTGTTGGTGATCTTCTTATAACTTCCCTTGCCGCTACGATCTTTGTTACCTTTCCACTTGTTGCCTGTCGCTGGAGCTTCGACTGTACCCTGGGTTGCAGGAGCCTTATAGGGCTTCATTCGAAGGGCGTGGACCGTATCTCTGATCTTTCGTCGTCATGTGACAGGTTCGAAGTCTTCAACTTCGTAACATCAGACAACAGTCTTACAACCTTATAAGGGCCAAAGTAGCGCCTGAGGAGTTTCTCAGAGTGACCAACCTTCCGAACAGGAGTGAAGATCCAGACGAGGTCACCAGACTGGTAGACAACAGGGCGGTGGCTTGTGTCATACCTTCGGCGATCGTTTTCTTGAGCCTGCAACGTACGGAGTCTAGCTAACTGCCGAGCTTCCTCAGCTCTGTTTATTATCTGGCCGATGTAGACGTCTTCCACGTCATCAGGATGTAACGGAAACACAGTGTCGATCATCGTAGTCGCCTCACGCCCATGCACCAGGAAAAATGGCGTAAATCCTGTGGTGTCTTGTTTGGCGGTGTTGTAGGTAAACGTCACGAAAAGTAGCACCTAATCCCAGTTGCTCTGCTCAACATTGACGAACATTGATAGCATGTTGGCCAAGGTCTTATTAAGGCGTTCAGTAAGCCCGTTAGTTTGCGGATGGTAGGCAGTCGTCATGTGATGAGTAATGCACCGACAGTTTATCTCTGTCACAAGATTCGATTGAAAAGCTTTCCCTCGATACGTAATTAACGACCTTGGGGCACGGTGTTTCAATACAATGTCTTCTACGATGAATTTGGCTACCTTGAATGCTTCGGCTGTTTTCACGGCTTTGGTAATGGCATAGTGCGTCAGACAATCAGTGCAAACAACAATCCATCTACTGTCACAAGCAGACGTTGGAAATCGTCCGAGGAGGTTCAAATGGCTCTGAGCACTATGGGACTTAACTGCTGAGGTCATCAGTCCCCTAGAACTTAGAACTACTTAAACCTAACTAACCTAAAGACAACACACACATCCATGCCCGAGGCAGGATTCGAACCTGCGACCGCAGCGGTCGCGCGGCTCCAGACTGTAGCGCCTAGAACCGCTCGGCCACTCCTGGCGTCCGTCCGAGGAGGTCAAGCCCAATACGATGGAAAGGCGTTTCGGCTGGTGCAATTGGCGTGAGTCGGCCAGGTGGTTTCTGAGGAACTGCCTTTCTCCTCTGGCACTAGCTACAGTGCGACACATAGTGACAGACACTCTAAATAAACCCGGCCAGAAAAGTCTCTTGCGGATCCTATCGTATGTCTTAATAAATCCTAAATGTCCGGCCTCAAGTGTGTCATGGAATTTCGTAGAACATCTAAGCGCATGTGTTTAGGAATCACTGGTAGCCACCTCTTTCAAAAACGGATCAAAGTTTTTCTTGCAAAGTAATCCTTTAACTACCTTAAATTGTCCTTTCACATCCTCTGACCGATTTAAGGAAGCATAATTTGAGATATCTTGGCGTCCTTCTTCTGCTCAGCAGAGAGATCCTAGAGTGCAGCGAGACAGTCATTATCTTCATCAAAGTCTTGATGGTCTGGCACAGGGCTTCTTGAGAGACAGTCGGCATATTGGTGTTTTATCCCACTTTTGCACATTATGGTAATGTCATATTCTTGAAGTCGTAGTGCCCACCTGGCGAGTCGTCCTGTTGGATCCTTAAGATCTGTCAACCAACAAAGTGAATGATGGTCTGTAACAATTGTGAATGGCCTTCCTTAGAGATACTGTCGAAATTTGCACGTGGCCCAAATCACAGCAAGATATTCTCTTTCTGTAGTTGAGTAGTTTCTCTCGGCTTTTTTAAGTGTCCTAGACGCATAGGCTATAACCTTCTCTTTTCCATCCGAAATCTGCACTACAACAGCACGGATCCCATACCCACTGGCATCTGTGTGTAGTTTTGTAGGTACTCTCTCATCATACAGATCAAGTACAGGGTCAGTCGTCAGAGCTTTTTGCAGCAAATCGAAAGAATCTTGTTGAGCACTACCCCAGATAAATTTAGCATCGGCTTTTAACAAGTCTTGGTGTGGCCTTACTTTGATACAAAAGTCTTTGATAAAACGACGGTAATAAGAACACAATCTGAGGAAGCTTCTCACATTTCTAATACTTTTAGGGATAGGAAATTCCGTCATAGCTCTCACCTTTTCTGGGTCTGGCCGTACACCTTCGTTTGACACAAGGTGTCCAACCATTTAGATTTCTTTTGCTCCAAGGGACACTCTCTTGCATTAAGTTTCAGTTCGGCTTGTTGGTACGGTCTGGCTTGTTGGAGGCACTTAAGAACGGCCCTCAGTCTTTTTATGAATTCATCAAATGTCTCTGAGAACACTATAATGTCACCTAATTCACAAAGACACATTGTCCACGTCAGGTGCCTTAGAAGATTATCCATCATTCGTTCCAAAGTTGCTGGTGCATTACACAGACCAAACGGTATTACCTTAAATTCATACAGGCCCTCAGGGGTGATGAATGCAGTTTTCTCACGATCAGCCTCATCTACTTCGATTTGCCAGTATCCCGAGTACATGTCCATGGTTGAGAAAAACTTAGCCCCTTTCAGACAATCTGGTGTATCATCAATTCATGGAAGAGGGTAAAGGTCCTTTGTAGTTATCTTATTAAGCTTCCTGTAATGAACACAAAAGCGCCAACTACTATCTGTCTTCCTGACAGGAACCACTGGTCACGACCATGCGAAGGCTGAATGATGTCATTCTTCATCATTTTCTCTACTTCGTCGCAAATTATTCGACGTTCCGTTGCTGACACACGTTATGCTCTCTGGCTTATTGGTTGATGGTCTCCAGTGCTAATCCAGTGCTTCACTGACGATTTGCCTAATTTGCTCTTCACCTGTGGATTGAAGCATTCAGAGAACTCTTGAAGAATGGCAGTTGGCTTCTTCTGTTGTTCCTTAGTGAGATCTGGTGATAGTCGAGCTAGAAGATTTTGTCTCGTAGTGGTAGCGCGAAAGTAGCGCTAATTTCGCCCACAGACCCGGCCTGGGAAGTTTCTATGACGCTCAGCTGTTCTGCAATTAACAGCTCAGCATTTACTACGCACATGCATCTTGGAAGGATCTGCGGTTCTCGGCGACACTTAACTATCCACAATTCACCGAATCCGTTCTTAAACGAGATGCCAGAGGCTGGGATGACCAAGTTATTCTCCAGTGGTTTGCTTCTCTTACATTCCACTCCAGATCCATTGGTTGATGCATGGCATGACACATGACAGCTACCTTCCTAGTGCTGACTGTAGGAATGATCACTTCATCCAGCACACATAGTCTCCACACACTAGAATGCGCATCTTCCTGTCCAGAGTACCTCATCTCATCTACCATAATCTTTGAGCGACCACAATCTATAATTGCTTGAGAAGCTATCAAAAAGTCCCATCTGAGAATGACGTCATGATTACACTCTTGGAAGACGATGAATTCTAACAGCTGTGTATGGCCACTTATACCCACATGAATGACACATCTTCCTGTAGGTTTTACATATTTCCCATTAGCCTCCTTCAGCAGAGATGTTTTGCTGTCGACGAATACGGTTTTCTGCAACTGGCGATGGTACTTCTCCGAAATGACTGATTATGATGCTCCAGAGTCCACAAGAGCTTGGGCTGGTTGGTCATCCATAAGGACATCGACGTAGTTTCCTATCATTTTCGTAGTGATCGACGGCGGAGGATTTTTCTCTTGGACAGTCTCACCTCCAAGGAAGGTCGCACTCCAGGTGGCGGCGGCTAGGTGATCGGCTGCAGCTTCTAAACGGCGATGTGGACCTTGATCGGCGTGTTGGGGAGCGTCCTCTCCAGCGGCTAGCTTGCGGCGATGGTGACCTACGTCGTCTGGCGCCCACCTCTTCTTGTTCATCTTCGTCGTCCCAGAGTTGGCGACGGCTAAGATCGTTCTGCTGTCTTTTGGTGCGGGCTCCATCAAATATCCTTTCTCGACAATAACGCATCAAATGCCCTGGTCGTCCGCAGTGGAAACATACTGGTCGGTTACCCTGGGTCCTCCAGACATCAGTCTTCCTTGGTACCTAAACAGGTTCCTCATGCGGCATTGTAGAAATGTAACTTCGCCTGGGTCTCGACTTTTTTATTGTTTTAAAGAGAAATGAAGGACGAGAGATTGGGTTCAATGTCCGTTCCACTTCCTCCCTTATGACCTCTTGAACCGTCTCGGTTTTTTGCTCGACGTGCAATCCAAGTGCCTTATGAACTTCCTCTCTCACTATCCGACAACGAACACTTGTGAAATCAGTTTCTTCCTCCATCACAGACATCGATACGACGCTTGGAAGCCGTTCAAACTTCTTGCGTGTAATTCTTTTTTGATGCATTGTCTCGATATACTAGCACCATTTTATCAAGTCGTCTGCTGTCGAAACCTCCTTCAGGAGTAGGGCTTGATACATGTCCTCAGCGACACCCTTCATGAGATGTGCAACCTTATCTTCCTCCTTCATTTGAGGATCCACTATTTTACACAGCTCCAAGACGTCTTGAATGTAGGATGCTGTAGTTTCTCCTGGACGCTGTGCCCTGCACTTTAATTTATCTTCAGCCTTGCACTTCTGTCGTTGTGTGTCGCCAAAATACTCGCGCAGTTCCGCCTGGAATACTTCCCAGCTTGTGAACTTCTCCTCGTTGTTCTCATACCATTGCTTGGCAGTGCCCTCCAAGTAGAAAAATATGTTAGCCAAACACACGGTGTCATCCCATTTGTTAAATTTTACTATAAGCTCGTATAGCTTCAGCCACTTGTTTGGATCTTGACCATCGTCACCAGAGAACCCGGAAGGATGTCTCATGTGATGGCACACAGTTGCTGTTATCGTGACGTCATCTTCTTCTTCTGTCTCTAATAGATTGGGATCTATAGATATGCCTCAAACTCGGGTTTCTCGCCACGTAAATGGCCTGATGGGAGCCACTGTGTCGTCGACAATGTGTGGTATCACAAGTTCCAATACCCAGCGCCTCCACCAGAGTAATGTCACGCAGAGGAAGGTGTTAGGAGATGAATGACGAACACTAACTTTACTTAACGAAGGTTTATTCAGCACTTGCACATACAAGAGCGCGGAGTGAACTGCCTCCAGCCGGAACACATACAGTATATATACTGTTACAGAACATTCCGGTACAATGATTCTTGCCATTTGTGGATACTTCTAGAATAGCAATGTTTCAGTTCAGGTGAGTTTTGAACTCACGACCCTCCATGCAACAGTCTAGTATCATAACCACTACACTACAGCGGCTGCACTACTCAGCTTCTTCTGCAACAATATTTTGAACAATTAATTCTGATAAAATACAACCTGAATACAAAATTAACTATTTTGTGAAATTGTCCCCTATGTGTATATTACTATCAGGAATGGTATAAGAACAAGTCAATAGTTCCACCTTACTCCATTACTGCTAGTTCCAATATAAATCAGTGTTGAATTTCCCACATAGAAGTGTTGATTTCTTGCATAGCTATAGATGTAAGCAACAACTGTATTTGCATATATCTCTGTGTATAAAGAATTTTATAATAGCTTTGCATTTCTACTCTTTTTTAGTCTCATAACTGCTTTTACACAATTAATCTGACAGTATGTAGCCTCATGTAGAAATTGAAACTAACTCATCTACCTATATCCAATTTTCTGTGGGGCATAGAACACTAATAACACTTAGTTCAGTACTAGTACTTGGTGTTGCCTTTTTCATACTACTGATATCTTATCATACCAGGTCACTTCCACAAACTTTGTAAGTTTATTCAAAATCATTTACTCTCCCCATTACATAGATTTCTGTCACGTCTGGATGTTTCTGAGTCATAATCTCTACGTTGCCACAGGAGGGCCCTGTTTACGGTCCAAGGGCCACTTGAAGCACCAGGCTGAGGCACACTAGAGGTGCCTCTTGTGAAAAATTTGACACAGAGTGTATCATAATTAGTAGCAAAACCAATCCATTTCCATGTTCAGTAGATTTAGGTTTATTTTGACAGGTCTCATGAAGAGCCCAAGGAATTGCAGCTTGGCAGGTAATGTACGTGCAAGGGAAGTAGAAGGGAAAGGGGGTATGAAATGTTTCTTGTGTTGAAAAATGGGAGGGGGGGGGGGGGGGGGGGGTTGGCAAATGACATATTGTCACTTGTGTGGAAAAATGATCCTTGTCACAGAATTTGGTAGAAAGATGTACCTATTAATTTTCCGGTTTCTTTCAATCAGTGTGGTATACTTGTGTGATATGGTAGTTTTTGTTTGAACTTTTCTGGTCTGTTATAAGCTGAGGTTTGATAGGGTCCCTGAATGTTCATCAAACCAGGAACAAATGCTTGCAGACCTGTGAACATAGCTGCTGCCATCATGAAAGATGGTAGTGTCCATGACATATCACCATGAATATATAGAAGAAAGGAAGATAACTGTTTGGCAAGAATGCTGAAATATACATCCGTATCCTGAATGAATGGGCTCAAGCCATGGTACAAAAAAACATCCCTCGAAGATCACAGGACCACCTCCATCCTGACCTACACCCTCAGTGCATTATAGTTTAAATGCCTCATTGAGCCACCAATGCACTCAGCACCTTGTATCATTTGAAAAGAGGAAAAACTATGACTCATCAGGCCACACTATGTGCCTCCATTCCTCTGTGTTGTTTGGCTCATTAAGTAGATTTATGTGCATTTGTGAGTAATGGCCTTTTGTGAGGTACCACCCTACGCTAAATGTCCATTGCTCTCCCTTCACAACTTATTGAGATGAAACTGCATTCACTGATGCCATTTCCTGGCAAGTTTGAAACTGATCATCATTGACATCCCTGTTAGTTAAGACCTTATCATGACCATAGTTAAAATGCTGTTACTTGGCTGTGAATAGTACACTATTCCCTGTAAACACATTCGACATTCCACATTGATACACTAACAAACTGGGCAACATCAGTCACAGTGTGGTTATATGCACATCCAAATACAATATCGCCTTTTCCATTCTGTCACATCTCCTTCTCAACCTAGCTTACTGCAGTGATTCGTACAACTGACATCACTTGCCTGAAATGATTTGTCAATGGTGGATGGTCACATGAGTGCCTGCTACTAGTTCTATGTCATCTACAGAATTCCAAAGTGACAATAGGGCTCTTTTATGAGGATAGCTGATATCTTTCCCCATGAGCTGAACTCTTTGTGGACAGAATTATTGATCAATAAAATCAAAATATTGTATGTGCTCTATTTGTAATATACAAGGGTATGATATAAGATATTTTGATATTTGATAAAAAGACATATTGGTCAAGTTTTTTATAATATATTATGCAGTGTTATTTATTTTTTACAGAAATGATTTTACAGATGAATTAAATGTTGGCTTCTTAGTAGTTATATATACTGTCTGACAAAACAGTGAAGCACCCAGAAGACATGGTCGGCTGTCAAACATATAAAACACCAGTGTTTGTGTAAAAGATTATAGTTGCAATTCTCTGTGACAGGTAGAACAGCCACCATAGTTCATTAGTGCATGAAGCACACTGTAACCCCTCCACATCTGTGCCTGCCATACAAGAACAAGTAATGGATTCCCTGCAATGTTCTGTATCATCCTGCATCATTCAGTAGAGATTAGCAGCAGCCAGACTAGGGAACTACTTTCCCATATGTAGGCTCCCATTAACGCCACAACACAAACAGCAGTGTTCGGAGACGTGCCATGAACATGGAACCTAGACTGCTGATGAAAGATGTCACATTGTATTCTGCAATGAATCATGATTATGCGCTAGGCTAGATGATCATCATCGACAAGCATGGTAGTGACGTGGGAAGATGTCCCATTCTTCCAATGTTTTGAAGAGGCATAGTGGTATTAGTCTTGGCATCATGGTGTGTAGAGCCATCGGGTATGACTTTACATCGTAGCTGGTACTGGTTACAGAACTGTGATGGCAAAATGATACATAACAGACATCCTGCATTCTCGCATACTACCACTCGTACTACAGTATTGTGGTGCTACTTTTCAACGGAACAATTTTCATCCATGCATGGAAAGTGCCTCTGTGAAGTCTCTGTGTGATGTTGAGGTATTCCTGTTCTAGCAACATCAAGATTTGTTGTTGATAGAAAATGCTGAGGACCAGCTGAGACATCAACTCTGTCAAAGTGCCAGTATCCAGGATACCATGGAATGACTTGCCATTGGAGATGGTACAATGGCTTTATGACACCCTTGACAATTGTATCAGTAAATAAAGCCAGGCAAAAGAGAGTGCAATGTCATACTGATAGGTGGGTCCACTTTACTGTCAACTTCTTTGTAAATTTGCCCCAATCTTGTAATCACTGAAATAATATCACATACCCTCTCAACCCATGAAGTTTCGTTTTGTTCCCTCCTCCCCAACTGGGTGCTTCACTATTTTTGTCAGGCAGTGTATATACATTTTTCTGACACATGGAAATACACAATAATGAGATACTTGTGACCTGTATAACCATTATCTTTTGTGGAAGTCCAGAAAACAGTTCCTTATTGTCTAACATTGTCTTGATGGACAACTCATCTCTGAGAGCTACATAAAAGGTATACAGAAAATTAGTATCGCAGAAACAATTTTAAATAATGCTGCAGAGCAAATGTGGAGATAAAAGCCAAAACCTTACCATTTTCAGAAATGTTTCTTGTAGCTCACCTATTTGTTAGCACAAAACAGCTGCAGTATAATTAAAGGAGCCATTCAAGTAACTGTTGCCACCCTCTCCATCTGCTCTGTGTGCCACACAAGCAAATACACTACTCTTCTTTGCATAAAATTCTGTAGGGCTGATTTTATATAAAAGCAACTTTTCTTGTGAATGCCTAAGTTAACAAATTTGTAATTCTTAAAGAAAATAGTCACAATGTTTTGGAATAATATCTATCATAGTAATTTTTTATCCAGATATTTCTCAAAATTATCCACTTTTTGTAGAATTTCTTAAAAGTTCACAGCTTACCCTTTGTAAGATGATTCATAATAAGTATGAAGAGCTGAAACAAATGTTTCCACATTCCCAAGATGCAATTGCTCAAGTGATTCAACAAATTGTCACAGCACTATTTTACAATGTATTGGAAGCTTACAAACTTGTTAAGCACAACCATAGAGGGTTATATCCTGTCATTAATATTCAGTAACTCATATCTGTATGGTACAGTTTATAATATAGTTTTAATGTCGCTAAGTTTGGATTTTTTTTTTTTTACTAAAAGTAGTTCTGAAGGAGCATACCACCACAGCCACACTTTTGACATGAGCCACTTTTAGTTAAGGGACAGCATCATTTCTTACTTAGTGATTCTTAAACTGCAATGCATCTCCTCCATTACTGGCAGTTCATGAAGCCATACTGTCACATGCTTTCATGTTTTCACTGTGTTTGATGGTTCTTCATTGACTAAGAGTTTATTACATTGTCCTATGTTTAAATTGACCCTCACACAGTATATCACCTCTTCTAAGATGGTTTAGATAGCTATTCATTAATGAAAATGTGGTTAAGATGTGTCTGAATTTTGATTACCACAAATTTTGCAATGACTGAAAATGTGGAAAGATAGGAAAGAAGTACCATCAATATTTTCTGAAAGTTTGAATCATAAATGTGCTTCATAATTAATTCTTATAAACAAAAATGCATACCATAACTTCAGTTTCGAGCTAGTTGTCATAGTATTATATTAGTGAATATCTAAATTCATTACACATTTAACAATAAGTCATTACAATTTCACCAAGTAAATTTTTCATTAAGACTTTTGACTTCTTTCATTGTAGCCGATCCAGGAAGTCTCATTCAATGGACCGCACTCCATGCCTGACAAAGCGGTCACATCCTGGAGCAGCAGTGAGCATGAAAACACAAGGACCTGTAAGACGGAGCAATGAGGGACCACCTTCATTACCATCTGCAATACCTTCACAAGATAGTGATTCTCATGAAACCCCACCAAAAGTGTTCCAGGCTGCCCAGTATGAACAGCATCTTGTAGAGACACTTGAAAAGGATATCATTCATAGAAATCCTAATGTGCAGTGGAACCGTGTCGCTGGGCTGAGCGAAGCAAAAGCAATACTTCAGGTGATGAACAATATTCAGTTACACACTTATTTTAGGCAGTAATATTTTGTTGAGTTACATGTTATTACTAACACAACTCAAGAATAATCAAAAATTTCAGCAAAATATGATGAAAGTATTAAAAAACCAGAAGAAGGTGTACATGAGAAATGTTTCTCTACTGCTTGAATAACTTTTTGTATTTAAAATACACTTTGGATGTGTGGTATCAGAAATTATGTTTTATATCTCCTGCTTAATAAAAAGAACAGTTTAATACTAAATCATTGCATCAGACATGAGAGCAAATACCCTCATCTCAGGTGCCCTGGATATTGATTGACATCTGCACTCTTCATGCCACTGGTTAGTGGCTGTCAGGTACTGCTTAACACGACCACCATTCTCTTCCTCCTGTGTTCTATATGTAGAGGAAGCATGATGAGACCTATGTGTGTCCTACTGCTTCTTATCTTGCTCATGTGGATTTTCCCTTTCAGGTACAAAAACAACAAAGTAAAACCAAATTCCATAACACACCGGTGTTCAAAAGTTTCCTTAACAACTTTCCACAGAAAGAACATCCAAAATTTAACATTCTATGTTATAAATCTTCTGAAAGACTTTAACTTGGACCAGACATGCTATTGGGAGTTACAGTATTCATCTCTAAATTTCATGTATATGCTTTGCCAATGCAGCCTTGCCAGAGCCATACTCATTTTTAATCTCCTGTATATGCTGAATTTTATCAGTAGTATTTCATTGAAATGGGATACGCCATTTCCTGTCTCCATAATTAAGTACATAACATAGTTAGCCTTCCACTACTACTTCATGTAATCATCACTAACTAGCAAGACAATGAATGTTTCTCATGATGATGTGCAATTATGTAGAGACAGCCACAATTTGCCTTTAAAAATAGTACTGAGTGACAGTAAGGCACACAAAAAAATGGAGATTTCCACTTGCTGAGCGGTAAGACATCGTTTCCTCAAACAAAAAGGTTATCAGGAAGATAAACATAATTTTGAGGTTGCTGATATATTGCTTTGGATACTGGAACAAAATAAAAACATAATATTTAAATAAATATCAAATTAAATAAATACTAATGTAAAAAGTGAGTTACACACATAAAATTTAGAGGTATTCAGAAAAATATCAGTCTATAGAACCAATGTTAGGGAGGACTGGAATAGTAATAGGAAGAAAAAAGAAGAACAGTGTGACAGAGTCAGTGGTGTGAAAGCAGAAGGAGCTAGGCAGATTACATAATATTGTTGAAGTTCAGACAAAGGATAATGTAGGAATGTTGGGTGTTCTATATGGACATTATCCATTTATGTAGAACATTTTGCATCTGTGTAAAAGATCTGTCCTTTAGTTGGAAGTTACAGATGGTATGGGTTCTGAACACGTTGGAGTCTCACAGTTTCATAATCTTGCTACTTTAGGAATCATATCAATTTAAACATTAATTTTTTTCTTCGGGAATACATATATGTTAATCACACATAAGACGCATAGGAATTTCTGATAGTATTCTAAGCATACTGGTTTAAAAAATCCTTATTTTTTCTTAGATGCAGAATATTCCCATAATTCATAATGAAGAATAGGTTATTGAACTGAAATCACTCATGTGTAAAACAATGGAAACACCAGGTTGAAATATCAGCTGTATAAGAAAAGGATAGATTGCTACTCACCATAAAGATGACATGTTGAGCTGGAGACAGGCACAATGAAAATATTATTACACATTTAGATTTTGGCCAAAGCCTTTTTTAATAAGAAAACACACACACATTCATTCACACAAGCAAGCACACCTCACACATACATGACAGCCATCTCTTGCAGCTCAGACTTGTGAATAGTTGCCCCATAATCACAAATACTAATGTATGGTGCTTCACCTGGAAGAGTGACCTTCTCCGTTCTCAACAAACAGATAGATCTCATTTCTTCACGGAATAATAGTAAGCTAGGGAAAATAGACATTTTATACTACTCACAGTTCTGCATGTAATTACTTCAGGCTGATCAGACTATAAAATTTATACTGAAACTAACTTTTTATCAACTGAATATAATGTTGATGTGATCCATACTTCATTCTTGATAACTCATTCGATAATGAATATAGAAAGCTGCTCTTGCTTTCTAGGTGACATGTAAAAACATGATATGTCATATAGCTTAGACTAGTCAGCATAAATTAAATTTTAGTGTTTTTCAACAATATGGCAATAGCAACAGAGAAAAAAATTAAACATTTAGTGTGAAATTATTGTTGCAGATGACAGTCCTCTGAAACTCTTTGGCAGTGACTAAACATTTATCAGTGTTTACAGCAATATGTAGGTAAAGTTCCTATACCTACCAAGTGAGCAGCTCGGTGTATCAGAAAAATCAAAGGACATCATATCCTACATTAACATATTTGTAACAGGATTGCTGTTTATTTAAACATTATCTATCGTCTTACACTGCCAGATTCATACATGTTAGGGAAAACTGTCTTTCATGGTAATTTCTTCATGACACATGCACCATGTAGCATAAATTGATTGTGGTGGATATTATGTAAAAGCTTACCTAGACCTCTGTGAGACCTATGGTCATTTCAGAAAGTAACATAACTACTATGAACTGTGTCAATATTACTGCTAACATTCATGGCTGACACATACATTTTGAACCCTAGGCAGGTATGCGTAGTCTAAATTTGCACTTATTATTAACCACAAATAATGTTAGGAAGTAAATTTATTGGTGCACCAGTATAAAAATCCCAGAGTCTATGAAGAGGATTCTGCAAAATGCTTGGTTAGAAACTTTACAAAATATTTTAACTGCATGTGCCCTTAGAAAAAATACTTTTTTAACCTTTCCTGCACTGTCCCAGGAAATTATGTCACTGCACCATAGTGCAGTACTGAATGAAAGTATGTAAACACAATCTGCAGATTACACAGTGGTAGGGATTTTCAAATGCCAAGCAGACAGATAGGAGCTTTTTGGAGAACTTACCCTTTATGCTGGTTCAACTCAGTTTATTATCCATCTGAATGCTTAGACTTTTACATAGAGTTTCATTTATTGTATTCCCATTGACATCTATTTCTAACCAGTAGCTGTAACATTTTTAACTGATTTCAATTGCATAATATAAGATTTGTAAGATAAAGTAAAATAATGGTAAGAATATCATGGGAGATTGTCAGTTCACCTGCCCAACGAACAACATCCTTGCATAACATGTGTCAGTAGACATCGAGTTATAAACACAATGTTTATGTCTGGCATAGTGGTTAAAAGAAAAATATGCAGTAATACATTTACAAATGTGTAAAAAAAATCAGAAATTTTAAAATCTTTTGCTGTTCAAAATATCAACCCTGGTGTGCAACCTCAGTTATTAAATTAACAGAATATACACTGAAGCACCAAAGAATATGGTAAAAGTGTGCATGCTCAGGTACAGAGATATGCAAATAGGCAGAATACAGTGCTCTAGTTGGAAACACTTATATAAGACAACAAGTGTCTGGCGCAGTTGTTAGATAGGTTACTGCTGCAACAATGGCAGGTTATCAAGATTTAAGTGACTTTGAATGTGGTGTTGTAGTCAGCAGATGAGCAATGGGACACAGCATCTCCAAGGTAGTGATGAAGTGGGGATTTTACTGTATGACCATTTCACGAGTGTACTGTGAATATCAGGAATCCGGTAGAACATCAAATCTCCAACATTGCTGCGGCCATAAAAAGATCCTTCAAGAACAGGACCAACAATGACTGAAGAGAATTGTTCAGTGTGATAGAAGTGCAATCCTTCTGCACATTGCTGCAGATTTCAATGCTGGGCCATCAACAAGTGTCGGTGTGAACCATTCAATGAAACATCACAACACAAAGCTTTAGGACAGTCAGTACCAACATTGGACTGTTGATGATTGGAAATATGTTGCCTGGTCAGAGGAGTCTCATTTCAAATTATATCAAGCAGATGGACGCCTATGGGTATGGAGACAACCTCAAAAATCCGTGGACCTTGCGTGTCAGCAGGGGACTGCTCAAGCTGGTGGTGGCTCTGTAATGGTATGGGGCATGTACAGTTGGAGTGATATGGGACCCCTGATATGTGTAGATACAACTCTGACAGGTGACATGTACGTAGGCATCCTGTCTGATCACCTGCATCCATTCATGTCCAATGTGCATTCCAACAACACCCAACACATCCAGAATTGATACAGAGTAGCTCCAGGAACATATCTGAGTTCAAACACTTCTGCTGGCCACAAAACTCCCCAGACATGAACATTATTGAGCATATCTGGTATGCCTTGCAACATGCTGTTCAGAAGAGATCTCCACCCCCTTGTACTCTTACAGATTTATGGACAGCCCTGCAGAATTCATGGTGTCAATTCCTTCCAGCACTACTTCAGACATTAGTCAAGTCCATGCCACATTGTGTTGTGGCACTTCTGCATGCTTTTGGGGGGCCTACATGATATTAGACAGGTGAATTGGTTTCTTTGGCTCTTAAGTGTTTTTAGTAGCACTTGAAGAAAATAAGTAAAGGTACAAGAAGCTGCTTTCATTTTAGGAAGTATGGCATAAAGTTCCTGGTGTTTCAGATGACAGGCTAACATTTCAGATGGTTAACTTTGCATATAAGCACAATACAGCAAAAATCCTAATAATAAAGTTTCGAGGTTAACATCTATGATCACGATGAAGAACTAAGATATAGGAGAACAAGTGTGGAGGTACTTAGACATTCACATACTGTGCATTATTTATTGTTTATGAAGATGTATACATCAATGAAATAGACACTGAAGAGTAATGGAATGATACACATTTCCTTATTAACATACAGTACCATGATGATGGTGGACACTTGTAATGGCATGGGGTTTGCAAGAGACTAGTTACCCCATGGACTCTTACTGATTGATGATTCACATCTAGTGGAAACTAGTCTAATGATGTGTAGAATCCCAGGCTTGCTCAATAGGACTGAAATTAGACCATACTCTAATATCCATAGAGCACCACACTGACAACATTCAAGAGTGATGTGATGATGTGGGTATTTACACACATCATAAAAAGTTTTGTGTCAACCCAGTTCCCAGAACTCCTGAAGATAGTCATTGACTGTGGATATTGTATCACAGACACAGTCCCTTTGGCTGTTCAGAGATGTCACTAAACCTGCCTGAAGATTTAAACGACCACGCACGAGCAGTGACTATTAGATGGAGGGGGTCCGACTGCCGATCAGTTCCAGTCATTCCACCAGGAAGGAGGTACACGGCTCATGTTGTCTGTAGTTCAACCAAGCCTAGATGGTCAATGCCACAGTTTGATCATGTCCACATTGTTACTTTTAGCCAGGAAGGGTTCTCAACAAGGAAAGTGTCCAGGAGTCTCAGAGTGAACCAAAGCAATGTTGTTTGGACATGGAGGAGTTACAGGGAGAAAAGGAACTGTTCATGACATGCATCGCTCAGGTCACCCAAGGGCTACTACTGCAGTGGATGACTGCTACCTATAGATTATGGCTCAGAGGAACCCTGACAGCAACGCCACCATGTGCAATAATGCTTTTCATGCAGCTACAGGACGTCGTGTTACGGCTCAAACTGCACGCAATAGGCTGCATGATGCGCATCTTCACTCCCAACGTCCATGGCGAGGTCCATCTTTGCAACCATGACACCATGAAATGTGGTACAGATGGGCCCAAAAACATGCTGAATGGACTGCTCAGGATTGGCATCATGTTCTCTTCACCAATGAGTGTCGCATATGCTTTCAACCAGACAATCGTCGGAGACCTGTATGGAGGCAACCCAGTCAGGTTGAATGCACTCTGTCCATCAAGTACAGCAAGGCAGAGATTCCCTGATGTTTTAGCATGGCATTATGTGGGGCTGACATACACCATTGGAGGTCATGGAAGGTGCTGTAGTAGCTGTACGATACGTGTATGCCATCCTCCAACTGATAGTGTAACCATATCGGCAGCATATTGGCGAGGCATTTGTCTCCATGGACAACAATTCGCACCCCAATCGTGCACATCTTGTGAATGACTTCCTTCATGATAATGACTTTGCTCAACTAGAGTGACTAGCATGTTATCCAGACATGAACCCTACTGAACATGCCTGGGATAGATTGAAAAGGGCTGTTTATGGACAACGAGACCCATCAACCACTCTGAGTGATCTACACCAAATCGCCATTGAGGAATGGGACAATCTGGACCAACAGTGCCTTGATGAACTTGTGGCTAGTATGCCATGACAAATACAGGTATGCATCAATGCAACATGACATGCTACTTGGTATTAGAGCTACCGATGTGTACAGAAATCTGGACCACCACCTCTGAAGGTCTCGCTGTGTGATGGTACAACATGCAATATGTGGTCTTTATGAGCAATAAAAAGGGCAGAAATTATGTTTATGTTGATCTCTATTCCAATTTTCTGTACAGGTTCTGGAACTCTTGGAACCGAGGTGATGCAAAACTTTTTTTGATGGGTGTATTATTATCATGCTGAAAATACATATCTCCAGTAGGACCCTATAAATCACAAATATAAACACATGATCTGCCAGCCACTACCTGAATCCTTAGCCTATGAATGATAGGAGTACATGCACCAGAGGTCACGTTCAGTCTCATATGAATTTAATCAGATGAAGAGACTACCACTTATTAGACTGCATCTTGATCGTTATAGGATTACACACACATTTAGAAATATGCAATTCTGTACTGGAACTCATCTGCCTTAGTGACCTTTTCCTTTTGTTGAGCATCCATTTGCAGTGTTTTTGCCCTTATGCTAATTGCTCTGGTCTGCGAGGTGTGGTTTGCAAATTGTTTATTGTGTGATGGCGGTTTTTGTACCTTATGGTGATGCGATAGGTCTTGATGGTATTGTTTCCCAAATATTGTGTACAAAAATAGCAAGTGATCTGGAGGGCTGTGGTTTGTCTATCTAAGGTTAAATTCTCAGCCCAGTGATGGAAATCCCTACCAGCTAAATTTTGATAACTGTAGTTGCAGTATTACCTGGATCAACATAGCCACTGTATATACAGGAAATTGTGGCCAATGAAAGCTCCAGTACCTGTATAGCTTCAGGGATGAAGCTGTCCCTCGCATCTGACTTGTGTCACTTGTCAGTCAAACATGTTGCCTTTCTGTGTGCAGCTGTTCTGTGTACAGCCAGTGCATGGTCTGACTACATTTCAGTCATGTACCATACTGAAACACTCAATTCAGTGAAACAACAAAAGTGCTATTACTCCAATGTGGTAGCAATCAGTTTCCCATCAGCATATATATCTGACCTCATACAGATGCAAATATTCTGTTGTAGAAAAACTGGCTCTGTAAACCTGTGCTATTAAGAAATCTGTTTTACTTACTTTATTTTAATTGAGTCATATTTTTAGTTACTTAACTGAGTAGGACATACAGTGAGAAAGTTGGCGTAACTAATTTAATTTTGAAGCCAAAAAATCCACTATGAGAATGTTACAAATATTCTTTCCAAGATCCTCAAAGAACATGCATCAGTCAAGTGAAATTATTTCTATTTCCGGAACTTACATTGCCATTAAATCTACTTTATTATTAATTTACAAACTCATTTCCTTCTGATAAATGGAGAACTTCCAGAATGAATGTTCTATATAATCATCAATTACTGACCAGTGAATGGCATATTGACATTTACATAGGCTGAAAAAGCACTCTATGTTTCAGGAAGCCATGGTACTCCCAATGCTGATGCCTGATTTCTTCTGTGGAATAAGAAGACCATGGAAAGGAATTCTTATGGTGGGACCTCCAGGAACAGGAAAGACTATGTTGGCTAAGGCAGTTGCAACTGAGTGTGGTTCAACATTCTTCAATATTTCTTCAGCAACGCTTACCTCAAAATACCGTGGAGACTCAGAAAAGCTTGTGCGACTATTATTTGAAATGGTACACTTATACAATAATGGAAATTCACTTAAGTTTTCACTAACTGCATAAAAATCACTTTTAATCAGTCAAAGTAGCAATCTGGTTTTAGAAGTCAGTATAGCACAATCAACCATTTATAAGTCATGAAAGTAGTTGCACTTTGCCTACGATTCAGAGATTTTGAGAAAGCTTTAAATTTAATGTCAGTAAATTCTCTTCTGACAGTCCTTGACAGACAATACATTGATTCAACCTATGTTATTATGCTGATGAATGCATAAACCACTGCAATGACTATCATTAGATTTAACCAGGATAACGGGAATTTTAAAATTGAGAAAAGAAGCATGTACGGAGTTTTGTATCACCGATGCTATTCACAGCAGCCCTAGGTGATGTTTTCAGGTACATATGGTGAAAAATATTTGTTAATGGAATGTAACAGAACAATCTTCATTTTGCTGATGACATTGTGTTGTTTGCCTGCAAATGATTTGTAATCAGTACACAGGAAAAAAATTGTACAAATTAACAATGAAGTTATAGAACCAGTTGAAAAGCTGTATTTCAGACATTTGAAGACAATGGCAGTGTATGCAGCATAAGAAAAAAATATATAGGAACAAAAGTGGCCTGGGTTGCTTTGGTACACTAAATTTCGAAAGTAAGCATCTGACGTGTATGAAAAGTAAAGCTTGCAGTTTGTGTATTTATCAGTTATGCTTATGTTAGTGAGATAATGCAGAATCTGTACAAAACTTGAGGGTTTTTCAGAGAGCAATAGGAATATGCATATCATAGACCATAATGGTCTAAATAAAGTAACTTTCCTTTTTTCCAGTTCATGGATAATAATTTATTTTTTAGAAGTAAGCAGATTTTTTAAAAAGTAGTGCCCTCTTTTGTATATGGGTAAATACTCATTTGCAGTTGTCCTAATTATATAAAGAACAAATCAGTTCTATCACTGTCATAAAAGTAGACTGTCATTAACACTACATATATTTACATTTGACATTATAATGAAGAATCCTGTCTTCAACACATCTAGTAGGGAAGACAGCACTGTTAGTGTTACAGAGCCTGAGGAGATTATAGAGCATATTTCTACAAACAAACCATGCAGCACAGTATGTCTTTTTGGAGTTGGTTTGGTATAATTTGCTATTAATCTCAAGAACAGGACAGTTGAGTTAAAAAACTGAAACTGTGCAGATTCTAATAGTACATTTTAATACTCTCTACTCCATTTGCATTCAAGCTGGAACAATCTAGATCACAGTGCTGGCAAAACTAAATTATTACTCTCTAGTATAACATTTATTGCAGAGAAATATTCCTGAAAGGTTAAAATTATGTGACTTATGTGGAAGGCAAGCAAAGATCTATACTCAGGTCTCAGTCTGACATAAAGCTTTAACCCATTGGGAATTTTTATTGTTGCTTAAAGTTTACTTCAGGTTTAATGTTTCATTCTGAGAACAACTTCAAGGCATTTACATTGTACACTATTTTGTTTTTAATAGCATTTCATTAATTTCTTCAGAATTGATATGCTTGTTGCTACACTCTGATTTTTTTAATGTCCTCTGAGCTGATTCTTTCAGTGCATCATCCTTCTCACACTTTATTTTACAGGTTTCAATGCATTTTCCTCCCTTCCCTTCCCTTTTCTAAAATCCTTGGAATTTGTAAACTAAGTTGATACTCTTTGTTCTCAGTTCAACTAATATTAATAATTCTAAACTGAAATGGAAAATTGACACTTATGAGGTTCCAGTAGAAAAACACAAGAACAGCAGATGATAAAGATAGTAGACTTTGGAATCAGATGTTCCTTTATTGACTAAAATAGAAGAAAGGGCTGAAAGAAAAGGGGCAATTTAAGAGATATGCAGGAGACCCAACCAGGTTCCCAAGTCAAAAAAGTCATATTGTCACAGGATAAGAAATAAATAAATAATGAAACCAATGGATAAGATTTAAAAACTAGAAGATGAAAGTGGTGGAGAGGATAGCCAACAACTCAGAAAAAAGTGGAGCATAGTGTGAAACTAGAAATATAGATAATCAAGTTTGGCAACTCCAGATTGAATATTAAGAAACTAAAGAGGATATTCATTGTACACCTAGACTCTGGTACCCATAGTTAGGAAAATGCTCAGTGCTACTGTCCTGTCAGACTGGATATAAATATCAAAAATTTTAATTATTTAAAAATAGTTGAGAGTAACTTTGACACAAGCATCTCCACATCATAATGCTCCATTAAAGTGTCTCTGTAAAGCAGTGTTTCAGGAGATCCACTGCATATGCTGTGGCCTGTACTTTATAACAAATAATTCAGTTCATATGATCACATAAAGCTAATTTGTTGTCTACATGTTTCAATATTGGTAGAACAAGTTTATCTAAAATATATGCCAATCAACTCATTTCTTATAATATACTGTATATTCTAGGCTAACAGCTCATACTGCTACATTACAAATACACAATGTACATTTCAAAATATAATGACATGTAGAAAAAAGGCAATATGATTGGAATAGTGATTGAATACTTGTATTAATTTTTCAAAGTGATTTTGTTTTCTGGGTCTCACTCATACCAGTTTTTCAACTTGAACATTTTAATTTGCTGCAATGAATAAGATATTTCCTTAATAATATGCATTATATTTCAGGCTCACTTTTATGCCCCAAGCACTATTTTTATAGATGAAATAGATTCACTGTGTTCACAATGTGGTACAGATTCAGAACATGAAGCTTCCCGAAGATTTAAGGCAGAACTGTTGATTCAAATGGATGGTCTTAATTCTAACAGGTATGAACACCATATTTACTTCAAATGGTAAAGAAACATCCATTAATTAAGTTATATGGACAAGTGTTGCCTGTGTGAATGAAGATATAAGTTGGTTGACACTGCAATCAGTGTTTGAGTAGAGTCTGAGAAAAGAAAAAGGTTAGGGTACAGGCACATTGGAAGATTAATAATGCAGAGATTGTGAAACATATGTAGTCCCTAAGCCATTGTTGTGAATTCCAGATGAGTTGACAGTGTGAAAATTTTGCACATAAAATACAATAAGCAGTTCTGAAACATGCACACACACACACACACACACACACACACACACACACACACACACACACACACACACACACAGAGAGAGAGAGAGAGAGAGAGAGAGAGAAAATGTAACTGTTTATTATTGTGTCATTCCTCAGCATACTGTTTTGGCACCAAATAGATTCCTGTCCTCATCTGAGACTTTTTTTAACTGATAAACTCTCAGATGACATGATTCAGGGTGCCGATTTCTTGATACTCTCAAGAATCTGTTGAGTGTTGATGTATTTTTAGTAAATACAAGGGATATTAAATATAGCCTATATTTTCCCAGGTAGTGTATTGGATTTTTGGGTGTCCCAGCTGTTATGCACTCTTGGTCACTACAACTGCTACTCTATAAATTAAAGAATATCTGACCAGATTTTTTCCTTGAAACAAAAAGTGCTTCATTCTGTCACAGAAAATGCCAAACTACTCCACTGGTGTTTAAAACTCAAAATAAGAACAAGTTTGAAAACACTCTGAAAAATAACAGACTGTGCACTGCATGTGTCCACTATTTTTTAGTTAGTTAGCTGAGTTTGCTATTGAGTGTAACCCCAGAAAACAAATTCTTTCAGGAAATCAGAAGATTTTATCCCAGGTTTTTCTTTTGTCATAATAGAAATGTCTTCCTTGGGTGTTAATTGATTCAGTTCTTAATGGGCACTTGTAATACTTGTAGCATAACAAATCCAAAAATTAAACACAAATTAGCAAGCTTCATTTAAAGTTATAAGTTTACTCTTTTGTGAAACATTCCATGAGTCACAATACGCTCAACTGCGAATGTTGTTCTCAGGCCTGCGATGAGTTACTTACTGTTTGTAGACAGCTGGAAACAGATCTGACAACTGTTAGATGACTGGAGCTGCACCAAACAGGTGTACTTGGAGGGCTACAGAGAAACATGTACCAAAGATACCAATGATAGCTCGAATACAATCCTCCCATTGTTTCCTCTACAGCAAGTACAGGATCTATCACTACTCGCCATTGTGGATGGGGTGATAGGTCTCAGGGCCCTGTACAGAGGAGACAGGGACCAGAGAGAACTCAAGGTTTTACAGCCACCCACCCCACCCCCAACCAATGAATTCAAGGTTCTGTCTTTCACTGAAACTGAAACTGAGCCAGTAAGACTCACTTCACTTATTTAGGAATCTGCTGTGTATCATGTCAAGGGGAGAAAATTTAAAAGAGTATGGGGTCTATTAAGCACTGACACTTATAACATACAGGAATACTTGTACCCTTAGAAAAATTTCAGCAAAGGATGGGAAGGATCACCACACGCACTCCACTCGTATGCCCATTCAACATTCTGAGGAGGCCGTTCCAGCACCCATTGAAGGAACAGACAACTGTGTATTGTGGAGCATATTTGAACAAACAGTGCTTGTCAGGCAAGCTTCAAAATCATACTTGAATCCTTCCACGACTGGAAGGAAAGGCTGAAAAGAATAGCCATTTTCACAGACATACATTCTGCAGCATTTCCCCTGGTTCTCAGTTGAGAAGGCGGCTTGAATCACTTTGACTTTGGAGGTTCTGCGACAAGTTAGGCTACAAATTCTTAGAATTGCACCATAGAGTAGAGAAATCTAGGGTCTGTCTAGATGTGTCAGGTGTGCACTACACATCAGAAGCTGTTACCAAGACAGTTGATGGTTTGTGGGGTGCACAAAAGATTTTTTTTATATTCCCTGACTCTTCATGCTGTCTGAGTAATGACACCTGTAAAAGCATCAGTGTAAGGTCAAAATTAATGCACTCCCCTTGCCACCTTCCCCCTATCCACCCAAAAAAGTATAGAAGTCCTAGTTATCAGTATCAATTGCTGAAGCACTTGCAACAAAGCACCAGGGTTAATAGCACTCCTAAAAAGCAGAAATGCTGAACTCCAGGAGTACTATCCCAATTTAATGCTTGCACCACTGCCAAGATTGGTGATATAGATATTAGGGTCACTACTATTAAGAAAAAATTTAAACCGCTAAGACTGAATGAAGTTCCATGACCTGATAGAATTCCTATTAGATTCTATACAGAATTTGTGGCTGAGTTAGTGCCCCTCGTAAAAATATTATATACCATAGATCTCTCAAACAAAAAAAACTGTGTCCAGTAGTTGGCAGAAAGCACAGCTCTCACCCATCTACAAGGAGGATAGCAAAAGTTATCTACAAAACTAATGTCCAATATCATTGACATGCATCATTATAGAAACTTAGAACATATTCTGAGTTCAGACATAACTAGGACTTCAAACAAAATCACCTCTTGCAAGGTAACCAGCATGGATTAAAAAGCATTGTTTATGCAAACCCAACTCACACTTTTCTCACATGATATCTGGAAAGTTATGGAGCAAAGCAGTCAAGCAGATGCATTATTTCTTGAATTTTGAAAAGCATTTCACTCAGTACCTCACCTAAACTTCTTATCGAAAGTATGATTCTGTGGGATATCAATTGAAATTTATGACTTACTGAGGATTTCATGGTGGAGAGGATGAAGCATGTTATCTTGGCTAGAGGGCCATCAACAAATGTAAAAGTATCTTCAGGCAACCCATAGGTAGGTTTCTTGGGATGCTTGCTGTTCACGTTGCATATTAATGACCTATCAGACAACACTCATAATAACCTCAAACACTAACCATTGTGGCCGAGCGGTTCAAGGCACTTCAGTCTAGAATCGCACGGCTGCTTCAGTCACAGGTTCGAATCCTACCTTGGGCATGGATGTGTGTGATGTCCTTAGGTTAGTTAGGTTTAAGTTCAAATGGTTCAAATGGCTCTGAGCACTATGGGACTTAACATCTGAGGTCATCAGTCCCCTAGAACTTAGAACTACTTAAACCTAATTAACCTAAGGACATCACACACATCCATGCCCAAGGCAGTAGATTCGAACCTGCGATTGTAGCAGTCGCACGGATCCGGACTGAAGCGCCTAGAACCGCTCAGCCACCGTGGGTGGCTAGGTTTAAGTAGTTCTAACTCTAGAGGACTGATGACCTTAGATGTTAAGTCCCATAGTGCTCAGAGCCATTTCTTTTAACCTCAAACTTTTCACAGATGCATTTATGTGTAATGAAGAACTGCCTGAAAAAGTTGCACAGTTACTGAGATAAATCTTAATAAGATTTAAAAGTGGTGTAAGGATTCACATCTTGCTTTAAATTTTCAGAAATATAAAATTGTGCATTTCCCAAAATGAAAAAAGTCGTATCCATCAACTTCAATAACAATCAGTCACAACTCGAATCAGTCAACTTGTACAAATACAAGGTTGTAACAATTTGTAGTTATATTACATGGAGAAATTGCCTAAGCATAGTTGTAGATAAAGTAAGTGGCAGACTTTGTCTCATTGGTAGTACACTAAGAATACATAATCTGTTTACAAAGGAGGTTGCTTACAAAACACTCAAGCTATGCAGTAGTTCTATAATGCTCTTCCATGGGTCTAATAAATCTGTGACCATTTGTGCTGTCCTTGGTGTAAGGACAGTATGAATGGTCACAGATTTGTCAGACCCACAGAAGAATTGTTAATGGTACAATGTTAATGATATCTTAAAGAAGCAACACTGTTTATCTTTGATTTGTGTTATCTACCATTTTTAAATGCTTTCGCATTTTCTGTTTATTCTGTGTTTGTATTGTTGTCTGCCATTAGTTGTAAGCTGTTACACATTGCAATAAACTCCGTACAAATGGGCTTATTTTCATGGTTCATTTACTGTTCCTGATCACAGGTTATGGTTGTAGGTGCATAAGTCTGTTTTCAGTGTAGTGGCAGAGAGTTGTTTCCTGGTGTCATGCGTAACAGCAAAACTTTTAATGTCACCGGCATAGTGTTGGCGTGGCACAATGGAACAATCTACACATCAGTTTCTTTTAATATTGTCTGCAGGGGACAATTAGGTGGTGTAGAAATTCCAAATGGATGTGATATTAAGAGGAAAAGACCTTTTAGATACTGCCAATAGCATTGTTACTCAGTCACCACAGGAGAGAGAAGCAGAAGTAAAAACATGGCAGGAAAAGGACACAAAAACACAGGAGTTTATTGTGACCTGGATGGAGGTAGCACCACTCACTCATCAGCTGGCATGTGGACAAAACTGAGACTGTGTATGAAAAAGAGTCCACAGTATTTACCTACTTCAGCAAAAGTGTTTCTTGCTCCAGTTTGATGATGACGCAGTGGTTACCGTTGTGTCGAAAATACAAAAAAATCAACACAATATTGAAGCAAGTGGGAGAACCACTTTCAGATAAAATGATCATAACAAAAGTGGTAATGTCATTGCAAGGGTGATATAAACATTTCTGTTCAGCCTGGGAGTCCATATTCTTTGAGAAGGAAATGTTTAATGACTTAATTTCATGATTGCTCATTGAGGAAGAGAGAAATAATCAGTGCAATCAGCCGGAGGTAGCTTTAGTCAGTCTAAGCAGGCAATAAAAAATTACCTGTTATGCTTGTGGTAAGACGAGCTACTACGCAAACGACAGCAAAAGTAAAGCAAATATAGAACTAAGAAGTTGCAATTATTGTAAGAAAAGATGTCATTTGAAGTCAGATTGCAGGCTGTTGAAATCAAAGGAAGGCAAAAAGGCTCAGAATGTAAATGCCTTTATGTGTATGAATCAAGGAGTTGACCTAGAAAATTATTGGATGAGGTGCTAGCGAGCATATGTGCTGAGAACTGTTTACAAAACTGGACAGTGTGCAAAGCTCAATGAAAGTTACTGTGGGTGACAGTAAACTTCTTGATGTGACTGAGCATGGTACTGTGGAACTGTATGCATGGATCAGAGTTAAATTTATCAAAACAGTACTTAGTGGAGTGCCTTTTGTTCCTGAACTGAAATTCAATCTGTTTTCTGTAAGAACTGTGTTACACAAAGATATGTGTTTAGTTTCAAACAAGGAACAATGTGAATTCTTGAAGAGTAAAGGCGAAGTTTGTGCATAATTCAAACATGTCAACAAAATGTATCATACATTGTTTTCACTAAACGGAACACAGTCACAACTGTCAATGGTTCCTTTTATGCATGTGGATGAAACACACACTGTGGTTGACAGTAATAACATGTCAATTTGTCTATATATATTGAAAACTTGAGTGTCTGGCACAAATAATTGTAACATCAGAGCATTACGCACATGAAAGAGTTTTTATCATATAAAGGAGTGAGATTCATTGAAAACATTTGTAAAGAATGTTTAGTATGTAAACAACATCACTTGCTTTCCCTGTCAGTTCCTCTGGAGCTAATGCCTCACTCGAACTGATTCGTACAGATGTCTGTGGACCCATGGAGATGCATTAGCTTGGAGGAGCTGGTTCAAATGGCTCTGAGCACTATGCAACTTAACATCTGAGGTCATCAGTCCCCTAGAACTTAGAACTACTTAAATATAACTAACCTAATGACATCACATACATCCATGCCCGAGGCAGGATTCAAATCTGCGACTGTAGCAGTCACGTGGTTCTGGACTGATGCACCTAGAACTGCTTGGCCACTGCGGCCGGCTTCTTGGAGGAGCAAGATATTTTTTGCATTTGAAGGATGACAACTGTGGTTAACACAAAGTATTTTTTATGAAACAGGAGAATAAAGTAAAATGTTTGATTAGGTATTTTATGCAAACACTGAGAGAGAAAATGGTCGGAAAATTAAAGTTCTAAGAGGTCATAATGGACTGGAGTTTATGAGTACTGACTTAGGTACATTTTTGAGTGAAAATGGCATAGCCCATCAAAGATGTGTTGTGTACACTCCACAGAAAAATGGAAAAGCTGAAAGGGAACTGCACACCTTGGTTAAAGCTGCTCATTCAATGATTTCAGGAATTCCCAAACATTTCTGGGCTGAAGCAGTTAACATGGTGGCTTATTTATTAAATCAAACTGGTCCAAGCCCTATAGAAAGTAAAACTCCTTTTGAAGCTTTTTATGTTAGAGAATTGCCCTTAGCAGATTTGAAAATATTTGAAACGCATATGTCTGTCCCCATACCCAAGGAAAAGTGACTGAAACTAGGCCCCAAAAACAAGATAGATCTATTTGTGGGTTATGATAATGATGTGAAGGGCTACAGAATATTTATACCTCCCACAAAGAGAACTGAGATGCAGCAAGACATTATTTTTTGCCTCCAGCAGTATCCAAAAGGAAGAAGAAAGCTGATGTTCATGTAAAATAGTCAGATACTATTCATTGTGATAAAAAGAACATAGATGAAGCTTCAGATTTAGAGGAATGGAAAGAAGAAATGAGGACTGATGTTGTGGAAGAAAATAAAAGTCAGCCTAGAGGAGAACAAGAAATCAGTGAAGACAGTGAAAACAGAAATTTTTTTAGAGGATGCAGAGGCCAAGAACACATACAATCTTAGATCCAGGAGGAAAATTCAACACCCAAATCAATTGGAGGATTATGTGTCAGAGCTGTTGACAGCAGTGATTGACAAAGACCCCAGCACCTATGCTGAAGCAATGTCTAGCAGTGAAGCTAAATATTGGAAAATGCTCAACCAAGAGAGCTGCACGCCCTAGAAGAAAACATCACATGGTATTATGTATGTAAGCCAAATGAATGTGATGTTATTGACAGAAAATGGGTTTTTAGGCAAAAAAAGGGATGAAAAGGGTAATGTTGTTTCTCACAAAGCTTGTCTTGTAGCAAAGGTTTCCAACAAAGCTTGTCTTGTGACTCTTCAAGCTTTCCTGGCGGATGTCTTGTAAATAGTCTTAGACAATTTACAAAGCTTGTCTTATTTAGAGGTATACAGTGCAGTAGCAAAACTGGTTTCATTGAAATTTTTTCTGGTTAATTTTAATGAGAATAACTTTTCCATCTATCAACTGGATGTCTTTAGTGCATTTCTCTATGGAGAGATAGTTGGAGACTACTGGTTATTGCAGTAAAATTAATGGCAAAGTTTGTAAACATACAAAAGCTCTGCATGGTTTAAAGAACTTACAAATAACTGTACCTGGTGTTACATTTTATTCTCTCATGCTAAAAAAGTACTTTAAGTAAATAATTATTCTTAATTTTACTTTATTTTCAACATGATTATTTTAAACCATTTTGTGGTACTTAAAATGACAAAATACCTGTAATTATTCTGTACACTTACAATTAGATGTTGTGAGACAATAAAGTTTCTATTCTATTCTACCAAGCAAGGAAAAAAAAAAAAAAAAAAAAACATGGCTCTGAGCCCTGTGGGACTCAACATCTATGGTCATCAGTCCCCTAGAACTTAGTACTACTTAAACCTAACTAACCAAAGGACACCACACAACACCCAGTCATCACGAGGCAGAGAAAATCCCTGATCCGCCAGGAATCCAACCCAGGAACCTGGGTGCGGGAAGCAAGAACGCAACCGCACGACCACGAGCTACGGACTAAAAGTTTCAATTCTGCCATAAAAACAGGTAGCCTATTTATGGGGATTATGACAGTCAAATTGAAAGAATGCATTACAAATTTAGAAAAAAATGTGGGCTTTATAAGACATAAGATTTCGCATGTAATAAATGAAAATTCTGAGCTGCAGAACGTTTCCCCATCTTGGCGTTAAGCACCAACAATCAGTCGAATTGCTCGCCAAACAAAAGTAAACTATGAGCAAATACGTGTTGAACATGCAAAAAAAAAAAAAAAAAAAAAAAAAAAAAATCAACATATTTAGTGACAGGACGTGTCTAGCTTGCACTGTAATATCAAAAATTATGGAAAAGAGGCATGTAGAATCAGAGAAATTCGAGAGTACAGAAGCGAACAAAATGCGACGTTAAGTCGAAGAGTTTCAGGTCTTTGCTACTGTGGAAATCGTTCCTTTAAAGGAATTGTGTGCATCAAATATAAAACTGCTTCATTTCTCTTGTGCAAATGTGAATTCGAAATGGAAGATATGGTTGTGCATGGAAGATGAGCTAGGACTAAATTTTAATAACAAAGATGGTACTTACATTTTTTATCAGTATGCTCATTGATCAAGTTAAAGATTTAAGAAGTAAAATCGACGAACTCCGTTGACAGAAGCTATAAAATGATGGCGAAATATGCAGAGACAAAAAAATTGGCGCTAAATTATGCAAAAACCAATTCCCTGCAAAGAAAACCTTTACGAGAACTGAACAATATATTACGACTAAAAAAACATTTAAAACTGTGAAAAGAATTGCGAATGATTCTTCCTTAATTATTACAATAAGCAACAGGTTTCTAGCACTTCAAAAAGGATAAAATCACTAACAATAAAGTACCTGTACTGAAAATACGGTATTAATTTTACAACTGAAGCAAACAAAATAAATAACAAGAAATATTCACACAACAGAAACAGCAATGGCATAAGCAGCAGTCACAGTTGGAGTCAGTCCATTCATCCTATTATGTGGGTGTAATAATGTGTTGTGATAATGTAACTGGCCAGAAAATGTATAGGCCTAGGTAAAATGCTATCAGTTTACAAAGGTGACTGCTTCCAAAACACTTGTGTGTTCCACAGCACAATATTGTTGAAGTGTGTGGAAACCATACTAAACAGGACTTATTGGGGATACTGAACTTATACAAGTGGTCACATGTTTGTTTGACTCGAAGGAGACCATCGAAAATACTGAAAAACTTGAATTGGCAGATGCTTTAAAATGGAGACCAAGTATCCTGTGAAAGCCTATTCACAAAGTTTCAAGAACTATTAATATATATGGAATCTAGGAATGTATTGCAGATGCCTAAAAGATTCACTCACATACCAACTGCAAATACAAAATTAGTTTAATTGGAACGTACACAAAGTCATTCTTCCCACACTGCATATGCAAATTAACTGGGAAGAAACTGTAGTGTGTGATACTGTGAGAAGTACCCTCTGTCATGCATGTCACAGTAGTTGGCAGAGTGTGTGTGTAGACGTATATTTTTTGGACAATTCCATTTATACCATAGAAGAGTTGAATAGACAATATTTATCAGAATTTTGAGACACATCTGGTTACAGTGGTTATGCAAGCCTATCCAGTTATGTCTCCAAGAGTGACCCAAAGCCTCAGTATGATTGCTATTCCCCTTGTATTTCTTCTGAACATTACAACAAGAGATTCTTCCAAGGCATACGTGGTAGCAGCATCACAGGGGTAATGGACATTGTACCCTGTACCACCAACCCAAGGACATTAACATCCATGGGAGCATTGAAAACTACGAAACAGATTCATTAATCAAATTACTACTGTATTATTATTTATGAGTCTAATTTAAATCCAGGTTCAAGTACTAGTCTGTTACAATTTTTCTGTTGTCACAATATAAAAATGATTTTGCAGGAACTGAGTTAATTAACTGATTTCATTTTTTAATTTCAATGTTTCTATGGAAATATATTATGTATTAATAAATATAGGTTAAAACCAATAAGTAAACAGTGCGCATCTTTTGTGAAATAAAAGATAGTTGTAGGGCAATGATTGAAAAAATTATTTATTTTTCTGTCTTTTTTTATACCAGACAATAATCACTGATTGTGTTTATACAATTATTGATTTCAAGTGTGATCTACAGCCATCTCTAAATCAGTATTGGAACACAAGAAGCTTTTTTACACAGTGATGCAAATGTAGCATATTTTGCTACATGTAATTCTCTTTGACCATGTGATCAAACTAACAAGAAGAATTGTCACTACAAAATGTGCACTGTAACCTTTTACACTGTGCTAGGAGTAATGGAGAGGATTATACCTACTCCCCTGCTTCCTGCATCCCCCATGTAAAATGCCAAGTTACATTGCACATATATTAAATAAAGCCTCCAAGCACACAAAAACTTCACTTTTACCTTGCATATAATTCTTCCAATGATAACAAATATAAATCTTCTGATCAGGGTACAGCTGAAGTTCAAATATGGATACATAACAATCTTTAAATCAGGTCTTAAAGGGCATTATAGCCATAGTGCAGTAAATATCATACCTGTCCATTTGTCTTTTCATGTGTCTGCACGTGCATCAAGTCTATGAGCATTTCTTAGGTGTGTGTGTGTGTGTGTGTGTGTCTGTGTGTGTGTGTGTGTGTGTGTGTGTGTGTGTGTGTGTGTGTGTGTGTGTGTGTAATTCCTCCATCATACAGAAATAACAAAAGTGCTCTCAAAAATTTTTCAGTTCAGATAACAAGGTGATAATGGTACTAGCAGCAACCAACCATCCATGGAACATTGATGAGGCATTTCGCCGAAGATTTGAGAAAAGGATATATATTCCTCTTCCAAACGGTAAATCTGCATTCATAATTCATCATAATAATGGTATTCATACAGCTGTGTATTTGATTCACAGGGGTGTACTTAAACCCAAATCATTGAGCTATGACACACAGAATTGTTACACATACTCTAGCATCACTTGATGGAAAGATATTAACTTTCTCCTTATTATATTCCTAAAATCAATACACATATACACTCAGATCTACATATAATGTACAACTGTGCATGTACATGCAATATCAGTAACTGAAAATCCAGGAATAGAGATAGTATGTATGTAGGATAGAACACTGCCCGCCAAATAGAAGCAATTCTGAACAGTAGGTAATTGCTTATAAAAGACAAAAATGCTTTATTTTTGGAGAATGTCCTTTATTAGGACTACCAATGCACATGCTCAACTCAGCACAGGCTCTTGTATTGCAATGCTGTTTATCTAAATGAGGTCAGCAATGATGTCAAATGGGATAAGTGGTGGGCGAACAGAGATATATGTAGAGTGAGGAGATGGATGAATGGTACAGTAGGTGGGGTGGGGGGGGGGGGGGTTATGAAGGATAGTGCTAGGATGGAACATGTAACTGTTTTGCAAGGTCAAGTTAGGGATAGGTGTGCCAGGATGAAAACAGAGAGGAAAATGGGAGAGTACTGGGGTAACAATACAAACTTGTAGATACATATAGGAGATATCGAAAGGTTCAAAGTTATGAGTAAGGATGGAGTAGTAGACAGAGGAAACAGGAAAAGTAAGAGCATGTTATGGGAACAATTGGTGACATTAGTTGATGACATGAAGGGAGAAGAGAAGGAGGACAAGTGTGGCACAAGAGTTAGCAAATATTGAAATCTTAACTGGAATGAACGATATGTAGAAGGGAGATTTCCCACCCACAACATTCAGAAAAACTTAAGGCTGTTGGCAAGAATCCAAGTAGCATGGCTTGTAAAACAAATGCTGAGGACAACCACTTGCATAGCATGCTAACTTTCAGTCACGGTTTGACAATATCTGTTCATGTGAGTGGATAGTTTAGTGCTCATATCTACATAGAATGCTGCATAGTACTTTCAACATAGTTATATGCTGTGACTGCTTCCATGTGTGGCTCTAGTTGTGATGAGTGATGCCAGTGATAGAATTGGTCTAGGAATGGTTGGCAGATGTATAGGACAGGTCTTGCATCTGGGTCTTATACAGGAATGTCACCCAGAGGTCAAGGGATTGAAAACAAGATGGCCATAAGGACACACAAAGATACTGCATAATTTTGGTGGACAACTGAATAGGGGTAGAGGAGTTCTGTTTAAGTCAGGGTTGGAAGGGTTGATATACTCTGCTGATGCTTCAGTACGATCCTCAGTACCCTAGGAAAAGAATTGCTTGTCACTGAAAATTTGGTATCCACTGGTTGCCAGTCTGTATGGGGGAGGGAGGTGAGACGTTTTTTATATAAGACGGGTAGCAGCTGCAGAGTGGATGTACTTCTGGTGAGTGATGGGTTTAATTTAAATAGTCTGAAAGTGGCCATCAGTGAAGTGAAGGTGGCTCTAGGGGCCAAGGAGGACAATATAAAACAGGTGGTAGACCGGTGTTAAGATTTTGAATGAATGACAGTGGGATGTCTTCAGTGGGTCTCTAAATCATAAATATGTCATCAGTAAATCAGAACTAACTAAGGGTTTCAGGACTGTGAGTGATTAGAAAGGATTCCTCATGAAGGCTCTTGAACAGGTTGACACAGATCATGTAGATGTAATATGATTTTCCGAACATCCTTTGACCATTGATACAGGAATGCTGAATATGGGCAGAAATAACTGCAGGTCAAGCATGGAGAAAGGAGGAGATGCCAGTTACATTAAGAAGGCATGAAACTATAAAAACACTGATACCCATATACTTTACAGTGATCAGTGTTTTAAAACTTATGCTGCAAAAGTAGATTTTCTTGGAAAGTTAATAATAATAATAGCATACAGGACTCCATCTGTTAATTTTGAATTATTTATGAAATATTGATGCATTATTAAACTTCTTGACTTCCAAGCAAAATAAGGTAATATTATGTGGAAATATAATTTTTCAGAGAACACCTGTTCTAGAGCTTTACTTAAGTTCCTTGCCATTTTATGTGATCCAGCTCCTTTATGCAATTTGCAGCAAGAATTATGGGAATGAGCACTACTGCTACTGACCACATTTTTATAGATGCATTGAGATTACAAAGTGCTATTGAAATTCCCATAGTTAATGGCCTCTCAGAATATTATAGTCAATTGCTGATGTTTAATATCAGAGTGCACCACATAAATAAAAATAATTGGAAAATACAAGGGTGATAAATGGACAAGAAATTGTCAGATACAAACTGGAAAGATATGTACAACATTCCTGGTGTTAATGAAAAACATAATGTATTCTGTAACATTGTAATAGGCTACTAATAGAAACTGCATTCCTAAGAAATTAAAATATGGAAGCAGATTAAATGCATCTGAACCTTGGGTTACGTATGTAATCAGAATATCATGCAGAACTACGAGAAAACTCTACTAGTCATCAAGGGACATGGATGATGATGGGATTAAAGCCCATTTCAAACTGTGCTGTAAAAGTCCAAGTAAAGTCATCTGAGTGCCAAATGGTATGTATTATCAATATAAAATAAGCTCCTTAAAGAACAAGATAAGAACTGTTTGGAACCCACCAAAAAAATGAGACAGGAGAAAAGAATCCAGAAAATGGAGAAATTTCTTTAAAAAATGAGGAATTCTGCATAAATTTATTTGGCCAGTAACAGATAGATTAGGTTTGAATATTTCCATAGAGTACTTTCCAAAACAAGTTACATAAAATTCAGCATCCTCCTACATTTCCAAAATAAGTTTCCAAATTTTATTAATTCTCTTACAAATAAATGGTCAAGTGGTTATGAAGAAATCAAAAGTAAAATAATGAAATGTTGTTCAGCTGAGCTTACAGTTAGTAATATATTGGCTTACTTATGCAACTAATCTTTTCCTAGAGAGACAAGCGTTCTGTTTTCTGCAACTTCACAAAAAAAGGGGTCAAGACACTATTCCAAATTACCAATCTGTCTTATTATTGCCAGTATTTTCAAAAAAAAAAAATTTAGAAGATCATATAAGTTGTAAACACTTTTGTTTGTTTATTTATTTGTCCATCTTCAAGCATCTGCATGCAAAGGATGCCTAGACATTTGTAAGTACACTCTATTTTATTTAGTTGAGTTGTATGTATTTCTATTTTTAATGTTTGACAAGAATTATCTTGGTGTACAGGTTGCCTTAGGCTATTCCTTCTATAATTTACTTCTATATGCAAGAGGTAACTGCATATGGAGAGAAATAAACTGTTAATATATTTAACTGTGTGGAATAAGGCCTATAAGGTATTTTAGTCATGGAAATTCCAGATGTGCACCTGTTGGTCTTGTTCAAACAGATGCTCCCCCCCTCCCCCTTTCTCTCCCTCTTAATTTTTCTCTCTTCTTCTTTTTCTTCCTCAGGGAGAATCACCCTAAAATCAATACCTTATTTTAAATGAAAGTGGAAGATATCATAATAGGAACTCAGTGATAGTTGTTTAAAAACATATGTGCATTGTTTCCCCAACAAATAAATAACAAGTGACAGAATTATAGATATACCGTCCGTGTGACTATTTGAAGTAAATTTAGTCTCGAAATGTATGCCAAGGAGTTCAGCAGATGTGCACTCATTTCAGCATAGGATTAACTGAAAATAATGTTCAGTCTTTTCCTTGGTATACAATATACTAGAATCAGTAAAATAGAAGCTACTACCATTGGGAAATTTTGTGACTTAGCTAAGGGAACCATAGTATTCCCAAGGAAATGCTTAAATATTATGAAGTAGTAGACACAGCAGGTTCCTGGTTTTTATCTTATGTGAATGACAGAAAGCAATGTGTATTCCTGGTTTTTATCTTATGTGAATGACAGAAAGCAATGTGTATCTGTTGCCTGTCAGTCACTTAACAATAGGCATTCAGAATTAGAACCAATCAGACATGGTGTACTGTAAGGTTCAAGTTTGGGTCCTCTGTTGTTTCTGATCTACCAGTACATAAACAATCCTTCATTTGCAGTTTCAAAAAGTACAAATTTTATTATTTTCTGTAGATGATATAAGTGTAGAAATAAGAGGTAATATCAATTTCCTAAGTGAAAAGGCAGCTGTTGAAAGATTAGAAAACGTCATCAGTTGTTTTAACACAAATGCAATGCAATGTAATGATATTTGTGCTATGTTGAGTACATTCAGTTCAGTACATCTCATATAACTCTACAAGCTACAGAAATAGTCTACTGAAACAATGAAGTACAAGAAATAGAAAGTGTTCACTGTTTTGGATCACAACTTTAATTGGAGGACTGTGGCCTGGAATTATTTTAGTGCATTAGTTCGGCTATGTTTCAATTCCTACTGCCATACGTAATTTAAAAATGAAGAAACTAGTTTTTTCTGCACATTTTCATTCAATAATGAGTTATGGGATCATTTTATGGGGATGCTCTACTTATATGAGCAATATTATTTTCAGATGATGGTAGTGTGTTATAAGAATTATGTATGGTGTTATCAGTGCTCCTTCAATAAGGCTGCTTTTATTTTTATATACATCATTTCCTTCTCTGATTATGACACAGTTTACATCACTTTTTACTGCAGTTTCACGGTTTTTGAGCACTTCCTGTAATCGAGCTCCAGGCTTTCAAATTCTATTCACTTTATATTCTGACTTAATATCAGATAAGACTGTGGCTAGTCCCCTACCATGACTCATTGATAGTACGTATGTTTCTTCTTTCTTATTCACTGTCTGGTTTTCTGCACTGCATTTAATTTCATCATTTGTTGCACTAATACAATTTTTACTTCTAATAGTACTGTACATGGTGGTAATGAGTTTCCATTGGCAGTTTTTTGGTCAATAGATTTTTCTGAGCAGTTTCCTCTGACACTGAATTTTTTTTCGACTTTTTTGGGCTGCCTGCACTTCGAACCCTGTACTCGCTCATTAGTGGAACACGAAAAACGTTTGTTCTTAACACAGGATGAGAGAATTTCTTACGCCTAATATATATAGTACACATTCTTGTTTGCAGCTTTGCATCTCTGTGGGAATGTCCACAACTGCATCAAATTTTTCAACATACTGTCTGGCTTTACTCAACTTGTTTTGCAGCCCTTCCCCCACAATTACTTCAAGTCTGGTGTATTACTTTACTGTATCTTATATAGACCTATTCAGTTGTCTGTACAACCTTTAGGGCCTACTGCTTGTTAAATCTGGAGCAGTAAAAATACAATACAATACAGCACAATGAAACTGGTGGTATGCTAAGTGAACAGATGTGCTAAATAAAACATACCGGTAGTTCATAATGTGTTGTAAGAAAGACATGAACGCTTTGTCCCTTAGAAAGCAGTTTCTATTAGAAGTATATATAATTCCTAGCAGTTGTGTTCATAATGACAACAGATGGGACCCTGTCCCATTGTTTGTTTTTCTGTCTAAAAAATTTTTTTTCGCCAAATTACATACAGTGTGCCACCTATAACCCACTTTGTAACCTTTTCCAGAAAGTTTGGATACTCACTACAACCTCCCAATATGTTTTCTACATGATAGTCATAGTGGACAAATTGGTGCACAGTGAAACTAAGAAATACACTATAATTACAACACAAGAACATAAGCTGACCAGCTTGTGCGCTGCTGAAACTAAGTGTTGTCCAGTGCATACAACAATATCATGTGACCATTCATGAAATTTTATGTCATAACAATGTGTTATTCATAAATGATTGTTGTCAAGATAGGACTATTACACTGACGTGACAAAAGTCAGTGGATAGCAGTACACATGTCCAGAGGGTAGTAGTATTGCATACACAAAGTACGATCTGTTGTAGAATTTTAGAACATGTTTTTTGCTCGAGTATCATGTCGTTTTTGGAAACCCAGAATCTACTATGTAGGAATCAACATGGATTCCGGAAACAGCGATCGTGTGAGACCCAACTCGCTTTATTTGTTCATGAGACCCAGAAAATATTAGATACAGGCTCCCAGGTAGATGCTATTTTTCTTGACTTCCGGAAGGCGTTCGATACAGTTCTGCACTGTCGCCTGATAAACAAAGTAAGAGCCTACGGAATATCAGACCAGCTGTGTGGCTGGATTGAAGAGTTTTTAGCAAACAGAACACAGCATGTTGTTATCAATGGAGAGACGTCTACAGACGTTAAAGTAACCTCTGGCGTGCCACAGGGGAGTGTTATGGGACCATTGCTTTTCACAATATATATAAATGACCTAGTAGATAGTGTCGGAAGTTCCATGCGGCTTTTCGCGGATGATGCTGTAGTATACAGAGAAGTTGCAGCATTAGAAAATTGTAGCGAAATGCAGGAAGATCTGCAGCGGATAGGCACTTGGTGCAGGGAGTGGCAACTGACCCTTAACATAGACAAATGTAATGTATTGCGAATACATAGAAAGAAGGATCCTTTATTGTATGATTATATGATAGCGGAACAAACACTGGTAACAGTTACTTCAGTAAAATATCTGGGAGTATGCGTGCAGAACGATTTGAAGTGGAATGATCATATAAAATTAATTGTTGGTAAGGCGGGTACCAGGTTGAGATTCATTGGGAGAGTGCTTAGAAAATGTAGTCCATCAACAAAGGAGGGGGCTTACAAAACACTCGTTCGACCTATACTTGAGTATTGCTCATCAGTGTGGGATCCGTACCATATCGGTCTGACGGAGGAGATAGAGAAGATCCAAAGAAGAGTGGCGCGTTTCGTCACAGGGTTATTTGGTAACCGTGATAGGGTTACGGAGATGTTTAATAAACTCAAGTGGCAGACTGTGCAAGAGAGGCGCTCTGCATCGCGGTGTAGCTTGCTGTCCAGGTTTCGAGAGGGTGCGTTTCTGGATGAGGTATCGAATATATTGCTTCCCCCTACTTATACCTCCCGAGGAGATCACGAATGTAAAATTAGAGAGATTAGAGCGTGCACGGAGGCTTTCAGACAGTCGTTCTTCCCGCGAACCATACGCGACTGGAACAGGAAAGGGAGGTAATGACAGTGGCACGTAAAGTGCCCTCCGCCACACACCGTTGGGTGGCTTGCGGAGTATAAATGTAGATGTAGATGTAAAAGGGCAGTGCACTGGCTAAGCTGTCATTTGTACTACGCTAATTGATGTGAAAATGTTTCTGATGTGATTATGATCACACAACAGAAATTAACAGGCTTTTAACGTGGAATGGTGGTTGGAGCTAGAAGCGTTGGACATTCCATTTTGTAAATCGTTATATAATCCAACATTCCGAGATCCACAGTGTCACGAGTGTGCTGACAATACCAAATTTCAGGCAACCCCTCTCACCATGGACAACGCAGTGGCCGATGGCATCCACTTAATGACTGAGGGCAGTGACGTTTGCGTAGGGTTGTCAGTGCTAACAGATGAGCAACACTATGTGAAATAACAACAGTAATCAATGTATGATGTATAAAGAACATATTCATTGGGACAGTGTGGTGAAATATGGCATTAGTGGGCTATGGCAGCCAATTAGATCCTAGAAGTCTGGAAGACCATGGCCTGGTCCGATGATTCCCGATATCAGCCGGCAAGAGCTGACAGTAGCGTTTGAATGTGGTGCAGACCCCATGAAGCCATGGATCCAAGTTGTCAAGTGCTGTGCAAGTTGGTGATGGTTCCATAATGGTGTGGTCTGTGCTTGCATGGAACAGACTGGGTTCTCTGGTCCAACTAAACCAACCATTGACTGATAATGCCTAAGTGTAGCTAGTTCGAGACCATTTGCAGCCATTCATGGACTTTATATTCCCAAACAATGATGGAATTTTTGTGGGTGACAATGCACCATGTTACTGGGCCAAATTTTTTTGCGATTGGTTTGAAGAGCATTCTGGACAATTCAGGTGAATGATTTGACCACCCAGATGACATGAATCCCATTGAATTTTTATAGGATACAGTCAAGAGATCAGTTCGTGCACAAAATCCTGCATTGGCAACACTTTCGCAAATATGGACAGCTGTAGTGGCAGCATGGCTCAGTATTTCTGCAGGGGACTTCCAATGACTTGTTGAGGCTATCCCATGTCAAGTTGCTGCACTACACCAGGCCAAAGGAAGTCTGGTATAATATTAGGTAGTATCTCATGACTTTTGTCACCTCAGTATATGTTGTTGAAGAGCAACATGGCTGCTGTATCTCATGGTGTTTTTATGCAATATATTTCCAAGATTCTCTCTGGGCAGGCAATTAAAAAATTAAGCGCTAAAACATGTGCAATAGAGGTATTACAAGAAACATTATCAGACTTAAATTTAATACATGTTGCCTCTCGTATGGTGTAATGCCATTCTGTGCAAAACTTAAACTACATAGTGTTTCAACTGTTGCTCCCGAGATCAAACATTGTTTTTAAATAGCTTTGTCCTTTGAGGACGGCCCAGTGGTCGAAATGCGTAAGAAATGATTGAAACATTATTTGTAGTCAAAACAGAAGAATTGTATTATACAAGCTCTGTCACCGCAACATCTTACATGAGTCAGTGTTATGTGAGTTTTATCCCCTGGTAAAGAAAATTTTCTACCGTTATTACTCAGACCCCGTCCCGCCAAATTTGTAAATTTAGTGAGAGAAGAAAGACTCAGAACACACCTGCCTGCTTCCTTAATCCCAATTTTCTCATTGTTACGACATTCACATGAAATATGAGCACCAACTAAGAGAGACTGGGAAGCAGATGGAGATGATCCAAGTCATTTGCCTTTTACGTTATTCACAGTTTGGATAGGATAGTGAGACACGAAAGACAGGTGTGGCTAGACATGTGGTGGTTTGACAGGTGACCCAGCTCGATGCATCAGGAGTGCCAACACAGATGCGCGTAGTCCGTAAGGAGTTAGCATGTGGAGCTGTCTGTCTGAGCAGCAGACCATACATCAACCCCTGCTACTGGAACAGTATATGAGTGCCATGAAATGACCCAGCTGTCATAAGGGCACCAAGTAACCTGAGGGGTTATTGTCGACATCTACACTATATTCTGCAAGCACCCTCATCATGTTTGGTGGAGGGTACTTCGTGTACCAGTGACACTTCCCTCTTTTTCTCTTGCAGTTACAAATGGTTCGTAGGAAGAACATTTGCTGGTTAGCCTCCATGTTGGCTCAAATCTTTCTGATTTTATCTTCATGGTCTTTTCATGAGCTAAACGTAGGAGGAAGCACTATATTGGTTGACTCTTCAAGGAACATGCACTTTTGGAATTTTAACAGTAAACTACACTGTGATCCAAAATTACTCTCTCGCAGTCCCTGTGACTGTTGGCTGAGCATCTCTGACACTTTCAAGCTTACTAAATGAACGTGTAACTAAATTATCTGCTTTTCTTTGGATCTTTTCTGTTTCCTCTATTAGTCCTGTTTGTCACACATCTTAGACTAATGACAATGCGTGTTCTTTGCAGTGGTTTGCAAAGTACAGATATAGATGTTTAGATTAATTCAAGTGTTGGTCAAACGAGTGTTTTGTAAGTCATCTTCTTTATCGATGGACTACATTTCCTAAGAATTCCTCTAATGGGTCTGTCTGGCATCTGCCGTACCCAAGAGTAGCTGTATGCAGCAGTTCTACTTCAGATTGCTCCCTACGCATATCGCTTTCCAGTGATTGTTCTGCATTTGTGTAATCATACAATAATGGGTCTTTCTATGTATTCGCAATATGTTACATTTGTTTATGTACGAGGCCTAGCGCCGATCCTCTGCAGTTCCTCCTGCAATTTTGCTACAGTTTTCTAGCTTTATGACTTCTCTGTCTATAACAACATCATCCACGATCAACCTAACAGAACTCCCGACGTTATCTTCTAGGTCGTTTATATATACTGTGAGAAGTAATGGTCCTAAAACACTTCCTTGCGTTGCGTCCAAAGTTACTTTTATGTCTGTAGATTTCTCGTCAGTGAGAATGACATGATGTGTTCTGTTTCCTAGAAACTTGTCACTACAGTCACGCAATTGCTGTGATATTCCGTATGATCATATTTTGTTCACTAAGCGGCATTACGGAATTCTGTCAAACGCCTTCAGGAAGTCAAGGAACACGGCATCACTTGTGCGCCTCCATCTACTACTTTCTGGGTCTCGTGGACGAACAGAGCGAGCTGGGTTTCACATTATAGCTGTTTCATTCCTACAGACAGGAGATTGTCGGTCTCCAGAGATGTCATAATACGCGAGCATAAATTCTACAACAGACCGGCGTCAGAGATATAGGCCTATGGTTCTGTGTATTTGTTCGACGACCTTTCTTGAAAACGGGAGTGACTTGTGTTTTTTTTTTTTTTTTATTTCAATCATTAGGAACGCTTTGTTTCTCCAAAGACCTACGGTAGACTGCTAGAAGAGGGCAAGTTCGTTTGCATACTCTATGTAGAATCGAATTGGTATTCCTTTAGATCCATTGGTCTTTCTTCTGTTTAGTAATTCCAGTAGACTTTCTATCGCATGGTCACTTATTTCGACATCTGTCATTTTGTGCCACGATTTAAAGAAGGAACTACAGTGCTCTTTCCCTCTGTGAAACAATTTTAGAAAAAGTCATTTCCGCCTTTTCTGTGTCATCCTCCGTTTCATTCTCATTACGCTCACACACAAACACACACACACACAAACACACAAGCTTTCATAATCGGATCTACTAGTGAATCCTCTATAACTAGAGTTTGCTAGATGCAGTAGTATTCAGTTCAGTGAAAGTGTTTTCAAACTATAGCACACAATCCGATGTACAAATATGTACTTCGACGTAGAATAATTTTTCTAGTTATAATATATGGCACAATAACTAAGAACTCTGTCACTAATATTACAAAACATACTAACCAGTAAAGTACTTGGGCTCGAACAAACAGATCTGTATGAACGTTTGGTTACAGGACCATTATGTTCCTCTGAATGTGCTGGTGGGTGTCGTTTTTCTGCAAAACTCTGCAGTCATGCTCTAGATATCACTGTAGATGTAATTGTAGACGCCATACGCAATGCAGCAATCTTAACTATAAATGTAAATGCGGAATGTCATTAAAATGCTCCGAGCAATACGAATGACTACAAAACGCACAGTGAAGAAATGCAAGTTGATCGCATGGCGTATTTGCATATTCTATATCAGTGTTGAACGCCACGTCAATGACACTTTTGAAGTTGTTGGATGATTCACCAATATCGTAGCCAGCGTTCTGCCACACGTAACGAAACATTGGTCTGTACACTCCCGCAGATAACTGATTGTAAATGACAGAATGCATATTCATGATAAAGAACCTGTCGAGCAATTTCGGCTGCATATTACTGGAGCGTAGTTTAATGAAGTGTTTTATTCTCTCGGCATATATTTTATATTGCCTGAAGAAATACACATCCAGAGGTTGTGCATATTTTGTAGTTTTAGGCGGAATGATTTTTAAATCTACATGTTTTCCACCAGGTGCTTCCAGTAGTACTCGTTCATCCTTATGTCCAGACCAGGAGTCACAAAGTACTAATGACTTTCTCGACAAATGTGGATTCAAAACTGACAGAAAAAACGTCTTCAGATGTTGTTTCGTCATCTTCCCATCACACTTGCATCGACGACGACATTTGGAGGGCCCCGCGTTTCTATTTCCCTTGACACGCGGGGTCCAAACTTTCCACTGGATTCGTGGAATCGTCCATTGATATAGCAACATCGCTCGTGTAACTACACAGCTGGCCACCGTAAATGCAACACCCTGAAGGAAGCATCCGAATCAAGTGAAATTTACACCGTGGGTTTGCAGTGATGAGATATGCAACTGATTAGAATTTCAGCGCAGACGCACATCATGCGCGCCTGTGGCGCCACCTCATAGCGCCATTTAAGGCTTGGCGATTTCGACGAGTGTATGTTCGGCACGTGTGTTTACCTTGTGGTTGTTTCACAAGACGATCAGTTATGCCTCGTAGACAACAGCGAACATCGTTTGATCAAGTATCCGAGTTCGACAGATGAAGGATAGTGGCTTACCGAGATTGTGGATTATCATACAGAGAAATCGCTAGTCATGTTGGACGAAACCAAACAACTGTAATGCGGATATGTGACCGTTGGGTGCAGGAGGGTACGACGGACCGACGTGGTCGATCGCATTCACCTCGGTGCACCACTGCACGTGCTGATGGGCAAACTGTGCGCATGGCAGTGACGGATCGCTCAGTGACATCCCGAACCATAGTACAGCACATTGCGTCTGTAACGCATCATCCAGTGTCTGCGTGTACCATTCAACGCCGTTTACAGCAGAGTGGTCTGTCCGCAAGACGTCCATTGCTTCGTCTACCATTGACGCAGAACCACAGACGTCTCCGTCGCCAATGGTGTGATGACAGACGGATGTGGACGGCAGAATGGAATGACGTCTTTACTGACGAGGCACGCTTCTGTCTGCAGCACCACGATGGTCGAATTCCAGTGTGGAGACACCGTGGAGAGAGGATGCTGGACAGCTGCATTATGCACCGCCACACTGGTCTTGCACCGGGTATTATGGTATGGGGCGGTATTGGATATTACTCTCGCACGCCTCTAGTACGCATTGCCGGTACTTTAAATAGTCGGCGCTACATATCCGAGGTGCTGGAGCCAGTTGTCCTTCCTTACCTTCAAGGCTCGGCCACAGCCGTATTTCAACAGGATAATGCGCGACCACACGTGGCACGCATTGTCCAAAGGTTCTTCGTCAATAACCAGATTGAAGTGCTTCCCTGGCCGGCTCGCTCTCCGGATCTTTCGCCGATAGAAAACATGTGGTCCATGGTTGCTCAACGAGTGACCCAGATTACATCCCTAGCTGCCACACCAGATGATCTTTGGCAACGTGTGGAAGCTGCTTGGGCTGCTGTACCCCAGGAACACATCCAACGTCTCTTTGACTCAATGCCGAGACGTGTGGCAGCGGTGATCTCCAACAATGGCGGCTACTCTGGCTACTGATTCTGGCAGGAACCACATGTCACAGACGTCTGTAAACGTAATCATTTGATACTTGGTCAACATGTTATCTACAAAATAAATTTTGTTGTGCTACCTCTTGTCTTTCTTGGTGTTGCATTTACGGTGGCCAGCAGTGTATGTGTTGCACAGTTAACTGATTGCAACACCGCGACAGTGTTTCTCTCCCCTTTCGTGGATAGTGTTCTGTCACAAGAAAGTTCATAGTTGAACTGACTGATCACAGTTCCATACAGAACTAATATCGATGTTTTCTCTCGTGACATGCTCATTGACGTCAGCAACAAACGTTTGAGCTCTTTCAATCAGCTCTTCTTCGTCATCCTTATCTTTTTGTGCTTGGAGCATAGTGATACGGCGTGATGTTATCCTATACTCCTTTTTCAAATTAGTAATAAATCCTAGTGAAGCTGTAAAGTTTGTACACCCGAGATTTCTGGCTACGTCCAATGCCCAATGTTGTAAATGCCAATAATGAACGGTGGAACCGCATTCTCGCGCTTCATCGAATTTCGCCATTACACGCTCCTTGATGGTCTTGAACAGCAGTGTACGATTTCCTTTGAAAACTGTATTTCCTTCTCTTTTCTTTGCCACGTAATCCAGTATGTTTTTAATATTGCTTTTAGACTTCAGTTTAGGATATCTTTTCATAAGCTTGTCGTATGTGTCGAAACCTCTTACGTAATAATCATCGTACATGTTCTCGAGTGTGTTGTCATCACACGCCGTGATGATACTTGCAACTTTAACCTTCTTCTTAGGAGACGGTTGGTATTCACTGTCACTGCTTCCATCGCCTCTTCCCGCACTTGCCGCAGCACTACCGTTTGCAATGAGTTGTTCGTCATTATCATCCCTATCATCATCATTATGTGTTAGTGTAAAAACAGTATCTGTTTCTAACTTATGCTCATATTTCTGCGCTATAATAGACACCAGAAAACATGCGAATGATTCGTCTTCTACACCAATACCATCTTCGCGAAGAAGGGTTCTTCGTAACTTCTTCTCAACCAATCGCAATACATTAGCAGGATTGATTATCAATCGCCGACCCATCTGACGCTTCAATACACAAATAATGTCACAAAACGCAACTTCAGAGGCACGCTGCACCGTCCCTACTGGTCCCGACTGGCGTACCGGCAGGTCAGAGTGCAATGCGGCATGGCATACGCAGTGCCTCTAACGGACGACTGCAGAGTTTTGCAGATGCGGGAGTATCAATAGTGCAATAAGAGACCTTTACATTATTTCTCACACTATTTTGGTGTATTTGTGTTTGTTCGAGCCCAAGTACTTTCCTGATCAGTGGCAAGAAGCAACACAGTTCAATGCAGCAATACATACACATTGCGTGAAAAGATGTAATAAAGTTGAATAACATTACTGTCAAAAGCTGCTAAATGGAGGTCCCCATAAACCCATTGGATTATACAGCTTATACAGCTGTGTCACAGCCAGCCACAGGTTTCAAGTCCGTCATTACATTGCTAGCTGTGAGACGGACCGAGCAGCTATAGCGCCTCCTTAGTGTTTCTTCTTCGCTGTTACTAGATGGCATGAATGTAATATACCATTGGAAAGTTGAGAAATCGGTCTGTTTGGTGGTGAGTACCACACACGATTTCTTTCGATATTTTACGAGTTTTAAGCAAACACTTTCAGGTTTTGTTTGGTTTATTCTCCCCAATCCCATCAAGGAAACACCCCCCAGAAGTTGTGCAGTGTGTAAAGCAAGGAAGAAGAAAAGTGATACACGATATGAATGTGAGAAACTCTAGTGGCGTTGAACATGCCTGCATTTTTTGGGTATATCACACCAACAAAAACTTCTAAAACAGTGTTATCTTCATTCCTCAACAATTCAATAAATAGTGAGGATAGATTTATAAAGAACTGTAATCAAAAATATATATAACTTTGAGGAAAGTTTGTAAGACAACATATGATGATTTTCGTAAATTTAAATAGTAAATGTATGGTCAACTGTGGGAAAAATATTAGTAAGTCACTGGGTGAAATGGGAGAAAGATGAAGAATGGATGTGAACTAAAATAAAGTAGGATATGAGAAATATACTTAAAATGCACTTAAACTGGGCAGTTCACATTCGTATTCGTAGGCAGGAACAAATGTCAACAGAACACTATGCAGCAAAACCAATTTCTGTTTTATATGAAACGAAAACAAATATGGAATTATTTACTCCAACAATCAATACAGATGCAAGCAAAAATCGAGCAGAATACAATCAGCTTATTCACAGTGCAGTTCAAAGAGTGCAATACACACGGGAAGTCATATATCAGGAACACAATGCGATGAAACCCACTTCTGTTTACTGCGAAACGAAATCAAATACGGAAGACATTAAAACACTCGATAAGAAAGCGAGATGATGTACTGATAATTTTGCAGTGCTCCAAATGTCATGGCAGAGAATCGAGGTCATGTTACCGGAAGTCCCCCTAATGTGAATTTCAACCCCCCCCCCTCCCACTACACACACATCGCTCTGCTGAGACTACCAGACACTGACTATGCGAGAACTGTCTCCAGTGTTCACGATATCCAAATTGAATCACATAACTGTAGTGCTTATGACGGGGCAAAACTGCACTAGAATGTTGGCTCCCACAAAGATAATGCACTAAGACTTATACAAAAAACCTTAAGATAGTAAACACTAGTCTAGAAAGTAAAATACAAAGGTACAATTCACTTTTTCGAAGAAATACGTGGGAACAAAAATTAAACTATGCACTGTGAATAAAACAAACTAATATCGCTCCAGGTGCGTCTGTGGAAGGGGTGCCGCAAAAATGCGTGAAAGGACCAGAGCTGTCACGACGGTCCCACGTGGCACGCACACATGCGAGTCAGCAGAAGAAGCAACGGCTGTGCGAACTGAGCTGTCGTATAGTACAGACGCGAATTTCGAGATTCTGTAATTTCAGTCCGCGGATCAGGAGGGTCGAGCTTAACGCGAGCTCCCCACAGACTCATACGGATCTTTGTTTTTCATTCTCCCTTTGCTTCATCATGTCTGCGAAACACACAGCACCCCCACGATCACGAGAAAAAGATTCGTTTTGTTCCGGACATGCTTCCACTGTTCTCCTGCCCTCACACAACCAGACGACACGCTCGTCACCGAGGAGGGTACACCGTCTGGGGTCGGTGTTCGAGCGGAACTGTTATGCAAAGACAATTATCGCGATCGACGGTTAATGGACATTGCGAATCAATTTCATTTTTGTCACTTGTTCATTTACTCATTTGACAAAATAATTTTCGGAAAGTGTACTTATCAATTTCCTGTTACCACACCGTCGAACAAAGTGCGTGGGTGTCAGTAAAGTCGGATCACTCTACAACTGACATGTAAGCGGCGATACCCACACGTTCCCGCTTCACTGGTGACCCCAACACGATCGCTACGCTAAATACGCGGTGATGAACTTTCATCAGTGGAGTGATGCAGAACCACAAGTGATCTAACGCTTTCGTCCTCGCGTATGAAGAGTGAGTTCACGAACAAAACTTCGTGAACTAGGCGCTAAAGCAAGGTGACAGCTTTGGAAGAACTGCAAAAGACAATAGACAGTGTACAACAGACAATACTTGAGCTGCTAGTGCGCAACCAGAGACTGGAGAACAAGTTTACGGGAGTGGCAGAAAGCACAGGATGTGTGTTTTGGTTAGGCTGCCCTCCATTTGGCGCCGTGGCCCAATCATGTGGTTCAGCCAAGTGGAGGCAGTTTTCATGAGCAACATCACCTGTGACCTCGCCAAATTTGGACATGTCATGAGCCAGCTAGATCAAGACTATGCAGCCAAAGTGTGGGATATCACCACCACGCCGACATAGTCTTCATATAAGTGACTAACAGAGGAGTTAATAAGGTGAATTGCATCACTGCGGGAACAACAGGTGAATCAGTTGCTGCGACAACAGGAGAGATTAGATTAGATTAGATTAATACTAGTTCCATGGATCATGAATACGATATTTTGTAATGATGTGGAACGAGTCAAATTTTCCAATACATGATAATAATTAAGTTAATTTAACAACATAATTAAGTTAATATAACAACTTTTTTATTTTTTGTTTTTTTTTTAATTTTTTTAATAATTTTTTTGTTTGGTTTTTTTTCTTTTTTTCTTAATTTATATCTAAAAATTCCTCTATGGAGTAGAAGGAGTTGTCATTCAGAAATTCTTTTAATTTCTTCTTAAATACTTGTTGGTTATCTGTCAGACTTTTGATACTATTTGGTAAGTGACCAAAGACTTTAGTGGCAGTATAATTCACCCCTTTCTGTGCCAAAATTAGATTTAATATTGAATAGTGAAGATCATTCTTTCTCCTAGTATTGTAGTTATGCACACTACTATTACTTTTCAATTGGGTTTGGTTGTTAATAACAAATTTCATAAGAGAGTATATATACTGAGAAGCTACTGTGAATATCTCTAGATCCTTAAATAAATGTCTGCAGGATGATCTTGGGTGGACTCCAGCTATTATTCTGACTACACGCTTTTGTGCAATAAATATTTTATTCCTCAGTGATGAATTACCTCAAAATATGATGCCATATGCAAGCAATGAGTGAAAATAGACGTAGTAAGCTAATTTACTAAGATGTTTATCACCAAAATTTGTAATGACCCTTATTGCATAAGTAGCTGAACTCAAACGTTTCAGCAGATCATCAATGTGTTTCTTCCAATTTAATCTCACATCAATGGACACACCTAAAAATTTTCAATATTCTACCTTAGCTATATGCTTCTGATTAAGGTCTATATTTATTAATGGCGTCATACCATTTACTGTACGGAAGTGTATCTACTGTGTCTTATCAAAATTCAGTGAGAGTCCGTTTACAAGGAACCACTTAGTAATTTTCTGAAAGACATTATTGACAATTTCATCAGTTAATTCTTGTTTGTCAGGTGTGATTACTATACCTGTATCATCAGCAAAGAGAACTAACTTTGCCTCTTCATGAATATAGAATGGCAAGTTATTAATATATATTAAGAACAACAACAGACCCAAGACTGACCCTTGTGGAACCCCATTCTTGATAGTTTCCCAGTTTGAGGAATGTGCTGATCTTTGCATATTATGAGAACTGCTTATTTCAATGTGCAATGACAGGAGGCCATCGCAGTTCCTGCGCCATTTTCAGAGCCCCGCACAGTCCGACATGGTCCTAGACTTGCTATTGCGTGCTGTCTGGATGCGCAGCCTTCCAGCACAAGTGCAAGCAGCCATTGCTGCACAAACAGAAATGCAGCTGGACACTGTCATGGACTTGGCTGATAGGGTGTGTGACGCACCGGCAACAACACCCAATACCACCGCCGTGGCAGCCTACAATGCTGTCGCCGTGCCTGCAAATTTGGCTTTGTTGTGATATGTGTCTCCCATAGTTACCAGTACAGATGCCAACCTGCCCTACCTAGTTCGAGACCTGGCCGCAAAGGTGGCAGTACACAGGTCGACCAGTTGGCACACTCACAAACAGAGAGCAGCAGTCCCCATAGTGGCACAGATTTCGATACCACCGATGTGGCTCCCACCACCATCAGCGTGTTACCAGCCATTCTGGTGGTAAGCCGACAACATTAGAGCATCAGCTGAGTGGGCACTGCTGGTATCATTCCTGCTTTAGCTATAAAGCGACAAAGTGTCGGCCTCTCTGCTTGCACCCAAATGCCAGCTGCAAATGGGCCTAGGTTCACCCAGCTGCAGTGCAATATCCAGGCATCTCCTCAAAATGGAATGGCCTAGCAGCGTGAAGTACCTCATCTGCATGGGTTCCAATCTGTCTCTTTCCCCTTGATTTATGCTAAGAGCTTGCTGGAAGGCCTAGACAATCGCTTATGGTGGCAAACAACTCAACAATAAAAATGTACAGCACTTGTCACAGAAATTTGGATCCTGGACTGTGTCGCACCTTTCCTTGTAAGTTTGTTGTGGCTGATGTCAACAAACCAATCCGGGGTGCGAATTTCCTTGGTCACAACAACATATTAGCTGACATTACAAGTGCCCTTCTGATTTGACAACAAATTTGAAAATAGAGTTACAGTAACAGCTGGCTGCCTCGTTCAGTGTTAAACTAGTGAAGTTCCCCAGACCATATGCAGATATACTGGACAAATTTCCAGAGCGCACTTGTCTGCCTTGTGCACTGAGGCATGTTGAACATTCAGCAGTCCACCACATTATGACTACATGTGGACCACCAACCTCATGCTGTCCACATCAACTTGCACCCGAGTGACTTGCTGTAGTAAAGGCTGAGTTCGAGGCCGTGTTGTGACAGTGCATTGTTCGTCCACCATGTAGCCAATGGTCCTCTGCCTTGCAATTTGTGCCAAAGATAGATAATTTTTGGTGCCCATGAGGAGATTGGTTGGTTGGTTGGTTTTGGGGAAGGAGACCAGACAGCGAGGTCATCGGTCTCATTGGATTAGGGAAGGACGGGGAAGGAAGTCGGCCGTGCCATGCCCATGAGGAGACTACCTACCTTAAATGCACAAACGGTGCCAGACCGATACCTCAAACCACGCCTATAGAAATGTAGCCACGCCTTGGTGGGCTCTGTTATACTTAGCAAAATTAACTGCACGAAGGTGTTCATGCAGATCCCTGTGGTACCTGAAGACATTCAGAAAACAGTAATTATAATGCCCTTCATTCTTTTTGAAAGCTTATACTTGTCATTCGGTCTACAGAATATTGCCCAGACATAGCAGCATTTACTGGATGGCATTTTACGAGGCATATTTGTGGTATTTTATGTACCTCACTGATATCCTCATCTATTCAAAGTCATCTGAATGCCATCACTGCCACATAACGACCATCTTTCAGTGGCTGAGCGAGGCCGGCATAGTCATTAATCCCTCAAAAATTATGTTTGGGGTCACACAAATTGAGTTTCAAGGGCATTTACTCAGAGCCACTACTGGGTAAGGTGCAGGGGATGTTGAACAAGGTGCACCCACAGACACACAAAGGCTTACGCCACTATCTTGACATGATAAATTTTTATCGGTGCCATCTGCCTAATGCCACCACATTGCTGGAACCTCTGACTGTGGTGCTACGTGGTCCTACCTTGAAGCCGGCCAGTGTGGCAGTACGGTTCTAGGCACTTCAGTCTGGAACTGCGTGACCGCTACGGTCGCAGGTTCAAATCCTACCTCGGGCATGGATGTATGTGATGTCCTTAGGTTAGTTAGGTTTAAGTAGTTCCAAGTTCTAGGGGACTGATGACCACAGATGTTAAGTCCCATAGTGCTCAGAGCCATTTGAACCATTTTTTCCTACCTTGAAGGGAGAGACCCTTGTTAACTGGTAGTATGCAATGGAGAGAGGATCTATTAACTCCAAACGAAGCCTTGCAGAAGTGACACTGCTCTCTCACCTGGTGCACGACGCTCAACTGGCTGTGGTCATGAATGCTAGCCAGACAGCTATAGGTGCAGTGCTTCAACAGCGCATTGGCAGCAGCTGGCAGATGCTCAGTTTCTTCTCATGGAAGCTTTCAGAGTGGTAACACACATGGAGTGCTAAGGATTGTGAGTTGCTTGCATTGTTCAAGGCAGTAAAATTCTGCCGCCTATCAGTAGAAGCTCATCCCTTTGTAATTTTCACCAACCACAAGCCCCTAACTCACGTATTTCAGTACAATAATACCACGTGTACGCCACACCAATACTGGCAGTTGGAGTACGTCTCACAGTTCTTCACGGACATCCTCCATTACCACAATAAAGAAAAATTTTAATGGAGCAAAAAATAGTACGTTCATAGTGAAAAATGCAACAGGAAATGACAGTGAAAGGAAGTTTGTTGACATTAATCAATAGCAGTTGAAACAGAAACAGCAGTATCTTTCATAAATATAATACAACAGTGAAAAATGACATTTCCTAACATTTATACAAACCTAGCAATGCACAGGAAGGAGTAAATTATCCACCTGTTGGCTCTCTTCCAAGATTTGTGTAGTGATCTTGAGGATGTTATGCGTATAAAATAATTTTGAAAACAAATTACTCTACACAGAGTATATGCAGAGTTTGTTCTACTGGACAAGTGAAGACTATGTTATGTATCTTAAACCCACTGCATCATTTAAGCACATTCCGTAAACTGACTTAGAGACAGTGGATGTCGTAAAGAGTTTGGTGTATCCACACAGTCTGTGTTACTGATGAGAATTAATTCGCCTTCATTACACAGAATAAATCCTATATTATTTGTATGTGGCAGTTTCTTCCTTTCCAATTTCTCTTTCACAGACTTTGTGTAATGGACCCTTTTTTACACAGATTGTCATTACTGATATCAGGATGTTTCATGTTGTTTCAGATGAAACAAGATCTGCCTTGGTGAAACTATGCCTAGAAGGAGTAAATGTTGATCCTCCTCTAGATACTAACAAAGTTGCTGACAGCCTTAAGGGCTACACAGGATCAGACATAAGTAATGTATGTAGGTAAGTAAAATACAATTTGTTGAAAATCAAAGTACACTAATAAGGCAGAACATTATGACCATCTTTCTTCCATTTAAATGAGGGAAGCTGATAACCAAAGCAACTTGACAAATATGATTTTCCAGTGAATATCACAGATGTGACATGGCTTGAAAAATGAAACAGTGCTGGAGGAGATAATGGTGCTTGAGAGCACACAATTCATGATTCATGATTGCTCATGTCTTTCTGCACCCATGTGTGTGCACTAATTTATCCATTGACACAAATACATATTATGTCATTCAGCATTACAGAATTCACCTTAGAAAATAGTGTAAGAGAAATGTGTTATCTTCTCTAATAAATCAGGCTTCTTGTTTCATTATGTTAAATGATGCACCAGAACATACTGGCATCTTGGAGATCACCTGAACAACACACACATCATGAGACATAAATAAATAGGCCAGTGATCACAATACCATGTTATGAGTGGCATCCATCTGTGTTTACCTCAGCATTACACAAGGCAATTAGTAATATCCCTGTTATGATCAAGTTTTTATGCCAGTGGTTGACTCACAGAAAATTACGTGAATGATCAGTATATTCTTGCTTATAAATGTAGACTGTCACTAATAAAATACTAAATAAAGTAGTTAAACATATTAGTAATAGTATTAACTGAAAGACTTTGAATATTCTGTACTACTGTCAGTCATGCTGCATGGCAGCTTATGTAACAGTGACCCAACTGCTAATGGTTGACACAGTAATTTCATTTCATAAATAACAACAGGTCACACTTATCTCTGTTACATAATAGACCATTATATGAATAAATCACTGCTCACTGTTATGAGTTAAGCTACTTCATGAAACCATCATTCTCTCATATATCGTATAACAAATTAGAGTTAATAAGTCCGACAGACAACAAGCAGCCTTGTTTAACTTTCAAAGAGGAAAAATTCTGCGCAGTATGAAGCATGAATTATGGATGCCAGTATGGAATCAGAGGACAATTGAGCCACAGGCTAAAATCCTACCTACATGACAGACAAGAGAAAATAATCTCAGATGGGATCAACATGTAGGTAAGAGGGCTGGAGTCCAAATGGGGAATGGTAAATTACGGAGCCCTACAAGACTCTGTCCTCAGTCACCTGCTATTTCTTATCCACAAGCATTGTGATACACTATAAAACATCCACAGATGTAGAGTTTAATGCCATATTATTACTTGCAGATGTTCTGAACTGGTTCACAGTAAATTCCCTGACAATAAACCTCATCAAAACCAATTATATTTACCTCCATTCTAATCAGGAAAGCCCATAAGAAATTAACACTGCACTTGAGAGCCATCAGATACAGTGGGCATATTGTTTGAAATAATTAGGCATACTAATGAATAACAGGTTTAACTGTGAACATCACATCCTTCAAATCTTGAAAAGGATAATCTCCCAACTCTGAGACATCAACGTCTCAAAATCTGCTTATTTTGGTTACTTCCAGTCGCTCATCTTGTGCGGCAGTTCACTGATACTGAAAAAAGTCTTTATCATCCAGAGAAAGATTGTGAGAGTGGTGTGTGGACTGCCTCTAAAAATTTCATGTCCTAATCTTTTGAAGCAAATAGAGATATTAATTACTACCTCTCATAATCTCTTTTTGATCGTGCCATTCATGCGTCACAATACTTCTCAATATGAAATAAATGAATGAGTACTGCCATCGCCATAACACAAGAAGGAAATGTGGCATACAATAAAACTTGAAGAATTTTCTCTAGTGCAAAAATGTGTAAAATGCACTAGCACAAAAATCTTGAACTCACCTCCAAGTCATATTAAATCCCTACAAGGCAGTAACTGAATGTTTAAAAGTAAGCTGGAGCAGTTTCATCTTGAAAAAGTTTCTGTTCTCTAGACAAATTCTTTAACAGACACAGGTAAGAGCATTTTCCATATCTACCTGTGTTTTGCTGTTTTATTGTCTCTTTCTTCTTTAATTAGATCTTATAAATCACATTGTGTCCTGTAAGTTATAAAGATGGTTACTGTATTTTATAAATCAAAGGCTGTGTTTAGGTAATATCTGAAATTTACATTTTAAACTCTGTATTGACATAAACATACAAAATGAGTTAACAGTTTCAAGTCATTCCACAAGCATGTGTGATCACACAATAATGGATAAATGGAATGTGTATCAGAATAAATAAATAAAAACACATTCCACTATTTCTCTGGCAATTTCAGTTTCTATCTACAGTGAAAGGAATTTTTCCTCATCACATAATAAGTATTCTCAATGGGTTACAACTTAGATGACATTGCAGGCCAATGGATAGAGATCATAGCTTTTCAACAAGCTGTGTGTTAAGTAAACATTGGATTTAAAATGGTGAAAAATTGCAGTGTATATCATGCAATGAAATAGCAATAAATGGTACAGTTGGACAGTTGTAATATATCACTGTCTATCTCACAGCCTCTAGTGAACACAATAAGTGATAACAAACAGTAACTGGTGTCACATCAGACTGTAGCACTTGATATTTCTGACACATGATGCTTATGAACCAGTACTAATTACCTGTTGTGCTTTGCAGTGACAATCATTGCTGTTGTCAGAATGGTATAGAAACTTGAAGCGGGCAAGATCAGAGAAAATAATGATTGCTCAGTTTAGTTGTACCAGACATTTGAGTATTGACTCAGATGCAAATTGATGCTGAGGATTCAAACACAAATGGCAGAAGGTCACCTATGTTGTGGTACTGAGTTATGGATTCTAATGTGTTATAGATTCCAGAGCTCAGTATAAAATGCATGAAATGTTACTAAAAAGACCACCCCACTTGATCCTGAAACAGTAAATTAAACCTTTGTGTAATTATTCATGTTTTGTGTGCTCTTCTCAGGGATGCTGCCCTTATGGCAATGAGGCATAAAATATGTGGCAGGAGTCCAGAAGAAATTAAGAAAATCAAGAAAGAAGATGTTGATCTACCAGTAACTATGCAGGATTTTGATGAAGCATTAACAAGATGTAAAAAAAGTGTATCAGCAGGAGACATTGCAAAATATGAAGTTTGGATGGAAGAATTTGGATCTTGCTAGAGACCTTGAAGTGATGATTATTTTTTATGAAGTGTAAAATGACATGTGATATAATTTTCTAGCATGTTCAGACTGAAATAAAGATTATCCATGTATGGTATTCTTAAACTAATCTTTCCCATACTCACTAACCATTATTACTGATTTGCTCATTTTTTGAAACAAAATATTTACTAATTGTGTCTGGACTATTTGTTAAGATTTACTGTGGTGTGTTCTATAGAATCGAACAAAGATATGAAAATTGTTTTGCCTCATTCTCATTAAGAAGAAAGAATTCTTATTGTAGCGTTTGGCTGTCAGCGTTAGTCCTATGTACTTTATATGGGCAGTTTTCTGGTATCAGAATGAGCCCAAGGAGCTTTAGAATGGATAATATATTTTTTCCTTATCCCTTTTCATACATTATTTTTTAACTTAATCATTTTTCATTGTTGCATATTCTAAACTTTTTTAAATTGTTGTTCCTAACCAACCTATGGTATACAATATAAGAGATATGGGATAAATGATATATTAGCATCATAAATACCAGAAATATTTATGTGAAATGGATGAGTACCCCAAAAACATGTAGTTTACATGTCTACATCTACATCTACATCTACATCTACATTTATACTCTGCAAGCCACCCAAAGGTGTGTGGCGGAGGGCATTTTACGTGCCACTGTCATTACCTCCCTTTCCTGTTCCAGTCTTGTTGAACTTCATGCATATATGTTAAGTTATTGAGCCAGCCATGCAGTTTGTATACAAATGCACTGTGCTAACACCCAAATCTGTACATAAATCAAAATGAACCAAATCCAAAGAAAACACATTAGGTTGGCTAATGATGGTGTCACACACTGCGTGGTGCCTAGTGGAGTACAAATGTAAATGACATACACATTACTAGGACCAAAATTGATAAAGTACAAGAAATTCTAGAACATATTAGCTTAAAAATATGTTGTAGAAAACTTAAGTAATGACCAGTACAATTGGTGATGCACCACAAATTTGTATAAAATACAAAGATAACAAAGTACACAAATTTAGGTACCTTGGGGAGATCATCAAAGAAAATTGAGTGAAAAAAGAAGCACTTTGGAAGTGAATGCAAGAACTCAACAAAGCACATCAGGCATAAAAGCAATCTAAAACACAAAGTCATCTCCTGAAAGACATCGATAAATTATTGTGAAACCATTTTGTATTGTCTCAGTCAGAACCAAATGGACGAGTCACAATATTTTTTTCCCATTATTTTGCACTTAGGAGAACTGTCCTACTTCCACAGTGATGTCAAAGGGGTGGGGGAAAACTGTGTAGCAAAATTTGGCTCTTTTGAGTTTCCCACCACCTTTTGATTTTCGCACCATTTTGCACTTATAGCAGTTTACCTATGTCAGAAGGATGGGGGAGGGGACAAAATCTGTCAGAGTTGCATGGCATCATTAACGATGATGTAGATGAGGGGGGAATCTAGCAAAAATGCAGACTATCCTGAAACTGGCCTAGCCCAACTACTGAAGAATTCATTAATCAGCAGTTGCGGGCATTATTGAGGAAAGTATCAATCCGGTGGAGCACCTGTGGTGATCATCCCCAAAAAAGAGTGTGTATGGATAGCTCAAAATCATATCAGTTTTGTTTTAGTTACAGATAACTCAGTAGTCGCATGATTACAGGTGCTTATCTGATCTCAAATGTAGCAGAAACTATGGATAATTTTGGATAGACTCCACCATGGACTTAAAGAGTGGTTATCACCAGCTAGAAGCAATACTGGAACACCAGCCAAAAATGCATTTATTGTTCCTATGGGTAACTACCAATACTGGTATATGCCATTTGGATTAAAGAATGTGGCAGCCACATTTCAGCATTTGCCACATGGATTTTAGCAAGGTTTGAAAGCAAGGAAGTGTACGGTACATTTGGATGACGTTGCTGACCTTGCTCAGGATATGGAAGAACAAGTGCTACTGTTAATGAAGGTGTCTGACAGTTGCGCACAGCACAAGATTCAAGATTCAAGATTCTTTATTAGCCATTGATCATGCAAGATGAAATAGGCTTCGTCAGTACATAAAATAATATTAATATTCCAGACACTATATATAAGGCATAGATATAATTAGCATATGAGTAACTTACAAATAACATAAACCTTAAGCAGGTGACTACAATGCTTAATACATATTCTTGTTTCAGATACATACAAAGGTACCAAAAATGAGTTACATTGTAGTAGCAAACACAGTAGTTACGTAACACATCATAACACTGGCAAATAAAGTAGTTACCTAACACAGTTGAAATACAAAGGTATTAGATATGAAATATTTTGTAACAGTATATATAGTAGTTAATTAAGTTAATTATGCAATTACAGGTTGATCTCTGTGCTACTCAGATCATAATATTCTTGCATAGAATAAAATGGATTGTCAGATAACCAATTGTACAAATTTTGTTTGAGAATTTTTGTGGGCATGTCCCGAGCAGATTGCGGTAGTTTGTTGAATATTTTTAAGGTATTCACTTTGTGTGAGTTACTACTTTTTGTTAGTCTGTGTCTTGGTATATCATAATCTGCCTTCCTTCTAGTGTTGTAGTTATGAATTTCTTCCCTGACAACACCTTCCATACCATTGCTTTTAATGTGTAACACACAGATATAAATATACAAGTTTACAATGGTCAACAGTCTTAGCCTTATAAAGAGAGGACGACAGTGCTCCGTGGGACCGACTTTACACATTATGCGCAGCATTCTTTTCTGCATCAACAAAATTTTGTTACTGTGAGAGCTGTGCCCCCATATGAGAAGGCCATATGTAATATGTGACTGGAAGAGTCCACAGTACATTGTTCTCAGAAAGTTCATGCTAATCATGTCCCTAAGTTTCCAAAGGAGATAGGAGACTCTTGAAAGCTTTTTGCAAACCTGATTTACGTGTTCTTCCCAATTAAGTTTGGAATCAATATGCATTCCTAATAGTTTTACAGTTTTGTTTTCTATGGTTTTGGGTAACCCTAAGAGAAGCTGTTGTGTTTTCTCTGAGTTACACAGTAATTTATTGGATGTGAACCAGTGGATGGCTGATTTGAGTGATTCCTGTGTGTTATTGTCCAAAGCTGAGATGTTCTGATGTGAGGTGAGGAGGGTTGTGTCATCTGCATAGCATATGGTAGTACTATTTATGTGATGAGGCAGGTCATTGATGGCTATGATGAAGAAGAAGGGTCCCAGAACTGAGCCCTGTGGTACACCAGTACTAACTGCTGCTACAGGGGAGTAATTATTTTTAACTGAGACAAACTGTCTTCTATTATGAAGATATGACTCTATTACTGCTAATGCTGGGTTACATACACCATAAAATTCTAGTTTTGCAACCAGGGTGCCAAAGGGAATGCAGTCAAAAGCTTTGCTCAGATCACACAAGACAAGTGACACCATATTCCGGTCTTCAAAGGCTGTTAATGTCTGGTCAACAATTTCCAGGATGGCCGCAGTGGTATTTCTGCCCTGTCGGAATCCGAACTGACTATTGCTCAAAAGGTTGTGTGTCTCAAAATAGCTACTTAATTGAGTGTACATAAGTGACTCAAATACTTTAGAAAATATTGGCACAATTGAGATTGGGCGATAACTTTTAGGAAGATGTTTGTCACCCTTTTTAAACACTGGAATAACTTTGGAAATTTTGAGGGAGTCGGGAAACACTCCTGACTGTAAACATTTATTAAATATGAATGCCAATGGTTTAGCGATCGAGTCTACAGTTTTTTTTACTATGTAATTGGAGAGCCAGTAGCAGTCCATACTTTTAGAATTTGAAAATTTTGTGACTGTTCTTTTAATCTGAGCAGGTGTGATACTATACCAGTTAAAGACATGATCTACTGGTGGAAGGGCATTAAGTAAATCGCTTGCAGATGTATCTGTTTTTTCTATCTTACTTTCAATTTCTTTAATTGAGCTAATGAAGTAGTCATTTAGTTCCCTTGGAGTGAGCTGAGTTTCATGTGTGTGACGTGTGGGATTTTCTTGTGCTACAATCTGCCATGCTGCCTTGCACTTGTTTGTTGCACCTTCTATGTACCCTTCATAAGCAGCCTTTTTTGTCTGTATCAGCTTAAGTTTGTAGAATTTTTTACATTTTTGGTATGCTGCATAAAAGGTGCCCTCCTGCTCTGATCTTTGTTTACATGCATTTTTATATGCTGTGTATAGTACGAGCATGTTTTTTCTTATCTGGACCAGTTCGTCTGTGTACCATTCCAGCTTTTTATTTTTATATGTTCCAGAAGAGTTGGTTTTAATTAGTGGTGAGCATGAATACCATAATTCTGTATAATTTTTAAGGAAGTTTTCAAAGGTAGTTTCAACATCAGACTTCTCAGATGAACACTTATAGACAAAGTCCCAACTTGCATCCTCTAGTATACGAATAAATGACATAATGTATTCTTCTTTTTGTCTTCTTACCCATGTCATATTGAGCACACTAGTGGAATTTGGTTGCTTACTAAAGAGATTGAGAAGCAATGGGTCGTGGTCTGCAAAGCACCCATTTGCAAGGCTAACAGTGTAGCTGCCACGGGGAAAATTCACAATAATATTGTCTATGCATGAATTTTTACGTGTTGGACACTGGATGGTACAGTACAGATTAAGGGACCTTAATAAATTAAGAAAAGTTCTTGAGGGCTCATTACTTGTGTTTACCATTTCTATATTAAGATCACCACATATGGCAATCTTTGTTTTATGCATTAGTATTTTTCTAACCAGTAGTTCAAATCTTTCAAAAAATGTATCAATGTTGCCATTGGGAGATCTGTATAGGCTTACAATTATTAGATTTTCATCAGTCATTTTTATACAACTAAATTCTGCATCTAACTCTGTACAGTAAGATGATACATCTATTTTTGTAAAGTTGAAATTATCTCTGATAAAGATCCCAGCCCCACCATTTCGCCTCTGCTTTCTGCACATTATGTCTGCAGTGACGTATCCTTGAGGTACAAACATATCTACCTCATTTGCAACTAACCAATGCTCACATACACATATTACATCAACATTCTTAATCTTACAGAAATGTTCCAATTCTAACATCTTATTTCTAATACAACAAATATTAACTTGAAGTAATGTCAGCATATTATCTCCCTTTTTGTTTATCTGGATACAGTTTGACTTTGAATCACAGTTTATATTTTTTACATTACCTACGAGTGGTGTGCTTGTCAGATTGTTGATCCCCATGTCTGTTATGGTGTGCTGTTGCTGATCTGGGGCCAACAAAAATCCTGACTTCTCGCAGGTGGTTGCCTCTTGTGAATTGGTCGGCTGCTGCTGGCTTCATTGTATACAAAATCCTGGTCCTTTAGCTGTTTCTTTCTTCTCTCTCCTCTCCCATATCTTGGCTGCAGGATCTCTGAAGGTGGTGCTTCTTCTTCAGCTGGTGGTGTCACAACTTCTTCTTCTGGAGGTGACAACACTGGTTCTTCTGCTGGTAATAACACTGATTTTTCCTTTATAGGGCAAAGTGGTGACTCTTCCTTTTCTTCCTTCACTGGCAGTGTTATGGGTGGATGTATCTGTTCTTGTGGTTTGTCAATTTTTTCTAATATTTCTTTACACAGAATTGTTTTACCAAAATTGTTTCTGTGCAACCCATGCTTTGTAAAATGATCTCTCTGAGAGCTTGTTGCATCAATAAATGTTACATTGGCGAAACTGCTACAGATCTTTCTAAATTTTCTATTTGTTCGAATAATTTCTTTATTTACGCATGAAGCTTCCATCAAGTCGTGTCTTTGTGGAATGCTTACAACATATACATCTGAATGTGTAATTTTCCCTAAGGTTTCACGTAGAGCCCTTGTTGCATTGACACTTTCGTTTCTATAAACGTCGTTACCTCCTCCAATAATGACACATTTCGAACCTTTTGTTACTGATGTTTCACAGTTTTTTAGCACTTCTCGTAGAGGAGCCCCAGGCTTGGTGGTTCCACTTACTTTTCGTTTATTTTGCATAGTGGCCATTTTACCTGCTAAGCCTCTTCCGTGGCTAGCTGAAAAAATGTAAACATCGCCCTTACTCTCACTTCGTGAACCATTTTGCGAAAATTTAGTGTTTTCTTCACTCTTCAGAGTATGCCCTAGAGACGTGTATTCATTTCTCTTATGTCCCTGGTTGTTCGTCTCTTCATAGGTGTCTAGCAGCTCATATTTATTCCTTGTTTTTAGTTCGAAACGATTTCCACTTTGTTTCACACGCCTGTTTATTTTAGGCCTAAGAAAAGGCTCGTTTTCCACTTTTTGTTTTTGTTTGAGATCACTAATCACTGTTTCCAAATTATGTATATACTCTTTAGCGTACAATAAATCCTGTTCTAATGTGGAAACAACGTTTTCTTCTCGCACAGTATCTTGTTTTGATAAGCACATCGATCGCAAACAACAGCCAATTACACCACAGTCACATTTTGCGCTTACCGCGGCAGAACTCGAGATGCATTTTGAATGAATCCATTTTTGACTCGCTGAACATAGTCTGAAACCATTAAAAAGTCTTTCACTGCATAAGATGCACTTTATATCGGCAGTATACATGTTTTTCACGGAGCCACTTACTAAAACTTCTATACGAGCCGCCATCTTGCCCAAGACTGAGTATTGAAACATGTGATTAATCATGAAGAGGTCTGGACTGATGCTAGTTGGTAAGGACCATGCAAGATTTTCTGCACTGTGTTCTGAGGAAGAGCTATAGTAGTTTTTGGTTTTATTGAATTGTTATAGAAAGTTCAATGTGAAATTTGCAGAGGTAGCATGGCCACTTACTCACCAACTGAGAAAAGGAATGATGTGTCATTGTACATCAGAGTGCAGGGATGCAGTCAGTAAATTAAAAGAATTGTTAAGATCTTGTACAGTGTTGATTTTTTCAAACTATGAATTTGTATTGTCATATGATGCAAGCAATAATTTGCTTAGCTGTTTATTGAGTTAGGAAGTGGACAGAGCAGAGCATGCAGTTGCCTATTCCTCACATTGATTGAATACATTGTAAAGAATTTACTCTAAAACAAAAAAGGAAATGCTTAAGCCTCATATGTGGCATAACATACTTTTGATGTTACTCACATTGTAGTATACTAAAAGTAATAACAGGTATGTGGTGTTGACACGGATATTAAGTTTGAAGGATCCATCAAGCAGATTGATGCACTGGATACTGAAGCTTAGCGAGTTCAATTTTGAGGTAATCCATGGACCAGACAGAACACAAGGGAATGCAGATGGCCTCAGTCTCAAGGTTTGTGTATTATGGTGAGTGGGTCACACAGCTGCAGAGTGATAGAAAGCACAAGATCCGATGAAGACTGCAAGTTATGCAGCTACAGTTCATTCAGCATGGTGGAGTGTTATGTAAGAAAAGAAAACAAGGACCCCCATCTTGTGATTCCAGCCACACTGTGGAAGGAAATGTTGAGACAGGTACATGATCATTTGTTAGCCAGCCATGGGGGTCGAAGAACCATGGAGCAGCATATAGCAAAACAATATTGGCAGTGGACACTTGAAGAAGATGTAAGACTGTACATGTATCATGTGCACAGTGGGTTGAATTAAGCCATCAGCATATTCCACTGCAAAGATTAACAGAGGCTAGTAAATCATTTGCAATGATTGATATGGAGATCTTAGGCTCTTCTAAGGTTTCTGAGAGTACAAGTCTGTCACACTGTGAGGTAGTATATGGCCAGAAAATGCCTTCACTATTTGAGGTAGTGAAGGCTAAAGTAGGGAGGAATGGAGAATAGGTATGGAATTCCACAAGAGCTTTACAGAAGGTATGGAATGAAGTGTGCAGGAACGGCTCTGCTAGGAGGGGCTAAGGCGGTGGGCGAATTTGTTGAAAGAATTTGTTCTGACACCTTTTCTTGAAATGAGGCCATTTATTGGCAGAAAAACCAACAGATGCGAATTCAAATGGACAACATGAGTCAGGCCTGGGAAGGCAAGGGTGAGCCAAGATGTAGTGGTGGGCAAAACATAATTTGCAGCAAACTTAGGTGAAGTTAAAGAAAAGTGGTGGCTGCCATTCGGACAAGTCTGAATGCCATGGCAGCTACAGAAACAAAGTCCTCGGTGCCGCAGCACCGGGAAGAGAAGATGATGTTCACAGCCACAGGGCGCGTGGCAGAGAGCGTTTTCAGCTGATGGGCAGCAGGGTACCTCCAGCGCAGCCATGCAATTTCCTCCACCCTGATTGGCCAGGAGCCGAGAAAACCACAGCAGCACCATGGAAAGTTCCGAAGCATGACTTGGTCAGCTTTGCCTAAGTGGTATTACCTCATCAGCACACGAGGGAGGTGCGTGATTGAGATTGCCCACCTCGGTGGTGACTTGCTGCTGCCAGACCATGGGACGAGAAAATTACAGTCAGCTGGATCTACTGGCTAATGCTTGACCATAACAAGAGAATGAAATAAACCTTTTGAAATAAAATAAAGATAGAATCCCCTACTATCTGGCTCAACCTTACAGAAGTGCAAAGAGCAAATACAAAGGCCCCAGAACATCTTCAGTGGATGGGTAATGAAATGCTAAGTTACCTGAATACCATGTAGGACAGCTGGTATGTTACACCCCAGAGGGAAAGGTACCAAATTCTTGACTTATTACCGAGGTCCATACTTCATTAGTGAACATGAAGCTACAACCTCCTCCAAGTACACGAGACATCCATATTGGGCATATCCATCTGCCTTAGGGTGTACTCGACTCTTTACTGCCATTACTGGTGTCATTTCCAAAAAAGGGGAAGATGTAGGAAGGAGAATGTAACACAAGTGGAGTGGATTACTTCTGTGCAATCTGCATACAAGTCACTTTCACATTAAGACAGACAGTTAAGCAAATGTATAGAGGAAATGACAGTGTACTAAATTTTCTTATAGTTTTATAAGATGCATTTTATAGCTCATATCATGTATCACATTCAGCTCCATAGCTGAGAAGTCAGCATGATTGATTACCATACAGAGGACTTGGTTTTGATTCCCCATGCTGCCAGAAATTTTTCATTGGTGGGAGGACTGGAACAGGTTACACGCAGGTTCATGATGCCAGTAACTGAGGAGATACTCGACCACATCATAATGACACCATATTTATTCAACAATGTCTGGGGGTTAGGTGTGTTGACTCCCGCTCCTCCATACCACATCCACATGATGCCATTAGTTGATACATGACACAGTGGTTGGTCAGGCACAGTTCACTCATCTGTGGCAAGAACAGCAGTGCTTATATTTTATTGCTTCATGTACCATGATAATGAGAGTGTCTGAATGTATTATGTGCACATGATGAATGAGTTTTGTTTTAATTTGTATGTATTTTGACTGAGATGTTAATTTGGTGGTTGCAATTAGTGGATGAATTTCATTCTTGTGATATTTTAACAGCTGTGCAGGAAATATCTTTTGGGTTGTCTGAATTGATTCTAGTGTTTTGTTAGTATAGTAATTTGGGGATTTCTATTGTTTTGCAATGGTGGGAGATGGTGTTTGCTTATTTTTCTCTATAAATATACTGTAAGTGAGGTATAGGTACTAATGTTTTCAGGTTGTAGATTTAGATGGAACATTGGGAGAGGAAGTAACCCACACAGTTGGTACATGGTACAGCATTAGAGAAATTGTATTACTGTAATGGGGTGGTGTGCAGTGATTTTGTGACAATGGTTCAAACTGTCACAGAGATGTGCAAGATACAGCTGTTTCTCAAGGGGACAGGAGCAAGAAGATGTCCACAGGCATCCTCACAGCACAAGCATATTTCCAAAACACAGGACCCTACTGGGCACAATCTGTGTGTGACCTAATTAGAGTTATCAGCACTTGCTATGAGCAGGGATGTTCAAGGGGAACAGAGTGCTTAGAGCTATGGAACAGTGGGCCACTGTTGAATGGTACAAAATGTGACATCTTGGGACTGACTTTTCAGCTCCCAGCAACAATAACAAGAGCTATGACTCTGAACATAACAAATTTACTGCTGTGTTTTCTTGATAATCCTCTACATCACTCCATACTGACATCACTCATTGATCATATAGCTGCACAGAAAGGGGCACATAAGTGTGGAACAGATGTTCCAATAGATTCAGTAATATTGCAGCAGGTACCAGCACAGATTCATGGTAATTGTAATTTAATCCTGGGGCACCATCTTAATCCCAGTCCGAACCTCTGTCTATGAATGCTAGAGAACCAACTGTCGACCCAAAATTCCAGTCTATTACATACTGATCAAGTGTGTCAGCCCCAGAGTGCTGAACAATTGTGGGTCTACCAGCCTCCATAAACCATGTGATCAAGTGAACAAAGAAAGAAGGCGCTCAATGTAGAAATTGTAAATAATGGTGTCAGAGGACAGAGATGCTACAGTGTTAGGTTATTTTAAATGATTAACAGGCTTAGAACAAGCCAGGGATTCAGAGGACTGAATATTCCTGAAGAGGAAGATGTTTTGTGTAACACAGTCCAGACTTCACAACCCATTGAGAGTCAGGCAGGTGAGCTGAATATGAAATCTTGTTACTGGGTGCTAGAATTCTGCTGGCACAGCATGCTGCAAGACCACAGTCTGCCACAGTGGTGGGCTGAAATTCCACATGTCATGACACAATTCTACACTTTCATGGTCACCTACATGACTAGAGACGGGGCCCTATCATACCGTAGCTGTGCAGAGTTACTATACATACTCATTACTCAGCACCTACCAGCACTTTTATTCATACTATGATTGGCTCTGGGATGTCCAACAACAGCTGACACCACCTCTAGGTCAGCTGCCTCTGTGGGGCAAATCAGCTTCAACTTCACCTAGCACATTGTAGGAACCACTGCTAGAACTGATAGTTTTGGGTCTGGAACTGGGACTACCAAGGGAAGACCTCCTTTAGGGTGTCTTCATCTGCTACCCTAGCCACCATCAAGAACCCTGGGCCAAGTGCTGGGCATCTGTGAATCTGACTTGCTGTTCACAGTCATTGCCTCATAAGCCTGCTGGCTGCCATAGGTGCCTACCATACATAGTATAGCTGGGGCGCTAGCTGTGGTCTTCTGCTGAGGCAAGCATCATTGCCTTTAGTAAACAAACACTCCTTTGAGCTGGACATGTAGCATGGAGCTATACTGAAATAGTGACCATTGCCTGGGTGACCACTGGGATGCTGTCATCAACCTCTGTACAGAAGTCTTGCAGCATAAAGAATATTATTACTGATTGAGTTCTCCTGATCTGCACTTGCTGTGATACTGGTGGAACACAAACCACACTTCCCACACACTTCATTCTAGGGCAGAATTGGACATCTGGCTAATAATGATGTCCACACCCTGAAAGCATTACACTGTGTGTGTATGTGTGTGTGTGGGGGGGGGGGGGAGTGTGTGTGTGTGTGTGTGTGTGTGTGTGTGTGTGTGTGTGTGTGTGTAGAGAGAGAGAGAGAGAGAGAGCTAGAATATCACTTTCTGTTTATCATTAGAAGGTCTGTACCAGTCATTCTGACTGGTGAGCATTGTTTAACATTCAATAAATAGTGTATGCCTGTATTTAATGTAATTTGGTGGTTTATAGCTTCTGCAAAAGACAAAAACCTATTACAAAAAGTGGATAACTATAAACATTTTTATCATAAAATGGCACCCAGTTATGTTGTCTGCAGAGTATTTTTTACATTTATCATCTCTACATGTGCAAAAATGGATTTTTACATCTGCTTAACTTATTTTATTTCATTCTTCTGATCATCCCTATCTTTCTTTCCATTTTACTTGATGTAGTGGAAGTGTAAACGTGTGTTTCTTGCTGCTCTCTGTCAGTATATTGTTGTGCTCTGCAGAAGTTCAGGGCTCCTCATTATTGTGGCTCATTGGTGTTTCCACATGTGTAGAGAATTACTGAACTACTTGAACAGTTTACCAGAAGAAGAGTCTGCACGAGAAGATATTTATGATTCTGATGAGTTGGATGATAAAGATGTCAAAGATGACACAGAATATCAGCTTCATGAAACAGAACATGGGGAATCATCTGAGGTGCAAGATGAATATTCAGAACCTGTAAAACAACACACAAATAATCCAGTTCTTATAGATTCAGTTCCTGTGGTGCCTCAAACCCCTACTCACAGTCAAGGAAGAAAATGGAAATAATCACATTCATCTCAGCATCTAGAAGCTAGAGTGAAGAGACTGCACCAAGTGGAAAAGTGTGGACTTGACTGCACCATGTCATGCACCTGGGAGATCAGTGCATCATAACATGTTGGAAACTATAGGGCCAACATGTAATGCTAAGAAACTTATAGACAGATGGTGATAGACAGAGGGTGTTACTTGAGTGCATTGTGAGTGCTAATAGACAATAATATTCTACAAATCATAAATACTTTACAGAAATTATAGCCCAAAAAGTTAATCAACATGCTTAGGTGGTGGCAAGTGTGGGGCCCGCCATTTTTTTCTTGCACTATGGGAAGACTTGATAGAAGTAGTGAGTAGGTTAACAAGTAGAGGCAAGTGTGGGGCCCGCCATTTTTTCTCGCACTATGGGAAGACTTGATAGAAGTAATGAGTAGGTTAACAAGTAGAGGTACTATACAAAGTATGTTGCTGATGATGTCATCGATGATGCACTTGATGGGTCATCAGATGTTCCCAACCCCACCCCTCCCTTGCCTGACAAAGGTCAATTGCCCCTCCATAAAGTGGTCAAAAGTGCAAATTTTGGCAGGAAATTCAAATTTTGATGGGCAATTCAAAACATAGCCTAACTGTGCTAGCATCTTTCCTGTTGAAGTAGGACATTATATTAATTCAAAAATGCAAGATGGCGGCTAGCCCATACTGGGACGAGCTCTACAACATCATAATCCAAGAACAGGAATACTGGCACTGGCTGTATTACATCACAATCCAGCTCAGACCTTTTGGGCTATTTACAACAGCTTGGTGGGTTTCCTATGGAAGGAGGTCTGTGGTCCAAAATATAAATTTGAAGGAAATTAAAAATGGTCCATTGTCATGCTGGCTGACCTGGAATACTGGAACAGGCACTATAACATCATAATCCAGCTCAGATCTGTTGAGTTGAAACTTCCTGGCAGATTAAAACGGTGTGCCGGACCAAGACTCAAACTTGGGACCTTTGCCTTTCGTGGGCAACTGCTGTACCAACTGAGCTACCCAAGCATGACTCACGGCCCGTCCTCACAGCTTTACTTCTGCCAGTGTCTCGTCTCCTACCTTCCAAGCTTTTCAGAAGCTCTCCAGCGAACCCCCAACCATGGGGTAACTTTGACCAGTGACATGAAAAAATTATTAGGTAAATTAATCAGTAGCTAGGTGGCTAGCCCCCAATATACAATATTCAGTTTCAGGAACTGTTTGTGTGTTCTGATATCACACTTATATTGAAAATTTTGGTCAAAGTATCCCCATTTGATGGTACCACCTTCCCACCTGAATGATTTTTAGTAGAAAACAGAGCAAAGAAGAACAACACAAGATAAACAGGGTCAGGGCTTTATTGGAGGTGAATGGTTCATCAGAAATGACTAAAAGCAGTAGCTGCAGTAAGCAAATTAAATCTAACATTCTGCCATTTCATATAATGTATCATAATGTTCAGTCTCTGACTAACAAATTGCAAGAACTAGAAATAATACTATGTTCTGACCTAAATGTTGATGTTATCTGCATAACATAACATTGGCTAGAAGAACCACAAATAGAAACTCTAAAGATCCATGGTTTTTCTCTAGTCAGTTCATTTTGCAGGTCTTATTATAATCATGGAGGGAGAACTATCTTTGCAAAGCAGCATTTGAGGTATAAAGCAATCCAAACATATTCTGAACTGAATAAAGAAAAAGTCTTTGAAATGGTGGTTATTGAACTTACTGACATTCAACAAGTTATTATAACTATATACAGATCCCCTGATGCTGACATAAAAGAAATCCTGTATAAATTTGATATGATGTTAAATATTGTAGAACTAAAGAAAAGAAAATCATTTGTGGAGACTTCAACATAGACTTTTTGAAACCCTCAAACTACAAAGATGAATTACTGTACATGACAAAGAGTTTCAAGTTAATCCCCACAGTAAATACACCAACACGAATCACTAGGCGTAGTAAAACTGCACCAGACCAAATTTTTATTCAAGAAGCCTTTTCTCACTACAGTAGTGAAGCAGTTAAGATGGGATACAGTGATCATGATTCTGTGTTGTTATCACTGGAATTATGTTCAGAGAAAATATCTCCCATTAAAATAACTGAGTGCAGGGATTTCACTGATGGCAATATAACAAACTTTTGCAACATAATAAGGTGAGGAACATGGGCTGAAGTGTTTAATGAAACAGATATAAATAGAATGTTTCATAATTTTCATGGATCATATAAGTACTATTTTGACACAGTCTTCCCACTAAAGCAACATAAATTAAAACCAACCAGAAACAAAAGTTGGATTACTAATGGCATAAAAATCTCCAGTGCAAGGAAAAGATTTCTACATTTGTATAAAAAACAAAACACTTTATCATTAGAAATGCAAAATTATATCAAAGAATACAGTAAGATCTACCACAAAGTTATTAAAGAGGCAAAGAAAAGGGGGAATGATGAATATATCTGCAAATCAAACAACAAAACACGGGCCGCATGGAACATCATCAGATTTGAAACACACATAAAACCAGTGGCAAAAAATATTAACTTAAAGCTGGAAAACAAACAAGTATCAGATGCTACCTCTGTAGCTAATATCTTCAATGAGTACTTTGGCAAAACTGCAAATGATCTTATCCAAAGCAACTTTCAGAATACTAATATGAACTACATTGAGAACTATAAACCACTGATGGGGTCTTTGTTACCCAAGCAGGTCACACAGAGTGAGCTCATACTGGCAATGAGCTCATTAAGGAAACTTTATGTTGTTTTGATGAGATTCCGGATTGTATTATAAACCAAACAAAATGATAAATTGTAGAACCTCTGAAGCATGTTGTTAACCACTCCTTTTCCAAAGGTACCTTTCCAAATTTTCTAAAGATTGCAAAATTAGCACCCTTGCACAAAAATGGAGCCACAGACAATGTTAACAATTACAGACCTGTAGCACAGCTTAGAGGCTTCTCAAAGTTCTTTGAGAAGCTCTTTTATAATAGGTTGCTAGAGTTTGTTAACAAAAACTCATTGCTGTCAAATTATCAACATGGCTTCAGGCAATCTAGATCCGCAACCACAACAGTCTATGAATATTTGCACACCATTCTAAAACCTGTAGATGAAAAGGAAATGGCTACTGGAATATTCTTGGACCTATCCAAAGCATTTGACATTTTAGATCATGGTATCCTGCTATGTAAGTTGGAAAGAAAGGGAATTAGAGGTATTCCAAATCAATGGATTGGATCATATCTTACTAGCTGTCAATTAAAAGTTGTTCTCAGACAGGACGCTATAACTGAAAACGTTTCAAGAACAACAACATACACTTCAGAAAAAACTACCATTACATATGGTATGCAACAAAGATCAACATTAGGTCCTATCCTATTTCTTTTGTATGTTGATGACCTGAATGACATTGTCCATGCCAAACAGAAAACTTTATTAGCAGATGATACCATTATTTCGATTACAGGGTCAGACCGAAAAGAGCTTCAATTAACTACAGGTGCATCATTGCTGGAGCTAACACATTGGTTTGAGAAAAATAAACTTATAATTAACACTGGGAAAATGGTGGCCATGAACTTTCATATGTCCCACTATAAACAACAAAATGAACACGCATTGAAAATAAACAACAAGATTGTAGAATTAATGGTGATGTTAAGTTCCTTGGAATATATCTGCAGAGTGATCTCAAGTGGAATACACACATTAAAGCTCTTACAATCAAGCTATCATCAATCTGTTGAATCTGATACTAAGCACAAGCTGTAATAGAGAAATAGTAATACAGGCACATCATGCACATTTCCAGTCAGCAATCAGATATGGAATAATATGCACCCTATAGTCTATTTGTTTTCAAAACCCAGAAACGAGCTATCAGAATCATCTGCAACATGAAGAGCCAAGGATCATGTCACTCTCTTTTTCCTACTCTAAAGATATTGAACCTTGCATGCCTATATATATTTGAAACAATAGTCTTTGTAACAGAATATAACAGAATATTTAAGAACCTCCAATGCCTATCAGCTGAAGAGATCTGTGCACAATTATACAAGAAGAAATGGCAATAACATTCGTGTCTCCTATGCTAGAACAACAGCCTACCAGAAAAGTGTCCTTCATAGAAGCACACAATCGTCTAAACCACCTCCCTAACAACATCAAGTTGGTAAAGCAAGACAGCTTGTTCAAAAAAAAAGCTGAAGTCATTTCTGATGGACCACAGTTTCTACTCTGTAAATGAATACCACTCAGAATGAAACAGGGTGGTCCATTGATAGTGACTGGGCCAAATATCTCATGAAATAAGCATCAAGCGAAAAAACTACAAAAAATTAAACTCGTCTAGCTGGAAGGGGGAAACCAGATGTTTGGCCCACTAGATGGCGCTGCCATAGGTCAAATGAATATCAACTGCGTTTTTCTTAAATAGGAAACCCCCATGTTTTATTGTGGCAACGGCCTTGCCGCAGTGGATACACCGGTTCCTTTGAGATCACCGAAGTTAAGCGCTGTTGTGCGTGGCCGGCACTTGGATGGGTGACCATCCAGCTTCCATGCGCTGTTGCCATTTTTCGGGGTGTACTTAGACTTGTAATTGAGGAGCTACTCGGCAGAATAGTAGTGGCTTCGGTCAAGAATACCGTCATAACGACTGGGAGAGCGGTGTGCTAACCCCATGCCCCACCTATCCGCATCCTCCAATGAAGATCACATGGCGGTCGGATGGTCCCGGTAGGCCACTCGTGGGCAGAAGACAGAGTGAGTGCATTTTTAATTACATATTCATGAAGTACATAAAGAAATATGAATGTTTTAGTTGGACCACTCTTTTCGCTTTGTGACAGATGGCGCTGTAATAGTCACAAACGCATCAGTACATGGTATCACGTAACATTCCGCCAGTGCGGACAGTACCGGTATTTGCTTCATGATACATTACCCGTGTTAAAATGGACCGTTTACCAATTGTGGAAAAGGTCCATATCATGTTGATGTATGGCTATTGTGATCAAAATGCCGAATGGGCATGTGATATGTATGCTGCTCGGTATACTGGATAACATCATCCAAGTGTCCGGACCGTTCGCCAGATAGTTACGTTATTTAAGGAAGCAGGAAGTGTTCAACCACATGTGAAACGTCAACCATGACCTGCAACAAATGATGATGCCCAAGAAGGCTGCTGTTGCAGCTAATCTGCACATCAGTAGCAAACAAATTGCGCGAGAATCGGGAATCTCAAAAACGTCGGTGTTGAGAATGCTACATCAACATCGATTGCACCTGTACCGTATTTCTATGCACCAGGAATTGCATGGCGATGGCGACGACTTGGAAGTGTACAGTTCTGCCACAGGGCAAAAGAGAAATTACGGGACGATGACAGATTTTTTGCACGCGTTCTGTTTAGCGACAAAGCATCATTCACGAACAGCGGTAACGTAAACCGGCATAATATGCACTATTGGGCAACAGAAAATCCACGTTGGCTGCGACAAATGGAACATCAATGACCTTGGTGGGTTAATGTATGGTACGGCATTATGGGAGGAAGGATAATTGCTCCCCATTTTATCGATGGAAATCTAAATGCTGATTTCCTACATGATGTTCTACCAATGTTACTACAAGATGTTTCGCTGCATGACAGAATGGCGATGTACTTCCAACATGATGGATGTGAGGCACATAACTCGCATGCGGTTGAAGCGGTATTGAATAGCATATTTCATGACAGATGGATTGGTCGTCGAAGCACCATACCATCGCTCGCACGTTCACCGGATATGACGTCCCCGGATTTCTCTCTGTGGGGAAAGTTGAAGGATATTTGCCATTGTGATCCACTGACAATGCCTGACAACATGCATCAGCACATTGTCAATGCACGTGCGAACATTACAGAAGGTGAACTACTCACTGTTGAGAGGAATGTTGTTACATGTATTACCAAATGCATTGAGGTTGAAGGACATCATTTTTAGCATTTATTGCACTAATGTGGTATTTACAGGTAATCCCACTGTAACAGCATGTGTTCTCAGAAATGATAAGTTCACAAAGGTACATGTATCACATCGGAACAACCGAAATAAAATGTTCAAACGTACCTGCGTTCTGTATTTTAATTTAAAAAACCTACCTGTTACCAACTGTTCGTCTAAAATTGTGAGGCGTATGTTTGTGACTATTACAGCACCATATATCACAAAGCGAAAAAAGTGGTCCAACTAAAATATCCATATTTTTTTATGTACTACACGAATATGTAATAAAAAACAGGGGTTCCTATTTAAAAAAAACGCAGTTGATATCCAATTGACCTATGGCAGTGCCATCTAGCAGGCCAACCATAGCGCCATCTGGTTTCCTCCTTCAAGCTAGACAAGTTTCGTTGTTTGTAGTTTTTTCGTTTGACGCTTATTTCGTGAGATATTTGGCCCAGTCATGATCAATGGACCACCCTGTGTGTGTGTGTGTGTGTGTGTGTGTGTGTGTGTGTGTGTGTGTGTAATTTTTAACTTCGTGAATCATTTATTGACTTGTCCAATATCTGTACAAGATGTCACAGGACCAAAGCTAAATACATAGATAAATAAATAAACATAATCAAAGAGTAGTTTAAGCTATGTCCACCACAGACTGAGTCTCCCCATAGCGACCCATATTGAAGAGTATAAATCACGTAGACTCACAACAATTGAAGGCATGAAGGTACTTAACAGAGGCATGTATTTGTTCTCCCATTGCTCCATAAGCACATGGAGTAGCAAAAGGGTCCAAACACCTCCCCCTCCTCTGTCTGTCTCCTGTCTCCCAGTCTCCTGTCTCCCTCTCTCCTGTCTCCCTCGCTCCTTTCTCCCTGTCTCTTGTCTTTGTCTCCCTGTCTCTTGTCTTTGTCTCCCTGTCTCTTGCCTTTGTCTCCCTGTCTCTTGTCTTTGTCTCCCTGTCTCTTGCCTTTGTCTCCCTGTCTCTTGTCTTTGTCTCCCTGTCTCTTGCCTTTGTCTCCCTGTCTCTTGTCTTTGTCTCCCTGTCTCTTGTCTTTGTATCCCTGTCTCTTGTCTGTCTCCCTGTCTTTTGTCTTTGTCTCTCTGTCTCCAGTCTTTGTCTCTCTGTCTCCTGTCTCCTGTCTCTCTCTCTCTCTCTCTCTCTCTCTCTCTCTCTCTCTCTACATGTCAAGAACTCCAGCTAATACTTGACATAATAGAACATCAGTTCAGATATGTCGACCATAAGTAGTATCTCCTTAACGATCCATATTGCAGAGTACAAGTCACATGTGTTCACCCCATTTGAACACTTAAAGGTACTTGTCAGTGGTATATATCGATTCTCCCACTGCTCTATATGCAAGTAGAATAGCAAAAGGGGCCAGTTAGCAGTAATTTAAGATATTCCCCACAATGTGTTGTATGTAGGCTTGTAGACTATACACAGCTATCTTTCTAAGGTTTGAGGCATAGCAGAAGCAGCATCAAAGTTTTTAACACCACACGCAACACATTTGTAAAGGTTCTTGTGTAAGAAAAAGTGCTATAATAGTCCATACAGATGTGTGGACGACTTTGGCTCAGCCTACCATATATTTTTTTCAAATATACGGGACAACTACAAAAATACTCCAGTGTCACTCTCTGACACAAAGATGACCTAGGCATCCACTAAAACAACTTATTGATCCTCTTTAACTGGAACTGAAATGGATCAACAATTGCTTTTTGTGACTGGAATATGATAATAATGACTTTTACCATCGATATTCATGTAAGGAAATTGCATTTCAGAGATAACAAAGAGCCATTGTTATTTATGTAAAACAAGTAACAAGTAGTTAAAAGAAAGAACACTATCACGTTTAAAACCATTTAACATTTTTATAAATCTTTTCTGTATAGTGCAAATCTCATGCAGTCATTCATGTTTGCTTATTTACATATTTTGCACTGCAGTGAATATTTTCACAAATGTTTCTGAGAGTCAACTCTCTGGTATACGTTTCTGTGCATGGGAAAGTGAAATTACATTGCAGCATTAAAGAATTCACGATCATAGATTCCAAAACATTGGTCTTTTTACATGACCAGCACTTAATCATTTTTGAAAAAATACGTTATATGAGTGCATTTGAGCCCGGAAGGCAAATGATAAATTCTTTAACCTTAGGGAGGATTGTTATTGGAATGTTTTTCTCCTTAAATAGATCGAAAATTCCCACCCACCTATCCTGTACTGCTACAGTGTTAGCATTCCATTCACATAATTTTTCTACTGTAATTGTTTTAGCCATACAAAATTCATCAAACAAGAGTGAACAATCAAGGATTGTATTACCCATGTCTTGTACTGTGGAAATACTGGCCTCTTCATCTGACCATTTTAGTTCTGATTTCAAAGTAGACCAACATAAGTCAGTGTTATACGGAAATTTCTGACTCCATGAAACTAGATAGTCATATGCTACACAGTAGAAGATATTTGCAGATGAATAAAATCTATCTTCAGCTGCTCGGTCACACACATACAATTTCAGTAAGATGGATTTAACTTGGACAAAAAATTATTATATCCCCTTCTAACAGCCATGTACCGCAAGTCTCTAGAGGAAAAGAAGGTTCCAAATGATTGGAAAAGAGCACAGGTAGTTCCAGTTTTCAAGAAGGGTCATCGAGTAGATGCGCAAAACTATAGGCCTATATCTCTGACATTTATCTGTTGTAGAATTTTAGAACATGTTTTTAGCTCGTGTATCATGTCATTTCTGGAAACCCAGAATCTACTCTGTAGGAATCAACATGGATTCCAGAAACAGCAATCGTGTGAGACCCAACTCGCTTTATTTGTTCATGAGACCCAGAAAATATTAGATACAGGCTCCCAGGTAGATGCCATTTTCCTTGACTTCCGGAAGGCGTTCGATACAGTTCCGCACTGTCGCCTGACAAAGTAAGGACCTACAGAATATCAGACCATCTGTGTGGTTGGTTTGAAGAGTTTTTAGCAAACAGATCGCAGCATCTTGTTCTCATTGGAGAGACGTCTACAGCTGTTAAAGTAACCTCTGGCGTGCCACAGGAGAGTGTTATGGGACCATTGCTTTTCACAATATATATAAATGACCTAGTAGATAGTGTCGGAAGTTCCATGCGGCTTTTCGCGGATGATGCTGTAGTATACAGAGAAACTGCAGCATTAGAACATTGCAGCGAACTGCAGGAAGATCTGCACCGGATAGGCACTTGGTGCAGGGACTGGCAACTGACCCTTAACATAGACAAATGTAACATATTGCGAATACATAGAAAGAAGGATCCTTTATTGTATGATTATATGATAGCAGAACAAACACTGGTAGCAGTTACTTCTGTAAAATATCTGGGAGTATGCGTATGGAACGATTTGAAGTGGAATGAATATATAAAATTAATTGTTGGTAAGGCAAGTGCCAGGTTGAGATTTATTGGGAGAGTCCTTAGAAAATGTAGTCCATCAACAAACAAGGTAGCTTACAAAACACTCGTTTAACCTATACTTTAGTATTGCTCATCAGTGTGGGATCCGTACCAGGTCAGGTTGACAGAGCAGATAGAGAAGGTCCAAAGAAGAGCGGCGCGTTTCATCACAGGCATATTTGGTAAGCGTGATAGCGTTACGCAGATGTTTAACAAATAAAAGAGGCGCTCTGCATCGCGGTGTAGCTTGCTCTCTAGGTTTCGAGAGGGTGTGTTTCTGGATAAGGTATCGAATATATTGCTTCCCCCTACTTATACTTCCCGAGGAGATCACGAATGTAAAATTAGAGCGATTCGAACGCGCACGGAGGCTTTCTGGCAGTCGTTCTTCCCCCGAACCATACGCGACTGGAACAGGAAAGGGAGGTAATGACAGTGGCACGTAAAGTGCCCTCCGCACACACACCGTTGGGCTTGCGGAATATAAATGTAGATGTAGATTTTTTACCTTTGTTTTTAGTAGCTTATAACAATGCAATGCTTACGCAACACAAATATTCTGCCTTTAAGTTTCTAGAATGCTTGTTCAAAAGATATTTGGCTGACTGTGCACAAAGCATAACCATAATTCTGATTCCTTATTACTGAAAAATGAATACAAAGTAGCAGAACACACTGGTTCTGACAGGAAAAATGATTTTAAAGCAGGATACAGTTTCACAATCCTTAAAAGTGCAGGCAATAATGCTAACCACCTTGCTCTGCTGTAACTCAGTACTTGCTAATATTCAATACTCACAACTTCACAGAATTATGTATTCGTTCCACCAGAACACTGTATATGTGGAAATGCTTATAAATTTTACACACATTGTTTTCCACACCAGTGGGCTACTGCTGTTACTGTGGTGTTGTGAATTATATATGCCATGCAATCAATCCCTATAGGAGGCTTTTTAAGACTGACTTTTGATTTGCTGGAAACATTTTGTTTAGCCCCTCTCTTAACTCCACCAAACATACTATTCATTTTATCAGCTGAGAGACACACAAATTTTGACTTCCAGTTATTGGCCTGTAGAACATGTTGTACATGCTGATAAGACGGCTGATGTTTCATTTTCAACAGAACAGAAATCTGATAACTTCACATGTACCCCACTTACAGGTTTGAAATATCTGACAATGAGAGGAAGTAATTTAGTTGATTTATGATTGCTGGTATCAATAGAAATGCTTATAAAATTCATTTCATTAAGGTCTTCAGTAAGAAGCTCTTTGCACGATGGATCCAATACATTGTGAACTATACATTCTGTTTTTGCCCTTGCACAACTAAACTTGGTATCATACAGTTTCTTAATCATTTTCAATGTGCAGTCCATGGAACTATAGCTGTGTCTGTGACGCACAGTGTGGTAGGTAGATGTTCCTTCTACGCAGCCAATTTTAATTCTTCCTTGCATGAGACAGAATGAATTTGTAAAAGTTACTAACAAAGAAAAAAAATTGCAGTAGTTAAGAACGAAAGTATAAGATTTCAATATTACAGTATTGTGTTAACATATGTAATGCTCTACTGGGTACAAGGGTGCTCATTTTTAATGATGTTGCAGCAGCTATTGAACCCAATTTATGTTTCTTACAAGGGAACCTCCCCACCGCACCCCCCTCAGATTTAGTTATAAGTTGGCACAGTGGATAGGCCTTGAAAAACTCAACACAGATCAATCGAGAAAACAGGAAGAAGTTGTGTGGAACTATAAAAAAAATAAGCAAAATATACAAACTGAGTAGTCCGTGCGCAACATAGGCAGCATCAAGGACAAATGTCAGCTCAGGAGCGACGTGGTCCCGTGGTTAGTGTGTGCAGCTGCGGAGAAAGAAGATCTTGCTTCAAGTCTTTCCTCGAGTGAAAAGTTTAATTTTTTATTTTCAGACAATTATCAAAGTTCAGGCACTCACACATAATCAACTTCGCTCTCCAAAATTCCAGGACATGTTCAGATTTGCTTGGACATATTCAGGATTTGACGCTCTACACAAGGAAAAATTTGAAACGTTAAAAACCGTTAAAACATATGTTTTGACAGAGCACAGGGAAAACCGTGCGACTGTGAAACTGTTGCATTCATTTGTAGCAGTTTATGTGACACTCTTATGTTTTCATCACTTTTTTGGGAGTGATTATCACATCCACAAGAAAACCTAAATCGTGCAAGCTAAAACCCATTCGCCAAGTGTACAAGTTAGGTGGGTCGACAACATATTTCTGTCATGTGAAGCACATGCCGGCACCTGTGTCGTATAGAATATATCAGACGTGTTTTCCTGTGGAGGAATCGGTTGACCTATGACCTTGCGATCAAATGTTTTCGGTTCCCATTGGAGAGGCACGTCCTTTCGTCTACTAATCGCACGGTTTTACGGTGCGGTCGCAAAACAGACACTAAACTTATTACAGTGAACAGAAACGTCAATGAACGAACGGACAGATCATAACTTTCCGAAAATAAAGAATGTAAGCTTTTCACTCTCACGCTAACCAAGGGACCACGTCGCTCCTGAGCTGACATTTGTCCTTGATGTTGTGCACGGACTACGCAGTTTGTATATTTTGCTTATTTTTTCATAGTTCCACACAACTTCTTCCTGTTTTCTCGATTGATCTGTGTTCAGTTTTTCAAGGCCTATCCACTGTGCCAACTTATAACTAAATCTGGGGGGGTGCGATGGGGAGGTTCCCTTGTTAGAAGTTTGTTTACGGTTAGGCCAAGGCTGCGCTTGGGAGCGTACTGCGGCCACGCCGGCCGGTGGGGGACACGCCGCACGCTTCGTCAACATCGCACAGAGTATTTCCCCGACGTCGCCCCATGCCTCTATTTGCGCTCCAGCGGCGCGAGAAATTTCAAAAGACTGAGTGGTGGATAGGACTTCATCTAGAGTCGGATTTGTCAACTGAAGGGCACGTTGCCTAGCTTCTTTGTCTGGCGCCGATGGCATAATAGCATCCCGTACCAAGGAATCGGCGTAGGATTCTTTGTAAACATCAGTAACAAATTGACACTTTCTACTGAGGCCGTGAAGATCAGCAGCCCAAGCGCGATGGGATTGATTTGGTTGTTTTTGCAACGATAAAAGGCAACACGAGAGGCTACCACATGCTTTTGCTTTTGAAAATAGACGGAGAGAAGTGAGCATATTTCAGCAAAGGACAAAGACGCAGGCTCTTTCAAAGGAGCCAATTGCGACAACAACCGATACATTTGAGGTTAAATCCATGAAAGGAACAGAGACTTACACGTTTGTTCGTCCGCGACATGAAATGCCAAGAAGTGCTGTCGAAGACGGTTTTCGTAATCAGACCAGTCTTCCGCCGTCTCGTCGTAAGGAGGAAAAGGAGGTATAGACAACGACAAGAGACGCCCCGCATTTGATGCCGTGACGAAATCACGAATCGCATTTGTGAGAAGCGTTTGCTGTTCTATGAGATCTTGCAGTAGTTGCTCTAAAGTAGCCATGGAAACATGTGGGTCAACGATGGAAAAGAAAATTCAATACCTCGTCGCCAATTGTTATAACTTCAAGTTGAAGAAATGTATTTCAAGGAAGATGCAATACATGAAAGTCACAGATCAAGTAAACAGAGTAAGACGGGTGTACACTTTCACAGTCAAATCACAACTGAGTCCGAGTCTAGCGGCTGCTGGCTGGCTGGCCGCTTAGGTGGGGCGGGTGCTGCATGGCTGGCAGACAGCGCCGCATGTAGAGGACGCACTTTGAAAGATTGGCGAGTCACAACAATAGAGAGAGTCAAGACTGATCTGATGTACATTCATTACTTTCCCTAACCACAGAAAAAAACTTGTTATAAATTTGGATTATGTAATTTGAACTGATGTTATGTACAGTACAATTAATATTGTGCATGCATGTTGCTCATAAGTTAAGACATTTTTCCTTCAATGTTGCAGAAAGGAAAATTTTGTTTTCTTATGATCTATTACTTGAAAAAATGGCAGGGCTGCAAATAAGCATGTGTTACCCCAATAGCAAGACTGAAAATAAAGGGAAGAAAAGTGAAATTATATGATGATGAAGACTAGTTTGTTACCCTTTATTGAATAATCAGACATGAAAGACTTACCTCATAAGGGTGACATATGTCCAGTGGTAGTTCTTTCTAATTAGTGACTGTGGTGCCCTGCGTTAATACTTTTCTGTTTACCTTCTATGATGTTCTTAATTTCAGAATTATAAAGCAAAAAGGTAAAGAACATCATGCAGTTTGCTTCGCATTGCGAGAAATCTTTTCCTTATCTCTGAAGATGCTATTATGAATCACATAGTCTCCACTACGTCCTACATATGAAACAGCAAATTCCAAAGAAAGTGATAAAAATTTATGAAATTGAGCCTTATTGAACCATGAAGTCAGATCCTCTCAGCAGGCTGCACTTGTCTGAAATGCTTGCTTTGCTGTTGCATGAGAAGTTCAGAAAAATATCATAGGAATGAGGAGGAAAAGACCATGTTTCACAGGGTGGACAAAAAGGCAACTGGAGAGAGGGATTTAAGTTGATTTTAACATAATAATATTGTATATTTTGGTTATCAGAAATCAAATTTTATATCACGTAGTCAATCAAGAGTACAGGTTGTTGGGATGACAACTTTAAGTGGTTATTCCTCCTAAAGTATTTGATTGAGAAACGCAATTTTTTATATTTATAGAAATTACTAGTGAACACAGAGAGCCCTGTGTGTAAGCATTTTTTCCCCAACAAAAAATATGTTGAACTCAAACTGAACAGCCTAGTTGTTTGAATAGAATTTTAAATTTAAATTGTTGTGCCAACAAGTTATTTATTATGTTCACTGTACTTCAGCTCACTCCTTGTATAAATTTTGACTTGTTACATCATCAATAACTCATGGTATGAAGTTCTATAATATTCTGATTAGTTTTGTTAATGTGTGAGTTCAAGAAATTTTAATTCAGAAAAAATGATTTCTAAGAACTGCCAGAAACCCAATCTACATAAAATTCCGAGGGCCTAATTAGTAAGTTAGAAAGAAAAGTCTATGGGTATGATGAAATGGAAAATAATCTCAATAAATGATAGGAAAAGAAAAGGATTCCTCAGCTCCATGAGACCAATGCCGGAATCATTCCTTAGTTTCCACCAAGGGACATCCTTCCCACTATTCTATAATTTTTTAGTTTAAAAAAGGGGCAAGTGGAGATGATGAAAGCCAAATGAAGATAAATCTTACAGTAGCACTGACATCAACAGTTAGTTTTATGTACTCATTCTTTACAAGCTGGGTCAAGACACGTGCAACAGAAGAGACAATGAGAAGTAAAAGGATGCACTACAAAGATATTTCAGCCCAAAGGGAGAACAATCCAGGAGCATCGAGAATGGAAAGATGTATGCTGAGCCATAGACCAAAGAGACTGGCAAAACTACTGAATTTAATAAGACGTAGTTCTTCAGGACAGCACCACAAAGCTGGCAAGAACATCCTTGTGACCAGTGAAGACAGCAGCAATGTTGAGAGTGGGCCATCCACAGGATGTTCTACAGGCCTCCACTCGACTGAAGACCTGGTTTATGAGAGAAGCTCCGAGAATGACACATCATGCAGAAATGAAATTAGATGACTCGACTTTTAAAATACCAGGGGAAAATCAGCTTTAGCAGGCATCACCACAGGTGGGATTGAAGGCAAGCCTAAACTTGAAGACACAGTGGACTCCGATTCCAGAAGATAGCTGGAAATTATTAATGATTGCATTTGAATGATCTTGGTCATACAAGCTCCTCCAGAGCATGTTAAAGAAGCTGAAGAACGTCCTAAAAACGTGGACAACTGTCGCTTCAGCCCTGTACATTACAGCTATTCTTTAACAAATCTATGAAAAGCAGACAGAAATTGCTTGGTGAACTCCAAGAGCTATCTTCCGCTTTTGTTGCAAACTTTTTTTGTCATCTACAGTAAAACTTGCAAGGACCAGTATAAGCAGCTGATGGCATCTTACTTCTTAACTCAAAACTCATGGGCAGTCTACTGAGGATTTGAATTCACACAAAAAGGTGATTGCGTTTTCTAAAGGACTGAAAAATTCATGAACTGTTGACACCCATCATAAAAGGCTACTGAATATTGAAAGCAAACATTGGAAAAATGTTCTTCAGCATTTAATAATTATAATAAGTTTCCTGGACCAGCAATGTCTGCCCTTGAGAAGAAGTACTGATAAACTTTTTCAGCATGACAATGGATAGTTCTTTAAAGTCATTGAATTATTTGAAAAAGTTTGGAGCTGTGATGATAGAGAACCTGTATAGAACAAAGAAAGGTAAGACAAGGGTCATTATTTTAGTAATGATGATGTCTGCAAAGTATTACAGTATCACTCTGGATTGCACACCAGGTATTTTAAATGTTGAGCTTATGACAACTGTGGTATGCTTAATCCAGGAGACATGACTTGGAGGGGTATACGACACCTGAGTTCTGGGGCATTTCCTGAGATTCCTTTCAATATCCAATTCTTCAAGCTCCACTCTGATGCAGGTTCATACTCAAGTCCTTGGAAGATAAAAAAAAATTCATTTTAGAATATGAGAGGTCAATGGTGTGACAGTGGGGTGACCATGAATGGAAAGTATTCTGGTCTCCAGAAAAGAATTTTATATTTGAACAAAAGAGCATTTTATGCACCATGTAGCAGTCAGTCATTCATCCTTGTGGTAAAGGATTCTGCTATGTCTTCTCAATATGCTGTTTCCATGTTTTTGACAGTGAATAGCTTCTACGATTTCTTCTCCTCCTCCATTTCAGTGTTGGACTACCTTGAAGAAGTATCTTTCTAACTTGACACTAAAACTGCTGAGCAATACTAGGTGGGAAAGCTATATTGATGCACACAACTCCCCTGAAGTTTCAGGCTGGAGGAGTTTATGTCACGTTTGTTCACATATCAGAAGAATTCAATTGTATGACTGCTCACAAAGCTATGGGACTTGTGAATCAAATAAAAAATTACACCTTTCTAACTTCTCCAGTAATCTGATATGATGTACTGCTTCACATCAGTGTAGTCAGTAAGACCCTCCTGCAAAGTACTGACATAAATATTTCTGAGGCTGTAGAAATACTTGAAAGTATGAAAGTATATTTTGAGAACTGCAAAACAGAAGAAAAGTTTGTGTCTTTCTTGACAGATTCCAAAGAACATACCACAGAATTAGAGCTAGAAGATCTAACGTTACTATTACTGAAACGTTTAGTTCTACACACGCAACTACATTTAGAGGTACAGTTAATGATTCAAGCATCATTGACGTGCTGGAGTTAAGGCAAGAACTTAAAGTCCTTTCAGCGTTTGCAAAACCCAGAATAAGTCCAACAGATACTTCGAAGTTTATAGAAAGACATAATTTTTGTCCCGGTATTAACATTTCTCAAAGAATTCTCCAAACACTTCTGATGACAGTTGTTGAAACCATTGTACAAGAAGGGTGACAGAAACGAAGTAACCAATTATCGTTCTATTTCACGCTTAACTTGTTTCTCCAAGATTCTCGAGAAACTTGTACACAGAAGGATTCATTGAACATCTTAGTAAATACAATATTCTCAATAAAAGTCAATTCGGTTTCCAGAAAACATCTCAACAGAAGATGCAATATATACTTTCACCAACGCAATTCTTGAATCAATCAATAATAAAATTTCTCCAACTGGAATTTTTCGTGACCTTTCTAAGGCGTTTGATTGCGTGAACCATAAGATTTTTCTGAGAAAGGCAGAATTTTATGGGTTAACTGCAGAAGCAGGGATGTGGCTTGCCTCCTATTTAAAGGACCAGAAACACAAAGTCATGGTAAACAACACTCATGGGGAACCAGTGTCGTCTTCTTGGGGTACAATAAACTGTCAAGTCCCATAGGGCGCTATTCTGGGTCCTCTACTTTTCCTTATTTTCATAAATGACCTTCCAATGTGTACAAGGGCTATGGTAAAATTTACTTTCTTTGCTGATGACACGACGATTCTGGTAGACAATTCAACAAATACTAATCTTGAGATCACTGTAAATGCAATTTTTCAGGAGACCTTTAACTTGTTTACCTCTAATGGACTAACACTAAATTTTGAGAAAACTCTTTTGATTCAGTTCCATACAAGCCAAAATATCGAAGGTGAGATTAAAGTTAAATAAAATGATGGGAATTTAGCAAGAGTGGAGTCAACAAAGTTCGTGGGTCTTCTTGTTAATAGCAATCTAAACTGGTCCTTACACTTTCCTTACCTATATAAAAAACGAAGCTCAACAGTTTACGCTATTCATGCGATTGCATCCTTCAGTGACTTAAATACTTTGAAAGCTGCCTATTTTGGTTATTTTCATGCCCTGATGGCCTATGGAATTGTATTCTCGGGAAACCAGCCAAAGGCAAACAAAATCCTCATAACCCAGAAAAGAGTCATTAGGATTCTGTGTGGTGTCAAGTACAGACGTTCCTGCAGGAAACACTTCCAAGAGCTGAGAATACTCACAACAGTATCTCAATACATTTTCTCTCTCATGTGTTTCTTGTGTAAAAACCATTCCCTTTTTGAAATGAAGAGCATGTATAATAACTATGACACTAGGGTAAAAAATGATCTTCATCTTGAACAAAAGAATCTAAGCATGGTACAAAAAGGAGTACACTACTCTTGTATAAAAATATTTAACGCTCTCCCTCAGGCAATAAAAATGTCAGTTACTGATCCACATACTTTTAAAGATCAACCTAAACAATATCTGCTAAGTAAAACCATTTACTCACTGGACGAATTTATCTAAGAGAATATGTGAATTGATTTTGATCTATTGTAAGTCTGTTCAATGTAATTTGTAACTTTTTACAAAAAAACAATTCTTGTAAATATTTTTTCTATGTAATATATTATTCATTGTACAACCTATTATTATAAAGAAATGTCTCAAATTTATCTAAATGACATGTTCTACACCCAAGCGATTTATCACTACTGGGTCTACAGAACACGAATGAAATAAATAAATAAATAAAGAGAAGTTTCTCAAAACTGAAATTGATGAAAACATATCTCAGTTCAACAATGAGCCAATCTCATTTAAGTGAACCTCCAACAATATTTACTGAGCACAAGCTTGCAGAGGACTTAAATTATGTGGATCAAGTGAAAGAGTTTGCATAAGCAAAAGCCAGGAAAGTCTGATTTGTCTGTTTTTTTTTTCCTTTTCTTAGTATTCAGAGGTATAGTTCTTTCGAATATTATGCTTTATTTTATTCAATGTGAAATAAATTATTATTTATACCTTATTCTTCAAAGCAAATTAACATGAAAATTTTAAACTGTGTTGTAATATATTTTGTTTCCCACAGAGTAGATTATTGAGACATAACTGTAAAAACTGTTCATTTATGGTAACAATAAAGTCACATTGTTTATTAAAATAACTGTTAAGAGCTGGAGTTGTTAAATCATGTGACTAACTATTTAAGTCAAGTTACCACACATACCAAATAATGGACGTTTTTTAACATTACACAAACTTTTTTAAAAAAATGGAGGTGGAGGGGGGAGGCGGCAATTTTGCAGCTCACATAGGGTGGCAGTGAGGCTTGTATGTATGACATCTAAGATTTCCAGCAGATTTGTATCTACAGCTTACCTGTAGCATCCAGGCTTCCTACGCATCAAGAATGAAGGCTCTGCTATGAATTTCTAGCACTTCTCCAAGACAATAAACTACTGAGGAGGATATCATTATTCCTGCACAAGTACTAACCTGCATGGTTCAGAATAAAATATTGCAATCATGACATCTTCAGTGATGTTAGAAACGAAGATGGCTGACCTGTTGATATGAATGCAGTCCAAAATAGTAGATCCAATTCCCCTGGCACTGCAGACACCTACCCCTATGATTTATCCACAGTGGAGGCTACCTAGCCATCAAACAAACCAACCACTTGTGCTCTGTACTTGATAAATTGTGTAACTGAATGGCCCAAAATCATATGTATGCATTATACAGCATTGTAACTTCTTCGGCAAATAAAACACTATTCAATACGGTTCTATACGACATCATGCACAGTATAGGCTCAGCTGTGTTTTGTATTTTTTAGATGCAATTTTACTCCAGGGTGTAGAACACGACATAAAACAAAAATTGGATGTCAAATAAGTTAAAAAGCCTTAAATATATGTTCATTTAAATGGTATGGGGTGACAGTTATTGAACTATATGAAATAAAATCATCATAACTTCTGAATGGTTCGCATTAGGAAGTTCAAACTGCGTGGTTGGCTATGGGGCATGATGAGAATTAGCACGCACTGTATGGTTTGATTTAGCGATGAATCTCATTTCATTTGTATGGGTTCATCAATAAGCAAAATTGGCACATTTTGGGGACTCAGAATCAGCAATTTATGATCAAGATGTCTCTTCACCCACAATGGGTGACTGTGTGGTGTGCAATGTCCAGTCACAGAATAATTGTTGTGATATTCTTTGATGGCACAGTGACTACCAAACAGTATGTGGAGGTTTTGGAAGATGATGTGATTTCCATTATCCAAAGTGACCCTGATGTGGTTCATGCAAGACAGAGCTTGACCCCACCAAAGCAGGAAAGTGTTTGATGTCATGGAGGAGTACTTTGGGGACTGCATTCTGGCTCTGAGGTACGCAGAGGCCACTGGCATGGGCCTCGATTGGCTGCTATATTCTCCAGATCTGAATATGTGTGACTTCTTTTGTGGGCTATATTAAAGACAAGGTGTACAGGAATAACCCCAAAACCAATGTTGAGCTGAAACAGCCATTCAGGAGGTCATCAACAGCATCGATGTTCCGACGCTTCAGCAGGTCATGCAGAATTTTGCTATTCATTTGCGCCACATTATCATCAATGATGTCAGGCATATCGAATAAGTCATAAACTAAATCTGAATATATATAGTGATGTTTACATGTTGAACAAAGTATGGACATGCTGTAGTTTGTAACTAATTTACATTTTTTAATATAGTTCAATAATATTGACACCCTGTAATAACAAACTTGTTACTATACGTGTAAATGTCTAATACACTGAGGCGAATAAGATAATTCTTAGGCTGTTATAGCAATGCACCATCAGATAGAAAAGTCATTTTACAATACTTATTTACAGTGATTGCATTATTGCACCGAATTTGTAGAGAAGTCTGATTGTACATAATACTCACATTATTTGATATTATTTTGTAACATATACACATCAATCCGTTCTGCTAAGAAATTCATCAGTGGAGCTGAAGGACTTAGCCATCAATAAATGCTTTAGGCTCCTCTTAAAATGAACTTCATTTGTAGATGAACTTTATATGGCTGCTGGCAAGTTATTGAAAAAGTGCATTCCTGAATAATGCATACCTTTCTTGACCAAAGTGGTTGACTGCATATCTTTGTGAAGGTTATTCATATTTGTAATATTAATTCCATAAACTAAGTACATCATTTGAAAAAGAGGTATATAATTTTTAATTACAAATTTCATTAAGGAATGAGTATATTGGGAGGCAGTAGTTGGTATACTTTGTTTCCTAGACAGGCATCTGTAGGATGATCTTGATTTCGCATTAGACAATGATTCTAATTATACATTTTTTGTACTCAGAAAACTTTAGCTTGACTTGATGAGTTACCACAAAGATGTACTGCAGGACAACCTTGTTTGTGACTGGAAAGGACAAGATGAGACAGTGAAATGACATGAAATTATGGAGTAAACCACTAGAATATTATTGAATCTGAGCCATCTATGGTAATAATATTTACAAGCAAAAAAGAAGGCAATGGGGGATATCAATGTAGACAAATTTCATTAACTCTGTCCATCAAGGTTTTAATGCCTGTCCTTGTCTTTGACAAAGGGAATGCCACAGCTGTAATGAATAGTGAAGATTATCATAAGAAGATTAATGACCTTTTGGAGTCAACTACTTATAAAAGGCTTTGTAAATCCCTAGAACAAATGTTTTAAGAATTACCAGTCAACTGGTAAAAGTGTCTTCTTTCTTTTAGATCATAAGAAATGACTCTGCAGGACAGAAGCTTCTCTGCCCAGACCATACGGCCTACGAAAAGTGCACACACTGGAAGCTCTTTTGAGACTTATTGTGAGTGCAATGGGGCATCCATGCATGATGTGCTGTTATATCTAGTGCCACTTGTGCAATTGCGCTCTCACAGAACTTACAGTTGTATTAAAAACTCAGTACATGTTATGGAAAAACTAGATGACATGAACATGGGCCCAGGTGATCATCTTACCTGCTTTAATACTGTGTTTTTATTTTTGATGGTTCTTTTGAATGAAGATATTTCAGATGTAGACATTTTTCTGACTGGTACAGTAGCTTTATTTAGACACTGTCTCACTACAACCTATTTCCACTGCAGAAAATGAATTTTATGAGAATATTGATGGTTTAATGCTGAGCAGCTATCTTAATTTAGCTATTGTCTATTTGTTTATACAGATTTTCTAGCAAAGAACACTGCAGACAGCCAGTAAAAGACCAGCTCAGTGGCATCATTATATGGATAATACATTTCTAGTGTGGTCATACAGTGAAGAGGAGTAAGCTGTCCACTCGGTGTATCTCAGTAAGTTCAACCCAAAAAATTTAATTTACAATGAAAAAAAAGGAATGGGCAACTTAATTTCCTGGATGTATGTGTGATCAAATTGGTGGATGGTACTTTGGGCCATAAGGCATACAGGAAAGCTACATACACTGATTGATACCTCCATAAGAATTCCAATCATCTTCCAAGACAATAAAGGTGTCATTAAAACCTTGATGGACAGAGTTAATGAAATTTGTAAAATAGTTTATTTACAAGATGAACTGAATCACTTACAGTCAGTTTTCAAGAAGAATGGTTTGTCCAGAAAGGAGGTGTAACGCGCATTCCAACCAAGAGGAGAGAAAGCCATATACAATGACGAACAATGGCCATCTAATGGGAAAGTTTTCCTTCTATATCTTAACAAACTTTTGGATAGACTGGAAAAATTTTGGACAAGAACGGATTTGAAATGTACCTTTAGGCCCAACAAGAAGATAAAGGAATGCTTAAGATCAGCAGAAGATGTAGGGCATACACTAAGACACCTGGGTTGTATAAAATTCCATATAAATATAGGTAAGTATGCAATGGAACCACAAAAAGAAGTGTTAACAACCATTTAGTTGAACACAAAAGGAACTGCTATGTGAAACATATTGACAAATCAGCCATAGCAGAACATATTTTTTGAGATGAAAATCACAAAATAAAATTCAGTGATACAAGTATTTTAGCAAAGATAATGTATTATCATGTATACATGTACAAAGAGGCCATAGAGATTCACAAGCACCTTAATAATTTAGTAGCAAAGAAGAAGATGTTAATTTAGAGAAAATGTGAATGTCAACTCTGTAACAACAGAATGATGATTGATTACTTTTAATCAGGAATTACGGTTTCATCCAGAGACAATCATACAATTTGTATCACATGACAAATGTGGTGCCCTCAACACCTATGTCTATATTTATACTCTGCAAACCACTGTAAAAGGCACGGCAGACAGTACATTCTATTGTACCAGTTATTAGCCTTTCTCCCCATCCATTCACACATGGAGCACAGAAAGAATTATAGTTTTAATGCCTCTGTGCATGCCATAATTAATCTGCCCCAACATCTAGGTGGGGGGGGGTTGATGCTATCAGCAATGGAAAATAAAATGTAGAAACGAAGGCTCTGCGGGCAACACGAACAGTACAAAACGTTGTGTACTGGAGTCGTTTTTTCTCTTAACTCTTTCAGTGAGTGAACGGAATTAACTTGGTGTTCATTTGCTGCTGTTACCACAAATTCCGAAGTAAGTTCCTAATTTTTAATTTCTTCGTTTTGAATAACTATGTCTCGAAGAAGAACATTAAAGAGTCGGACTGAAAGACAAAGAGCTGGAGAGACACAGTCTTCGCATAGACAAAGAAACAGGAATAATGTGGATACTGATAACGATAAGTCTATTGTTAACACAAAATTTCGTAGGTGACTGTCTACAGACATTAAATAATTTGGAAAAAGCATATTTATGCCATCCGTTGTACATTTCATGTTTATTCTCTACTGGTTTCGGTTGTTACAACCATCATCAATGAGAAGCATATCTACATCAATGGATCAGCCATCCGTTTCTGTCACTGTACTGCTGTGATTTTGCCATGGCACAGTGTGTTCACATGGGTTGTGTTAAGACAGACTATTATGAAAAATAGACATGTTCTACATTTGTATGGCTCATTATATACATATATGACGCAGATGTATGGTTGCTCCATTGGTGTACAGTGTTTTTATCCTTGAAGATGATTGTAACAATTAAAACCAGTTGAGAATAAACATTAAATTGTTCAGCTGATGGCACAAACGTGTTTTCCTAATTCTGTTGTTGTTTTGAAAGATACATTTAAATGTACACTGATCTTAGTTCCAAATAATTTTGTGAGTTATAACTGCAGATTTTTTCTGGAAATTGTCTCAATGGTTAGTTATATCATTTATGTTCCTATCATACTTTTTTTCCTCTTCAATTTCAGTATTCTTTTATAAAAACGGAAATTAAAATCAAATAATTTGAACGCTCGCTACAACGCTCCATTTGAGTCATGTTATCCCTGTGATTCCACTGGTTATTTCGCTGCTCCTACTGTCATAATGCCAATTAACAGTGATGTCTTATTTTGGAAAATGGGTTACAAAATGTGTGTTGTACCATACTGTACAAATACATCTAAAAAAACTCGTGGGAAATTGTTTTTTAATGGTCCGGAGTATGAGAAGATGCGTAATATGTGGTTGCCCTATACCAGCAAATTTCCAACACGTCGACGTTCAAGTTTACTAACTTAATTAAAAATTGTTGCATTTTGAAGTTTACATTAACTCATCTCCGAGGTATGTTCTCCCACTGTTACAACGAAGGATGTCGTTATGCAACGAAATTAAATTCCAACTGAAAACTGACGTTTTACCTAACTACACCTCAATTATTCGGTAGCTCATTTCTTAGAGGGGTTAACCGTCGAATTTTATAAGGCAATGTCCATAGATCACTGGTGCGAAACGTGAAAGAACATTTTAACTTGTTTAACGACTCGACAGTCCTCTCATACGAAAACCAAATCTCAATTACAAAACTTAACCATGCCGATCAGAAACAGGATAGTACTCTAGTCGTTGCTGTTCACATGCGCTTATATTTGCAATCACTGTTCACATGCGTCACGTTAAAAAATGATATTTCTAGTTAATGTGACCACACATTTTTTACTGTATTGAAACAATGTTTTTTATCTTCGTACTGTCTAGTTTGCATCCTTATTGTTTAAAGTTTTGCAATTTCATCATCTTACATGAAGATGAATTACGGTAAGTCTGCTTCAGACGCTAATGTTAGTTTACGCTCACAAACATCACAGCCCTTACGTTTGTCACACCTGAGTGTTGTACACGCTTTTATATCTCTCCGTATAACCTCATCGTCCTACATTTCGTTGTACTGTAGATGTATGGTTATACCATCACTACTAACAATGCTTTCCAAAAACAGTAAATTGTTTGTTCACAAAGTAAATGCATTTTTTCTCTGTTGCTGGTTTCTCAGACCAAGATTAATGTGAAGCTGTGTATAACAGAGCCCACATTCGAAACAACTGCAACAATCAGTTCTTGATAATGCTATTTTCGTATTTCGTGTAAAGCTTTTAAAAATATATGATCCTCCCAGGATTCTTTTTTTTTACCTCATTTTGTTCGTTGTATTTGTCTGTGTCAGACGTCCCATGACATCCATTCACTTTCATCGCTGATCCTTTCATTCAGTTTTTTATTACAGAGGGCAGCTAGTCCTCTGATCTAACACGCTGAGCAACCATGCTGGCAAGGATTCGAACTTCTTAAGGCGGGTCCACACTGAGCGCGCCGTGCTGCGCCGCGCCGCTGCAGCCTGCGCACTGCTGTAGCACAGTAGAATGCGCCGTCCGCGCCGTTCCGAGGCGCGCACTGTGGTTCCAGTTGGAGCGCGCGCACGTCTGAAGATGGAGCGAGCCAAGATTGTGAGTGCCGCATTTATTGTGCTGTACCATCAGTTAAGGAAGAAGAGGAAGAATCGTCGTCATTGGGTAACCCCAGTGTTAAAGAGTAGTGCATTATACGGTGGACATGGTCTTTTCAGTGAACTACTTGCAGGGGACAGTATACAGTTCGAAAACTTTTATCGAATGTCTTTCGAAGACTTCGAATATCTGTTGAAAGTGATCGAACCAGACGTAATGAAGAAAGACACAAATTGTAGATGTGCTATATCTACCAAAGAGAGACTGGCAATAACTTTGCGCTTTCTGGTAACTGGAGATTCCTTTACAAGTCTGATGTATCTGTTCCAAATATCTAAACAAAGTATATCAACGAATGTCATCGAAGTTTGCACCGCTCTCAATAATGCACTGAAACCCTTTGTGAAGATAAGAAGTTATTATTGTTCATTGTCGTTAAATGAAACCATCCTTTTCAAAGGATTTGTAGTTACGTTATTTGCATAAAGTTGATACCTGTCCGAAGTCAAATGTGTACAAGGTAAAAGAGGTTGAGGGCTGAAAGACTTACATCAAAGAAAGTTCCTTACAAACAATTATTTATTGACTGTAGTTTTGTTATTCGTTACAGCCTTATGTACGTAAATATCCGCATACAAATAAAAATGTCTGAAACACGTTATTGTTAACAGAATGTGCTTAATCAAATGTATTTATGAAGCACTACAGAAAAGTATATGATGGAGGTTCTTGGAGCAGAGCTGAATCTGGTAGACGGAGCGAGATAGAGTCATGTTGTTCATTGCTGCTGCTTGGTTGAATAGGGACAACCGTTTGATGAGCACAGGTGACTGGGAGTGACTCGAAGGAGAAGTTGCAGAATAGGACTGCATTCGGGAGAGGGGTGGGTGGGGAACAGGACTGCTTTGGGGAGAATGGACGGCAGAAGGAGACGAACTATCTGATGTCAGATGATGTGCATACAAATCAGTCTCGGCATCGAAAATCAAATTGTTTATTCTGTGCATTAGCCCTGATCGCCTGTGGGTGTCAAATTTGCGGAGCTTCATTGCAATATGTTCTCCGAATGTGGAACACTCGTCGGGACGTACATTTCCCACACTTTCCAAGATGCCATAGGCCTTCATGGGCATCGGATCTTCTTTCTTCTTACGTTTACTGGCCGGTTTCTTTTTTTTTGGGGGGGGGGGGGGGACTGGAAATCCTTTCCCCTGTACGCCATTCCTTCTTCTTTGTTAATACGAGGTGACTCTCCAGGACTCTCCGGAGTGGTGTCATTTAGATGTAATACTTCTTCGGCGACATTTACCTAGAATCCTGTTGGCTTTCTTCATCACCAGAACTCTGAAATGAAACATTAGGCTATAATGTATTAGGTTTGACAGTAAATGCCACAGCCAGAATTCTATTTCATTATGGTACAGTACGAAGTAATTTCTATTCTTTTAATTCAATATTTCTTGGCGAACTCGGAAATTCCACTATAGTGACAAGTACGGTTAAATTTGTGAACAGTGGTCGATGGATTGATATCGGATGTTTTCTGAAGGCACACATGATGGCACTGATTGTTAACAAACTCTTATGACAATGTCACGACTGCAGTTTCGGCCGTAAGCCATCGTTAAGTTGAATTTCGAAATATGTTAAGTTATATCATTGTAACCGGCATGCACTTGTTCTGAGCATAAAATATTGCAGTACGAATTTCATATATGGAATGAAAATTCTATGTAAAATGCAGGACTATGGCTTAACGCCGAAACTGCAGTTGTGACGTGATACTAAAAATTTGTCAACAGTCAATCGCGCCATGATTTCCTTCAGAAAATATTATATCACTGTGAACCCCGCACAAGAGAAATTCTTGTTATCGGCAAGCTTTCATTCTAGAACTGCCCATTGTAGACGCTCATTTCAACCACACTTGACACGATTATTTAACGAAGACATTTTTCAATTCTTCAGTTTTTAAGACAAGATATGTTGTAACTTCTTTGAAACCCTTTCTTTTCAGTTGCCGAGTACTACAGAAGAATGGAAATGATGTTCGGAGGAATTTGATAAAACATGGAATTTCCCCCATTGCCTGGCTGCTACAGATGGTAAACACGTAATGTTACAGGCACCAATAAATAACAGCAGCGAGTACTATAAGTACAAGAACTTTTTTAGCATTGTGTTATTTGCTCTGGTGGATGCAAAGTTCAATTTCTTGTGTGCACATGTAGGTTCACAAGGTCGTATATCTGATGGCGGAATATTCAAAAGCACTAAATTGTGGAAGAAATTGCAAGACAACTTCCTTAATATACCTCGACCTGAACCACTTCCTGCACGTGAACAAATGGTTCAAATGGCTCTGAGCACTATGGGACAACTTAGATCTACTTAAACCTAACTAACCTGAGGACATCACACACATCCATGCGCGAGGCAGGATTCGAACCTGCGACCGTAACGGTCACGCGGTTCCAGACTGAAGCGCCTAGAACCGCTAGTGAACGTGAACAGATGACACCATATGTTATATTGGCCTACGAAGCATTTGCTTTGCATGAGAATGTGATGAAACCATACGCAGGCGTCTATGCGAAAGGTACAAAAGAGAGAACATTCAACTATCGACTTTCAAGAGCCCGTCGGGTTATCGAAAATTGTTTTGGAATCCTGACATCCGTTTTTAGGGTCATGAGGAAACCAATGCTTCTGGACCCAGAAAAAGCCAGTGTTATTGTACTGACAACTATTTACTTGCATAATTATTTGAGACAGAGCAAGAAATCTTCCAGTTTGTATGCTCCAGACGGCACAGTGGACAGATGGTACTTTAGTGGAAGGAACATGGAGACGGGAAGCACAACCAATGTCATTATGCAATTTAAAGGCAGTGCCAAGAAAAAGTTCGTCAAATGCCCGAGCTATTCGCAAAGAGATAGCCGACTATTTTATCAAAAATGGACGTATACCTTGGCAAGATGAGGCAGCATGAAAGCATATACGTGTTTGTTATCACTACACCGTTGTGAAGACCACACTTTATGGCCTAATTATCTATTGTGTTAAAGTGCTAATAGAACCTGACTGTATAGTATAGATAATTGTTACATAACATGTACGTACATATTCTGTGTTTATGGTACCAGTGGGAGTGTCTCGTTCCTTCAGGAATTCAGATAATGGGAAAGCAAACCAGTTACTATTGTGTCTGTCAGCCCTGAAACAATAGTGCGATGTTATAATAAATGTAAATGGGAAACTGTGTTGTTACAAACATCGTTTATGAATAATTACCTTTTCCAGTGCCCCTCGACTTTTTCATTTTCATTTTCTCCCTTCTGTAGGAAGACAACAATGATGTCATTCTTTTTTTTTTTGCTTCGTCGATTCCACAGCCGACGCCACTCGCAACCCACTGCCAAGCATCACTTTTTTTGGTTTTCATGTGGTAATTATTGTCTTTTGGGTCCCACAGTTCCCGCCTTTGTCTATACAGCTCTATGAGGTTCTCACTTTGCTTCCGGTCCCACTCCATAACGAGGACACCTACGCGAGAACACACGACCTGTCACCGCAAATTGACGCACGCAATAAACTACCGCGCCCGCCAGCCGAAACCCCGTCTAAACTGAGCGCGCGCAAACGCGCCACTCCCTTTGATGTACCGACAACAGCCGGAAAACTGCGCGGCGCGGTTCGCCGTCCACACTGGACGCGCACAGCAGTTTTGCGCAGCGCGGCGCGGCACGGCGCGCTCAGTGTACACCCGCCTTTATACTGCAGTCGAATGCGCTGTCACTTGCGCGACAGAACGGCTGACAGGTACAGAATCTCTGCTGAGTGCCTTCTGGGCAGGAAATCAGTTTTACCAGGAATAATTTGCGCTTGGGTCGTAGTTCATGACTGATAGTCGACAATCTATTTATAATATATGTATCCATGTGCCAAAGTTATACAATTCCTTAGTTTTGAGCGAGTTTAATGACGTTGCAGGGCACAGGGAAAACAATGTACATCGTAGCAGATATCGCAGTTCTAAATGGGTGGAGCATAAACGCATCAACTTTCGCAAGGCTTCCATTATCAGCGTCCACAAAATTCCTTTCTGTTGTTACTTAAAAGTTGTAATTGCGTTTTCTGTCACTACATAGCTAAACTGTTTTCAGTAAAAATACGTAAAAACTTCGTAACTTCATTTAACGCTCCGATAACACAAGGATCTTTTTATTGCCTGTGACTTCGTCAGAGCATCAGTCAATAACAGAACGTTTTCGATCACGCGACCAGATCTTGATACTTAATGACTTTTTGAGCTTTAATTACATAAAAGTAACAGGTATTTGGTAAGAATATTGACAGTAGATGCTATTGAAATATTATAATCTATCAGAATAACATAATTCGAACCATACTTATAACAGCGGAAAATGGCGCATTGCTGTTTGCTAAATTTATAGTGCAGACAGAGCAAAACATTCTGCCATTTTGCGTGTGAGGTTATTTTGCCTGATTCATTTTGTGTTGTCAAAAATGGTTCAAATGGCTCTGAGCACTATGGGACTCAACTGCTGTGGTCATAAGTCCCCTAGAACTTAGAACTACTTAAACCTAACTAGCCTGAGGACATCACACACATCCATGCCCGAGGCAGGATTCGTACCTGCGACCGTAGCGGTCGTGCGGTTCCAGACTGTAGCGCCTTTAACCGCTCGGCCACTCCGGCCGGCTTTGTGTTGTCGTAAGAGGAAAGTTAATTTGCCACTGTCAACACAAAATTTATTTTTCAATGCGCTGTATCAAGGACTCACTTCAAATGATCGAACAATTAAAGAGGAATCAAAGAATTATTTCAGTAATATTCATAGCTACAATGCAGAATTTGCTATCGTCAGTTCTGAAACTAAAATTTCAGACACTTTTATGTGGAGTGTGTGACTTTAAGATGTATGACCTTTTTTTTTTTATCATAGATCAGTCACTTCTACATACGGTAATTCACCATGTTATGTGCACTTACAGTTTTATGGCATCGATACGAATGGTCGGATTTCGATCATAGGCGATACTAGTTACCCATTTACGTGTATATAACTGTTTGTTCTCAGATCAGCCGGCCGGGGTGGCCGAGCGGTTCTAGGCGCTACAGTCTGGAACCGCGCGACCGCTACGGTCGCAGGTTCGCATCCTGCCTCGGGCATGGATGTATGTGATGTCCTTAGGTTAGTTAGGTTAAAGTAGTTCTAGGGGACTGATGACCTCAGAAGTTAAGTCCCATAGTGCTCAGAGCCATTTGAACCATTTTTTTGTTCTCAGAAAAAGATATATTAATTTCACAATACTGCCGGTTCTCATTAGCTGTAGTTTAATTAAGTGGATTATTTGACTGAATTTTGGCATGTCTCATGTACTCTAATTAGAATATTAATAAATTATATGATGAGATGAATAAATAACTATTTTCTCACAACATAAACAGAATGTATATGCCCCGGGACAACCGGGAAATCCGGGAAAACCCTACAATTTTTGTCATCTGGAAATTATTCGGAATACCGGTGATTTTTCATGGTTTTATATTCAGGTAAATTTTTGTAATTTTGACTGGTAATAATTGATACTCTAACAGAGAATATTACTATATCCCGCTACTGCAAGATAATACTGCAGCAATAAAACATACACAAGAGAAAAATACCAAAGGAAATGTGCCTTTTACAACTACAAAACACCGTGCACACACAAGCATCTGCAAACAGCAAAATGTGTCGAAGGCCTTAGAACGAAGACTGCAATACTTCGTAACAACAAACTGCTTCCGATGAGCGTAACGTCACAACTAATTACATAGGTTCGTTTGAGAGGTTGCCAGGGGGCGCATGCGCAGTTCTGTCTCACAAGAGCTGTCTTTCCCGGTTCTCCGGCTACTTGAAGACAGATGCTAACCGAAAATCTTTTTCTGGTGCTCCCAAGCTGCCGGATTCGCGCGGAGCAGTCCGAGTTGTAGTGGGGAGGTGGTTAGTCTCCACGTGGCCCGTTTTGCTGTGCCTGTCAAATGAAAACAAAACTGATTTCTGTGGCCGGGAGCTATCAAGTGAATTAAAATACATTCACATAGTTAGGGAAGGCTGAAATATATTACTAGTTTCAATTTTCGGATTTTATTTCATTTCCTCATCTTTGACAGTCAAGCAATACTTGCTTTGCAGAACACTGAAGTTATTTTTGTCGGTTTGCTAGAGAAATTGGGCTTTTATTAAAGTTTTCCGCTGACGCAGTCAATTCCTTTGAAACAAAACTTTTCATTCCACAGTATAGTCCAGTGTGCTGAATTTCAAGTGCACGTTTTCGTCTTCTGGCAAGTATGGCATTTTGCCATAATAAAGAACCAAACATGAGATAGTACAGTACTGGTACTCTGAGAAAATAGACATCCCGAAAACCACACTAGAAAGGGTAATATGAGGTTGGGTCCTACTTCTTTGTGAATATGGACATACAAATGTGTACTTCAATCCGAATTATACATTTTAATATGGTTTACGAACTTTTGATGCCCTGTTTCTTTTATGATGTAATGTAAGATATCTTAATGCATTATACGTACGAACATACGGGCTTCCTACGCTATCGTAGCTGCGCAAGCGTAGTAACGCCTGTTTTCTGGCACACCATGGCAACTGCATAAAAGAACCTACTGTATTTCTAACAGGTCTCGGGAAAATACTGCAGTTGGTGGTTTCAAAAGCGTTACTTTCAAAGTAAATTTCCTTTTACGAAAGATAAATTACGTTACGTGTGAGAATGTGCGATGAATTTTTTACATCATAGAGCGTTTGACTTGTTTACATAGTATAACACACGCAAAAGAAAGACCAATATTACATGTGAAATCTTAGATTCTCTTGTAGCTTACTAATCTTCGAGATCAATATAATGTGCGAAAGCTTCGCTTTTCTTGTAGCTACACTATGTATATTAATCTAGACCATCAACTTTTCCTATTTGTGTATTCGCGCCACGTATTGGCTGACTACATCAAGTGTCCTATGCTGTAAATATCGGCTGGCGAGATCACGCGACATGAGCTATGACTGGCTTACAATAGGACTTCGCAATCTCGATTTCAGTGCTTTCTTTGGTGGAATTCGGATTTCATGATGATGATGAGGAGGAGGAGGTTCCATATTCCGAGGAGCGTAGGGAACGATGCGGGACGCCCAGAGGTCGCAGTGGAGGTGGTTTGCCATTGCCTTCCTTCGACCGTACTGCGGATGAATGATGAACAATACCCAGTGAACTCGAGGTAAGGAAAATCCCTGACCGAGCCGGGAATCGAACCCGGTACCCTGTGCGCGGCAAGCGAGAACGCTACCGCAAGACCACGAGCTGCTGAAAAATTCCACTTTACACTTTCGTAATTACGAAAATATGTAGCGTACACGTTGTGCACATCATCCAAGATATCTTTTCTGATGGATTTCGTTTACTAAAGTGGCGGCGGGAAGTTCTACGCCGATGACGTACAAAACGTTAACCATTTAAAGGACTAATAAGTTCCGTGGGAAAGTATAATGTCACTTAACATGGAAAAGTGTATTTTCACCTGGAAAAAAGCTTAATTTTTAACCGCGAAATCCGGGAAAAATCCGGATTTTTCCCCTTGTCCACGTATATACCCTGATAAAGGAGCTTCATGTCATTGCCTAGTAGTGCATGACTTTTTTTCATCAACTTACAACTGGGTCCTTTGGCTGTGAAAAGTTTATCGAAATCGATCAACTCAGTTGAAAATGATGAGCAGTTTACTGCAGGTGTATTCCTACAGACGGAAAAAAAATCCTGCAGAGGCTAAAGAGACACTGCATTCATAAATATTATGAGTTTTGGAAGGAACAAATACAGATGAGTGTAAACTGAGAGATGTCCTCCTGTGAAGAACTTAAAAGAAATAAACATTCCACATCAAGGGAACCAGGGATTCCCACTCGACCATCTCCAAATCTAATGAAATTTCGTGCGAATATTGCATATGGTCTTGGATGGTTGCATACCAAATTTCAGTCCAGTATCTTCAGTGGTTGAATTTTTATGGGCTTTTAAAGAGAGGTTACTCATCTTCACACCACATACAAAGGTGCAAATGTGCCAAGTTTGCTAGGCTTTTTTTTTAGAAGTTATAGAAAACATTTGGTCATTTGCTTTAATATACATAGACACCTTTTAATGTGAATCACACGATGGCAAAATTTAGCGATTTAGCCATACCTAAATAGGGATACAAGCTTCTAAAGTGGCTAAAAGATATGCCACACTTTTCTGCGGGCCAAGGATTGACCAACCACTGCTGCTTGTCATATGAACCAATCATACCAAAACTTCAGAGAGTTATTCTTACCTGTGATGTCTATGTATGTATTAGTTTTAACTAACATTTGGTGCCTAAATGAAAAGATATGCATCTGCAAAGTTGGCCAAAACTTTCTATGTGCAAATTTTAGGGTAATTTTTGGGGGGCATTAACTCAACTCTGTCTTGTTCAATCCCTTTTTCTTGTCTTTGGTGGAAAGAGCATGCTTTAGGCTTTCAAAGTTATATTGCTTAATTCCTGGATCTTGCATATTGGTGAGTAAGAATACGTTTCAAAATTTATTATTTTAGCACTTTGAGAAGATAAAAATGTGAAATATTTTGCTCATTAAGCACCATAATTAATTTTTTTATTCCAGATTATAAATCAGTTTCAAAAATTAATTTAACACATACCATAAAAACAAATATAATACACAACACAGCAGATTCACAAAAAATACTAATATAAAATACTAAAATAATAAAAAATACTAAAGAGTCAGTTCTATTTATGGTTAAACAGTTCTACAGTTTTGTCAAGGACAGATTGTGAATAACTGTATTGTCTTCATGATGATGATGATGATGGTGCTTCTAAAGTCATGAAAATATGTAGCTCAGGAAACCAGCAGATGTCTTTAGCAGCTGGCCAGTGGAGGGAACGAGCAGAACCACGTGAGTGCATAAAGCTGATGTTCATGTGAAACTTCACACAAGCTTCCAATCCACCAAAACATGTCATACATACATGCAATATATTGTTGGTTGTAAACTTGCAATTGAGATTGCTGGAATTTCTTCATCTGCTTCAACGGCTTGAACTCAACTGCTGTGGTGTCACCTGAAACTCTGCTTACTCCAAACTGATTGCAATTAATTTGGTTAAATTGATGATTTTCTCTTGCTCCAGATACTGTATGTCCCATGGCAAACTTGTTTCTTGATCGGGCAGATTTTTTTTTTTTTCTTTTTCAATCTCTTCTTTTGGTACATAAAAAAAACTTTATCCATGGATTCAACAAATTGTATGGAGCCAATATTTTGTTACCTAAGATGGCAGTTATAAGAGCATGAAAGGGAAGCAGCGGTTGGGAAGGGAGTGAGACAGGGTTGTAGCCTGTCGCCGATGTTATTCAATCTGTATATTGAGCAAGCAGTAAAGGAAACAAAAGAAAAATTCGGAGTAGGTATTAAAATCCATGGTGAAGAAATAAAAACGTTGAGATTCACCGATGACATTGTAGTTCTGTCAGAGACAGCAAAGGACTTGGAAGAGCTGTTGAACGGAATGGGCAGTGTCTTGAAAGGAAGATATAATATGAACATAAACAAAAGCAAAACGAGGATCATAGAATGCAGTCAAATTAAGTTGGGTGATGCTGAGGGAATTAGATTAGGAAATGAGACACTTAAAGTAGTAAAGGAGTTTTGCTATTTGGGGAGCAAAATAACTGATGATGGTCGGAGTAGACAGGACATAAAATGTAGACTGGTAATGGCAAGGAAAGCATTTCTGAAGAAGAGAAATTTGTTAACATCGAGTATAGATTTAAGTGTCAGGAAGTCGTTATGAAAGTATTTGTATGGAGTTTAGCCATGGATGGAAGTGAAACATGGACGATAAATAGTTTGGATAAGAAGAGAATAGAAGCTTTTGAAATGTGGTGCTACAGAAGAATGCTGAAGATTAGATGGGTAGATCACATAACTAATAAGGAGGTGTTGAATAGAACTGGGGAGAAGAGGAGTTTGTGGCACAACTTGACAAGAAGAAGGGACCGGTTGGTAGGACATGTTCTGAGGCATCAAGGGATCACAAATTTAGCATTGGAGGGCAGTGTGGAGGGTAAAAATCGTAGAGGGAGACCAAGAGATGAATACACTAAGCAGATTCAGAAAGATGTAGGTTGCAGTAAGCACTGGGAGATGAAGAAGCTTGCACAGGATCGAGTAGCATGGAGAGCTGCATCAAACCAGTCTCACGACTGAAGACAACAACAACAAGGGGCTCTGCAGACTAGCACGGGCTGCTAGTCTTTTTACTGTTCCTTCAGTGCCATCACAAGGCGATTTACTGTGGCTTGTCCCAAAAAAATTCTGTTTGGCTGTGATACCAAAATTCTTTTTGTGCAAACATAAACTGATGAAATTTTTGAAATTCTTATGCTGAGCAGCTGAACCATCACTAAAATAATAAATGTTCTTAATATTTTCAAACTTTGTCTTTAAATATGCTATTAACTTTATCTGAAAGGCATGAACAGCAATAGTATCATCACAGAGACAGTTTCTGATCCACAAATGCTAATACTCTGATATTCTTTGCCACCAAATTAGACAGCAAATGGATGTAATGTGGCCTGACTATTGTCCCAATGGAATCTTTGTACAGCATCTTGAACAATAAATAAATAATTCTCAGCAAACTCCATCAATATAATTAATTCATTTTCTGCAAGAGTTCTTTTTAACTGCTTAAATTATTAACTTCGGCGTTTTGACACAAAGTGGTCTTAAACCGGTAATTTTCAAAATTGGTGCCTCCGTGAAATCTTCAACAGTTCTCTGATATGTCTCTAATGTGTGTCTGTCAGTATGGACCATTGCTTGCATTCCATTGTTTCTTCAGAGTCATCATCTTTAAAAGCATCTTCAAGAAAAGCCTCTAGTTTCCTAAACATTCCTCAGAATGTTGCAGCATACACTCTTTTGATTCCAAACTGCATACAGTTTTTTATTTTTCATAAAATTCTTGTAGTCATCTTGGATGGATGTTGCTGAAGCTTACATTAATTTGAAATTTTGATGAATGGCAGATACACATGCTGAATGTGATTCAGATCACCATCTGCAGTACACCATATCGGCCTGAGCTCAAAAAATTTAGAGGATCTCAATTGATTTCCATATTGCTTACAATAAGCAATGTACATTTCTTTCAGCTTACGAAGGAGCAGGCGTTTCTACTTGTGACTCTTTTGCCTATTTATTCCTACTACAACACAATTCTTTTTCCATGGACATAAACATACAACTCATTTTTAGAAAGGTGAGAACATATTGTTTTACTTCAACACTGGGATTTTGGCAAAACTGAAAAGGGGAAAAGCCCATCTTCCATCTTTAGTTTCCTAGCCTTCTTCACCATTTTAGTTGAACAGTAAATTCTTTAGCCTTTTTTCAATAGTCCATCTGTTTTGGGCCAGGTCAAAATTTGAACTTTACTGCAATTGCCTGAAGTCTGAAGCTTAATCTTCAGTTCTTGAATTAAGATGTCCATGTCTGTACATTTTTGGCACTCTTCCATTTGCATCTGAGCAACATCTACTTGGCTCACACCAGCAGCTGGGGCAATTACCTTAGTAATACTGTCTTGGGCTTTCAGAACTTTGCACTTTATGTATCCCATTGAATCCTTTTTGCTGATCCGTTTAAGCTTTAATGGTGACTCTCCAATTGATGCTAATGAAGTATTAGCAGTAAAGCAAGCATCAACAACATCCATGTCTTCAGTGGATGGTGGTTCCTGCTTATCCTGGTGGGATGATTGTTTTTGGGCCTCTTCATGTCTACATTTGGTACAAATTTTCTGACCAGGTTTAAAAACTTCATTAGTCAGTAACTTCAACCTGTCAGACATTGCAATGGTTGTTGGTGTTAAAGCCTTCTTCATTAGATGTTTTTCTTTACCAAATGGGTTGCAGCAAGTCTTCTGTAGGAACTGAAATTTTGTCATCAACAAGGCATTATGGTATGAACTAATTTGGGCACCTTCAGTGAAATCAAGCCCAGGTCTATGTCATAGAAGCTCGTTGTCTATTGGTGACATTTCCGTAACTGATTGTAGTTGACTTTTGTCATAACAGAATGGTGATGACTTATGACAATCAACTCCATCTGATCCACCAAAGCAGCAAGGTGCAAGGGTCTCTTGGTTCATTTTTATACAATAGTTTATTAACCTACAACAAACAATTTTGAAAGCCGATGAACATCCTGGTTTGAAGCACAGCAGATTCTGACTTGTTTGTACAGCTATATAAAACATACAAATTAGTGTATCAAAACATATTGGTTGAGTGCTTACCTTTAGCTACAACAATGATTACTGATTATTCAAACACTCAGTACTCAACACTAAGATTGTAAAATGTCAACACCAGAGATTACTCTACACAGAAGACTGACATTATGAAAAGTGGCAATACTGAAAAGTGCAATTGAAAGTGATGATTCAGCAACAGTACCACTGTGAGGATAGAGCCTTAAAAAACTATTGCTGCTTCATAATGCCAAGTGAAACTGAGTGACAAAGCATATATGCATCACCATGCATTGAAGGGTTAAAACATTCTAAAGCAGTGTATCATTCCATTGTGATCATCTAGATTTTATAATCTTAAGAGCATTTTCTCAAGTTTTATTATACTTATATTCTCTACTGTAAAATAATGTAAAAACACTTCTTATTAGCATAGTTACACTCCCTAAACCAAAGGCAAATCTTATACCATTAAAAGACACTATAATTACACATTTTTTGACTTACAACTTCAAATTGTATTAATTTTTTGCATTTATCGATAATCCATTTTCCCTACTTTTGATAGGTATTCTGATTCATCAATATGCAAGATCCAGAAATTAAACAATATAAATTTGAAAGCTTAAAGCATGCTCTTTCCAGCTGTGGCAAAAAAAAGGATTGAACACGACACAGTTGAGATATTGTCCCCCAAAAATACCCTAAAATTTGCATGTAGAAAATTTTGGTCACCTCTGGTGATGCATATCTTTTCAACTAGGCATCCAGTGCTAATTAAATTTGATCCACATATAGACATCATAAGTAGAAATGACCCTCTGAAGTTTTGGTTTGATTGGTTCAAATGAAAGGTAGCAGTGGTCAGTCAAACCTTGGCTCTCAGAATAGTGTGACGAATTTTTTAGACACTTTAGAAGCTTTTATCAATATTTAGATGTGGCTAATTCCATAATTTTTGCCATGGTGTGATTCAGCATAAGAAGTTCTCCATGTATATTAGAGCAAATAACCAAATGTTTTCTAGAACTTTTAAAAAGATGTCAAGCAGACTTGGCACATTTGCACCTTCATACGTGGTGTGAAGATGAGTAGCCTCCCTTTAAAGGTCCATAAAAATTAAACCACTGAAGATACTGGACTGAAATTTGGTAAATAACCGTCAAAGGCCATATAGAACCTTCACACCAAATTTCATTAGATTTGGAGAGGGTCGAATGGAGACATGTTTTAATATTGTCACTTTGACATGGAATGACCCAAAACATAAATAAATAAAAATTTTCGTGCTCGAAAATGCTTGAACAAATTATTTCTTAGTAATGCAATCAATTTGCTTCCTTTCCTATCAAGGTGGTATGATTAAGTTTGCTTACAACTTGCACACATATTTTTATACTGCTTCCACTTACTCCATTTCTTTATTATTAATTTTCAATCCTCACTTCAAGAGTTTATATGCAGAAACATTCTTATATAAAAACACATTACATACATTATGCACACAAATGCTTTAACTGATAGTTTTCCTAGTTTGGTAAATAACCTTCTATAATTAATAGCTACTTAATATTCTTTTACATTAAAAAATGGTTTTTTTTTCCTTCTGCAGAATTCAGATTTATGGCTTTTGCAAAAACCTTCATTACTTTAAGTACAGATAAAATAGTAATTGGTTACAGTTTTATGATATGAGCATCCATCAGTACCCAGAAAAATTACTCCTAATTATCGTGAATTTTTTTTTACCATCAAGAGAAGGGTGTATGGCTATGACCAAAACACTTTTATGTTCACTCACATTTTTAGGTGTTTTCAAAACACTTCTTCTTCCATGATTGAAATCATCAGCCAATGTGAATAATTTTTAATTATTCCTGAGGACAGTTCATGACCATAACACAAGAAGTGAACGTACAATTAATGTGCCATATGTAAGGCTTGCAAAGACTCATAACAGTTACAAATATTGTGGTTCTCTTTACTTCAACAAATTATCTGAAAATGCCTTCCCAGTGCCAGTAAATAAATTTAAAACTATTCTTTTGTGATGGATGAAAGGTAACATAATTTACTCTGCTCAAGATTTCCTTGAGTGTGTATCAAATGACCTACATATCTTATAAGAATGAACTACAAACTTTACATATGGTACACTGTGTAACTGTTTTATTACTGTTTCATAAATCTGTTTGATTACTTAGGATATTTGTCATTCACTTAACTATGTAGATCATTTATCTTGTAATTACTCTGTAAGAACACTCCCTGTGGTTACTGGTATTTACTTAAATATGTATTGTATCTATCTTGGCTCATTTTCTTATAACTGATGATATTTCTCCAAGTTTATATTATTATTATTATTATTATTATATTATTATTATTATTATTATGTTAACTTTGTTGACACTGATTGCATGTGAATATGCTCAAAGGTGAAATAAAACATATGTATATTTGTAAACAGACTAATTAGAATCTAGTCACTAGATGATCATTGTTCAGTATTACATTATTCTACATTTGTCACTTTCGGACCTTGTGTTCTGTCACTATGATACAAATTCCCCTCGCTTAAGTTCATTTATGTAGATTGTTATGATCTTTTATAATTCAGTAATTTGTAACAAGTCATTTTGTTTTCTTTTACTGCATATTTAGTCATAACTACTAAACACGCAGTATAACTAGGCACTTCCACAGGATGCTGGGACTTTAAGCAAGTGATCATCATCTACCAGATGCCAAGTTTGTTTTGTTTGCAATAAATAGCAAATCAAGTGTAGTCTTAGAAAGATCGGCTAGAAAAATATTTGTGGACATTAATCACTGGTTCCTAGCCAATTCTTTGTCACTAAACTTTGAAAAAACACACTACATGCAGTTCAGAACTTGTAAGGGGTGTCCCACAAGTATGTGCCTGACATACGATGACAAGCAGATAGAAAAAGTGGACAGTGTTAAATTCTTGGGATTACACCTTGATAATAAATTCAACTGGGAGGAGCACACCACAGAACTGCTCAAGCATCTTAACAAATCTCTATTAGCAGTGCGAATTCTGTCAGATATAGGGGATATAAAAATGAAAGAGCTGGCATACTATGCTTACTTTCAGTCCATAATGTCATATGGGATTATTTTTGGGGGTAATTCATCAAGCCAAGCAAAAGTTTTGTGGGCACAAAAATGTGCAATATGAGTTATATGTGGTGTGAACTCAAGAACATCCTGCACAGGCCTCTATAGGGAACTAGGGATACTAACTACTGCTTCCCAATATATTCATTCATTAATGAAATTTGTCATAAAAAATATATCGTTTTTTCAAACCAACAGCTCAATTCATGGAATCAATACTAGAAATAAGAATAATCTTCAAAAGGATTTAAAGTACTTAGTCTTGTACAAATAGGTGTGCATTATTCAGAAACACACATTTTCAATAACTTGCCAGCAGCCATAAAAAGCTTAACAACCAATGAAATACAGTTTAATAGAAGCATTAAGGATTTATTGGTGGCCAACTCCTTCTACTCCATTGATGAATTTTTCAGTAGAACCAACTGACTAACTTCTCCACCATTTCAGTGCAGTAATGTGTTAATTGTAAATAAGTATTGTAGTAGTTCTATTATATGTTTATTGCCTTATAAATAAAAAAACCTTTTTTTAAATTTTAAATTCAGTGCATTAATGCCATCTTAGTTAATGAGTGTTGTAAAATGATCCTTTCATATAGTGTTAATTAAAGAAAATGATCATTCCACTTGGGACCTGTGGAAGGCACATTAGCTTATTTGTTTTAGTTGTAAATATCTGTCATGTGTTATTGTTTTTCTGACATGTTCTACATCCTGGAGGACCTCCTCACTACGAATCACTTGGAATGAAAGTAAATCTAATTTAATCTAATCTAGGAGAGAAACAATCTAGAATAGAAGAGGTGTAGGAGGAGGAGGATATTAGTGTTTAACGTCCCGTTGACAACGAGGTCATTAGAGACGGAGCACAAGTTCGGGTGAGGGAAGGATGGGGAAGGAAATCAGCCGTGCCCTTTCAAAGGAACCATCCCGGCATTTGCCTGAAGCGATTTAGGGAAATCACGGAAAACCTAAATCAGGATGGCCAGAGACGGGATTGAACCGCCGTCCTCCCGAATGCGAGTCCAGTGTGCTAACCACTGCGCCATAGAAGAAGTGTGTAGGAAACATGCCCCAACTCATTCTTGCAAGGCAAGAACAACACTGAATTCAATACTACATATGCAGTGCTATATTTCTACAGCACAGTCTACTGTTCCTAGCTAAGTTTGCCAATGTGCCGAAACAATCTATACTGGCCCAAAATCATCCAACTTCCACTGCTTCCTCTGCTCGCAGAAAAGTGTAAGTTATGTTTAGAGTATTTAATAGTATATCTCTCTCTTCTAAGCTTATTGGTGAAAAATGTTTTGACTGAAACCATTAACTCGCCCAACCCCATCCCCATTCAGTTCTCCCTTCTCTACTGATGGTGAAAGTTACAATGTTATTGATTCTCCCACTGATTTTGCTTCTTTTTGGGCTATCAATATTTTAATGGCAGTCAGAGGTGTTCCATTTATTTCCACTATTGGACTGTTAATGAAATATTGTGACTATCTAGGCAGTACTGCCTTTCTTTTGTAACTTACATGAAATTCATGTCATGCAAAATTAATTTTGACATCAGCTATTACTGAAGTAAGTATAGCATTCTCAAATTGGTTAAAAATCTTATTATCTCATATTTATATTGAAATTTCCCATACATCTGTGTGGGGTGCCCAGTTCAGAAACAATTTAGCCTGCATTGTTACTGTTTCTCTTTGTCCTATTGTTGCTTATGTTATGTGAATTCAATAGATTTCATATCCACCTTCAATTTTAATACTTTTAGTTCTTTCTCTGTCAATGTCTAGCATGCCTTTAACTGTTTCCTAATTTGACAATTTCCATTACTCAGAATTACATGAGTATTTCTGTCATTATGTTTCCCAGTCATATCCTCTGGATTGCTGCAAACACTTAATCTTCCTACTTCAAATTCTTCTCAGTTCCATATTTAAACTTAATAACTAGACTACCATGAAGATAACATCCAACAAATGTCATATTAACTTCAGATATACTACATGCTTCGGTATGCAAATGATTAACATTTCAGTGCAGCTACATACAGCAGGTATGAAAAGAAAGGAAGGAAGGAAGGAGGATTAGGGTTTAATGTCCCTTCAACAACAAGATCATTAGAGACAAAGCACAAGCTCAGATTGTTTTCATTAGGATGGGGAAGGAAATCACCCGTGCCCTTTCAAAGGGACCATCACGGCATGTGGCTCAAGTGGTTTAGGGAAATCACAGAAAACTTAATTCTAGGTAGATGGATAAGGATTTGAATCACCGTCCTCATGACTAAGTCCAATGTTTTAACCACTGTTACTCCTCACTCACTCAGTAGGTAGGAGTAATGCAATCTACATATATAAGGAAAGATTTCATTTCTTTTTCAGAAATTGCATTTTAATTTTGTTTGCCTGTGAGACAATTGTGTTATGCCTCGTACAAGGAGGAGAGTTGTCTGACAGCATACATCAGAATTCAGTAGTGGCAGAATCACAGTCTGTAGGGCTTCAGTTTATTCTTCTGTAGTAGTGCTGCTCATGTTGATTGGAATCCCACGACTGATATGAATATAGAATTGGTGGGTTCATGGGGGTCATTCTCAATTCCATGCAGGATCTCAATGGTACCATGTGACTAGCAACCAAGAAAAACAGACATATTATTCAGTCAGCCATGTAGGATCATACAGCAACATCAAATACCTGAAGTCAACAAACAAACTTCTTTGCAGAATGACATGCATCTACAGCACCACAGACGGTCAACGCATTGACAATTGTTGCAGCTTCCCTTCACATAGCAGCAGAGAGAAGCACACCACTAGTAATATGCCAACCTACAACAATGGACACAGGAGTGGCAGCACATTATCTTTTCAAACAAGTTCCAGTTCTGCATACAGCATCGCGACAGATGTATCTATGTGGGTGTGACTCCAAGGAGAATGAACAGTACTTGATTGCATTTGTCATTATTATACAGGCCCAGCACCTGGTATGATGAGATGCCACTGTGTACACAACACTACCACCTATTTCTAGTCTGAATAGCTGGTCATCTGGACAGCTGGTATGGTGACATCTTTCAATACGATACTGCAAGAATGTGTGTAGCCTGTCCTGCCTGATCTATCTCTAAACAGAGGATGTTTGACCGTTGCATTAAACAGCATGCTCCCAGATCTCTTATCAACGAACTCTGGCATAAAAATGAAGCAGCACTTACTCCAAGCTCTGTTTGACTCAATGGCCAGCTGAATTAGAGCTGTAGTTGCAGCCAGGAGTGACAGCTCTGTGTAATAAATTTTGCACTCTCTGTATCCCAAAGTGAGCTACAGATTTAATCATATATTCTTCCTACTGTACTGTATACGCACAATAAGTAAAATTTCATTGTGTGTTATTCTTGTTGGTGTTGCAATTTTAATTTCCAGCAGTGCAAACTTTTTCTAAAAATCTTGTGCCATCACATCAAGCATAATAGCATCTTTGAGGACCAACAATGTACATTGTTAATCAGTCACCATCAAGCATGTTTCAGTTAAGTAAACCTGTTGAATCACTAACAATGCCACAATTTTCCAAACAAACAATTTCACAAATTCAAGCATTGGGCTAAATTTTTATGCAACATCACATTTAATTTTGTGCTGAAAGAGTCCAAAATAATGAGCATTTTAGGCCTAATGCATGAATTCGGTGATTCATATTACATAAATGTGGAGGAAAGAGCTACCAATGCTATTTTTCTTTGTCAGATGCTATTAAGAGCCCATGAGATGAGAACCAAATTAGTCCTGACTGGCTGCGAAATTGATTAAGCCTGTGGGGAAGAATCCCAATTCTAAACCACAAGCATCAAGTCCTTGACAAAATAATTGCCACAGGCAATTGCATTTATGTGTATACTAGTCAATCTGAAACCAAGAGAACAAGAAAGAAATAATGCAATACCTCCTAACCAAAAACCAAAACATTTTACATTCAGTTATCATCAAGCCTAAAAGCTAAACTTCACTTGGTGTGGAGCTAGGGTTATCATGAAATGGCACAAATGCAGTGGAGCAACAGCAGCCAATATTACATATGGAAATGCTGTAAAGAAAGTGAAAATTGAGTGTAATTCATACGTACTCTATTTGCTTGACCTTGACTCTACTTATTCTTCACATATTTTGACTGCTAAAAGAAAAGCTGCATGGAAAGCAATTCAAATATGTTGAAGGAATGAGAAACATGAAATATTTTCACAGTTTCAAACTCTGGAATATTTGCATTGAACTTCAGTTTTCCCCATCAGACCCTATGCATCCTTGTGAGTTTTGTAAACACGTAAGTCTGATGGAAATTTTTTAAAAATTAAAAATAATGTATGAAAACAAGAAGTTTGTGATAAAATACTCCCTGCCGCCATTGGATAAGCAGCAGCCAGTAGCAAGTCGCACTCTTAGCACACTTATTTGTTTTATAGTTTAATTCTTAATTTCTTTGCATGTTTTTGGGTACTTGCATAGTTTAATTTACAAATTTCAGGTGTATTATAGTATTTGAGAGTTGAAGCATGACATTTTAGTACCCGTATAGCGTAAATTCACATAGTCGTCAGTCATCTGTTCCTTTTGAATGGCTTGTGAGATAAAAGAGAGGAAAAAAATTTGTTAGGGATTGACAGGGACTGCACCTGTTGTGTACAGATTCAGGGGGAATTTGCCACCACTGGTAAACAGCTGGAAGCTATGTTGGCCGTGGTCGACAGGCTCCAGGTTGTTGCCCTGGGCGGTGGTGACATTGGGACACCCAAGGCATGTGCTTTGGCGCCTCTGGAACCTGTAGCATCGCCTGACATCTCTGATGCCACTGCGCCCTCGGATTCGGACATCCCTGTTGGTCGACATTTGCCTGACAGTGCTTGGCGAACCGTGGCAGGATCGCGAATCCCTGGGTAGAAGGTGAAAGTTGGTGCTGGCTCCAAGGCTGTACCCTTATGCCTCCGTAACAGGTTTGAGGTACTGCCCACTGCCGAAAGTACTTCTGAGCCGGCAAGGGCATCCTCACCTCTTGCGGCAATGGCCGGTCATCCTGAGAGGTCTGGACAAGTGCAGAGGGTGGGACTGCTTGACATTGGGAGCTCCAATGTTAGGCGGGTGATGGAGCCCCTTAAGTATATGGCAGCTAAGGACGGGAAGAAAGCCAACGTGCACTCCATGTGCATACCGGGGGAGATCCAAGATGTGGAAAGCATCCTTCCAGATGCACTGAAGGGTACAGGGTGCAGCCAACTGCAGGTGGTGGCTCATGTCAGCACTAATGACGGTTGTCCTATGGATCGGAAGAGATTCTCTCTGGTTTCTGGCAGCTATCTGAGTTGGTAAAGACTGCCAGTCTTGCTAGTGAGATGAAGGCAGAACTCACCATATGCAGCTTCGTCGACAGGAACAATTGTGGACCTTTGGTACACAGCTATGTGAAGGGTCTGAATCAGAGGCTCAGACTTCTGCGACCGTGTAGGCTGCAGATTCCTTGACTTGAGCCATAGGGTAGGGGGGTTTCACGTTCCACTAAATAGGTCAGGAGGCAGCTAAATGGGTAGCAGGGGCTGTGTTGTGTGGATTGATCAGTTTTTTACGTTAGGCAGTTTCGGGAAAGATCAAGAAGGGCTCCAGTCTCAAAGGATACAGGGCAAAGAAACGACGAGAATCGACCAAGCAACAGTCGGTATTGTAGTTGTAAATTGTTGTAGCTGTGTTGGAAAAGTACTAGAGCTTCAAGCACTGATAGAAAGCACTGAAACTGATATCATTATAGAAACAGAAAGCTGGCTAAAGCTGTAGATAAATTCTACCGAAATTTTTACAGAGACACAAACCATGTTCAGAAAGGATAGATTAAATAAAGTAGGTGGTGGTGTGTTTGTGTTTGTTGTTAGTAGTTTATCTTGTAGTGAAGTTGAAACAGATAGTTCCTGTGAATTACTGTAGATAGAGGTTATACTCAACAGCCACACCAAAATAATAATTGGCCCCTTCTACCAAACCTCTGGCTCAGATGATATAATAGCTGAACAGTTCGAAGAAAACTTGAATCTCATTACAAATAAGTAGCCCACTCATACAGTTATAATTGGTGGAGACTTCAATCCACCCTCAATTTGTTGGTGAAAATACATGTTCAAAGCTGGAGAAAGACGGAAAACATCTTCCGAAATTGTACTAAATGCTTCCTCTGAGAATTACTTTGAACAATTACATCATGAGCCCACACAAATTGTAAATGGTTGCAAAAACACACTTGATCTCTTAGCCACAAATAATCCTCGTCTAATTGAGAGCGTCATGATGGATACAGGGATTAGTGAACACAAGGTCATTGTAGCAAGGCTCAAACCCATATCAACTGAAACCACTAACAATAAATGAAAAATATATCTATTTAAAACAGCAGTTAAAAATTCACTTCATACCTTCCTAAGAAAGTGTCTCTATTGCTTCCAAGCTAATTATGTAAGTGTAGACCAGATATGGCTCAAATTCAAAGATACACTATCGACAGCAATAGATAGATTGATATCACATAAGTTAATAAGAGATGGGACTGATTCACCATGGTACACAAAACACCTCAAAACACTGTTGCGGAAGCAAAAAAAAAGCATGCCAAATCCAGAAGAATGCAAAATCCCCAAGACTGGCTAAGATTTACAGAATCTTGAAATTTAGTGTGGACGTCAATGTGAGATGCTTTTAATAGTTTTCACAATGAAACATTGTCTCAAAATATGGTAGAAAACCCAAAGAGATTCTGGTCATATATAAAGTACACCAGTGGCAAAAAACAGTCAATACCGTCACTGCACGATAGCGATGGAAATGTTACCGATGATGGTCCCACTGATGTGGAGCTACTAAATACAGTTTTCCATAATTCCTTCACAAAAGAGGGGGTAATAAATATTCCAGAATTCAAAACCAGAACAGCTGTTAGCATGAGTGACAGAAAAGTAGATATCTTAGGTGTTGTCCAAGGCTCATCTTCTGGTCCAGATGGTATACTAATCAGGTTCCTTTCAGAGTATGCAGACACAATAGCGCCTTTCTTAGTAATCATATAAAACTGCTCACTTGACGAAAGGTCTGTTCCTAAAGACCGGAAAGTAGCACAGGTCACACCAATATTCAAGAAAGGAATAGGAGTAATCCATTGAATTAGAGACCCATATCACTGACCTCAATTTGCAGTAGGATTTTGGAGCATATACTTTAGTCGACCATTATGAATCACCTTGAAGAAAATGACTTATTGATACATAACCAACACGGATTCAGAAAATATCATTCTCATGCAACACAGCTAGCTCTTTACTCCCAAAAAGTAATGAGTCCTGCCGACAAGGGATCCCAGAGCAATTCCATATTCCTACATTTCCAGAGGGCTTTTGATACCGTTCCTCACAAGTGACTATTAAGCAAATTGCATGCATATGGATTATCGTCTCAGTTGTGTGACTGGATTTGTGATTTCCTCTCAGAGAGGTTGCAGTTCATAGTGATAGACGGTAAATCATCAAGTAGAATAGAAGTGATATCTGGTGTTTTGCAAGGTAGTGTAATAGGCCCTCTGCTGGTCCTGATTTACATAAATGATCTAGGTGATAATCTGAGCACCACCATTAGACTGTTTGCAGATCACGCTGTAATTTACTGTCTAGTAAAATCATCAGACGATCAATTCCAATTACAAAATGATCTAGAAAGAATTTCTGTATGGTGCAAAAAGTGGCAATTGGCACTAAACAAAGAAAAGTGTGAGGTCATCCACATGGGTACTAAAAGAAATCCGATAAATTTTGGGTATACGATAAATCGCACAAATCTAAGGGCTGTCAATGCCACTAAATACCTAGGAATTACAATTACAAGCAACTTCAATTGGAAAGATCACATAAATAATACTGTGGGGAAGGCGAAACCAAGACTGTGCTTTGTTGGCAGAACACTTAGAAGATGCGACAGACCCACTGAAGAGACAGCCTACATTACACTTGTCCGTCCTCTGGTGGAATATTGCTGTGCGGTATGGGATCCTTACCAGGTAGGATTGATGGAGGACATTGAAAGAGTGCAAGGAAGGTCAGTTCATTTTGTGTTATTGCACAATAGGGGTGAGAGTGTCACTGATATGATACGCAAATTGGGGTGGCAGTCACTGAAATGAAGGTGGTTTACTTTGCGGCGAGATCTATTTACAAAATTTCAATCACCATCTCTTCTCTTCTGAGTCCAAAAATATTTTGTTGACACCCACCTACATAGGGAGAAATGATCATCATAATAAAATAAGAGAAATCAGACCTCGAACGGGAAGATTTAGGTGTTCCTTTTTCCCATGCACCTTTCGAGAGTGGAATGGTAGAGAAAATGGTTCAATGAACTCTCTGCCAGGCACTTAAGTGTGAATTGCAGAGTAACCATGTAGATGTAGATATATATAATCTGTCACACTAACACTCTAAAACTATTCTGGAGCACTCCTGTACAGAGTTAGAGAAGTGTGTTAGAAGCAAGCATTTCAATTTACATTTTAAACTCTGTGCATTTACCACTGACATCTCACATTAAGGGAAGCTGTGTATAATGATAATCGGTACAATTATATTACTTCAACACATAATAAAGTGTCAGGTAAAATATAATTAAGATCTTCATTCCACCAGTTCCCTCATGGCAGTGGATCAGTTAACACACAGAAATGTCTTCCAGATATTAGTTAATTTCATTCAAAGGAATCCTCTAAGGAACGTAACTGAGTTGTTGTGTTCATCTTGGAAACATTATTATAGCCGCTTTTGAAATACAAATGTTGATAAACTACTATGACATGCACAAAACTGTATATTTTAAAAATATTTCACTTTAACTAAATAATTAGAACAAAATCCAGTTTTCACCATTTTCACATCAATACAGCGTGTATTTTTAAAAGGAGGAGGAGGAGGAGGAGGAGGAGGTTACATTTCAAACTAAGCAAAACATGGTCTTTTGGAATGAATATTTCATTTTTCAGCACTGTGTGCAGCGTTTGAAGACTGTCTTAGTACAACTGTGATGAAGGCTTTCATTAGGAAGATTGTTAATGGATGTGTCTACACAGTAGGTTTATTATAGTTATCTTAATGACATTTATACAACCATCTTAATACACATGCAGTTATACATAGAAGACAGTTTCAGAAGGATCCTTGTTTATCTTTCTTCTACTAAAAGAACACACTTTTGTCTCATTACTATTCATAGAATTCATCTATCTACAGGGTGCATGGCCCAACTGTCTTTCTTGATATGTTGTTGTTGTTGTGGTCTTCAGTCCTGAGACTGGTTTGATGCAGCTCTCCATGCTACTCGAACCTCTGCAAGCTTCTTCATCTCCCAGTATCTACTGCAACCTACATCCTTCTGAATCTGCTTAGTATATTCATCTCTTGGCCTCCCTCTACGATTTTTACCCTCCACGCTGCCCTCCAATACTAAATTGGTGATCCCTTGATGCCTCAGACCACGTCCTACCAACTGATCCCTTCTTCTAGTCAAGCTGTGCCACAAATTTCTCTTCTCCCCAATCCTATTCAATACCTCCTCATTAGTTATGTGATCTACCCATCTAATCTTCAGCGTTCTTCTGCAGCACCACATTTCAAAAGCTTCTATTCTCTTCTTGTCCAAACTATTTATCATCCATGTTTCACTTCCATCCATGGCTAAACTCCATACAAATACTTTCATAACGACTTCCTGACACTTAAATCTATACTCGATGTTAACAAATTTCTCTTCTTCAGAAATGCTTTCCTTGCCATTACCAGTCTACATTTTATGTCCTGTCTACTCCGACCATCATCAGTTATTTTGCTCCCCAAATAGCAAAACTCCTTTACTACTTTAAGTGTCTCATTTCCTAATCTAATTCCCTCAGCATCACCCAACTTAATTTGACTGCATTCTATGATCCTCGTTTTGCTTTTATTGATGTTCATCTTATATCCTCCTTTCAAGACACTATCCATTCCTTTCAACTGCTCTTCCAAGTCCTTTGCTGTCTCTGACAGAATTACAATGTCATCGGCAAACCTCAAAGTTTTTATTTCTTCTCCATGGATTTTAATACCTACTCCGAATTTCTCTTTTGTTTCCTTTACTGCTTGCTCAATATACAGATTGAATAACATTGGGGAGAGACTACAATCCTGTCTCACTCCCTTCCCAACCACTGCTTCCCTTTCCTGTCCCTCAACTCTTATAACTGCCATCTGGTTTCTGTACAAATTGTAAATAGCCTTTCGCTCCTTGTATTTTACCCCTGCTACCTTCAGAATTTGAAAGAGAATATTCCAGTCAACATTGTCAAAAGCTTTCTCTAAGTCTGCAAATGCTAGAAACGTAGGTTTGCCTTTTCTTAATCTAGCTTCTAAGATAAGTCAAAGGGTCAGTATTGCCTCACGTGTTCCAATATTTTTACGGAATCCAAACTGATCTTCCCCGAGGACAGCTTCTACTAGTTTTTTCATTCATCTGTAAAGAATTCGCGTTAGTATTTTGCAGCCGTGACTTATTAAACTGATAGTTCGGTAATTTTCGCATCTGTCAACACCTGCTTTCTTTGGCATTGGAAATATTATATTCTTCTTTAAGTCAGAGGGTATTTCACATGTCTCATATATCTTGCTCACCAGATGGTAGAGTTTTGTCAGGACTGGCTCTCCCAAGGCTGTCAGTAGTTCTAATGGAATGTTGTCTACTCCCGGGGCCTTGTTTCAAATTAGGTCTTTCAGTGCTCTGTCAAACTCTTCACGCAGTATCATATCTCCCATTTCATCTTCATCTACATCCTCTTCCCTCTCCATAATATTGTCCTCAAGTACATCGCCCTTGTATAGACTCTCTATATACTCCTTCCACCTTTCTGCTTTCCCTTCTTTGCTTAGAACTGGGTTTCCATCTGAGCTCTTGATATTCATACAAGTGGTTCTCTTTTCTCCAAAGGTCTCTTTAATTTTCCTGTAGGCAGTATCTATCTTACCCCTCATGAGATAAGCCTCTACATCCTAACATTTGTCTTCTAGCCATCCCTGCTTAGCCGTTTTGCACTTCCTGTCGATCTCATTTTTCAGACGTTTGTATTCTTTTTTGCCTGCTTCATTTACTGCATTTTTGTATTTTCTCCTTTCATCAATTAAATTCATTATCTCTTCTGTTACCCAAGGATTTCTGGCAACCCTCGTCTTTTTACCTACTTTATCGTCTGCTGCCTTCACTACTTGATCCCTCAAAGCTACCCATTCTTCTTCTACTGTATTTCTTTCCCCCATTCCTGTCAATTGTTCCCTTATGCTCTCCTTGAAACTCTGTACAACCTCTGGTTCTTTCAGTTTATCCAGGTCTCATCTCCTTAAATTCCCACCTTTTTGCTGTTTCTTCAGTTTTAATCTACAGTTCATAACCAATAGATTGTGGTCAGAGTCCACATCTGCCCCTGGAAATGTCTTACAATTTAAAACCTGGTTCCTAAATCTCTGTCTTACCATTATATAATCTATCTGATACCTTTTAGTGTCTCCAGGGTTCTTCCGTGTATACAACCTTCTTTTATGATTCTTGAACCGAGTGTTAGCTATGATTAAGTTGTGCTCTGTGCAAAATTCTACCAGGCAGGTTCCTCTTTCATTTCTTCCCCCCAATCCATATTCAACTACTACGTTTCCTTCTCTCCCTTTTCCTAATACCGAATTCCAGTCACCCATGACTATTAAGTTTTCGTCTCCCTTCACTATCTGAATAATTTCTTTTATTTCATCATACATTTCTTCAATTTCTTCGTCATCTGCAGAGCTAGTTGGCATATAAACTTGTACTACTGTGGCAGGCGTGGGCTTCATGTCTATCTTGGCCACAATAATGCATACACTATGCTGTTTGTAGTAGCTTACCCGCACCCCTATTTTTTTTTTTATTCATTATTAAACCTACTCCTGCTTTACCCCTATTTGATTTCGTATTTATAGTCCTGTATTCACCTGGCCAAAAGTCTTGTTCCTCCTGCCACCAAACTTCACTAATTCCCACTATATCTAACTTTAACCTATCCATTTCCCTTTTTAAATTTTCTAACCTACCTGCCCGATTAAGGGATATGACATTCCACACTCCGATCTGTAGAACGCCAGTTTTCTTTCTCCTGATAATGACGTCCTCCTGCGTAGTCCCCACCCGGAGAACCGAATGGGGGACTATTCTACCTCCGGAATATTTTACCCAAGAGGACGCCATCATCATTTAACCAAACAGTAAAGCTGCATGCCCTCGGGAAAAATTACGGCTGTAGTTTCCCCTTGCTTTCAGCCGTTCGCAGTACCAGCACAGCAAGGCTGGTTTGGTTAGTGTTACAAGGCCAGACCAGTCAATCATCCAGACTGTTGCCCCTGCAACTACTGAAAAGGCTGCTGCCCCTCTTCAGGAATCACACATTTGTCTGGCCTCTCAACAGATACCCCTCTGATGTGGTTGCACCTACGGTATGGCTATCTGTATCGCTGAGGCACGCAAGCCTCCCCACCGACGGCAAGGTCCATGGTTCATGGATGATGTGTGCTATTCCACCTTGCAGATCACATAATGTAGTAAAGCACAGAAAGTACTATATTATTATTATTATTATTAGATAATTTTGTTTCCAGGCAGCAAGTAAACTGTCCACAACACCCAGACAGAGTACTGCATCTTCCTAATAGACTAAAGTGTAGCAGATGTTACAGAAGTTATGTGGTAATGCATGTTTCATCAACATACCTATTCACTTTTGCAACACACTGATCATTTTAAATATTGTTTTACTTTCTTTATAATATGGGCAACAAAGTAATGATTAATTGCCCTTTTTTACTACGAGCCATGTTAAGTACCCCTGTAAAACAGAGTTTAGGTCTACTATACACAGCAGTTTTGCTGAAGCAAGTAAACCGATTACAAAGTGAGGAATGGACGCAGTAGTTCAGATGGAAGTAAGACAGCTTTGTAATTTATCCCTTATGTTATTCAAACTGTATATTGAGTGAGATGTGAAGTTAGTTTGATGTTCAATGGATCATTTGTGTGATTAATAATAATGATGTGGAGTCAGTCACTTTATACCCATATCACACACTGGCATGTAAATATGGCTACATACTTACCATCTACAATGGATTTTTTGTGAAAAGGAATTAAAGTTCAGGGAGAAGAAATAAAACTTTGAGATTTAACAATGAAACTGTAATTCTGACAAAGACAGGAAAGTACTTTAAAGATTAGTTAAACAAAATAGTCTTGAAAAGAGATTACAAAATGAACAACCACAAAAGTCAAACATGAGTAATGGAATGTACTCTTATTAAATCACATGATATTCATGGAATTAGATTAAGAAATGAGACACTAACAGCACCAGATGAGTTTTGCTAATTTGTTAGCATAGTAACTGATGATGGCTGAATTTAATGCAGACATTGGCAATAGTAAGAAAAGCATTTCTAAAAAAGATGAATTTGTTAACGCTGAATATAAACTGAAATATCTGAACCTTTTTTCTGAAGGTATTTGTATGAAGTATAACCATGTATGGAAGTGAAATGTGGAGAATAAACATTCAGACAAGAGAAGAGAAGAGAAGCTTCTGAAATGTGGTGCTACAGAAGAATGCTCAAATTATATGGGTATGCTGATGCATAGTGATGCATCAGTTGGCACAATGAACTTGCATTTGGGAGGATGACAGATCGAACCCCATCAGACTGTACACATTGAAGTTTTCCTTGATTTCCCTTGATTGTTTGAAGCAAATGCCAGGATGGTTATTTTGAAAGGGCACAGCTTATTTCCTTCCCTATCCTTCCTCAGTCCAAGCTTTGTACAGTGTCTAATAATCGAGCTGTAAATAGGTCATTAAACCATACTCTTTCTTTCTTTCTTCCTTCCTTCGTTCCTTCCTTCCTTCCTTCCTTCCTTCAAATAACTAATTAGGAGGTATTGAACTGAATTGCAAGAAAAAGAAATTTGTGGCACAACTAGACTAAAAGAAGGAATTTTGGAGCTGGGAGGAAGGAGGAGAGGGGAATAAATTGCAGAAAGAGACCAAGGTGTGAGTGAAGTATGAAGGTTCAAACGAACATAATTTGCAGAAGTTTCACAGACAGAAAGAGGCTTGCACAGAATAGAGATGGGTGGTGAAACTGCATCAAACCAACCTTCAGAGTGATGATGACAACAACCATCCACACAGCATGTTTAAGTTAAGGAATAATATTAATGTGATAAGCATTTACATCCCACCCCTACTTTCCTCATCATCACATTGATTCAATCCCACAGACACTGGACTTGCATTTCAAATCAGTGGGTCTGAAACTCCCTTCTGGTCTTATAGATTTAAGTGTTCCTAAATCACTTAAGAAGAATACTGGGATGCTTCCTCTGAAAAGGACATAGTTAAGTTTGCATGAAGACTTTATCCTGCACAAGAAATTAAACCCTAATGTTCCCTGTTCGGCACTCACAGTTCGAGAAATGATAAATATCAGCACCCTTAGTGATGGTGCTGCAAATTTTTCCTAGTTTATACAAATGAGTATAATGAAGGTACCCTTGTTGTATTTTAATTACTCTATTCAAAAACACAAGAACCACAGTGCAGGATACAGGAAGTGTTTTATGGATGCGAAGTTCACACAAATGATGTGGTTTATTCTAGTATAGCTCACTAAAGTGAGGTGGATTAACACCAACTAAGTTGACATTTTGATTGCAGACCACAATACAGGTTCCTCCTGTTTCCTTTCACTTCAGCAGTTAAATAAATTAAATGGACATAGGTTACAGTAGTTATGCAGAGGTAAAGAGGCTCAGACAGAATAGAGTAGGGTGGTGAAACTGTATCACACCCATCTTCAGACTGATGACCCTGACAACCAAGCTGAGAGTATGTTTAAGTGACCTCAAAGTAACCCCAAAAAAGAATTTTAATAGCTTAAGTACCCGCAACATGAGGATCACTCTGATTACCAAAGAAAATCTCAGTTCTGCACAATGGATCAGGTTTGACTAATCTGATACTGACTGTTTTTCCATAATGGGTTCACCAATCCCTTCTACATTCACCATCAGCATAACAGGAATAAAGTTTACAAGTACTGGTATAGGAAAATATTCCATTATGGTTTTCAACATATAAATTTATTGTATGTCACAACATTCCCTTTGCAGGATAGTTAACTTGTTATTTCTGACACATGAAAACTTTAAGTGAGTAAAGGGACACAAATTAAGCAGCATCAGAAACCAGGTAAGAAGAGTGTACCATAACTGAAATTTATGAATTCATAATCTTTCTCCTTGCCATTTAACATGAAAGTGTGCAGAAGCCACAATATAATAAATCTCCACTCATTGTTGATTTTGTATTTATTTCTGTATATGTACACCTTCCTCCTTCCATTCAATCACCTTAAGCTAAGCTGTAAAGAAGAGTCAGTTACATCATTCATCTGTCATTAATCTAAACTAAGGTTTTTTCCATATATTCACTGTTTATGGATTTTGTACCTCAGTAAGAATCGAAGCATCAGAAAGGCAGTCATGAACATGTTTAGACAACTTTCAAAGCTCTTAGCAAAACTAATCTGTCTCCACTGTCAACAGCTGTCTGTTGGTGCATGAATTTAAGGAGAATATAGCATAGCCGACTTCTTCCAATGTGCAGTGTACAATTGTGACATAGTTTGTGAATTTGTAAAATTGTCTTCAAAATGCTCAAGCCAAAAATGAATTTTCTTGATTATATGGACGACATAAAAGAGTATCAAAGACTGTGTGGTATAACCACCATTTAAAATGATAGTTATGTTACATACAAAATATTAATAATTATTGCTGCCTGACTACAGCCTGCCATAAACTGAACACACATCAGTGCTCATGTAAAAGAAGCTGAACTTCATAATTCCAATAGACTGCTGCATAAGAAAATTGTTAAACTGGTAAGACATAATCCTTTTTGTAATAAAATATATGCTATATAAAGTACCAGTATCAATATGGACATTACTTGACACAGCAAAACCTCTAAGCAACATTATATGGGAAGCATTAATTGTTAATACCCAGAGAATGAAAGTGTCAAACAGGCAGACTGCAACATTAATGCTGCATATGCAGAGATTATAAAACAAAGCTGTGTGAAAGAGTGGAAGGGGTGGTTGGCTTTGTGGTTGATAATCGCAAGAATTATGAGCTGGATGGTAATACATGGTAATACATTTTTGCCATACGTATGTTTGTGGCATAAAGCTGTATATTTACAAAGATATAACTACTATTTTACCTACTTCTACTCAAGAACTCACTCAGCATACAGTAGCAGCTGTCAGGTAGAAACAATTTTCACTTGCTTTTGAAAATATCTTTGTTATTTACCATACATTTTTGAGAAGACTTTAATAGCTGTACAAGTCACTACTTACTGTCACAAAAGTTAGATAACAGTCAAGACCATATTCCTTTAGAGCACTTGACCCACTCGGGTAGCTGAGGGCATTAGCATATCATTTGCAGGGTTCGGGAAGATGAGTCTGCCGAAGATTGAATCCACCTTGTGGCAAGCCAGCCAACCTGGATACAGTTTTTTGGCAGTTCCCAGTATCCACCTAGGTAAATACTGGGCTGGTACCCACATCCCACATCAGATACATGCTACGTAAACATTTAGAAAATGTTCCCACACTTGAACATGAGATTTGCACTAGATACAGAGAGATGGGGTACCCAGACTCCATCCAGGGAACAACTGTCACTAACTTTGTTTCAGCCTTTATAGCAATGATGACGCCATAGAAAAACAGGAAAAGGGAAATGAGAAGAATCAGCTTCTTTACAATACCTTATTTGTTTCAGTATTATATTCAGATTTGAAAAGATTGTTAATAGCAGATTTACTACGGAATAAATGTACTGAGATACTCCTGTCATTATTACTAATTGCTCAAACAAACAAAGGCCTACAAAATTTGTGGATTCAACACACAATTCTAATCTAATTCATTTGTGCAATGAATTTTGTCAGTCCAAATGAAGAATCACTGCAAAACAATCACTTCCTCAAAACACTCCTGATACACGTGGCTTCAGCCATATTACGGAGAAGACTGGGAATGGGATCTGGAAAATTACAAGAATTAATTATGTCCAAGAAATGTGTCTAAAAATTATCTATCTGTCAATTTTTATTGTTTATTGCATCAAAATTTTGCACAATTGCAGGAATAAATAATTGAGACAACCAAATTTCACAAAATTTTGCTACATGTTGATGCTGAAGAGTGTCCTGTTCCATCCTTATTCTGGACATTTTTAACAGTGGTGTTTTAAAATATATCTGAGAATATCTCAATAAAACTCAGAAAGCACATTTCACATTATAATTTCCATCATCTCCTCTACTGTAACCACTTTATGCTTTCAAATAACTATTCCAATGAGTTTTACATTTTGTAAACTTTGTTACAAGTTAGTCAGTAGGAGCATGTTTTAGTGGTTGAAACTTCACTTGGATCTCTTCTTTGCAGTAAAAATTATGATTTTTGAAATAAATCACCAAATCGACCACCTAAATGATCATGTTCGACAATGCTGAATGTATCCTAATGTGGAGAGAGGTGGGAAGATGTAATGCACCCAAAAAACATAGTCAAACATGATCATTTTGGCAGTCCATGTGTTATGGTGTATGAAGGCATAACAATGCAGAACTCCAAAACGTTGGACAAAGTACATTCACCCGTCAACATTATTGTGGCTTTGTACGCTTACGTCAGCAGCTCAAGGTCTTGTTTGCTCAGGACAGGATGTGTATGTTGTCATCATCAGTATTTCATCATTGTCATTGATGCATGGGTCACCAAAGTGGCATCCGATTTAAAAAAAAAAAAAAAAAAAAAAAAGACTTGCACCAGGTGGCCAGACTCCTCAAATGAGGACTCCCAATCACAGATGCAATAAGCACAATTTAGTTTTTGGACTCTTTCCCCACATGCAACTGTTCTGCCCCAACTTCATTTTTATGGATGACAGTTAACAACCACATCAAACTCTGCATGTGGAGCTGCTCTCTGAATGAGAGGATATTCGGTGAATCAAATGGCCTGCCCATTCCCATCAAGTGCATATAGGATGCATCGGAGACACACATTGCAGCACGTCCACATGCACCAACGACCATCCAGCATTTGTCAACTGTGCTGGTGGATGAATGGAATGTCCTACAGTGAGAACCCTTTAACAACCTTGTGGTCAGCATGGGAACACACTGCAGAGCGTGCACCGCTGTCTATGGTGATCACACATCCTATTAAGAATCATGTTTCATCTTTTCTTGTAACATCCAGGGGAGCATCACGAATAGCAGTGACTTCAGTGTAATTATTGTCTTTGAGTAAAAGTGTTATTTCTGTTTATTTTACTGCATATTTCTTTCAGTTAAATATGTTTGACGTTGTACCAACTGCAGGTGACAGTCTGAATCATTATATTAGTCTGAAAAATCAGGTATGCCAAGATCACTTTTAAATCTTTTTATTGATTACCAGTTTTGACAGATCTGTGCTGTTATCATTGCATCTTGTAAAACATTAACATTACTAGCCTGGTCAACATTGTAATGTTAAATGAATGTCTGCTAAAATACATCAGCACAACATGATGTATGTTTTATATTTGTGCTGGTTTATGTTTGATGTGCTGACGTTCCTTGCTATCTTTTATTCTAAGAGACACAATGTCACTATGTGACTTGCAAGTTTGTAAAGATCATGAACTTCTGTTAATGTGTTACAAGGTCCCATGACAACAGCCTAGATCTGTCCAGTCCGGTAAGTAATAAAAAGATTTATAAGCAATTGTGGCCTACCTGATATTTCAGAATAATATAACCATTCAGTTACCTTCCATACTATACTGCAGCAGTTCTTTCTACACAGCAAGTCCCTGTTTCATTAGGACTGCTTGTGTGAAATTCCACACCGCAATGTTATCTCTTGGTAAGGTATGATTCTTGAAGTTTCAGCAACAGCCGTGTCAAAGGACAAATTGCTAGTGTTGCTGTGGCAGACTTTCTGGCTGCTAAAGTAACAGTGCATAGAGGTGGAGGTGGAGCTGTGATGCAGCATCAAGTTTTATATTAATTTTTGTATTTGTGGGCGAAAAATTTTATTATACAGGGTGTTCAAAAACAGTGTTAAATACTGCGAGAAGTGGTAGTATGCATCAAAACAAGAAAAAATGGTACAAATGGCTCTGAGCACTATGGCACTTAATGTCTGAGGTCATCAGTTCCCTAGAACTTAGAGCTACTTAAACCTAACTAACCTAAGGACATCACACACATCCATGCCTGAGGCAGGATTCGAACCTGCAACCGTAGCAGTCACACGGTTCCAGACTGTAGCGCCTAGAACTGCTCGGCCACTCCAGTCGGCTTCAAAACAAGAAAAATAACTCCAGTAAACATGGGTCCTGAAATGTATACTTTTTGCAATAAACACATGTTTATAGGTGGTGTTCAATGTAGCATCCATTCATGACAATGCACCCCTCTGCCCTCCAAGTAAGGAATGATGCACCCTTTCAAGTATATCTGGTTGCTGTTGTACATGCATGCACGTATAGAAGAGACAACCCTGTAGTGTCTGCACATCATTGATTGGTGTAGTGTAGATCAATTCCTTCAGGTGTCCCCATAACCAAAAGTCTAGGGGACGGAGGTCTGAGGAATGAGCATACCAAGGTATGGGGCCCCCTGATCAATCCAGCAGTCCTGGTGCACAATCATGCATGACCCACATCTGTATTCGTCGCTAAAATCATGCAGCCTCTAGCAACATAGGCAATACATCAATGAGGAAGTCCAGACAATGCACCCAGCATTGGTAGCATGTATGGTCCTATTAATCTTTTGCCAAGTACATATGGTCATATGTTGATAGAGAATCAGTGTTGATGCCCTCCTTCCTTAAATGCTTGGGGACTTATATCTACCCATACATGCTGGTTGTGGAAATTCACAACACCATCTCCTGACAACCATGCCTCGTCAGTAAATAAAATCTTGGATGTTAACAGCGGTCTGCACCACACTTCTGCAACAGCCATTGACAGAACCGCCATCTGCCATGATGATCCTGTGGCCTTAGGGCTGAACACACTTTAGATGATACACGTACGGCAATTGATCATGAACCACCTGCCAGATAAGAGAATGACACACACTTTCTGCTGCTGCTGATCATCGCACATAGCTCCCAGATGTTTCTTCCACCAAACATAACACACACTCCTCCATGTCAGATGTGCAGACTGTGCGGGCCTTCCACTGCCAGTCTTCCAAGGTGCAGGGGTATGTGTGTCCCTCAGATGCTGAAAAGTCTACCAAACAGCTTATCAGAGGGCACTCTGCACTGTGAATATTTTTCAGTGTGGGCTCACAGACTATGTCTATTTGCTAGACCATAGCAGAATAGCATATGCACCATTTCACTTGCCCAGTAGTAGGCTTCCATTGCTAACAAGTAATGGAAGAGAGGAAATGTAAATCTACTAAACCATTTGTACATACAGACAGAGTAATAACAGTAAACATATGACTAAATCCACATCTGGAAGAAGGTAAAAAGACCATGATACGTTCCCAGAGTTGACAGTACTGTACAACACGGCTCAAAAACACAATGAAAACTAATGTAGGCTACAATATAACTCAAACCACACAACTGACTTTTGACCACCTAATTGTAGGTAGAGCACTGTGAGTAAGATATCATAATACCATGCAGACACATTTGACAGAGCACCAATGCAATGACTGTGCTAACATCCGTAACCACGCATCATGCAAGCCCTTCCTTTAAACATGTGTTTACCTTGGAAAGTATGGATTTCCAGACCCAAGTTTATATTCAACACTTTCTTTTGAACACGCTGTATTTGACCCGAATAGAGAGAGCCAGGTTCCTGCTCACTCTTCCATGACAACACCCCAACCCACAAAGCTAAGACTGCCTATGATTTTTTGGCCAGCAAATGGATCACAGTCCTGGATCACCCACCATATTTGCTGGATTTGACCCCAGCCAACTTCTTGATATTCCCCAAATTGAAGTTGAGAGGACAATACTACAACACATTTATGGAAGCTCCAGATAATTGTACTGCTGTACTACATGCAGTTCCAGAAAAGGACTACAATGACCATTTCAAAACACTTTTAAAACAATGTCAGCATGTATTGATAAAGGATGAGAAAATTTTGAATAAATACAGTGAATTTGTGAACATAATCCATTACTTTTATTTTTCACAGCCACAGCTGTAACACAACTCTGATACAAGGTGTGTGCAGGGTCCAAATTTCATCGAGCTATACTATGTGGCAGTGACATATCATGTGATAGTTATTTTTGTCTGTAAGTTTTGCATACCATGTCTATATCAAAATGAAGTACAGCAGAGCTACGAAATCTACAGGAATGGTACAATCCATGGGACTGACTGTAACAACACAGTGTCTCTAAGGATACAGCTTACTTTACTCAAGAGGTACGGTACTATTACAGAAAACTGAAAAATTTCCTTGACCCATTAGTAGCAAATTTTTTCAGTTGTAACTGGTAATGGACATGAGGCAATTTGGTTGCATTTCCAACCAGAATACAGCAGAGTCATCTAACCTTTTCTGCTGTTTATCATGATGTAACTGACACAGGATAAGTAGCACCCACAAATGATGGTTTGAGGTAGACCAATATTCACTCATACTGTCTAATCATGATGGACACATTCTACATAACACTGAAGAAGGTCCAAATATCACCACATGAGATGTTTCTGCAATATGTAAATACCTCTCTCAGTACTGAATAGAGGATACTACATGGGCAGTTCACATTTCTGTATCATCTTCAACACGTATGTTTCATTTGATCATCGACTATGAGAGAAATTTTGTTGACAATTTGTTGCATGAAGTGCTGAGAGAGGGAGAGAGAGAGAGAGAGATGGAGGGGGGGAGAGTGAGTGGGGGAGAGGGGGGGAGAGAGGGGTGGAGAGGGGGGAGAGGGGAGGGAGAGGGGGGAGAGGTGGGGGAGAGAGAGAGAGAGAGAGAGAGAGAGAGAGAGAGAGAGAGAGAGTGGGGGAGAGGGTGGGAGAGGGGGAGAGAGGGAGAGGGAGAGGGAGAGGGAGAGAGAGAGAGAGAGAGAGAGAGAGAGAGAGAGAGAGAGAGAGATAGAGAGTTGTAATCTAGTAATAAAAATACCTGCAGATGAGTAGAAGCCACAATCTGTAAGGACAAAATAAAATTATGCAACATGAAGGGCTTGTTTGTAGTAGGTAATTTGTTATAAATATTACAGACACCTGAAGAACCAAAGATGTTGAAGGTTAATATAAGGATAACTGTTACCTGGAAAATTTGTGGGGGAATCTGGAAGTAGTGAATACCAGATATGCACTATAAGAAGACTTATACACAAAGAAGAAAAATTCTTGTATGAAGCACTGACATTTCAGACATTAAAACATAGAACTAGTAATGGACTTGTACCTCCAATCAGAGGTGCCACACAATTTTTCCACCTGAGGATGACGAGGGGGAACGCCAATAAATTTGTGTGGAACTACTATTTATTGTTTGACATAAGTTTAACATATTTGCACAAAAGTATGTTGGAAATCTAATACTGTATCTTTAATTCCACAAGGCTAGGAATTCCAGTTCCAGAATAAAGAACAATGTATAAAACTAACTTGATGTTTTAGCAATGGAAAATCCAGGACGGAACGTAATGATATTATGAAAGGATAGTTGCTACTCACCATAGAGTGAAGCAGCATCCCCACTATATAGTGAGTAGCAACTATCCTTTCCATAATATTGTAATCTGATATTTTTGTTTTTTACACGACCGAATTGTCACACATTGATGGAAAGGTTTATTACTATTAAGTACAAGTAAAGTTCATTAGTTTCATGTTCCAAGGATAATTTGCATGATAAACTTGTAGTGATATGGAATGTGGTATTTCATATTCCCATCACAAATTAATTTGTAAATATGACTACATGCTGAACTCTTTTTAAACTTTTTATTACATTTTTAAACATCTACAGATGTGAGTTAGTAATACCTACCCTCCACCTTTTACACATTACATTAAAAGAAATTTTTTTGCAGAACAGGTGTTGTCAAGGAGAAACTTCCTTATTTTGTTTTCAAATTTTCTTTTGCTGTCAGTCAGATATTTTAAATCACTGGGTAAGTGATCAAATATTTTAGTTGCAGCATTGTACACACCTTTTTGTGCTGAAGACAACCTTAAAGTGTAGTAATGAAGGAAATTTTTCCTTCTGGTATTATAATTATGTACAATATCATTCCCTTTAAACTGCAATGGACTATTTATAATGAACTGCATGAGAGAATAAATACACGGTGAAGTGGTAGCCAGTATGTGCCACTCCTTAAACAGATGTCCACAAGATGATCATGAGTGAGCACCACACACTATTCCTAAAGCACATTTTTTAGCAATGCAGACTTCCTTTCTTAATGATGAGTTACCCCAGAAGGTTATTCCATATGACATTATTGAATGAAAATATAAAAAAATATGTCGACTTACTGATTCGTCTCTCCCAAAAATTTACAATGACCACAGGGTTATGTAAGTAAGTTACATATAAAACATTACACTATCAGCTTCATCATGCAGAATTAATTTAGGAAAAGATTGAGTTGTTACGTATTATAAAACATAACACAAATTCAGAAACAATGAGATAAGATTTTGTGGTGATCAGCACAAAGAAGTGTGTGCTTGTGAATTAATACTGAAAAATAGTTTGCTTTTAACTGCAACTGTATATAAATCCATATTGGGAAATTTCTAACTGTTTATGAGGAATCTGGATTCCTTACTATGCTATAAGACAGCAGCAAACAGTTAATAGTCTCCAGCGACTTCAGTGTAGATTTTCTAAAGGATTCTGAAAGGAAAAATGATCTGGAAACCTTACTTGGAGCCTAAAATTTTATCTCAGTAACTAACATTCCAGCACAAGAAGCAGAAGACAGTTGGACCTTAATTGATAATATTTTCTTTAAAGCAAGAAAATAACTGTGTACGTCTTAACAAATGCTCTTTTAGATAATGACGCTCAGTTAGTTAGGATGAATAAGATAGTGCCTTAGAGCATCAATATTCAGTGACAATCAGTTGGAATAATTCATGACTCCAGACCAAATGTTTTTAAGAATGATTTACAAGAGATGACTTGGGATGTAATTTATAATGAACCAAATGCTGACATAAAATTTAATCCATTCCACAATAAAGTCATATAATTATTTCAAAATAGCTTTCCACATAGCCAGAAAGAACATTAAACAGCCATGTAAAAAACTGTGGATGACAAGATGAATTAAAGTATCTTGTGAAAGGAAAAGGGAAATGTACCCATTGGCAAGAACAAAGAGATTTCATTCAATATTTGCACAATACAAAAACTACTCAAAATTACTAAGAAAAGTTATTAAAAATTCAAAGAACATGCACATTATGTTGGAAATTGGTAATTCTGACAACAGAGTTAAGGCTATATGGAATGTAGTGAAACGAGACAGGACAACCAGTCACAGAATTGTACATCATCACTACTGAAGTAAATGGAAAGACTATAAATGATGAGTCACAGGTAGAAAATATGTTTAATACTAACTTATTAAATACAGTAGAAAGTACAGGGACAAACAGTTCAAGGGAAAATTCACAGCAGTATTTGAAAAAGCAACCCACATAGAATTCTATCAAATGGATGTATCACCAACTTCTCCTTCTGAAATTAACAAAATTATACATTCACTCAAAATTAAAAATTCATTTGGATTTGATGATCGTTACAATAGAGTGCTATAGATTTGTTCCCATATCATAAGCCCCATCTTATCTGAAATATGTAATGCATGACTATTGAAAGGCACTTTTCCAAAGAAACTGAAATATTCCACTGACAAACCTCTCTGTAAGAAAGGTGATAGAACAGATGTCAGTAGTTAATGACTTGGTCCACTGCTGCCATTTTCCAAAATTTTGGAGAAGGTGGTGTATTCCAGAATACTATCTTACCTAATCGACAATAATATCCACAGCAAACATGAATTTGGATTTTAGAAGATCTGCTTCACTGAAAATGCCATTTACATGGTCACTCACCAAATTTTACAGGCATTAAATAATAAAACAGTGTCAGTTGGTATTTTCTGCAACCTATCTAAGGCATTTGTCTATGTTAATAACAATATTCTCTTAGATAAACTGATGTTTTATGGGGATGATGGTATAAGCAACAAATGGATAATGTCATATCTGACAAAACACATGCAGTAAGTTTTACTTAGTAAGTCAACCCATGTAGTCCAGGTACATTACTCTAACCGAGGAGAAATCATGCATGGGGTTCCCCAAGGCTCAGCCTTAAGCCCACTAGTGTTTCTCATATAGGTAAATGATCTTCCGTCTGATAGACAAGAAGCAGAATTAGTTCTTTTGCAGATGCAGTCCAAGCATACACACAGAAACAGAAAAAATAGTAAACAATGTTCATAAAAGTATCATTGACTGGTTTTCTGCAAATGGTCTCAGCCCCAATTTTAAAAAGACATAACATATTCAGTTCTGCAGGTCTAGGGGTACTGCACCACTGACAAGTGTAACATGTGGTGAGGTAATAATAAAAAAGGTAGAAACTTCAAAATTCTTAGATGTTCATATTGATGAGAATTTAAACAAGAAAAAGCACATTTTGGAACACCAAAACAACTTAGTTTGTACTTAGAATCTCTGCAGATCTTACAGAGAGACGAATCTGTAAGTTGACATTCTGCATATCTTCATTCAGTAATATCATATGGAATAATGTTCTGGGGAAAGTCATCTTTAAGAAAAAAGTCTTTATTGTTCTAAAACAAGCTGTAAGAGTAATATGTGTCACACACCCATGATCATCTTGTAGACATCTATCGAAAGGGTTGGGAACTGTTCACAGCACATTTACTATCTCATGAAATTTGTTGTAAATAATCCACTGTAGTTCAACAGGAACAATATGTACATAATTACAATACCAGAATGAAAATTGGCATTCATCACTCCACATTAAGGTTGTTTTCAGCAAATTAAGGTGTGCACAATGCTGCAACAAAAATTTTTGGTAACTTACCTAGTGATACAAAATGTCTGACAGACAGAAAAGTAAAATTTGAAAACAAACTAAAAAAGTTTATCCTTGGCAACTTCTCTTGTTCTGTAGAATAATTTCTATTACCGTAATGTGTAAAAGGTGGTGGGAGGAATTAGTAGCTCACATTTGTAGATGTTTATAAAGAATTAAAAAAGCAGTTTACAACTGTTCAGCATATAGCCATATTTAAAAATTAAGTTGTGCTGTGCATGCAATATTATTCATTCCATGTCATCACAATTTACTGTGCAATTGATCCATGGAACATAAGACTAACTAACTAACTAAATGTGCCTGAAGTAACTTGTTTTAGGAGTTCTGAAATGTGCTTTTTCTACTTTAAATTCTCATCAATATGGACATCTAAGAATTTTGAATTTCCACCCTATTTATGTTTCCTCAGCATGTGTTATACTTATCATTGTATAATGTCCCTAGATGAGCAGAACTGAATATGTTGTGTCTTCAAAAATTGAGGGCGAGACCATTCACAGAAAACCAGTCAATGACCCTTTCAACAACATTGTTTACTACTTCTTATCTTGCTGAATGTATGCTTGGATTAATAACAATACCAATGTCATCTGCCAAAAGAACTGATTCTGCTTGATGTATATTACATGAAACATCATTTAGATACACGAGTAACAATATCAGGCCTAAGATTGAGCCTTGGCGATCATCATATGTGATTTCTCCCCAGTCAGAATAAGGTCCCTCAACTACATCAGTTGGGTTACCAAGTACAACTTTTGCATGCTTTTGGTTAGATATGTTGCTATCCATTTTTATGTAGAAGAATATTGATTCTGCAATCAAATGCATTAGATAAATCATAGAAAATACCAACTGGTACTGTTTTATTATTTAATGCTTGTAAAATTTGGTAAGTGAACACGTAATGGGATTCTCAGAAGAGCAACTCTTATATAATCCAAACTGTGATTTGCTGAAGATATTATTGTTGCTCAGGTGGGATACTAGTCTCGAATACACCACCTTCTCAGAAATTTTGGAAAATGGCAGCAGTGGATATTGCAGTTTCTCTGCAAAAATGTCTTGCAATAGTCATGCATTGCATATTTCAGGTAAGACTGGATGTATGATATGGGAACAAATCCTTAGTACCCTATTGGAAATACCATGAAATCCAAATAAGTTTTTATTTTTGAGTGAATGTATAATTTTCTTAATTTCAAAAGGAGAAGTTGGTGATACATTCATTTGATTGAATTCTATGCTGGTTGCTGTTTCAAATATTGCTGCAAATTTTACCTTGAACAGTTTTTCCGTATACTCTCCCTTGCATTGTCCGATGGTGGCCTCCCCATACATTTTCTACAAAAAACTCAGCCACTTCACTTCCGCTACTCATATGTAGGCCATGTCTTTTACATCCTCATCTCCCAATTGTAGCAACAGGCACTGCATTCATATGAGATACCATTTTAGTCAGCAGCAGCCCTCTCAACTGTTCACAACACGCACAACAGAGTTAATTCAAGTCTGGTCATGTCACTGTAGAAGCTCCAGAAGACTCACATTTGTGTGTGTAATTGCTGCTCCTAATTTCATCCAGGTCACCCCTAATGCTCTAATTTCTATCCTTAGCCAAGCTGTTCCTCAGTATACATACTAAGTAATATGACCCTCTATGCTAAAATCTTTGTATAAATACTGTATATCCTCTGTCACCTGGCTAAGCCTAGCACTTGGCTTCACAATATCTGTGACCTGTCATCCTGTTCCTAGTTTGTCTCCCCATCTGGCTTACACAAACCTACACTTAGTTCCTTTTTTGTAAGTCTGCTGTAACCTACTGTGACCGACAGCAGGCTGAGGCTCTCCCCTCCTACTTCACATAACAAGTCAATTTTATTTGATACCATAAGCTCAAATGTAGATGAAAAAGTTGAAAAGCTGGTCCCTTTTACCAATGCTTGTCACCTTTAAAAGTAATCAACAGTCATGCAGTTTGTTTAGGTAAAGACAGTGTGAACTTTTTTAAATAGCTAAAATGCAGGAATTAAAAGCATTACAAAATACATTTTATTCCATGTAATAAGTATTTTTCTTTAGTTTTAGTGTCTTCCTAAATAATAATAATAATAATAATAATAATAATAATAATAATGGTGTGCTTTTTTATACAGTCATTCAAAAAGAGGACCAACTTCAAAGAATTGTCAGATGCACAAAGAAAATAAGTTTTCTTGCCCTGCCACAGGTGAGTAGGTTATGTCTAGTGCAGAAAAATAATTTTCAGTAAACAGCCACCTGACTGGTCTATGTAAGACTAGAACAAAATTAGCATGAGAGAAAACTCACTAAACATTTATTATTATTTCAATATAACTAGAATGTTCATGAGTAATCAGTATGATAATTCTGCTTTAAAAATTACTTAGTATCAATTTTGATTTTGAGATGTCTAAAAATAGTTCAGCTTTCCACTAAAAAATATACTAATATTCTCAAATGAAGTAACATGAAGAACAATTGAGCTGCCAAATATTTACATGTGTGCTTCTCTGTGTTAGACTTGTATTGGAATCATTCAGTAAAAAACTGTGTGTGCTGCTTCTGATCAACTGATTACTATATTTCATTTGGGAAGCCTCCAATTTCCTCCCCCACCCTCTCCCCCCCCCCCCCCCCACCCACCTACCACCCTTTGCTCCCACTCCAAGTTATACCAAAAAGAAGAAAACCAGAGGGAGAAATTTTATTATAAAATCCTATTTACACATTACTTAATCACCTCACTGACCAGTTTCAGAGAAATATTAAAATTGCCAGACAGAGGAAGGATATACACAATGGCTTTATTGATGCAATGATCCTGAAACTTCACTTGAATGAATTACAGTAAAAACAGAAAACTTACGTCAGGATATCTAGACGACGACTTGAAACCTGCTATGCCTGAATGGGAGATACAGACTGTTAGTAGATTCAATTCTACTGGAATAATTGTTACTTTGCAGCAGATTAAACCTTCTTACGTTATAACAAAACAGGATAAAGTATGGGAGAGGACCTTGCTGAAATACAGTTAGATTGTTTCCAACTACCTGTTTTAATACCACCAAATCACTTGACACTGAGATCTGAATCCAAGAAAGGTGGTGCAGCTGGAACAAACTGATGCTGATTTGGGCAGAATAGCATTCAAAATCTAAAAACCTCAATCTGTGAATCACGAAACACTCAACAGCCCCTAGGATTTGCATTTTGGTTGAAATATCACTAATCAGGGAGTATCTAGATATAATAATGGAAGTCTGACTACAAGTGAATATACACACATGACACACACACCATCCATATCAGGTGGAACTAACCTTTGGGCTCTGTAGTGCACAAATGTGAATGTGTACACAAGAAGAAATTGCACCACAGTAATGCCAATATGACAATGAATTCTTGTAAAGTGCAAAAGTCATCCAACTTTGTGACAATGTGGAGCCCTCTCAAACAAGTTAAAGTACCAATGAGAACCATTTTAACATTGTTTTCAACATTCCAGTACTTTAATATGAGCCTCACACAATGTATAATAGAAAATATGACAAAACTGAGTGTTATCCATTGTAAAAAGTGCCTGAATACAGCAATTTCCAAGAAACTCGACATCTCCATTTTTCAATATTCCAAAAAAAAACCCAATGAATCATTATATTTTACTATACAGTTGAAACTTAGAACATAAAATTCAAAAGTTATATTTAATAGCCTTTACACTTCCATGCTTTTGTTGTCAGGAAATTCCACAACATAAAGCAAATGTTTGCTAAGCAGTTGTTGGACAAAATGCATATTGTTCCGCATATTTCTCTTTCATATTCAGCCAGTCTTTTACTATAATATTAGCAGCTGTTGTACAACACATTTGTTGGATCATCATTAGTAAGGTGTTAGAAGATTCAGAATATTCTGAAACAATTCAGGAGATGAAAAGTGGAACACACACTAGGAGTCGACAATGCCAAAGAGTAAGAAGAGCATGACTGCACCTTCAAATGAAGATTTGAATATAGACTGTAACCACATTGAAACAACAAAGGAAACAACATGCAAAGAAAGATGTTCACATTTCAATGATCATATTCATTTTAGAGAGTGCCTGTACACATATAAGACAAAAGTTTAACTGGATAATTTGTTTCTACAATACATGAATGGACTCATCTAAACAACACACGGGGAAGGAAGACAATACAAATAAACAAAGGTCTGCCTCAGTCTCATATTATATAAGAGAAGAAGAAGGCCAAAGCATTCATGTATGTGCCTCAACAGTCAATAAACTGACAGGTAAGAGTGATTTTATTTATAGCCTAAGCAAAACGTCTGTAGGAGACACTCAGGCCTATTAGCAAAATATATAAACTGGACAGTGTACAAACTCAGGATAATCGAGATGGACAAGCTCACAAGCTGCAGGAAAGAGACAAAGAATGCACAGAGTTAATTAAGAATGATATATTTAAAGCATAAATGCAGATCATCTCATTACTCTAGAAATAAAATTAGGCAGTTGTATCTTCCAACAGAGTTAAATCTTTAAAAAATGCATGATGGGTACCGTAGTTCTCACATTATACAAGGTTTGTTGGGCTGCTCTCTTTCAAAGTATGAAAAGGTATTCTGCAAATGTTTCAACTTAGGCTTCGGAAATCCTCATAGTGATAGTTTCTCAACCTTTGCGCAGTTCTTGTTGTACATCAGCTCAAGATTTGGAATTAAAAAATAACATAAGAACAGATTATATGTTGCACAAAATAGGGGCAAAAATATTTTCTGATATTTTAAATGAAAATCAAAACAACACTGACAGCCTGTTTCAACTGCCAGCAGAATCAACCTGTACCTGAACTGTCTGTTGGAGAAGTATTTTACTCCAGACTAGCTTGGCTTTATAACTGCACAATCTTAAAGTATTCACAAAAGAAAGCACACAATGTAGTTAACTGCACATGGGTTGAGAGTGACTCAGGATGGGATTGGGGGGGGGGGGGGGGGGGGGGCAAATAAAATTGCATCTGCAGGAGAGATCGCTTAACTCCCTTAAACAAAATAGCTAATTAAAGGAGGTGCACAAAATCTTAAGTCTTGGGATGTTTTCCAATTCTAAACAGAAATTATACAATCATGGCAATGCTTATGAGTTACACTAAAAGCTCAAAGACATTTGGAGGAATTCAGTTTACTTCCCAATAAGTGGGCATAGCTATTTGTCTCATGGTGGGGTTTTTGGTCTTATTGAAAAAGGCCTAATAAAACATGAAACAATCACTTTGTCCCAGAATATCATGATATATTGGGGAAAGTGCAGGGAGGTTAGAGTTTGGGATAAGACTGCTATAGTCACAACATGAAATCAATCTCCAAACATGTAATGAAAGCCAAATTGTCTTTTATCGTGCCTAAGACAAGAGTAGTGCATTATGTAATAAGACCTAAAACCAGAACACAATGCCTTTTCAGAATACTTACTTACTTCAGAAATAGATGTTGAGGTGCGGAAACCTGGGGAGAGAAGTGTTTTAATAATATTTGAAGCACCTCAACTTCCATCAGTGATCACATGGGAGCAGTAATAAAGCTTTTGATGTGAAGAAATTGATGTCTTATTTTGATAATTACCAATAGGAGAGTAAAGAGTTCTCTTCAAAAGTTGTATAACACATGACACATACAGCCCGATTGACATGGTCCCACAGATTCTAGATTGGGTTTAGCTCTCAAGAGTTTGGTGGGCAGGGGATTACAGTAAACCCATCCTGGTGTTCTCTGAACCACACACATACACAGTGAGCTGTCTGACATGTAGCATTATCCTGCTGGTAGATGACATCGTGCTGAGGAAGCAAACAATGAGCAGGGGTGAGCATGGTCTCCATGGATAGATGCACACTTGCGTTGATCCACTTTGCCTTCCGGAATGACAAGATCACCAAGGAATGCCACAAAAACATTCCCCAGACCACAACGCTCTGTCCTCTGGCCTGGACCCTTTGCTTTCAGGCATTTCACACTGTCCCTACCAACAGCCATCTATCCGATGGAGCATGAAATGTAATTCACCTGAACAGGCCACCTGTGACCACTCAGTGGATACCCGGTTGCAGTATTGCCATGCAAATTTCAGCCTTTGTTGCCAATTAACAGCAGTCGGCACGAGTGCACGAAGCAGGCGCCTACTGTGGAAATCCGTACACAGCAACGCTTGCTCAGTAGTCATTACGCAGACTGTTGGTGGCCCCTTGGTTCATGTGAGTGGCCAGTTGCTCAACAGTTGCACATCTAAACCCCTCTACACATCTCTGCAGCCACCATTCACCCCTGTCATCTAGGGCCTGTGGTGCATGCCTCGGTGCCAGATTCGAATAGTGCCATTTTGCCATGCACAGTATACTTTAACAATGGTTACACTTGAACAGTTTATAAACATAGCCATTTCTTCCACCCTTGCCCTGAACACCATGATGATCCTCTTTCGGATGGCAGATAAATCGCTCTGTTCCTGCATTACGACAATGACTGCACTGTTTTTCGCGTCCCTCCAAAATGCTTTATATACCCTCCACTGCTAGTGCTACCACATATTGTTTGTGAATGGTTACCGCACAATGATTTTGAACGTGGGTCGTGGTCACATTAATGTGACTAGACTATGTATAAATGATCTTAATATGTGGCTATGCACTCTACATTTGTGAAGCAGTTTATACAGTAGTGAAATATAATTTTTTCTTAATCCTGACAGCATGTTGCTTCAAGATATTGATAATATCATCATAGTGTTGAGCAGATAAACAGTATTACCTTGCATGGGTTGCGTCATTCTGGACTTGCAACATTCTGGACTTAAATGCAGCCACAATAAATTCCAATGTGCAGTCAAAAGAAAAAAAGAATCAATGAACACAATGGCACTCTCTCTTGTCCTTCCTTTCTGTTATGATTTAATGCCCTGCTGACACTGTGGTCAGTAAGCACAATGGTGGCTGGATTCCGATATGGACCCCCTCCCCACTCCAGTTACAACATTCAGATTATACAAATGATTTTCCTTTCAAGTATTAGTAATAGAGTAGTAGCAGTAGTAGTAGTAGTAGTAGTACACATTGCAACTGATCACAGATTTCTAAAAACCATTTTCTAAGCTGGAGTTTGTGCTAAAAAGGTAGACTCGTCATCAACCAAAAGCTGGTTTGAAAGCTACAGTGCTTTACTAGGCGCAGTCCTATTGCAGATATCATGTCCTTGCTTTCCTCCAACTTTTGAAGTGACTTGTAGATTTACAGACAGAGGGGAGGGGGTGATGTACAGTTTGGTGTGCACTCCAAACAGTGGTGCAGCTTGGCAATTTTTGATATTATTGCCAGAGGTGAAAGAAGCGAGAAGTGATAGGAAAAAATTCCTAGGACCAACTGACAATTAAATCCCAGACCTTTGGTTATATTGTCTGACCCTTAAATCACTGACACACCAGAGTTTTTAGTGTGGATGGAAAATTCCTTTTCACTTTACATGAGCAATTCTAAAATAATGCCATGAGATAAGGTCAGTCTAACAATAAACTGATCGTATCTTACCTTGGCAGTTTCACATTTACATTAATATTACTTCAGTTTATTCAAAACAACGAACCTTAATCTGCCACAGTTCTCCAACATAAACGGACAATGGTACCACCACCACCACCACCACCACCACCGATGACGACAACAACAACATCAACAATACATTCTTTGAGTTATCTCCTCATCACAATGTTGAGCAAACACACTTCTGCACACATAAGGTATTCATTTTTACTTTCTTTTGTAGCACACAAAGTCACCACATGTAAAGTTATTCAGATACATACATACTTGTGCTGTAGCTTTTAAGTGCCCACAAATTATTTCACACACTTTGATATCAAACTTTTTTCAGTTCACATATGTAAATTTCCAGTGACCACTGATGTTACATAATTTACTAAAAACTTGTGTTGCCTGGGAAATATGTCCATTCTGAGTAATGGAAAAATTGGGGTGGCGATTTACTACTGAATAAAAAGCAAAGACATTACTTGTTCTACTGTTTCCATTCAGTATTCCCAGTATGCACCAACCACCTGATTTTTAACATCTGTTCATCTGATATGAGGATACTGTACCTCTGCATTTATTACAGGTACTCAGCCAAAACAGTAGATTTCAACAGGAAAATACAAGTAGTAGCTATCATACACCCACAGAGAAATTGTAGATAGCTTGTAGGTTTATTGGTGGTGGTAATATCAACCATGTTCATGAAAACCATGCAATAGTGACTACTCGTGCATACTAGCAGTTGAGATATTGTAGCAGCTTTTTTAAGTCATTTCAGGTTGCTTGTGCAAATGATCGTAGATTGTGCATCATAATGAACACTTTAATTGAATTTATTTGTCAGCTGTAATAGGTGTTTCACAACTGGCAATCACATGAGTTTCATTATCTAATAAAATCTTTAACAAAGAGGGGCCTTAGCTTTCTTCATACCTCCTGCAGTTGTCAAATAATGTCTTCTAAGCCCAGATTTGTCTTGCTACAGGAGAATAACCGAAACATAGTTTATTTAGAAATTCGCTACATATTGGACTATGGGCCGAGATTAAACTATAAGTTTGAAACAAAGTTGGCAGAATGCAAGTTGGCAGAACACAAGTTGGAAGAACGCAAGTTGGCAGATGTTTTTTCAATAGATACATGACTATTTATTAATTTGTTCTACTGATGTGGAACGTTTAACAGTTTGGGTCAGTTTACAAAAGCTATTGAATGCAATGTTAAGTGCTTCGATGTTCTGTAAGTTTGAAAATTACAGTGCTTTCAACTGAGGAACTTATTTTTTCCACTGAACACATTTCGACAAGGCAATAAATACACAGATTTAGTGCAGGAGGCATTCGCAGAACAGTTTCTGGAAAGAGCTGCACTTCACCATAATACAGTTTGTTGACTTATTGAGAAATTTCCAAAGAGAGGCTTGCAACCTCATATAAAGCAATTAGGCAAACAGTGAAATTGTTCATGTATAAAATGGCAGCAATACAAAAACTGAAGGATGCATATCATGAAAAGCAAATCTGCTACTGAAGATAGTTTTCATCTTTTATTGAGAGGAATAACACCAAATTCTTGCTGTCACCTTCTGTGCTGAAGAGGCCTCATTTCACCTCTCGTCACATTAACATACAAAATCACATGATTATGATCAATGGAGAATCCTCGTGCTGTGCTTGAAACACAATTGCTCGATCAAAAAATTTGGAGTGTGGGTAGCAATACCCAGGCAGCTCATTTTTGGACCTTTATTTTTTTTAAAGAAACCATGAACAGTAAATGTTATTGTTTAATGATCCACAATTCCATTGGCCAGCTAAATGAAGACAAAATCAAGTACTCATTGTTTCAACAAGATGGCACTGTATACACAGTTAACAATTCTGTGCATCTTCTGGAAGAGTGTTTTGAGAAATGCATCACCTCAATAAACCAGCCCCCCCACTTGTCTGTAGAAAGGGTTTTCCAATAGAATTAAGAGTGTGATCGCAAAGACTTGTATAGATATCTCTGATCATCATTTCCTGAATATATATGTAACTGCAAAGCTACTTTCTGAACACACTGTGTCTGAATTATGCCTGGTATCAACAAAAATACAGACTGTGTTTCTGGAGCTATTTTACATTACCACACTGGTCAGAAATACATCTGTCCTAAGCAGTAATAGGTAAGATCACTGTTCTATGAAGAATCTGTATTGCCAAACAGAATTGAATTATTGTTTCAGAAAAAAAGAAGTTATTGCCACTACACCAGCCCATGTATCTTTCTTCCCTCCACACAACAGGGTGAAAATAGTTAAAGCCCAGCCATTGGCAGCCAGTAGCGTACTCTTCTAAACATCCACTGTCTAGTAGTATTAAAGAAAATTACTAGCATTGTGAATATCAAGTAAAAGAATTGCAAAGAAAACTTTTTACATAGCTTTTCATGTACAAAAAAGAGCGTAGCACATACATTCAGTTACTTACCGCAACAGACAGTAATGCTTCCTAATTGCCCCTCTGTCCCCCCCCCCCCCCCCCCTGCCCCGCCCCTTCTTCTCACTCTCTCTCCATTTTTACAAGCTCAATTACTCAATAAATTGCAGGAAATTTTGATTTAAAAACCACTAAAGCCGTATATTTAAAAAATAATTTCAAATGCAAAGGCTACCTTTAAATGTGACAGTGTAGCTCGAGTTCTATCGGGATTATGCAGTCGGCAAGTCGTAACTTTTATCATCAATCAAAAAACTGTCAAAGTGGTGTGGCATCTAATTAAAATATCACTGACCATGTTATTCAAGGACTGGACCAAAATAACAATTAGTTGAGTTCCTTATAATGATATGTAAGATTAATCAGAAAACAAAAAATAATGCATAGAAGGGGATAGTGTGTTGACTTTGATAGAAATTGTGCCAGCATGAAATTAACGTAACTCTGCTAGGAGAGAAGACAATTATCTTCACTGACAAAATACTGGTTGAAATCTTATAAAACTGTGCAATAACATTGGCCAACTGGAAAAATGCATCAAATATCACGAATTTACCAGCTGGCAATAACAGGCTCAAAGAAAATAGAAATTATGCAGAATGGGGTGGAGGGTGGCAGGAAGCATTATCCTATACATAATCAATTGCCTTCAGTCAATTGTTACAACAATAAAACTGTTTTGTTGTATTTAGATTTAAATTCAGCCTTCATGTACTTCATTTTAAATTATACACTATGATATTACCTTCAACTGCTTTGGCTCTTACAGCATCTTCACATGCCCTTTTATGTGGCTTCTTGTCTCCAGTGTTAACAGAAGATTGTCTTTCTGGAGCTATTTTAGACTATTACAATGGTAAGAAATATATCTATTCCTACCAATAATACAATATTTTTTGTATCCACTCCATATAGCATTGTTGTTGTCGTCAACACCAGATGCAAGAAACTTCATAAAAAGCCACATTTGATGCTGTAAGAGATCAAGCACAGGTCACAGTGCATGCTTTAAAATACGAGGGGTGGGGGTGGGGGGGTGGGGGGGGGGGGAGGGCACACTCACAGGAGTGCGCATTTCAGTTACAGCAGTTTGATTATTTCCGTCATGGCACAATATTACAACTGCTTTACATGAAGTGGTCTTAAAGTTGTCTTTCGTTTATTGCAATCTTTTATTTGTGAAAGGAGAATGTTTTGTAGAAATAGGCCATATCCATCACTATATTGTTGAACTGGATACTGTTTATAGTGTAAAGGAGCTGAAAACTCTAAATGCAGAACACTGAAGGACGTATGTGGAGAAACAAATATCTGCTCTCCTCCAACAATAACTTTGCCCAACTGTGTTCTTTTAGCACATTGTAGAAGGTATTCCAGGTTTTTGTAGACAAGCTTCACTTCTCAATGCACCATGACTACTACTACATACACTATCTGATCAAAATATCTGAACATCCCTGTATAATGTGGAACTGGCAACTAGATATCTCTAGAGACAGACCCGCTAATATAAGAGGAGATGAAGAATACTGTCAGTAAAGAAGCAGTAACAACAGAATGGAAACTCATTGACTTGGAACATGGACTAGTCACTGGATGTCATATGAGTAACAAATCCATTGAGGGCATTTCAAACCTTCTATAACTGTCCATGTTGACTATTAGTGATAGTTCCGAAGTGCCACCAGTAGCCCAGCTAGCACAATGACTGTGCATAAGGAGTTAAAAAGAATGTGGTACAATGATGAGCAGCTCCCTAGAAGCCCCATGTTTTTGTAGTCAGTACAAAGTGACACTGGAGGTGGTGCAGAGAGCCATGCCACAGGACAGTGGATGACTGTAAATGAGTGATTTGGAGTGATGAATCACACTATACCCTGTGGCAAACTGACGGAAGAGTTTAGGTTTGGCTAATGGCTGGAGAACATTACCTACGGTCATGTGTAGTGCCAACAGTGAATTACACAGGAGGTGGTGCTAAGGTAAGGGAGACTTATGCGTTTAGAGTGTGGTCCCTTATTGTAGTTAAGGAAATGCTAGGTGTGGAAGGATAATTTACAGCATTGTGTATTACCCACAACAGAGGAACAGTTCAGAGACAATTATCACTTGCACCAGCATGACAGTCTACAGTCATAAAGCAGCACCCGTGAGGCAATGGTCTGAGGATAATAACTCATCTGAAATGGACTGGCTTACCCAAGAGTCCTGACCTGGACCCACCAGTGAACCTTTAGGGTGAGTTAGAGTGTCAAATGAATTCCTCTGGTTTTTACTCTTGAGGTAGAACATGCTGCCAGTCCTCTCCACAGACAGTCTGACACCTCAATGTAGGTGTTCCCAGTGGAGTTCAAGACATAAAGGTGAAGGGTGGACACATCCCATATTAATGTTCACTAACAGGTATCCAGATACTTTTGATCAGATGGTGTATATGCAAAAAACATAGAACTTAACCCTCTGTAACACACTAAATTTTTGCAACAGCAAACTTTCCACAGCCAAAGCATAAACATAGCAAAACAGAACTTTTATTTATCTGCAACAAATCGAGAAGAATGCCATGCACAGAACACTGTTGTGTTTATGTAAATTCAATTAAAATAAAACTATAAATGTCTTGCTCTCACATGAGATGCAACAGTTGTCAGCCAACAATTTGATACAGGAGCAGCGATGCAGAAACCATTTTAACAAAATAATAGCATAGCCTTTTAATACAAGGTGCCAGGGAATTACTACCAAGACAACAATTATGAGTATATCAGAAGCCATAAATATAAAATTTGTAGCAAATATTTTTGACAACAACCTTGTCAAGAACTTGAGTATCTCATATCAAACATGTTTCTTCCGTTTCTTCATTTTTTAAAAAAGTATACAAATGACAAAATACTTAATCATGTGGAGGAGGTTATAAGGGTAGTAGGATGACAAAAAAAAAAAATCACAGCAACTTAAAATGACAAGCATATAACTTTTCCACTGTTTACTCTCAACACATCACATGGAAGATGTCTCTATGAAGTTCTGCAATTGTATAGAGGAAGCCTTCCAGAAAAACGTCCAATATATACACATACATACAACTAATAAAATGAACACGAGACCACAGATACATTAACTAATGAAAACATTAAATAAATAATGTACAAATTTTGTGCTAACAATTTTCATCTTAAAAGTGTGTCAAACCACCACTCATTCTGAAATATTCAACAGATGCAACACATGCATAAAGGGGACATGGGAGAAGCATCAGACAAAGGAAACAGTTAAGACAAGATGCACAGAAGGAAACAATACTCTCAAAAACGTAGAAAATACTTACTAAGGGTCATTTTAATACTTCAGTTTTTATTTTTTGAATCAATACAGCACATTCTGCTTCTGCTTTTAATACTGAGCAAACTGAAGTATTGGAAACCAAGTACAACTAATCAGAGAGAAGAAATTGTGGAGAGTAAGTACACTCAAGACAATCTAATTTTGTAGCCAGTGAGAAACAAACAGAATGAATAGATAATACAATGAGACCACCACAAATGGATACTATGTATCTCAATTATTTGTAGAAAAAGGGGCTTACAAGTAAGCAAAAGAAATTTTGAAGCACACTTTAACATGTAGATAACAGTGTAAAAGAAATAAATTATAAATAATGAGATAGGTCCCTCAGTCTACTACATTTACGAGCCATCCACCTAACAGGCACACCAAGGAGGAATGATAACAATTGCCTTAGTACTCCTTATGTACATTTATTTCTGACTTGTTCGACATATATAAAGCATTTGCACAGTAATACCAATATGAAAGTAAGGAAAGGGAAAAGTACTTAGCATGACCACAAGAGGTCTTAGTATGAGGGATGAAAATCAGCCATCAGTAGGATAAAATGGGCTATACATTTTTTATCCAATGGGTATCAATGAACAGATTTCAAGGGCGTGTTTAGAAAGAAAATGTTTATAACAATCTTTTCTCAATTATGTTACACCCCACGTCACTTCCACACATCAAAGTAAATAATTAGACACACTTACTTTCACCTGTTCCACAAGTAACACGGCAGTGGTGGCACCTTAACTTCCTGCACTCCAAGTCATGTTTCTTAGACTCAATTTTGTGTTGTATTCTAAAGAATCTAATTCAGTTTACTTAACTATATGCATGATTACTTAATGTGTATTCTGGTATTTAATATTATTCCACTGTCCCTCAACAGCATTTGTAGCAATGGCCCTACACTAATAAGACAGTCGACACATAGCTCTAGATAACAGAACTTCCACATTCATTCACATCCAACCACATCTGATGATAAATACAAAATAAATTTCCGACTCGTAACAGATATTGGTGAATGCTGGAAGTGGCACCATCAGTCTCATCTGGTAATTCTGAGTTACTGCCCCACTCGTGTTACTGCTGTAGCAACCGTTTCGCTGCAAGACTACGTAACTGTTTGGTATTTACTGTATCTATATTTCATGTATAGTTATATATATATATATATATATATATATATATATATATATATATATATATATATATATATATATATATATATATATATATATATATATATATTTTATTTATATCTATTAAATCTAATCAAAGACAGTCTGACTGTTTAAGGCATAAAAGAAAGGAATAAAGGACTGACGAACCGGAAACTCAGTCCTCATTACATTCAGACTCAAAAGTCATCTCTCACAATTTGTTCCAGCAAAAATCACAAGAGAAGGAAACATCCGTGCCAGTTTCACCACTTAGTTGTCTACAACTGCTGTGCATGCTACGAAGAGGGCCATGAGCACTGGAAAAGAACACTGGAGATTACAGCTGCCACTTGCTGATCGAGGATCTGGCTCATGACGAGGGATAACAGACACTGTTCTTGCTGCAGGAAGAGCGGCCGGTTTTCAGGATGTCGTGCCAGATGAAGTAATGTACCAGCCACACGCCTCAGCATATCCAGACTGGTTCCCATAGCATCTGGATTGTCTATAAGTGCACCGATACCGTGCTGATAGGCTACCCCTAATGCAGTAGCTTCCGCCTGCTCGATGAATGCTACTAGCAAGGACACACACGGGCTCTGCAGTGCAACAGTACGTGCCACACCACTGTCCGCAGCGGCCAGGTAGTGCAGCATATTCACTGCAAACTCTCGTAGCACTTGCTCTTCTGACCAGCACAGAAGTCGTGTCAGCACAGCACACAGACGTTCCAAATGGGAGTAGGGTGGCTTAGCTACAACCAGATCTACATTAGAGTCCGTTACGCACAATTTGCACAGAGCTTCCAGTGCGAGGCGCTGGGGTGACAACGAGCCTGAAGATCCGGGAAATGGGTCCTGACCATGAGCAGCTGGACAAACTGCCCAGTGAAGAAGTCCATCAATTACGGGCTGCGACACTTCCTCAGGATGTTGACCGAGGTCCATATGACCGGCAATATTAGCCGCTGTCACCAACACATTTTCGCGCACATGGTGCAAGAAGTCCCACCACCATTCCGCCTCACCTTGTAAACTGCTACAAGAATCTGCAAAGTCAGCATCTTCTTCACGGTCATAATTGCGCTGTTTCTGTGCACGAGGAGGATGTTCGTGGTGTAAGAGTAAAAGCTTCCCCAACAAACCAAGGAATGTAACATTTTTGGCAAACTCTGCTTCATTGCCCGGGACAAATGTCAGATTCCTCAAAATATTTGAAAGACAAACACAACGCCTTGCCTTTGCATCCTGTGTATCAGTAACAAGGTAAAGGCTCGCTTCATCTCTCGCATAACATTCGTCTTCATAATCTGACATACGTCTTCTTTTCAACGTTCCCGCAGGATCCCTTATTTGTATGCCGCCCCTGTTTTCTCCCTTTATCTCTGGTCTCACATCTGTTACTTTTGACTTTTCTTCAACTTCGTCACCATAGTCATCTTCCATTTTTATGTCTTTTCCTTCATGTTCAGAACCTTCGAGGAACACATCTTGTTCCATTTCTGTTTCCATTTCTTCGTGTTCTTTTACAGTTTCGTCACAACTGTTGTTGCCATTACTACTTTCATTGCTTTCTAAACATTCGCAATTGTTAAGGCTAGTTCCTCCAACAGCATTTCCAGCACTTTCATTACCTTCACTGTTTTCTTCACTGGCAATAATTTCACTTTCAACACCTTCTTTGATCTTATAATCGCAACTGGATTCATTCGGTGTTGTGCTGTTACAGTTATCACCTTTGCTTATGTTGAATATACTACTCTCATTGCTATTAGAACTATTGTCGTTGTTTGTATGTTCTGTTTTTATGTTACTGCTGCTAAAATTATTTGTGTCACTAGTTTCTGATACAGCATTATCACTCTTTGTTTCAATATCCTTTGGTACATTTGGAGAATGCGGCAACTCCCTTTCATTATTACTACTGCTCTCACTTTCGACACAGTTTGCTTCCTTTTTCACTTCTACAGTTTCTTTAGGAGGCTCTAAGGGATCTACACAGTGTTCAGGCAGCAATGAATTTTCTTCCGTATTTTCCGTTTTTATCCGCGAAAACACATCACTCAAAATAGTTTTAGTCCATTTCACTTCATCACTATCCTGCACATCAACGAAGGAGCTGTCTTTACTCAAATGTTCCTCATTAAGTATCACATTAGATGCACTGCTCGAACTATCAATAACACCGTTATCATCATCACATTCCACTTTTAGCACTATAGGAGGAGTTACACTCAAGTTTTCAATGGGATACGATTCTTCTTCACTTACTTTTGTCCGACAATCTTCTTCCTCTTCGGCACCTACAGTTTTACTGTCATCGAGCAGTCTCGCAAATGGAACATTACCGAACTCTCCTTGGAAACATGACACAATGTACTTCGTCGAACTGATGTCTGAAGAGGTCAACTGCCACGGGTCTTGAACCACATCATAGTTTTCTGCCAAGTCACCTTCAATGTCCCAGCTCTTCCGATTATCCACAACAAAAATCTCATTATCTCTGTTCACAATTCGAACTACCTCACCGTTTCTAGTCACAAGAGTATAATTTGGTGTCGATTTCATTAATGTGATGTGACCTGCAGGATCAATTGGCACTCTAACTTGCCCTAGGTCCACTTCCGGTGTTTCCACCTTTGGTGCCTGGAACCACTTCTTCCCAGAATCTGGAAGAGGCGAGTCAAACATGTCAGCTAAACTGTGTCTGAAATGCTCCAACAGCACATCAAGGAGTCCTGGCATGTGGGCTAGTCCAAAATATGCAACTGTGCTATCATCAAACAAAAGGATGTTGAGAATATCCAGAGCCCAAGCACTCTCTGCCAGTAGGCCAGAGCGCAGACTCATCATAAGCCTCCATGCTTCTACAGGTGCTACATCCCCTCATGTCATTCCCTTGCGTTTATACAAAACAGGCAATATTGCTTCCACACTTTCTGGAGGGAAAACGATCTCTCGCTTTGGGGCACTCTGTTGTTGGTAGACCTGCGCATTATTCATCCCAGGTGGCTGCGCCTGAAATAAGACACCAGTAGAAAATAAATATTGGTACAAAACATGGTCAGCAAAACTGACAAAACTTAACACATGTAATTTTTTCTACTTCAATTTGGATTTATTTTTTAATAAGTTTTACTTTATACTATGAAATGGGCTATGGGAGAAAATCAAATTCAAAAAGTTTAAACATGTGCAAAATTTATACTCACCAGGATTATCATGCTTTGTTGAAGAACAGACTTAATACTTAAAAAATTGCAAGCCTTTGAGTAAGTGGCCCATGCATTGAGAATTAAAGAAATTGGTACATTAAGAGTAATGCAAGATCATCTACCTGTATGAAATACTCAGGAGGAGAGAAAATGCCTCTACAGAAACTAATAAAACCCCTATCTTGTTGTTATCTAAAGTCTACATAACTTACTGCACAATCATTAAGCAAGTTGAAAAGGGATGAGGCAAAAAAAATTAAACACTGTAACAAATACTGTATTATAATAGCCTCCAAGTTACCTTGCAAAATTTATTAGTCATGCTTCTCTGTGGAATGAATTGATTCATGTTTTGGGAATGATTGGCAATTTGTTCCTTTGTTTTACCCAGTCATTACTAAATAACAGCTAGAGGCAAGCTGTTCTGCTGGTATGGTGGCACTGTGGCATCTCTGCACAAAGTACAAGTAACTTGCATATAGCAGTCCAGTTTCAACATTAAAAAGGATATGGCAAGTATATGTTACGTCAGCCATTATGTACAAGTGGCAACCTATGGTACTTTAATACAGTGTAATGGGTTAGAACGATATGCCATAATGAGTCATAACAGTACAACATCCTGTATACTCCACCAAAAAAATATGAGAGCTGACTTCGGATGAAGTGATCAAAATGAATATACGCAATATAACTTTTAAAAAGTGCATAAAAAGCATTCATGATTCAAAGTCTGCACAAGAAAGGGAAACAGACAAAGGAGAAGAAATATTCTGACTGTAATGCTGGGGAAGAGGCAGGGGAGGGGGGCTTGTTCCTTATAACTGTCTCGGTAAGTGGTGTGGTCATGTGGAGCTGCTACAAGGATAACAGAAAATGAAGAGACACACAACTTTTGAAATCTATATAACTACAGCATTAAGTTATTTCACAGACTATTTGCATAGTGGAGGGTAAGTTATGAACTTCTGACTACTGATCTTACTAGTGGTTAGCCAGGTTCTTATTTTTATGGCATGTATCATATTTTGTGGGGATGTACAGTCTAGGCAGGTATCTGAAAATTCTGACAGTCTCCAATGGTTCTGCCTGATAAACAATAAAGCCTCTCCAATTCTACTTGTATAATGTGTACCGAAACAGTTGGTGACTGCAATTGTTTCATAAAGTCATGTAGTTCACTGAATTTCCATTTTCTTTAATGTTACCAGCACGATCATTCCACATAACTACTTTTGGTACCTGTTGATGGTATTCTCATTCAGCAATCTATAGATGAACTCTTTTCATTCAGAGTCTGTAGTGAAGCTTCAACACCACAATGCCAGTAGGGATTCAATAACTCCACCAATGATTTTTTTAATATTCGTGACTCGAAAGAGTTATTCTTCCACAAGCCGAGTTCACTATTTCTCATTATCATTCTCCACCTATCAGACCACAAAATTTATTAGTTTACTGTGGTACATAGTAAGGTTGGGGTAAAGTGATATGAAGTAGGAAGAAGTAAGTTGTGTAATGCAATATATTATCCAATAGGAAAATTCTGTTATTTTTGTAGGTAGCATACATGATGGGTGCAAATCTATTTTCATCTTTAATATGAACATTGTAGATGGCTTTTAACAAAGATTGAGAAGCTGCAGAACATAAGCATTCAAAGTGGAGCACAAGCGTGCAAGATTTTTTAAAACGACAATTCTTAGCTGAAGATGATAATTTATGTCCTTTATTCTTTTAATTCATTCTTTTCTACAATGAGAAATAATAAATAAATTGGACTTTGCACTACTATTAACTGAACCAAACCACTGTCACTTCTGTTCCACATTAAGGATGGCTATAATAGGATCAGAGCCACATTTTTGTAAATTAATGTGCTCATATTTAAGAGAGAGAATGGAAAAGAATTAACTGTGTATACCTGAATAAAAACTGAACATGAACAAACTCAATGAATATAAAAAAATATCCTCGAAGGACTGGGTTTGGTGGCACCACTGTATAGTATGTGCATATACAGAGGCGTGGTTGTGTTATTGCTTTATTTGTCACAGTCATTAGTGATCAGATGGCAGTCTGAAGGCCTGTCTGTGCACCCTCTGTTTTGACTCTGCAGGCAGTAACTATACCAAGTTTGCCATAATCATTTTAGGGTACAACCACGCCCTACTGATGAGTCAGCACTCCTGTTGAACAGATTCAGCCATTTGAATGGTGTCACATTGGGGTCCTGGGGGAAGCGGCGGACGTATTAACGGATTGCTGCACATGTTGGACACAATATATCAGTGGCGTGTTGCTGCTTTCAACAAAGGTTTGTGGAACATTCCCATACCTGTATACCAGGCTCTGGACATCCTCACAGTACAGATGCACGATGAGATAGGTGCACTGTGCGAGCATTGGTGTCTGATCGATTATCATCCAGGGCCAAAATCTGTGCATATGTTGCACCTGTTGTGTCATCATGGAGCACTGGGAATCATCTGCTTGCAGCAGGGATAAGATCACATGTGGCTCTGTCCAGACTATTACTGATACCACAACACTGTCAAGCATCACTAGTGATGGATGTACACACCTGTATGGTGTAGACCTGGTGAGCTGCCTACTCCAGAGTGTATTTGCCCTGAACACGCTGGTCACATCCCAGGTCTCATTGGGGGAGGGGGGGGGGGGGAGCAGTCATGGTCATATTTGGTGTTTCTGCAGGTTAAAGTAACCAAAGCAAACAGTGCCCGTTGCCTTACACAGGCTATTATCCCCACACTACTGCCATTTCTTCATAGAAAGGGATGTGCTTTTTCAATGGGATAATGCACATCCTCATACAGCTGCTGCAACACAAGCTCTTTGTGGTGTACAGAAACTGCCCTGGCCAGCAAGATCAACTGATCTCTCGGCTACTGAACATGTACGGGACATGATGAAGTGGGAACTTACTTGTTCTCTGGGGGCCTGCAAGAACCACGACCAAATTACTATAAAAGGCACAAGATGCTTGGGACAATCTATCACAGGATGCCATTTGACACCTTTATGATAGTTTGCATGTGAGAAAACACACCTGCATCACCACCAGAGGGGAATACACTGTGTATTGATGCGACTGGGCACTATTTACTGTGATGGGAGTTTCGTTTGATCTGAATGATGAACAACCTGTCACCTCAATGGTCAGTAAAACGACTGTCCTTGAGGCTGTTGCTTTTTTTCAGCAGTGTATATAGTCCCATAAAAAAATACTCAATACCTACTGTCAACATGCATACTGATTTCTAACACAGCAAACTAAGTAGTGCCTTAATCAAGATGACCTTTTTTTTTCAGTTTCAACATTTTGTTGCCAAGGAAACAGTAACTTTATTAAGTTTCTTAAAGCATTTATTAATGATTCTGTCAGCAGTTGCTGTATTTATATTAGGCAATTAGTTTCAAATGTTATAGGTTCTTTTTCATGCCTGGCCTACTGAGGCTGCACTGACAGTGCCTGAACAATAATGATAAACATCAAAGAGGCAATGCATGAGTCTGATTTTGACTTAGTAAAAGGCATGTGTGGATTGTAGCACTTTTTCTGGAAACATTTATACAGCTTATGTTGCCTCTTTGATGTTTATTATTAATATCAGGCACTGTCAGTGCAGCCTCAGTAGGCCAGACTTTAAAATGAACCTGTAAGGTTTGAAACTAGCCGCCTAACATAAATACCGCAACTGTTGACAGAATCATTAATAAACGCTTTAAGAAAATATGATTTGTTATTACTTTTCTTTAATTTTACTCATCTTAACCTGTTTCTTGATGGAACCAGAAAGTATGTGTGTGTGGAGTGGGAGATCAGGGCCTATTGTTTTAAATGAAATCTCAATAGTGATACAGATTCACAAACCTTATATGATCTTTGAAATCTCTGTATCTGCAGTTTACCTCATGGTCCTAGCAGCAGCCGAGTTGCTCTCTTACCTATAGCCATGTACATCTGATGGCAATCCCATTCAGTCACTCTGTGCTTCAGTCAAAAGCCAATACAGAATACCAACTGTACAAGCTGCTTTAATGGGGCAAAAATGAAGCAACTACATTTGAGCATCCTGACACTGCACTATTTGTTCCTTTCTCAAATTTTAAATGCCTCATTTACAACCTACTAAATGGCTCACTTATTAACCATGCAGCTTACTCATGGTTGAACTTAAGAAATCTTGGACTGCAGCTGAAGCACTATGCAGAATTATTCTCACACTTACACATCATAAGAACTAAAACTCTATGGCACTATCACACTATATAACATTGACCTGCTGTCTGACCGCTACTTCATCTGAAAAATTGCATATTACCTCCTTGAGCTGCTGGTAAAATTCCTTATCAACCAGTTTCAGTTGTCTGGTCATCAGCAGGTTCATCAAAATATTTATGGCATCATGTTAAGTGAAATTAAAAATCATTATTGTTAGACGATAAAACCGCAAATTATTGACTGCTATCACAAGGTAATATAAGCTACATTGTAAGCTTATAAAAACTATGCTAAGTAGTGTATTTGTTCATGTTATAACTGTAATCCTCATTAATGCTGTGAACAGATTCATACCGCATACCAGATGTGCAGTACTAATCTGTTCAAAGTTTTAATGTTGGTTACGGTTATAACATGAATGAGCACACTACATAGCACAGTTTTTATAGACTGAGGATGTAATTTATATTATGGTGTAATAACAGTGAATATTCCACCGTTTTATCATCTGATGATGATTATTTTATATTTCACCTAATCTTAGGTTGTGAGTACTTTTATGAACCTGATGATGTGGGATGACAAACTAGCTGGGTAAATACAGAATTTTACCAGCACTTCAAAGTGGTAATATGACATTTTTCAAATACATTAGAGCTGTGGGACACCATCTTCTGAAAATCCACTCAATCAGCACTGTGCAGTAGTATTACGAAGACTCACAGGCAGCACATGACCTTGTCAGCTGCTAGTGTCAAGTTTCTGAATTAGAGCTACCACTATGCCATAACAAAGCTCCCCATTAGTGTTCACGAGGCTGAGGGCACCCTACTAAATATCTGTAACAGGTTTATTTATTGGTCATACCACAGTACAAACATGAAAGCTTTATGTGTTTGCCAGATATGCCTACCATAGAGACACACGCCCTTGACAGTGTGTTAATATTTGTTAAATGCTGACTTCAAATGCGTGCTTCGGAATCAATTTATGACTATTTATTAATAGAACAGACAAAACGAGCCATATGTGATGTAAGACCAAATGCACATACTCTTTATTATGGGCACTTCATTTAATGAAATAAAAGTACATCGACTTCACAATGTGCTGCAAAATCATTTCACGACATGACCCGAGTTTAACACAATGGTTTGGAACAGTGTCTACAAAACACTGAATGTGTTTATTTTTCAATACTAAGCAAAGACTTTGACATACTGTAATCTACAAGCCTCTTAATTTTTTTTTATAACACAGGTTGTCCTCAAGTTGTTAGCACACGAAACAAAGGCTTCTCTAAATGTCTTTCAGTATCTCGACATGGTACAAAAAGCAACACCATAAGTAGACTCATGATGTGTGTAGAAAATTCAGAATGAGTGAGAAAAAATTAGAAGCAGCGAACCTTTGAACCCGGTAGTTGCTGCATCGAATACGGCTTTCCTTCCGGTCGGAATGGAGCACGTGGGCTAACCATCGGTGGCCTTAGGAGTGAGTTTTGATTAATACCAGGAGTCTGCATACTTGGAACCCACTGCTGCTGTGCCTTAAGGAAAAAAGAAAGAAAGAAGTAAATAAGACTCTGAATAAAATACTTGTGTTACTAAAATTATTTATAGTAACATCTCTGACAGTTTCACTAACAGCTTCAATCTCAAAAAGAGTAAGAAATACACAGTTCACACAAAAATAATGGTTACGGATGTCTTCAACCATAAACAACCAACCCTATATGGGCAAAAGTGACAGAGAACATCGTAATTCAAACTGTAACACAATACCTGTTGTGGAGGCTGATACGGTGACTGTCCACTAGCTTGGTAGCGGTGCTGGTCCCACTGGCTGTTAGCTGGCTGACCAGGCACAGGACCACCAGCTCGTTGAGCATTTTGGTTCCACTGTGGAGGCCCTTGTGGAACAGGTCCTTGTGGAGGGTACTGTGCCCGATACTGAGTGTTACCACTACTCCAGCCTACAATACAACAAATTCTCTATTTTAATCACACCACATTTAAATCAATCTCATGAGATGCATTTATGTCTCATCAAATACTAGAACATCTCACTCTAATGTGAATCCCTCCAATAACTACATACAACCAAGAATATGAGAGTTTAACCTAAGAGGCTCGTTATTAATCCTGCTGCAATGTATTTTGAATGGAACAACAAAGTGTCTGGATCTGAGGAAATTATAAAAACAGAATTGCATAACTTAGCTCTCTTAAATGTTCACTGTTAACTTTATTAATCTGAAACTGATTACAGGTTTAAATCTTTTGAAAACCAACGCAAAGTTAAAAACTAAGTAAATAAAAGTCTCCAAGGCACTAATTTTTTTTATACATTCTTGCACTTCCAGTTAACATATTACTGTCCAACAAATCAAGTTTGACGAACCTACACAGATCAACATTTTTTCAGTTGCCAATTCATTCAGTCATCCCAAACACAAGAAAACATTTTTGTAACATTCCATAAAACACTAATTCTCATTTATAAGTACTGAAATGGAAAATTGTAAGTACATTTCATTGATACAATACATCTGAAAGCACTTGCAAAACCACAATGAACCATGAGCTGTATGATTTATTTATATATTTTGTGTTCCGGAGAGCTGTGTTGTAGATATATCACAGGGTACTGAACATGTCAGTTTTACTGAAGTGTTATGGTATTATAAAAGTAGTACTACTATTCATTTTTAATATCTAAAGCTCAGGTTCTAACACTAAAAAACAAATTTTGCAGTTAAATAAATATTACAGAAAATGTAAATATTACAGTACATATATAATATAAAAATAAATACATTTACAACAATAAATAGACAGGATCATAAACACTCTATGGTCTAAAATGACACACACAACAGGAACTGACTTAAATTTCTTTAAACAAGAGCTCGTCTTGCCATCTGCCAAACCTAATTTGTGAAGAAAGGGCACTAAAAACCTAACAGCCACTGAAGTGCATCTCCTTCCAAACTAATGCCAAGTTTGCATGCCAAAAGTGGATATCACCTTTTCTTCTAGATCATGATTACGATATGCTCTAGTAAGTTTGAAAAGGGGCTTTTCCCCCGAAATTACTCAGGCTGTAGATTTTGGGATATAAGGAGGCACCACAGACAAAACAGCACATGAAAAATCTGTGCTCAAGCTTAAGATGGGTTTGAACATTACAGTGCTTTAATAAATACAGAACTTTTAATGGTGGTAATGTCACCGACTTCCTACAATCTGTGAACTAACTCAACCAATCAGTTATTGGGCAGCTATAATTTAACCGGATACATTAAATGTATTCACAGTTGTGAATATGGACAACCATCAGCAGTATAACGGAATGACAACAGAGAAAATTTGTGTCGAACCAGGACTCAAACCAGATTTCCAGCTTATCGTGAGCAGTTGCCTTACCATTAAGCTATATAAGCACGACTCATGGCCAGACCCAAACTTCCACATGTTTCCAACCACGTGTCTACAACCTGCACTCGTACATTCATATGTATATTCTCGTACAGGGGAGACATTTTAGGCAAAAGTCACTTTGCCCGGTGTCAGTAGATAAATATTATATTTCAGTACCTGTGTTATTCAGAATTACAATGCACTGTTCCTTTGGACATGCATACAATGATAAGGTGACCACTTGTGGTAATCGGGAAATCCAGGTTCGAGTCCTGGTCTGGCACAAATTTTCACTGTTGTCACTCCGTTAAACAGCAATGGCTGTCCATATTTGCAGCTGCAAATACATTTAATGTATTTCATAACAGCTGTAGTCACCACAGTGTCTTTTCCTTCAGGCATGTATGAACATTTACCCAGTCAGTCACCTAGTCACATGCACAGACACCAATTTGCCTCCTTGGTTAAGGTATCAATCAGAGTTGTTGGTACAGAGGAACATACACAGAAAACAGCAAGTAGCAGGAAGCGGAATAGGACATTAGACACAGCAAAGGGTGTTGGACAAGCATGTGTATTGACTAGGGACTGGAAAATGTAGCACCTATTTTTGGCAAAATTCGTGTCCAGTTTCTTAGTTTGTAAATGACTAGACACACAAATTTAAAAGGTTGACACACTACATGAGTGCAAATAGACAAATTATTAGTTCTTTGAAATCAACTGTTAAAAAGAGTGCTGATTGGGGGCTTTTGACTGGCATGTTTGTTTTTGAAAACACTTCAACAACTTTTTCTACCGAAATGGCTTTTGTTTTCTTCATTTGGCTGTATTTATACTTTCAAAAAAGATTGTTCTGTTGCAAAGCACCAGCATTTTCTCACCAGTTAACTGAATTCCTCTCAGATTAAGGTGTTTCTGGACATTATTTGTCTTTTCTTGCCCAATCTGAAGATTAAAAAATCTGCAGACTATTAATTTCGACCTTCCGTGGGCATTCATAGCCCTACAACCCATGCTTGACAACACTACAGATAGAACTGACAAGACACTTAGCGTAAAGTAAATCAATCATACGTTAGCTTGGTTTTAACATTAGAAGAATTATTTCTGCACCATCAAAAAACATTAAAGACTGTTTTCCAATCACTATAGCACAGAGGGCATTATAGGCTATAGTCACAGACGGCAGCAAGTGTAAATAGACTAGAATTTTGACCACCACAGGGGAAGGAGCAGTGTGGGGAAACAAACCCCGCATCCATTTCATTGGGCAGCAGCCTACAGCAGAACTGACACACTGTCACAGGGATTGCCGATCTCTTCTGGTGTTGTAAGAGTCATAATTGAAATCTGTGATGGAGCAGGATTAGTCGCTTCACTTATTTCAAAATAAGAAAAGAAAACAATGAGTAACACACAACACAAAACATTCGGGGTAGCTACCACACAATTGCTTGTTGAAGTTGCAGAGTATTGTTAATGATACAGGCCGGAACTCTAGCGGTACATTGCATTACGCGAGTGTGTGTTAAACAGACCACTCAATCATCCACAATTGGCATCACACCAGATCATTGAGTGTATTGATACATCCTTGCATTTGTACACTTTATTTTGCACATAGGTCCTTGTGCACATTATCTATCCAAATTGGGTTTCGTCATATGGTGTATAATGCCAGTGACTGCTTACATTTTCGATATTCTATGCAGAAAATACAGCCATTTCAAACTTTCGCTAACAAATAGCTCATCTGGATACAGTTCGCTATGAAATGGCATCTATTAAGTAATTTCGCATTTTGAGGCAGAATTCACATTTATTTTGGATTTATCGGAAAATGTGAATTATTCCAGTCCCAAGTAATGACTCATTATTAAAGGTACCTATTTTCTGCAAAGTGCAAAATCACAAAATTTTACAAATTTTGTTCAAAATGAGTAACTGTTTATCTTTAAGAAAAATCACAAAATAAATGATGAAATTGTGTGGAATCAAATCATTTGAAGTTAATGGAGTAAATTCAATTAAAGTTATGGCAATGAAATACAAATATTGATGACACTCGATTCTACACTACTTCGATACATTGAATTCAGTATTGCTAACTAAACTTCCTGCACAGGGAAGTAAAGTAAAATTAATTTTATGTGATGCTGAAATAATAGCACTGATTATGTGTGTGTTTTAAACAATATGATAAATACAGTCTTTTCTGCTGTAGGAGATGGTATTTCTTGCTCCTACAGATGAGGTAGTGGTGAAATGTACCAAACATCAATTATACCTTGATCAAATCTCATTTCTTAGGGTCTATTTCATTATTTTGTTGTTGCTGGAATTCATATCCTGATTTGTAGGTAATGGTTTGAAAAATATTGAGACAAACTGGTAGTTGTACTGAAAAATAGTTCATGAAGAACATGTCATAGGTAGAAATACAAATGATGCCAGAAATTATATTCATTATGAAGTCAAACTTGTTAAGCATCATTTCTCTCCTAAGAGAGAACTCTATCTACATGAGTGCAACAGTAAAATGTAATTTCTAGGCATTAGTTTTGAAGACAACTGGTACACAATCCTTATATCAAAGGCAAACTAATGTACCATACTCTGGAAGATATATAAATGTTGTAATGTATTTGTTTCTCAAATGAACCTACATTAAACTCAACCTGAAGACACATTTGTTAGCATAACTAGTCTCGGTGAACTATTGTGGAAGGTTACTTAACCCTTTCATTGCTACAGAGGTGCTCTTTGCATTCTGTGTTGAGGTGGCTTTTGTTAAGGCTTTACTGCTCTCCAGATGTTGGTGCCTGTGCCCAGACACAGTGTTCTATGAAATCTTTTTTCAAAAACTATTAAGTGAGAAACACTTATTTTTGTATATGTTACCTGAGCCCCCTCATGCACACTAAAGCTATCAGTTGGTTTGTTGCTTGTTCCATAAAGTTTGTTAATTGCTCCACACATAAAATTCATGATAATTATTATGATGTGGAATGTGACAACAAACACATAATTTTTATCTACAACTAAATAAAAAATTGAAAATAATGGCTGCATGTTTGCCATTTACAGTTCTTCTTGATCTTCTTCTGCTTCTTTTAATGACTAATTATCTCTACTCAAGAATTGCTCTATGGTGTATAGGGAGTTATTAAGCGGAAAGCTCTTTAATCTACTTTTGGAAACACTTCTGCTATTTGTTAAACATTTTATTCCCGTACGTAGACTTTTAAAGAGCTGTACAGTTGCATATTTAATCTCTTTCTATGCCGAAGTTAGATTCATTAAAGGGTAATTTTTCCTTCTAGTGTTGTATTTGTGAAGATCAACGTAACTGTAAAATTTGGACTGATTACTGATTATAAGTTTCGTAAGTGAATAAATGTGCTGTGAGGCTGTGGTTAATATTTCCAGCTGCTTAAAGAGATATCTGCAAGATTTACATGTGCACACTCCATACATAACTCTATTTAATTTATAATGGGCCACAACCACTTTTTGCCTAGGCGAGAAGTTAGCCCAGAGTATTATCCCATATGACATCAGTGAACAAGCAAAATATTTTAGCTTGCTGACTTCTACATTCACAAAGTTGGCAATTACTATTATGACAAAAGTAGCAAAACTTAAACATCTTAGCAGGTCTACAGTATGGTTTTTCCAGTTTATGTTTTCATCACATTCACACCAAACACTTTGCAATTTCCATCCCAGTTTATTATTTACTGTTGGTGTACTCAGTTAGTAGAAGGGAGGATATTCTCAACAGTACAAGAGCGGGTTAAATGCATTTTTTGAAAGTTTACAGTAAGCCCATTTGTGCAAAACCATTCAGTAACTTTCACAGAAACATCATTTACCATTTTCTTTGTTGATGGTTCATTGCTTTCTTTGTTGATGGTTCATTGCTCAACTTCACAAAAATGCTTGTATTATCTGCAAATAGAATTAATTCTGCTTCCCAATGCAAATAAAATGGCACATCATTAACATGAAGCAAGAGCAGCAATGGACCAATGCTACGTCGGAATTCATCAAGCAAGCAAGAAATGGTCAATTGTTATTTACTTCAAATTTTTTTTAGAGCTCTGAGAAGCTGGATGTCACGACATTTTGGAAAGGTTTCCTCTTAAATTCCATGCTTAACAATACACGAGCCCTTCAACAAATAGTTAATGGTGGCACAGGGACACACGAACACAAAACATATATCTGTATGGTTCTAAGCATAAGTCAGAGATGATGGATGCTCAGCTTTCTGCAAGGTATCTCGCGCCCATCCTTTTTGCCCTTCTATACAGAACCAGAAAAAATTATCACTGAGTACTGTAATTACCCGTGTTACTCAATTCTATTTACTTTCTATGCAGTTCCATATAATGCGGCAATAAACTGGTGTAACTGTAACATATAGTATTTCATATTTCCAAAATTGGAAAATTAATCCCTTGATATATTGACTTTTCTTCACAAACTGTTCCAAAAATGTATTTTATTATTAATGAAAATAGCTTTTGAAGTAAGTGTGACTTACAAATTTTTGAAGATCACTGTTAATAAAATCCAGAATATACTTGTGCACTGGACTTTCACTGAAGTATCCTGAATCATAAAGTCATTTTGTAGTTTGTGTGTAGATATGGAATCAAATCATGTGTTTCACAGTGTGTCCCTTTGAATGGAAATATTGGTGGAGCTAGTCACAGTACAGTATAAGTATTTATCTCGTACCACTGGTGAGTACTTGTCAGTCATCTGTTCAACTTTTATCACTTTCAGTCTCCAACGAAATAACATCACAAACTACTTCACTTTCTGGGGTGCTAAATTCAATGTCAAACTTAGGATCACTGTACAGCCATCCATTTTAAAGTACCCAAAGCTACAAACAGTAAAGGTGATATCCATTGGCAAACAACTGAACCAGAACACAATATCTAGGCTACAAATACGGGACTGGATGCCCCCTAGTGGCCGAACACTTAACTACCCATGCTGAAACGGATGTAAGCAAGGCTTTACTTTTTCAGAGGTCTGTTCTTAAGTTGCTGGAATACACTTGGGATTTTAAGTTTTTGTCAGAATAATAAAAACTAACTCTGGCTTTATGTTAAAGTGTTAAATTTTTGAAATCAAGTATTGCCTCTCTATAGTTTCTCATTTGTAACTAATGAATTATTTTCATTACATACAACAAATAGAAGATGTTTGGGTTGAATCAATACAACTGACAAACTGTGGTTATCAAAAATTAAGTCTAATATACATGGCACAAAAAAATCCCAGAAACAAATAATTCCTGGCTGTTACACCACAAAGTAAAGGGAAAAACAAAGATGATGATGATATGTCAACAATATCAAATTATGAAACTTTACTGTCACTTTAAAACATGAGGAATATCACATAAAATAGCTAAACAGAGGGAGAAAGTTCATATTGTCCTCATAAGCTGGGAAGAGACCCCTAACAGCACCAAGAACTATGTGACTTAGCTTCTTTTTCCTGTCCCCAATCTTTAAACTTTTAAGAACCCTCCAAATTACAGTGCTTACCACTTACCGTATATAGAAGGCCTTTGTTGACTATATGGTGGATAGGGAGACTGCTGTGGGTCTTTTGCAAAATCTGGATGCCTTCTAGGGGTCTGTGGAGCTGGAGGTGGCATTGATTTACTATGAGGGCTTCCAGGATACATCTGACCACCTGGGCCAGTTGCAGTAGCTGCTTGTTGACCAGAATATACCTGTTGGCAGTATTTACTTTCAATTGTAACTATTTTTCACAAACAAATATCAAATAACAACACAAACTGTAACAAAACTATAACTTCTGTTTCTTCATGAATAACATTTTAAAAAAAAAAGTGTTTATACATTACTGTTCATAAGCTCCTTGCTGTTAACTGCACTAATTATTCCTGGTAATGACCTGCAATTGTGCTGTACATTTTCACACTTTCCCCTTATTAGAAACAGTACATTAGAATCATAACATTTTTGTATCAGTGAGAATGTGATCTCATATCTACCTGAATAATAACTATGAGGAAGCTAAAAAGATATAAATGATCCCCAATTATACATAATGTACAGACAGTGTATGTATAAAATAAAAAAAATTAAAATACACATTTGTTTATGACGACTTGAAATTTTCAAACTCTGTTCAGAATTAGGTAGGGGTGGGCTTTTAGCTTAAAACTTGTTGGCAGAAAAGTAACAAGTATGCTTTGTGTGTCCCAGAATGTGTTATAAATTCATATTGGGAAGAAATTCATATTGGGAAGAAATTCAAATTGGTGTTCAAGAAATCATAAAATTTATATGAAGTGTTGTTATCTGCAACAATTACAAAGTAAGAATCACATGAATTCAAGTGATCAAATCTCAAGAACTTTGTTTTAGAATATTAAGACTGTTAATTTTTACATTTCAACTGAGGTTTTTGCACATAATGAAGCCTAACTAGATAATAATATTGTTGGTTTCAACTGAGAATACTGTATTATTAATCTCGAGGGTGGAAGTGTTTCAGGCATATTGTCCTCCTTAAGGCAGAGTACATTACACTGTTTATTCAAATAACGGAAAACCTAGGATGAGATGATAACAAATAAAGAGTTATGATAGATAGCTACTCACTACACAATGGTGGTGGTGAGTGGAAGACAAGCACATTGAAAGAAGACTGCTACATACTATCAGTGAATGCCCAGAGGGGGCAGTGGCAGTGTGTGTGTGTGTCTGTGGGGGATGAGGAGGAGGAGAATTTGTTGCCTACATCTGACAAAGGGAATAGTTTGATAGCTGATATTACAAAGAGACTCAAAAAGTATGTTTCATAATATAATTGCAGTCTAAGTATATTTTCTTGAATGTTCCACTACACTTCAAAGTGACACAGATACACGATATTTTTCAACATCATCAATTATCTGTAAATAATGATCAGAATGTTCTGTCTGTCAGTCAGTCAGTCCCTCGACAACAGATATCTGCTCCTCTGTTATGAAGCCATTTGAGCATTATTGTGTGAACATCCTCATCATCGGAAAATCTGTGACCGTTTCAAATCAGTTTGTCAATTGCTTGGACATTGTCATCTGTAGTAGATGCCACTGGTCATCCTGCCCTATCAGCACCATTCACACCCATGCGGCCTTGGTCACATTGTAAGCACCATTTTGCTATGGCTGGATGCAACACTGCATTTTGTCCATATACTACCAGAATTTCAAATTGCATTTGTGAGAAAATTAGACTTTTATCCATAAGATTTTTACAGACTCAAGTACTAAGACTTTGCAGCTTTGGAGTATGTTTACAGTTTCCGTGCCATTTCACTTCCACACTGTGATGCAGTTGTTATCCATACCCCAGTAGAACAGTGTCTGCAGGACATCTAGAACATGTTCTCTCTTTTGACAATGTGCCATTCTTGTTGCACAATAGTCTTAACATGGGAAAACCAGTGTAACTTACTATTTCAAGAACCCTCGTATATAGTAGGCCTCTTTCAGTGTATGTCTCTGCACTTCAAAGCCTCCTCTATGTAGTGAATACTGACCTATCCCATTACATATTATTATTACACTGTTTATTGACAGTTTTAAAAATGCAGACTGATGGTAACATCAGGTATGTATGTAAAAGATTTCACATGGTGTTTCCTACATCAAGTGCAAATAGAAATTTGTGTCCAAAGTGATTGTTTTTGTATCGTATACTTCTATCATATCAAGTGACATATTCTGTGTAGTTTACTCATGAGGTAACATGCAAGTCAGATTACATCCTAAGAAGAACATTCTTTACCATGAAGTCCTAATAACTGTAAATGTAAACATTTTTGCTTCTCTCATCTATAAAAAGAACAAAACTAATGAACTTATGCCACAGTAGAGTTCCATCAGAATATCAACAGAACTACGGCAACTTTTGATTACCCAGAAATAACTGTGTAGAAGGAGCAAAACTAAAACAAGTTGTGAAATTCGATTTTTTAAAAAACCTATGATCTGTAGAAGGTTGACGTGTTTTCATGATTTTTACTGTATATACTAACTACCCTTAATTATTATTATGTACCAATGACGAGTACATTAAACAGTAAATTATCAACTGCAAATACACATTTTTTATAATAAAATTTCAACTATGTTGAGACACACTGTGTGGAAAGTTATCTGTTCAATGACAAGTACACACACTATTCTTCTTCATTCTTACAGTAAGTTTACCTGTAATGATAATGTAAATGTGTGACTTTCAAAGAGCTTACTACAGAGAAATTATTCTATTCATCATAATTAGAAAATTACCTTTCAATGGACAACAGAAATTTTCTGTTGACATGTTGTATTTAGTTCCATCTGCACATGGTGGGCAGAGAGGGGGGGGGGGGGGGATGATAATACATTCCCAACTACTGTCTTATTTTCTCTCCAATTTTAAAATCTTCTGCCAACAGTCCATCCAACACTGCATTAGAAGCAACTTCAAGAAATGTAGATTTTTTTTTTATCTCCCCTCTGAGTTTTTAAAAATGTAGACCTCTCAGGCTGAGCACTAATTTAGCTTAAGTAGCTTCAATGTATTACTGACATTTATTTGTAAGAGTCTTGAATAAGTAATGGGTGTGCTCAGAGTTTTGGAATGCCACAGGCAAAGTCAGCATTTTGGTAGACATCATCACTGCTCCTCTACAACCTTCTTTTGATTTGCTCTCTTTGTACCATTCAACTCTGTTCCGTAAAATGTTAAAGAAACCTGCCAGTATTACCATTACATCTGAAAGGGGCTGGAAAATCTCAAATGAGTGAACTTCAAAGGGAAGCTAAAACTTCAAGAAAAGTGTATGCCATGTATCACTGATGTTTTGATAAGAAATGATTGAATATGCTCTGCGTAATGTAACACTACATGAACTCTATTGATAAAAGGCCATGCACAGTACTTCTATAACATAAATATATAATAATGTGTCTATGTACATACCAGCTGTACTATATTGTTATGCACTGTGCAGTATCTGTAGCATACCATACAAACAGGTGTGAACAGTATTGCATGATGTGGTATTGGTACAATCAGGCCCAAAACATACAATATTTATAATGACAAGAAAAACAAATTACAGAAGACGCACAGTTTCACACGTGCACCAAGTGATTACAGTCATGAAGATCCACCTTCCTCTTGGTTGAAATGTGAATTCACTTCATGATCTGTGCTTAGTCAGTGAAAATTTAATGAAGCACAATTAGATGCAATTTTAATATACAATACTGATTTGGCAATGAGGCACTCAAATACAAAATCAGTAGTTTGACACACAGGATATCAGTCTAAAGAATGTGACAAACGAGGGAGCAAATCATATCACAGAATTAAAGAATTTGAAAGAAAGGCAGCTAATAAAAACTGAAACTGTTAGTGTTACAATGCTGTCCTATGAAACCAGCCGAGGCTGTTATAAAACTGTAGCTACACATATTTTATAATGGGTTATACTCATGTCTAAATTAACCAATCTTGAAACACTTATTAAGAAAATGTGGATGGAAATCTCGGAAGTCTCAAAATTAAAAGTTTTGGGCACCACGTACATCTAGACAAACATTGCAGTAAACCTTTTAGAGATCTGAAAAATTGTGGGCTGTTGAACTTGCGGTAAGACTGTTTGGAAGTTAAAAATTTTCAGTAACTGCAATACAGGCTGTAACAACATTTACAAGGCTTAAATAGAACTACTCAAGAAAGAATATACAATCCCTTAATTGTCTATGTCCTCAATGAGAAAGTTACAAGGCACAGTAACACAAATGGTACAATTATGTATGGATGAAAAGGGAAACCATATAATTTAGATATCTCACTCAACATAGAACATAATTACACATATACTTAAGAAATGGTATGACACACTCATGCATTTACAATTTCTGTGGCATAGCATTTGGAGCTGTAAAACCTTATGTGATGTAACAAAATATTTAATATTGCATTGCTTCCTACAGTTATAATCACTGACTAACATGACACAGTGATTAGTGTACCACAGGTACATTCATCCACCCAAATATTGGTTACACATGGTTGCCGTAAAAAGCTTACAGTAAATGGAGGGATGATTTACTTGAAAAGAAACATCCCACTCCATTTCCATATTTATCTTCTGTCATCTTCTTTACAGTTGTAGGTATTCAAAAATACATCGCATTGATCCAGAAAATGTAAATGAATATCAGCATTGTTATTTCTTTCACATTTTAATGAAGAAGTATGATTTACTTTTATACAAATGACTATAATTACCGGATCTTTACGGTAATAGTATTGCTGTGGTGGATACCCTGTGGGTTGCTGTGCTGGTGGTCCCGTAGGTGGAGCAGGATAGCGAGTACGTGAAGGATAGCCAGGTGGCTGGCTGGGCCCCCCGTACCGGTTGTGGCCAAAGGGATCTTGACCACCAGCCGACTGCTGCGTCCCTCTACCTTGTCCATAACTCCTGAAAATAATAAAAGACTAATTGCAACACATTATTTTCCTAATTACAATGCCACCAACTGTTACCTCAATATAGATTCTCACATTTGCTCAATTTTAGACTACTGCCAGCCTATTCTCTGATAGAACAAATGTTCTTGCTAAGCCAAAGACAATATGCAATAGACCCAAATGAAAATTTAATATTCTCTTGTTTTTACTTTCACACAAAGGTAGGTGTGTGTGTTTTTTTCTTCTTTTTTTTTTTTCTTTTTGGAGCTTACGGGTGCTCAGTGTTGAGGCTATCAGTGCCCTTACATATTTTGAAAGAAACAAATATGATTAAAATGTCCAAAATTGTTGTCTAACAGTGTGAAGGAAACCTATAAAATGACACTCATTCACTCACTCCCATGCCACTCACATGGAACCACACAATCACCATGTCTCACAGGAATTAATACAATGGAGAAGGGTGAAAGGCACCATTCCTGGGATTAAAATAGAAGTAAAACCACAGAAGAGCTAAAGGAAAGGCACAGGGAAAAGTGACTGGTCGACCACTTACAAAAACATGAGTGACCCGGTCATCCTGTTAACAGATTAGGAACATCATCCTAAAATTTTTGGAAACACGTTGGAGATATCACAAAATCTTAAAACTCTCAAACACATTCCTTTCAATGTCACTTGAAACAAAGGGGACATCTGCTGCTGCCGCCCTCTGGTCTAAAAATAAAACATAATCTAGTAAAATGTGGTGCACAGTCATCTGTATGCTACAGGCAGCACACACTGGAGGATCCTCTTGGCAGAGCAAGAAGCCATGCATCAGAGGATTGGCCTAAGTGAAGACAAGTAAACAGGACTTCATCCCGTCTTTGTGGCCAAAGCTTATTACCAATCACTTCCACCCACCCAATCATCTTCCCATTGACACACTGTTGTGGATTGGCAAGACAGCCAACCCACTATGAGAGGAAGCCGAAAGGCACACGTTTTAGCTCACGCAGGCTGGCATGAGGTCTGGAACAGGTCAAGGAAATGAGACTAACAAAAAACGAACGTAGCTGCTGGAATACTTAACTTTAATCCATAAATGGTGAACATCACTCTTGACGGTACATGTCTTACAGCATCAATAGTAACTGGTAATGGCGCTTTGCTAGGTTGTAGCAAATGATGTAGCTGAAGGCTATGCTAACTATCATCTCGGCAAATGAGAGCGTAATTTTTCAGTGAACCATCACTAGCAAAGTCGGCTGTACAACTGGGCGAGTGCTAGGGAGTCTCTCTAGACCTGCCGTGTGGCAGGGCTCAGTCTGCAATCACTGATAGTGGCGACACGCGGGTCCGACGTATACTAACGGACCGCGGCCGATTTAAAGGCTACCACCTAGCAAGTGTGGTGTCTGGCGGTGACACCACACACACAACTCTACTTAAACAGCGAGGTGATGGCATGCAGGGGGATAGCACACTGAAATAACTGAAGATCGCTCCATGCCTCGTTGACTGCCACATCCGCCCTTTTGGTCCCCTCAATACCCATGTGTCCTGGTACCCAGCAGGACACCTCCTTCCCCACCCAGCCATTGTAATTGATGGAGGATGTCCTGGATATTTTGGCCTACTTTATCTGCTGGATACGAGCATTGTAGAGAGTCCAGAGCATTCAGAGAATCTGAACAAACAAGGAACTTAGCAAACTAAGCACACCTCGTCTGCTCCAGTGCCCACAAGATCGTGTACAGTTCCGCATCAAAGACAGTAGAGTCTCAAGGCAGTTAAACCTTGAGGACACTATCAGGGAAAACAACAGAGCAAACAATGGGGCCCCTGTTTCAACCCATCCAGAAAGACAGCTGTAGAGCTGTGGCGCTCAGTTAAAATGGCAGAAAATATAGTATTTAAACATATGCAGGAGTGCAATGTCTCCTGTACTGCACTAATTCTAAAATTACCCTGGGACTATGCAATGATGACAGTGGCAGGTAGTTAAAATCCTGGATTTGAGGACTTACGTTTCCCATATTAAGTGACTCCAGCACACACTGCACGCAGATTGCAAATGGCACTGTTGCTCATAGACGATTAGAGAAAAGGTGTTCCAAAGGTGGACGAGCAACAGTATTGTATGCAAGTGAATTTGGAGTATGAGGCTGGTCCTGCAAGCACCTGTGGCCAGTCTAATCCCCTCAAGATGGATAGCATCAATGATATTCAGATAAGAAGGCCTCACTGAGCTGTACAATGTGCATCCACAGTCAAAGCGTGAACACACAAAAGCCCTATAAAACTAAACAGATGTGCCCTGTCTGCTCCCCAACACCTGTAGCTAATGCACTTTATGATATTGAGTGCTTTCTGGGTTCTGGGTTTCAGCTCTCTCAGGTGTGGTAACCATAACAGTTTGGAGTCAAAAATGAGGCCCAGAAACCTTACTGAGTCTTTCAAATGTAAAATGGTGTCTGCCATATGCAAGTCAGGTAAATTAAAAATACTATGATAATGACTAAAATGAAAACACATACACACTTTTCTGCAGAAACCTGAAAACCTCTCTGTGCAGACCACTCCTACAACTTAGAACTACTTAAACCTAACTAACCTAAGGACATCTCACACATCCATGCCCAACGCACGATTTGAACCTGCAACCGTAGCGGTCGCGTGGTTCAAGACTGAAGCACCTAGAACCATTTGGCCACAAGGGCCAGCTAGTTACATCTGACAGGGCACGACTGCAACACTGGAGGAGTAACAAATAAATAGCAAAATCATCCACAAATAAGGAGCACATACAGGACTCCTTACCATAGACATGATTCTGTTTAAAGTACAGCAAAGAGAGTAACACTTGAAACACTGTCCTTAGGAACACCATTATCCTGCACAAAATGATCCAACAGCATGTCACCAACTTGGGATCTAAAAAAAGCACTTAAGACAGTAAAGACTGCATGGAGATCTGGAGATGGCTACAAACGCCTCATTGATGGAGCTGCATGACAATACTTTCTCCAAGTAGTATCATACATCTTACTTATATCAAAGAAGATATCAAGTCAGTGATGTACTGTAAGTAAGCCTGCTGAATAGCCGTCTCCAGTACGGCAAGGTTGTCAACAGTGGACTGAAATCTGGAATTCACACCAAGTGTCATTAAGGAATTACCTGGTCTCTAACAATCAGACCTGACGACAGTTAACCATTTGCTCCAGGGTCTTTCCTACACAGCTCATTAAGGCGACACTCTGATAACTACTGGTACATGTGTGGTCTTTTACTAGTTTGAGGAGAGGTAGCAGAATTGCTTCTCTCTAGGAGTTGGGAAAGTTTCCTGTCTGCCATATAAGATTGAAACATTCGAGAAGGATTTCCTTTGATGCTGCTGGCAAATGTCGAAGTATGCAGCACTAGATTTGGTTGTGACCGGGTGCAGTATCTTGAGTTTCAGGCAGTGCTAATTCCAGGTCCCACATGGCAAGAGGCCAGTTGAAAGCCTCAAAATTGTGGAATCTGAAGTCCATATTGTCCCTCTCTGCAGTCACACAGTAACGGTAGATCACTGGATCCCAGCTGGAATTGGTAGTAGTTGCTGTAAAATGCTCTGCCATTGTCTGAGTGATGACACCAGGCATTGTTTGGAAAACACCCTCATTTCAGCACTGCTGCTATTGGTAAACAACTGTGCCCCAGAAAATCCTCCCGATGGCTGTCCATACCTCTGTAGAATATGTGGAACCGTTGATGGAGCCCGGGAACATTTGCCATGACCTTTCCTTGCTCTCCTTAATTACGTGTTGAGCTTTGGCTCCTGCAACTTGAAAGGCTGTGAGGTTGCTTGCTGTTGTGAGGCATTTAAACCATCGAAGAACAGCATGCCACACCCAGACTGCTGAACAACACTCATCAGTCTACCAGCACACAGGCTGCCTCCTAAGATGACCTGAAGACTTTGGAACGGAAAGTCAGCAGGATCACTCGTCTGATGTGTGATCCACTCATTTCTGGACACTGTCATGGTGTTCAAACACAACCAGCTGACTGAACAGTGTACAGTTAGCCCTGCTGCCCATCCATTTCGGTGATTTCTGTTCAAGCAATCCATTTCCAGTGGGTGAATCCATGCTGAGAAGTGGTCACCGGAACAAAGGTCATCAGTTGCTTCCCACTGTGTTGAGACTGCAATGGCTGGAGAGCAGAAAAAGAGGTCATTGTCTGAGGACAAGCCAGAAGCAGCTGATAGAAGAGTAAGACTGCCTGTGTTGAGGATGCACAGCTCCTGAGATATCATGAGGTTCTCCAAGTTTCGACCCCTGGGACAAGTATAGTTCAAGCCCTATAATACATTATGGGCATTGAAATTAATCAGTAGCAGAAACAGGCAGGGGAGTTGTGCAATAAGACATATAAGCCTCAGAGTCTATCACATCCTGTAGAGGTAGATACAGGGGGCAAGACAGTGATCTTATCACCCATGTGAAGAGCAACAGCTACTGCTTCTACACTGGTAACCAAGGAGAGAGCAGAGGATTGATAGGATTGATGTGCGTTACTGACAAAGACAGTAACCCCAATCTTGGCTCTTTCCCATGTCAGGTGAGGGTACAGCCCAGTAGCACAGGGGCACCAGTGGCCTTGAAATGTGTTTCCTTAAACACAAGCACAGGGAGTGTGCCTTTGTAAGGAATTTCGGTTCCTCCATGTGTGTCCTGAACACATTAAGTTTTCGTATGTCCATCCTTCTGACTGAAGGTTGGAGGGACTTCGGTCATCCACTTATGTAATAAAATGGAACACCTCAGAAGCTATGTTGGCATTTTTGGGTTGGAGACACATCAATGTTATAGTCTATGGAAACCAGTTCAGAGATGTCTGCCACTGATGGGATTGTGTATACGATTGGAGTTAACCCCCTTGGCATCAGTTAAGGCCTGAAGATTGTATATTGAGTCACCAAAACTGGTAACTGTATAATAAATAACATCAAAAGGACGACTGCAGGTGTCACATTTTATAACATTATATGAACCCATTAATGTTCCACTTTTAGATGGGAGCCATCTATCATGAGGTAACACTTTCACCCTAACTTTTGGCCTGGGAGGGGAGCCCACAATGGGTGGAGCTCAGTCTTTGGTTGAGATGGTTGTCCCTGTCTCACATCAAGGTCCATAGCCTCCAAAGAAGAGTCAAAACAGGTGTCTGAAAGGATGACATCAATACTGTCAGACTGTGTACTTCCCATCCCCACCAGTGGACAATTCTTTGCCTTCAACTTTGATTTTTTGGTCCGAGGAGGCAACTGCAGAAGTGGTAGTGTCAGTACTGGACAGTGGACCAGACTGAGTCTTTGGAGGGGCAGGACTTCTGCATTGTCAGCAACCACGCTTTTTCTGAAGTTTTGGAGGGAGGGACAGGCTTCAAAATGACTGCAGCAGCACAAGTACATTGACCAACGCAGGTACTAGTGCTGATAGTAGCAACCTCTGTTTGCATAGCAACATCAGCTGTTTAGGAACCGAAACAAAGGAGGTACAAGTAGTGAACATTGGTGGGCGGCATAGCTTTATTATTTTTTTGGCCTCATTATATGGAATGCATTACAGAGTCTTATGCTTTCGCACCTTTTGTTCTTCAAGGTATACACTACAATCCTGACTCCAGACACAGTGAGCCCCAGAGCAGTTCATACACTTCAAAGGAGATGTAAAAGCGACTCTTCATGGGCAGCCTTACCACATTTTCCCGAAGTGGCTTCTGCACGACTCCCACAATTAGTATGTCCAAAGTGCTGGCATTTGAAAGAAGGCATTGGGTTGGTGACATAAGGCCGCATGTTTAGATGAAAGAAATCTGCCTTAATGTACTCAGGGACTTCCATACTATTGAATATCAAGATAAAGGAATCTGAATTTACAAGATCCCATCTACCCTCTTCACAATGTCTTTCACATCGACTACACCTTCTGGAGCCCACTCACATCACAATACCTCCTTGGGAATGTGAACGAGATCCCTGCAAGTCACAACACCTTTGCTGTAGTTCAACGTGTTGCACAGTTCAGTGTCTATTGCACACTCCCCGAAGCAGCTACCTTCTTGGAGGTTAGCTGATGGTTGGGAACTAGAAGTTTACACTAACAATGTCGCATTGCACAAGCACTTTACTGTTTTTAAAGAGCCACAGGTTCCCTCAAAACCCTTTGGGATATAGGATGGGGAAACCTTCTCAAAACTACACTCTTTTCTTCTCACTATTAAAACCACTTTCTGATAATCAGCACGTGTTCTATTACTCAAGACAATACTTTTAGAATGAATCAGAAGGACTGGCTACATGAGCCCGTTTGTTAGATTGGGTACCTTCCAGCAGTCTACCTTTTCCACTGAGAGGAGGAAGGGAAAATTTCGAAGGATCCATTTTGGTCCCATGAACAGCTAGGGGAATAAAAGTTCACCTAGACAGAGCCCCACATAGCAATGTAAGCCTTATACAACAGAGGCTCACCAGGTTCTTCAGAAGTTGCCCGCAAATGACTGTTCCACCTCATCAGCGCACAGCACACCTTGAGACTGAGGGGTTTCTAACAGCAGTTTGTACCATGCATGTGATCCGGGTGGTAAAGCCCATGACACACAACATTCCACCATCATGCTGCACAGTGGTTGCTGCAGCATGCCCAGAGCTTATGGTGACAGGCGACTGGTGACACTTACCAGTCCCCAGCTCAGGAACCTTAGGGTCACCAAGCCTGTACCCAGGAAACGAATCCTGAGCCCCTAAGGGCCTTTCACAAAAGGCTGATGTCAGCCTCTAGATGGCCATTATTAAGGAAGCCAAGAGACTGACATAAAAAGGAGAAAAACCTTGACACTGTTTTGTGTTTTAATTATCATGTGATAAGATACAGATATCATCAGCTGTAAGAGTGTACAAGTCAAGTTACAAAAATGAATATAAACTCCAAATTGCATCTGTACAGAAATGTATCAGCCATCCATGTGATAAAAATAAAGCTGCATAAACAAAGTGAAAATTGGTATGCCAGCAGTAACGTATAAATTACATCCAGCCATCCCCCACATAAGTACATACCATACACTTACATTCATTTACCAATAAATGGCTCATTTACATATTCAGTAACTAATATATACAGATAATAACTGGGTCTGCTGCTATGAGTCAGTCAGAAAGCAAGCACATAATCAGTATGCTACTATGTTGAAATATTACTTGCAGGTGAAACTTTACACATTCATATTCACTCTGTATGTTCTTCCTTTTATATTGTGCCAGCAGCTTCAATGTTTCTATACAAATAAAGATGTAACACCAGTTGTTACTTGTACGGTAAACAGCAAGTTTCCGCAAAGCACTATCAAACAAAAACCGAAAAAGAGCTGAAATAATTCCAAGCAGAAGGAAACGCCTGTTGTATGTAAAACGGGACTAATAAAGGAGACACATTGAAGCTGCTAACCTGTCACACAGCGTTCACTTGAGTAGTTGTGCTACTTCCAGCAGATTCAACAGTTTGCTACACTATAATATTTACAAGAAAGGTGTTGACAGATCAGACCAGATAACAGCACATTAGCCATTCAAAAGAAAACAGCTGAAATGTTGGGAAAAATTATTCTTTCACCTTTTTATGATCAGTGCTGCTAGTACTTTTTATCTGGTATTAGGAAACCAGGAATCAATGTTGAAAGGAAAAAATACAAATTAGCAAATTTTCTTCTGGAACTAGCAGTCAGTTTTATCCCAAAAGAAGGTGAATCCAAACCTTGATTTTATAGAGTGTAACAAAGTAATCAGACAACAGAGGTGTAAATCCCCATGGAGAGACACTTTCTTGTGGTATGTTGTCTGAGTTGTGGAGCTCTCTAGATGCTAAACTGTTTCAAAATGTATCACACACAGACAAAATACATGTAATGTGTATGATGCGTTTCTTTTTTCAGATGACATAAACATGGTATTTTAATACAAATAATCCATGTTTTCATTTGATAAGATAGAACACAATAAATCTATACATATATTTCAATAAACAAATGTCTAGATTTTTATGGAATAATTCAACGTATTTATTTCATTGTTCCAAAGAAGCAAGTTTTCAGAAATCCTCTAAAAATGATAGTGTGGATAGTCTGAGATAGACCTGAGAGACCAATCTTGAAAGTGTTAATAATGATCTATTTGTCACAATGTATTGTCTTTAACTATCTCCTTAAGTTGCAAGCAAGTGTCCAAGTGAACAGCTCAGAATTTGAATGTTAAAGTGCCCACAGCAAATGTTCCACTGTAAGGCTTTAAGTTCCAATAAAAAGAATTTTAAGGTCCAGAGCCATTAATTATTACATCATAAATATAACATCCACAAAATGATTTAAAATGTTTGTTAACAGACACATGAGAGAGATGGCAGAAATTGCAAGAAGTTCTTTGAGCAAGGTCGAAGGTTGCAGGCATGATAATCTGTAACTAAAAGGTGTCACAAACAACATAGTGAACACAGGGTTGATCAGCAACTGTAGCATACACATAAACATATCACATAAACAAGTACTTAAGTGCAGAACAAAACTAAATAACTATACACAGAATAACTGTCCCACTGAAATTATGTCTGCTATCTGAACTTGGTAAGTTACAGACTCAAAATACCCTAAAGCAAAGCAACTAATAGTGAATTTTCTTATTTAAAGCCCTCAGGTCAATCAAATGAATACAGGCAAAAAAAGTGAGTACCAAATCCATGACAATTTTTCACCACAAAACAAATGGAATATTATATAAAACAAGCCAGTTACTTTCAGAATGAATTTTCACTCTGCAACAGACTATGCACTGATCCTTAGAACTGTGTGCTGGATCTCTGCCTTTTGCGTCTGATGTATGAACAAATAAATCACAAGGTTTCCAAAAGTGTGGGCATGTCACATACAGCTGTATGCATAAGAAGCACGAATTTCCCAAATTTAGTCCATACACTCATAGCAATTTTCCCTGTATTTTGTTGATGGTCACAGAAAATGCAAGTCACAACACAAACTACAAACATTTCAGTTTGAATGGCATGTCCATTAGAGAATCATTGGGATGTGTGGCAACAGTGCATCTTCTCCTGTAAATTTTCCACTTCAAACTGAAGCTTTGATGATATTGTTCAACATCTTTTTCACTGCAACCCTGGTGCTGTTGCAAAGTAGTGGTGGATTTATGTTCCACAGAAGAATGATAGGCATGCCACTTTTCAATGTTGAAATGTGTCGTGGAATGCCTGGCAAATCGAGTTGAATAATTAAGAGCTTTTTCTTGATTCATTACGGTATCAATGGACTCATATGTTGTCACTCTACCTGGTGTTTCATTTTAGATGCAGGAATTGATGGCACTGACATCATTGGTATTGTCTGTTAATGTAGCACTTGCATGAGCAACTAGTGATTTTTGTGACTCTGTGTGACATTTGGTAGAACTTAGTGAATCAGTTCATCTGTGGCTGCTGTGATTTTATAGAAGTTTGTTGACAATGCATAAAGTTGTGCAAATTCATCAATTGCTATTTAAACATTCTAGTATCCAACAACTGTTTTGCAAATGTCCAGCAGATGCTTCATGTCGTAATTGCACATGTTAATTGGTCTTCAGAAATCAATGTCTGTAAATGTTGTAATAAAACTGATGATTTGAGACATGAGTTAATGTCATCAATGGCTGTTTTACATGGGATAACTGGTGGATTTTCCAAAATTTAGTTCCTGGCAAGCATTGCACACTTGAAACACACACATACGTGACCAATTACTATTCCCAGTTTTTGGAAGGTTGTCGGGCCATGTAGACTAATTGACAGTAATTGCAAGTAACAGCATGCTGCATTGTCTGGTGAATGGTGTACTGATGGCCTAAGATGTCAATCAAACCTAAATTGGGATGTCTTGAAACTGCTTTGCACTGTTTGTATTGTTTAAACTTGTTTTCTGATGCATTCTGTGAATAACATGTCGGCACTTCAGATTACTGTCTTATGCATGTAACATCCTCACACATTGAAAAAAACACAGTTAACATTGTTGGCAAACATGACAATTCTCTTGCACATGCATTTTCCATTGTGAAGTACACACACTGTCAATTTTCAAGGTGCACTGTCAAATGAGTAACTATTTGACATTGTTCATGGATTGGAAATGATAAAATGCACCATACTATTTCATTCCTACTAATGTACCATTCCAGTTGATAGTGGTCGATTCCATTTATAGGTGCTGCTGCATTTACTGCTCCAAAAATTGCCATATCATTTCCTCCATTGAGATATTTGCAAATGTACTTTATCAGTTTCCCTGAATTGCAATACTCGACACTGATGAGTGCTTTGTATGTTTTTGAGAGTAATGGCGAGTACAGAAAAGCCCAACAATTACAGAGTTCAGCATCATTGTTTCATACTTTTTAAGTGATGGATTTGCAGCCATCTTCAGTGGAGTGTCGTGTTACAGTGGATATCCTTCAGTACCACTGGTAGTCAGTCTCAGCAAGTAATGCTCCTAGGTATCATCTCATTCATTTCCCATTAGATGTGCATGGAGAATGGTTGTTGAATAAGCCACATGGACCATAAATAACATTTTGGTGACAACTTCAAAGAAGTCCTGATCACTGGTGATACCTGCTGTTTCTGCAGAGATGACACTATCAACCTGACATTGAGAGATATTTTCTGTCAACTAAGGCAAAATGTTTACATGTGACAATTATATTTTGCCATTAAATGGAAAACAACCAACAGCATTTCTCTTCAAAACCGTGATGCTTGGAAATGAAATCCACTGAAGATTTCAATTTTTGTTTACAGCCTTGGAGAAATATAATGATGATCCAATGACAATTGACTAGTTAACAAAAGTTCTTTTATTTTATCTTGTGTAGGATTTCATGTGCATGTGATTTAAAAAGATCTGTGTGGGCCTATGCACAAACATGCATTATTGCATCTTGTGCGTACCCATGCATATGCTGTGGACTACCTATAAATGTGGCCAGTAGTGTGACCATTTTGCTCAATTCACTGGGATTCACATTGCCATCTTTAACAACTGAAGCATATAAATGAAAGTACCCTTCACAATGCAACTTGGTTTCATGCAACTGATTTAGAGTTGTCATTAGGTTTGGATTTTCCCATACATACAGACAATTTCATCATTTTCACAAATCATCATCAAAATGGCACTGACTGTTTTCCTAGTTTGCTATAAATGTATGTATTAATTCAGAAGCCTCAAAGAGTATATGCAGGGTGATAATGATTGAAGTACCAGTTTCAAAACTCAGTAAAAACCTAACCAAATTTGTACAGATTATTATTGAACAAGGGGAAAATGTTATGAATAAAAAATTATGACTAGATGGGACTGAAAGTGGCAGAATAAGCAAAATAAAAGACACAGGGTAACAGCTGTTCCTAATTTTGAACCTGAGATGCTCGGCATGCATGTCTCAAAGCAGTATTGCATGATACTGGTAAAGCTCTTCTACAAGAACAGTGATGTGTGCCAGTTGGGCTGAGTTGGGTTGTTTGGGGGAGGAGACCAGACAGCGAGGTCTTCGGTCTCATTGGATTAGGGAAGGATGGGGAAGGAAGTCGGCCATGTCCTTTCAAAGGAAACATCCCGGCATTTGCCTGGAGCGATTTGGAGAAATCACAGAAAACCTAAATCTGGATGGCCAGATGCGGGATTTAACCATTGTCCTCCCAAATGAGAGTCCAGTGTGCTAGCCATTGTGCCATCTCGCTTGGTGTGTCAGCTGCTTTGCAGAAAGTTCCAGGTGCTGAAGGGTACAAAAGTAGGCATTGGTCCAATTTTTGCCAAGGTTCTGGAGAAAATTATTATAAAATTCAAAAAGACAGGATCTTCTGTAGTAAAGTGTGGCACAGGGAGAAAAACAACTGATCAAACATCAGTAGAAGTGACCACAGCATTGCAGGAGAGGTCACAAGGTGGTGTGTAAACATGCAGTCCATGGGGAATTGCCCAAACTTTGGACATGAATGTGAGCATGGTGAATAAATTTTTACAAAACATCCTGCATTGCTATCCACAATTTTACCAATCTTCAGGAGTTGCTTCATGCTGACTTACCAATAACAAAAACGTTTTCTCTAGTGTTCTTACTTGCACGAAAGTGGACAATGAATGGCCATAGAACATTCTGCACACAGACAAAACCCATTTCCAACTACAAGGACATGAAAATACACAGAATTGCAGAATATGGTCGACAGGAAATCTGCTCACACATCCGTTACTGCTTCAATCTGCAACAGTAACTGCATGGTGCAGGTTGATAATATAAAGACCATATTTTCTGAGGAGATGGGTCCTGCAGGGCCTGTTACCTGTGCCATCACAGTTAAACACTGAATGCAAGGTGGTGCTCCTCTGCATATTGCACAGTCAGTGATGAAGATGCTGCAGAGGCACTTTGGAAATGCTAGAATTATCAGCTGTCATTTCCCTACAGCCTGGATGTTCAGATAATTTGATCTTTATCTATGTGACTTCTGTCTGTGGGGTAACCTGAAAGATAGTGTTTAGTGCTCTGATAACAAACACAACTGATATGAATGCACACATTGAGCACCACATTCTGAACGTGAACCATGAGACACTCCAATCTGTTGTGCAACATGCCATTTTTAGATTTCAACTTGTGGCAGGAAACGGTGGACAGCAAATTGAACACATCTTGTGCCAGTCTTAAGACATGCTTTTTATGCCATTTCTTGGCCTTGTGAAAACTAAAACCAGATGTCGTTGTTTCTTTTTATGCAGTTTCTGGTCTCTGGACAGTTAAAAACCAATTTTTCCCATCCGACGTAGTACAACCATGTCACAGTGGATGGGCTTTGCTAACTTAAAGTACCACAACTATTGAATGCCAAACTTCTGCCATCATTACATAGTATGGTTGGTTTCATATGCAACTAACATCATGGCTGTCATATTGCGATTCATCTTTTGTTAGTAGCCAAAATCACTTACATTATGATGCTTAAGGTGCTGCCTAGTGGTAAAATTTTCAACCCCCCCCCAAAAAAAATAACGTTTCCCCCTTCTTCAATAATGTTTTATTGATATAAGATGTCATTCTGAGCAATGGTTCATTTTTTTTTTTTTTTTTTTTTAAATTTACATCATTTCGAAAATGGAATTCAAATGGTAATTACCCTGCACTTTACAGTGGCTCCCTGTTCTGAGATACACCTATCAAGATTACTGCTCAGAGGCAAAAACAAAGGCAAGAGTTTAACATTAACTATGTGGGATTACAGTACACAATTATCCATTTGCAATGAGATGACATACCAACAAAGGATAGAAGTCCTCTAATTTCTGTATACATTACATGTCAACAGATAAAATGTATTTCTCTGAAAATTTCTGGACAGCAAAGATGCAAGAGATAAGGTTTTACAGCTTTGTAGCAAGAAAGGGAATAAATAATATAACAGCAATTACCATGTTTTGATTAACTTTAGAACATATCTTAAAATTCAGTATCAGAGAAATCATTCAGATCAGTGGTAACACTGTCTACAGAACTTTCTTCTGACTGTGCAAATTTTCAGTGTGGTGTAAGCCTTTCACTTGAACACATCTCCCACAGTTACAAGATCAATCACTTCCTGGAGCAAACTCTGCACATTTTAAATTCATTCCGCATGTGTAATTTCTGGATGTAACCTCTTCTTGCACTCACCTCATCATGATAAAGATTGAATTTGTTGGAAAGGAGTATTAATTTTGCACATTTCTTCAGTTAGTTGTATCTTGCAAAGCACTTATTGACAATTTGTTCATAGTCTCATCTATTTCAATCACACTTCAATAATAAATACAAATAACAATATACATTTATTGTCTAAGTGCAACTGAAATAACAAAGACTGCAAAAATGTCTGTTTCCTTTCATGGCAAACACTTGTAAACTACTACTGTCTTTCAAATCTTACCAAATGTGACTGTCGTTACGTCAGGTCTTCAACACACACAAAATTTTTGATCCAACATTGGATTCTTCTTTGGATTGTAAGCCTTATCAACACACTTTATGTATTTTAATCCCAAAAATTTTACAATTCTGTCTATCAAATGAAGGCCCCCTGTGAAATCATTTCATGCATTTAAGACATTAAGACATATGCCACTTGTGGCTTATAGGATATGGACAACAATCACACAATTCTAAAAAAGCGAGATCAAAAACGTTTTTTTTCTAGAAATTGTGCAAATTATGAACACAAGTTTTCTTTCCTTAATATACTTGAAACTTCTTGGCAGTTTAGAGCCATACACTAAACCAGGACTTGAACCGTCACCTTTTGTGGCCAAGTGTTCTAGCAACTGAACTACTTGAACATGAATCACGATCGGCCCTCAAAGCTTCACTTCTGGCAGTACCTGATAATATCCTTATTCTGAGACAAAGTTCCATATCAATCATACGTTTCCATTCAGTATACTTCTGCACATATTCTATATAGTATCTAAGGTGAAAAGGCACATGCTTTTGCTGTGGCAATCTGCTGTCTGGTCACGATTTCTTCTCCTCTGGGACTCTCTTTAAAATTGCATGAAATTCTTAAATACCTCGTATGTGATCCTTTCATTTTCCTCTGTGCGTACTAGAATTTAGTAGCATTAGCTAACAAACATGAGCAAGGAAGTACTCAAGAGGAATCTACATTCTCCTTGCCAATTATTTAATCCAGTGACTACATAAGTGACTCAAAGTCACAACACAGTTTGAAAGCCATACTAACAGCAACTGAATGAATCAAGCATAGTATTACTAAATAATACATGTCAGTGATAGGTATCACCTGAGTAACTGTTGTTTTTTATGGTGCTGCCTGAATGACAGCCATGTCATAATTGACACTGTGTTAACTGTATGCATTTACTGCCATGGACTGAATTCTAATTGGCATTGGCAATTACAGAAGAAGAAAGTACAAGGGTTGGGGGAACTGACATTCTCCTGGCGACTGCCACAACTGTTGTATCCCAGAATATGTAGTCATAACTTATCTTGTGGAGAGGAATGGTCCTGGTCCTGGTGGTGGTGGTGGTGGTATTTTCAATCCACGTCTGCAATGTAATGCTTGTCACATTTTTATTTCTAGTGGGAGTCAATAGAAAATTCATGTTGCGGCACCATAAATAAAATACTTTTTTTAACCTTTGTTACATGGTTCATGTCAGTCAGTCTGAACTCTCATGCAAAATTCATTTATGCCATCTGCACACTAGTTCTCTACCTCTCCCCCCCCCCCCCCCCCCTTCCCCCATACAGAAATAAAAGAACATCAAACAATACTGTAGAGCAGTAAACAGAGACAGCTCCTTTGATTGCTCTTCATATTACGGTTGTTACATTACAGTTTGAATGTTGTAAGCAAAAATTTGTAGTGGAGAAAAAACAATGCAACAATTACTTTACTTCACACAGACTGGGTATACAGACTTAAATACCAATTAGTGAAGAAAAACAAATACAAAATGCATGGAGTTAAAACATCATTACTCAATACAACAACAACAGCTCAACATACTAAAAAAATTTCAAAAAAGTGCAAAGAAATAAATCTATGGGAAGAAACAGTAGATGGTAAAATATAAGCAGCATCTTACAGCAACAATTCAAATTTTGATTATGTGAAATATTTTAACATCAACTTTTCCTCAGCATAGACCAAACAGTGCAGACAATATTCCATTTGTTGGTAATTCTATGTAAGCCACTTACCACAGCTTAAATGTGTTGTGGTGGAGTTCACATTTTTCATTCCCCTGCGAAAATGGCAGAGGAACAGAGCACAAATAGTACACTTGTAATCCTCCGGTGAGAATGACTACACCACTGCACAGGAGCTTGCACAAGATTCATTCATTAATATTACACATTACCTGCAGTTTCTTTCTCCAAACATAAACATTTTCCAGGAAGAACCACTCTGGCTGTTCTCCAGAGTAATAAATAAACACAAACAAAAATATCTGACTTTTCTCTCCTCCAAATATGGGGCAATTTTATTACCATTCTATCCCCCCCCCCCCCTCCCTCACTATTGTTTCACGACTGCTGCCTCACTACACTGTCCTCTCATATACTTCGTTGTTTCCAACTAAGGGATGTTTACCTTTCAGAGATCTGTGGTACTTCTCTTTTCTATTATTCTGAAGCAAAAATTAGTCACAAATGCATGTCAGTGAACAATACAGAACAATACATATCCTGACAACACATTACAAGAAGTCAATATCAGATCACTCCATGATAAAATACATGCTCATGGGTTTATATACTGAGGAACTCGAAGCCAACCTTTCAGCCTTAGAAGCGTAGGGAGGATACATAGGCCGAGCAGGTGGATATGAGCTGCTGGGAGAGTACTGCTGATTGAATTCCTGCCCCATATTCGTTGGTTGTCCACGACTATGGGGATACTGATCCGGATACTGAGAGTACCCGGACTGGCCTTGATAGCCTTGCTGAATTCCTGCAAAAATTAACCAGAGTACCATTCCAAAACTGTACTATATTTGTAGTAAATTGTAATCAGTGTAATTTGGATATTCTATATATTGCAAATTAAAAGAATTACTGAGATGAGCAACTTACTGAATATCAATAACAAACAATGCAACAATTACTTTACTTCACACAGACTGGGTATACAGACTTAAAGACAAAATAGTGAAGAAAAACAAATACAAAATGCATGGATTTAAAACATCATTACTCAATACAACAACAACAGCTCAACATATTAAAAAATTTTCAAAAAAGTGCAAAGAAATAAATCTATGGGAAGAAACAGTACAAAAAGAGGTAAACCAGCAAGCAAGCAACAACACTGGACAGAATCACACAGAAACCATTCTACAGTTAGCCACCCATTCCCTCCCATGTTTTAGGAAACAACACAATTCCCTTTATGAATTTTTGCCACTCAAGCTAACATATATAAGCAAATTAACAAGGAAATTAGTTTTCTTAGAAGACTAAAGTGTCAGTTCATGCTGACGTGTGAAATGGAAAAAAAAGTAATAAACAGAAAGCAAAAGGAAAACTCACACTGAAGCATGCGATCAAGAACATCTAGGGAGGGTTACCTTGGGGACGAGAGGGGCCTCCAGAAGGGCAGTAAGGATTGGGCCTCTGCCCAGTCGCCACGTTGTCAAAAGGGTTGGAAACGCTAATGTTATCCCCCGCACCTTGCATCGGCACCCCCACACCTAGCACAATAAGCAACTGCTGTCACAAATTCCCCCAAAAGGTTGCAGTCAAAATCAAGTTATGAGTTTTACAGATAAAAGCAGAGAAGGAAGATCAAACTTAAAAGTATGTTTTCTCATGGCCTCCATAGCTACTAACAAAGCAAATTATAAACACAAAAATGCAAAGCAATCTCTTACATTATACTATATTTTACAAATTAAGCTCAAAATGAGGCACAGATGTAATACAAAATAAAGTATCAATAAATGCCTACCCATGAGGAGCACTTTACTTTCAGATTATGATAACCCTATCTCTCTCCCCCTTCAATGGCACCAAAGAGTGGTCACACACCTAAAATAACAAATATAAAAGCAACAATTCCTGCGAGAACTTGCTGGTCTACCTCAGCAGGGGAGAAATATTTATCCAGCAATCTGAAGCAGATATCTACATGTGACATAGTATTTTGATACTGAGTTTATAAAAAATGAAGATTGTGCATTACGAATTTATCAGAATTTCAGATTTTTGCCTCTGGAAATTGTACAAAAGCAGTGCAAACTGGACTCCTCAGAAGATATGGGAAATATTCTCTTAACTGTAATATCAAAATATTTTCTCCACTTGAACCAGCTGCTGGAAATGAATCCTGTGAATTTGATGAGCCTGTAATTGAAAGAAGCCTTTATCACACACAAATGCTTCAACAAGTGAAGTACAATAGTCGAAATCTGAATCAGTAATTGCTCCAAGTATTCACAAACTACAGAAGTGTCAAATTGCTTTTTATAACAATCTGCTTAATAGTCTCTCAAAAAGATTTCATATTACAGTAAAGTATTACCTTTTCTCAGCAAGGAACAGAAAAAAAAAACTGTGTGTAAATTATAGGAACATACATTCAGTCAGTATGTGAAAATGTCGAAGGTGTTATACAGGGAAGTACATTTTTCAGAAATTTCACACCAAATCATTAGCACAGCAAAATAACTAACAATGTTTTGTCTTGGAATTATCACTGATTCATGCACATGCACATAGAGACCTGTTAACAAGTCAAAGAGGACAATTAAATTAACCATCAACATGAACTTGCTGAAAAAAGGGGAGGTGTTGAGGAGCAGATGGGGAAAGGATTCAGCTGTGGCCTTGTTTAAGGAGCTTAGGGAAAGAAGACAATGGTAACTCAAACAGCACTAAATCAAGAAGTTTGGATTGTAGACTTGAATATCAGCAGCCCCAACATAAAGTGGGTCCAATGTATGAATCTTATCACTCAGTGCTAACAAAGATTCACGATGATCAGCATTAGTATATATACAAGGAGAGGGGAAAGGGGCTACATCGCGGGTACTGCTGCATATTTAGCAGTCACAGTGGACACAAAATTCTACAAGACATTCAGACCAGGACCTGCATATTAAGATGTTCATCAAATACTGGGACTGTCTGCACGTGCTGAGCTATTGAATAAAAATCAGTTTGTTATGTGGCAGGAATTGCTCCACTATACAAAAGCTGTTCTTTTCCATTCTGTTTGGAATTATAATTCTGGAGGGAACTTTATAACATATTTGGAGCAATGCTGTACAAGGGCTTACTGAAAAGTACGCCTGCAATGATTTTTTAAATAAAATTAATGTTGTTACCATTCTACACTTTTATTCTTTGTGTCTACATATTTGCAACCCTCTGCCACTAGAGGGCTCCGAATTGTAGTGTACAGCATGGCAGTATGTAATGTAACTGTGTGCCACTAGAGGGCTCCAGATTGTAGTGTACAGCATGGCAGTATGTAATGTAACTATGTCGGTGTGTGAGAAACTGAATGCTGTAATCGATTTTTGAATTTGAAGAGTTCGTCCAACCTCTTCTTTAGCATGACAATGCCAAATCACACACGAGCACAGTGAAATCTGCTGTAATCCGATGCTTAGGGAGATCACTGTCGGTCGATCATCCTCCCCACAGTTCTGACTTGGTCCCATCTAACTTTAATCTTTTTCCAAAACTAGAAGAACACCACCAAGGCCTTCAATTTCATGCTGATGAATCATTGCAAGTAGAGGAATAATATCTCTATTATTAACTGTTATTCCATTCTAAAACAATGTGTGGAAAAAACCAACAACTATACCTTTCCGTGCAAGCTCTGATTTCCCTTACTTTATTATGATGATCATTTCTCCCTATGTAGGTCAGTGTCAACAAAACATTTTCACATTCAGAGGAGAAAGTTGGTGATTGAAATTTCGTGAGAAGTTACTGTGACTGTGAAAAACACCTTTGTTTTAATGAAGTCCACCCCAATCCTGTATGATGTCCATGACTCTCTCCCATATTTCTCGATACTACAAAATTTGCTGCCCTTCTTTGAACTTTCTCAATGTGCTCCATTAATCGAACCATGTAACGGTCCAACGCCGTGCAGCAGTACTTCAGAAGAGGATGGACAAATGCAGTGCAGGCAGTCTCTTTACTAGATCTGCTGCATCTTCTAAGTTTTCTGCCAATAAAACACAGCCTTTGGTTTGTCTTCCCCACAACATTTCCTATGTATTTTCTTCCAATTTAAGTTGTTCGTTATTGTAATTCTTAGGTATTTAGTTCAATTATGGCCTTTAGAGCTAACTGACTTATAGTGTAACCGAAGTTTCATGGATTCCTTTTAACACTTATATGGATGATCTCTCACTTTTTTCTTGTCAAGTGCTGCATACTTAAAAATGATTTAATTACATAATTGATAATGGCACTGGCAGATGATGAAAATGATGTCATGAAGAGAATGTGGCACATCTTTATGTTACATTAGCATACTGGGGAAAAAATTAGTCACCCCCCAAAACAGTACAATGCTAATACTGCACAACATTTCTAGCTTTCACAATCACTCCAGTTTTGCAAGGAAGAGAACCTGTAAGTTTCTTCAGGTGTGACATACCTAACTGAAGCCACTCAGTTATGGTTAAATCCTGTATAGCTACCAAAATGTGGGGAGGCTGACTGTCATTTCACCCATTATTCCAAACCTTCCCACACAGTTTCTATGGGATTACCATCAGATGATTTAGTACACCAACTGAAATGCAGTAAGGCCCCAAGTCTTCATCAAACCAAGCACATATGCGTGAAACCCAGTGAACACAACTGTTATTGTGTTGAAAGAGGGGAGTGTCCACAGCATTCTCATCATGGCTATGAGGAAAGGGTGACATTTAGTCACTCACAGTGTTGAAATCAACATCCCAGCTCATGTTCACAGTAACCCGAATGGGGGATTCCAAGTAATGGTACGAAAAAATACCACCAAAACATCACAGAACTACCTCTTGCCTCCACACACTGCCTCATCAGGGTGTCACTGCTCCCAATGCCTTGCACTGTATAAAAGAGGTCAAATCGCAACTCGACAGACCACACTACTCACCTCCATCCTGCTTATGTCCAGTTTGTGTGTGTTGTCCGCCCCATTAGCTGAATGGTCAGTGCATTGGATTGCCACACACAGGGGCCCGGGTTCGATTCCCGACTGGGGCAGAAGATTTTCTCCCCTCAGTGACTGGGTGTTGTGCTGTCATCATCATTTCATCCCCATTCTCAACACGAAGGTCGCCCAATGTTGCGTCACACTCAATAAGACCTGCACTTGGCGGCAGAACTTCCCAACTGGGAACTCCTGGCCACTGACACCATACGATCATTTCCATTTTTGTGTGTGTTTGGTCCACTGAAGAAGTGCAGCTTTATGTACCGCTCTGAGCAATGGCCTCTCATGAGTTACACAATTCCAAACGTTCTTTGCACACACTTCCCTTCATATAGTTTTCTTTGAAACTGATTGAGATGGACCACCACTCACCCACGGCACCAAGCCATGTTAAATTTGAAACCTATCATCATTGAAAAGGCACAACACTCACCTCTGGACCCTGTATGTTAAGAGCTTTTTATGACCACTGTTCTTACACTGTGTTACATCACTGTGAGTGATAAACCTGTCAATGAACCACTCTGCCAATGATTAAAACCAACTTTCCGTATGCTATCATTGAACGTTATGAATACTGACCTACTTTCAACTCTGCTAAATTACTGCACAATCAATCTCTCAATTTTCTTTAAAATCTTTATAGATTTACTATCACATCAGAAGTAACTAAAATAACAGAATAATGAAGGGAAGCATATGGTTTATCTTGTCATTTCACAAGAGTTTGCAGAATGCGTTATTTGTAGAGAAAGAATGAGACAAGCAATGCCTACATAAGTCAAATGCATCAACTGATACTAACTTCCAAAATGTATCATCAATCGTTTACTGGTACACACATCAAAAAAAGTTTTGCATCACCCCGGTTCCCAGAACTCCTGAAGACAGATGGTGAATGGGGATATTGTATCATAGACACAGTCCCCTTGACTGTTCAGAGATGCCACTAAACACGCCCAAAGATGTAAACAACCATGCATGGACACCACCTATTAGATGGAGGGTGTCCGGCAGCTGATCAATTCCAGTCATCCAACCAGGACGGAGGTACACAGCTCAAGTTTTCTGTAGTTCAACCATGCCTAAATGGCCAATACCGTGATTCGATCACATCTGCATTGTTACTTTATGCCAGGAAGGGCTCTCAACAAGAGAAGTGTCCAGGAGTCAAAGAGTGAACCAAAGCGATGTTGTTCGAACATGGAGGGGATACAGAGAGACAGGAACTGTTGATGACACGCCACGCACAGGCCGCACAAGGGCTACTACTGCAGTGGATGACTGCTGCCTATGGAATATGGCTCAGAGGAACCATGACAGTAAGTCCACCATGATGCACAAAGCTTTTCGTGCAGCCACAAGACGTCATGTTATGACTCAAACAGTGTGCAACTTCACTCCTGACGTCCATGGCGAGGCCCATCTTTGCAACCACAACACCATGCAGTGCGGTACAGATGGGCCCAACAACATGCCGAATGGACCTCTCAGGATTGGTATCACGTTCTCTTCACCCATGAGTGTCACATATGCCTTCAATCAGACAATCATCGGCAACATGTTTGGAGGCAACCGGTCAGGCTGAACACCTTAGACACACTGTCCAGCGAGTGCTGCAATGTGGAGGTTCCGTGACGTTTTGGGATGGCATTATGTGGGGCCAACGTACGTCGCTGGTGGTCATGGAAGGGGCCGTAACGACTGTACAATACGTGAATGCCATCCTCCCACCAATATTGCAACCATATCGGCAGCATATTGGCGAGGCATTCGTCTTCATGGATGACAATTCACGCCCCCTTGTCATCTTGTGAATGACTTCCTTCAGAATAACAACATCACTCGACAACAGTTGCCAGAATTTTCTCCAGACATGAACCCTATCGAACATACCTGGGACAGATTGAAAAGGGCTGTTTCTGGACAACGTGACCCACCAACCGCTCTGAGGGATCTACGCTGAATCGCCATTGAGGACTGGGACAATCTGGACCAACAGTGCCTTGCTGAACTTGTGGACAATATGCCATGATGAATACAGGTATGCATCATTGCAAGAGGATGTGCTACTGCATATTAGAGGTACCGGTGTATACAGCAATCTGGACCACCACCTCTGAAGGTCGCACTGTATGTTGGTACAACACGCAATGTGTGGTTTTCATGAGCAATAAAAAAAGGTGGAAATGATGTTTATGTTGATATCTATTCCAATTTTCTATACAGGTTCCAGAACCGAGGTGATGTAAAACTTTTTTTGATTTGTGTATTTTGAGATTGGGGCAAAAAATAAAATATCCATTTCACTTTAAACACAAGAATAACGAAATTATGTTTGTGGGACAAAATTTCTGTTTATTATAATCCCCCCCCCCCCCCACCACCACCACCACACACACACACACAACCTCTTTCTCAGCTCTCATACGACAATGACTGTGTAGATGTGTTAAACATAAAACTACATTCTCTGTGCCATTTAGTAGAGCACATGGAATGATAATTTAGTCTGTGTACACTATTTAGCTTGTCGATATGTCTCAAAGAGTCACTTCAAAAGTAAACTGTGTGCACTTTATCATCTTAGGGCAAGGCAGGATGTCTAAGTGGGAAGATGCCCACCCGCTAACATACATCACAGTAATGTCATATGTACATCTGTCACGAGACAGGAGAGAGAGAGATATGCCTTGTAGTTGTCATTGACAGTTAACAGTTCTAGCTAATGTGTCTAACATATACATTATGGCTCATATACAGGGTGAGTCACTAACTATTGCCACCTAAAATAACTCCAAAAGTATGATAGAAGCCGAAAAGTTTGTGGGACAAAAGTTGCATGGGAAAAACAGGGACCATAATATGACGTTGGTTTTTTGTTGCTATGTGGGGTCACTTCAGAGATATGAAGGTCAACTTTGCTTTTTCAAATGGAATGCTATAGTTTGGTACTTATTTTCTGACAGTGGCTATCAAGATGAATCCAATGATGTGTAATAGTAAGGTCTTTGAAGGTCAACGAAGGTCCCAAAGGTGGCATGAACGTCCATTTACAGAAGATGTTGTAAGTGATTACCATTGGTATCAATGCAGTGCTGCAATATTCTTATCATGGATTTAGTGGTATTCCTTAACACTTTGGCACTTATCGCAGCACATGCTCTGACAATTCTCTCTCGCATATCTTCAGTGTAGTTGGAATGTCTTTATAAACTATGTCTTTTACGAATCCCCACAAGAAAAAATCCAGAGGCGTCAAGTTTGGCGAACGAGGCTACCACGACACATTTCCTCCATGTCCAATCCAATGATTTGGGAATTCTCTCTGCAACTCATTTCTAGCCATCAGCGAAAAATGTGTCGGACACCCATAGTGTCGATACCACATTCTGTTCTTTGTTCCTGAAGGTATTTCTTCCAACAACAGACTTAATGTTCCTTGCACGAATGTGGTGTACTTCCTACCATTAAGATTTCCTTTGATGAAATAGGTGCCTGTAATTCTGGCCTCTAGAATCCCACACCACACATTCAGCGACCACAGTTTTTGGTGTGCAACTTGCTGCAGCCAACATGGGTTTTCAGTTGCCCAATAATGCATGTTATACAAATTAACATTTCCACGGTTCGTGAATGAGGCCTTGTCATTAAATAAAATCAAATTCAAAAATGTGTCATCACTCTGAATCTGAAATTGAGCCCATTGGCAGAATTCAATGTCACCCATACAATCCGTACCAGTTAATTGTTGGTGGAGACTGATATGGTAAGGATGATATTTATGCAGAACACGAACAACACTACTCTGGCTCATGCCAGATTCCCTTGTGATTTGATGTGAACTAACACAAGGATCTCGAGCCACAGTGGCAAGAGTACCAATTTCCATTTCCTTGTTAGTAACTTTGCTTTGGCGGATATGTTTCCCATGCGTTAAAGACCCAGTTGTTCTCAATTTATTATACACACATTTAAGTGTATGACATGTAGGGTGGGTACATGGAGGATATCTTTCGGTGTGTAAGTATCTAGCTCTCACTGAATTTCGTTGGCATTCTCTGTAAATGAGAAGCATATCGATTTGTTCTTCGAAGGAATACATCATTAACATTCGCTTGATTTGACATTACTAGTATTACAGTTTCTGTTAGTGTTTTATTGTGAAACCGTCGAATGGTGTTTACATGTCAATGGTACATTAGATGGATACGCATATTCGGTGAATATTTATTATTTGCACGATATACAAGAGAGAATTGTCAGAGCTTGTGTTTCAATCAGTGCCAAAGTGATAAGGAATACCACCAAATCCATGATGATAAGATTGCAGCACTGCACTGATACAAATGGTCATCACTTCAAACACATTCTGTAAATCGATGTTCATGCCACCTTTTTGACCTTTGTTGAACTTCAAAGGCCATAGTGTTACACATCATTGGATTCGTCTCGATAGCCACTATCAGAAAATAAGTACCAATCTATAGCGTCCCATTTAAAGAAACAAAGTTGACCTTCATATCTCTGAAGCACCCCACCTAGAAACAAAAAACTAATGCCATATCATGGCCCCCGTTGTCCCATGCAACATTTGTCCCACAAACTTTTCAGCTACTCTCATTCTTCCAGAGTTATTCCAGGTGGCAATAGTTAGTGACTCACTCTGTATATCCAAGGAGAAAGCAAGAGAGCTGCTTAATGACTTTCCAAAGGCAACTGAGAGAACTGTGTCAAACCAGATGCCACATGACTGTCTCTGTATAGTCAGTTTCATCTCTAGACATATGTTATTGACAACAGTAGACCTTAAATCAACTCTGTACATTGACAGGTTTGGTAAGGGATCATCTAGAATGAAACTTCTACCAAAAGCATTCGGATCTCTTTGCCAGTAGATGCAGAATTTGTCTGACACCTGACAATTGTCATCACAGAAGATTGTAGAGACTACCAGGTACCAACACACATCTCGGGCATGCCAACCGATAGGTTCAGCGCGGAGGTGGCTCAGTCACGCTGTGGACTGGTACCATGTATAAATGTCAGGCACCTCTCACTGCTACTGAGGGTAATTTGAACATTGCGCAGTACTGAGGAAGGAATCTCCTACCTCATCAGAGAGAGGCTAATCTGAGCTGTAATGTGGCTACCACCTTACGGACAGCTTGTCAAGGAGGATCAAAGTATGTTATAATACACGTAGTGGAGCAACTGCATACTGAATGTTATCCAGAAACAGATTTTAATTCACACTCACTAAAATGTGCATTTACAAAGCTAAAATGTATGTTTATAAACAGATTGCCTTTATTTTGTTGTTATTTTATTTCACAATATTTACCATTTTTATTTTCATAATGTTAATTCTTTTACTCCCTGTTCCCCTCGAATCTACGAGTGAACACGATCACAGATATGTGGGTGATGTGAAACTTTTTTTTTTCTTTTTGAGCAATTTAGATGAACATGTGTGCTACATTTGATGTTCACTCAGAGGAAATTAAATTGTTCTGTGAAGGATCAATTTAAAAATCCTTACACTGAATATGCACAAGTCCAGTTACAGTGATGTGACCACCACCTATGTTCGATGTCAACATACAGTAACCACTCACAGACAGCAGATGGCAGCAGAGGGTATATAAGGTGTGTCAGGGGGCACATGGGAAACAGTGCAGTCATTGTCCTAATTTGAAAATGGAGCAATTTATCTGACTCCCAAAAGAGCATGTTTATTGGTTTTCAGGCCAATGGCGGAAGCATTCTGAAATGGCTAAGTTTGTAAATTGTTCACACGTCACCGTGGTTAAAGTATACCATGCATAGCAAAATGGCGCTATTCAAAACCGGCACCAAGGAACTGTGGTTCAACACAGGCCATAGATGACAGAGGTGAACAATGGTTGTAGAAAGTGTAGGATTGAATAGATCTGCAACTGCTGAGCAACTGACTGCTCTGATGAACCAAGGGATTACCAACAGTGTCTCAACAACCTTTTAGTATACATTGCTGTGCATGCGGCTTCACAGTAGGCTGTATTTTGCACACCAATGCTACTACTGGAAGTCTACTGAATGGTGTCAGGTGGCCTTTTCTGATGAATCATGTTTTACGCTTCATCATGCAGATGGTAGTTGGCACGGATGGCGTGAAACGTCTAAAAGTGAAGGGCCCAGGCCAGAGGAGGGAGCGTTATTGTCTGGGGTACATTTTTGTGGCATTCCCTTGATGATCTTGTCATTCTGGATGGTACAATGGATCACCACAACTATGCAAATACCCTTGGGAACCATGTCCACCCCAATACACAGTTTGTTTTTTTTTCCTCAGCACAGTCATCTACCAGCATGACAATGCAACATGTCATACAACTCTGAGTGTAGCTGCATGCTTTGAAGAGTGCCAGGATGCATTTACCACACTACCCTGGCCACCAAATTCACCAGTTAAATCCAATCAAGAATCCCTGGGACTATCTCAATCGGCCTGTCTGCGTAATGCGTCCACAGCCTAGGAACCCAGTGCAGCTGGCCATGGCACTGGAGTTGGCATGGCTCTTCATCCCTGTTGGTTCCTTTCAGAACCTCACTGACTCTCTCTCTGCCCACCCACACTGCAAAAGGTGGTTGTTCATGCTTCTCACAGGTGGTTGCATTGATGTGACTGGATCATACATTACCTCACGGAATTTAACTCCAGTAATATTAAACACGCTAATGGCTTCTCACTGACTAGTATCTTCAATTTTGTTATACGATTTGATGCGTATATTGTACAATGTGTACCACCAGTAAGTACTGACAGTACACAGCCTCAACAACATATAAATGTGTATTTTTAACTGTGCTTTTTAGCAATGCACAAGAGTTAAAATTTATTCCCTTGTATAATACTTATTTCATGCATCAACACATACCAATACTATTATCAACAACTAATAAAAATCTTTTTTACTTCACACCACCAGCACCAAAAGCGTGAATGATGCTACTGTCACTTGTTGCCGTTATCTTACAATGGAAAAATGTCCATTGCCCACTTCACTGTGATAATATATTCTATTACAGATTCACTTCCAAATATGCCATTTTGGCCCTTTTTCAACAACTCACTTTAACACAAAATATGTTATGAACAGGATATGAGTACATAAGTTATAAGATTCTGCAAGCTTTTCTGAAAGAGAGAAGAGTAGAACTTGCAATTCCTCTGTCCACTCTTTTGCATCAGATGGCATGTGATCACAATATTCTACATAGTTTAAGGGCCAAAAGCAATGTAGAGCCCATGTCAGTAATCACTTCAGAGCAGCTTTGTAGAGGCACAAATCAAATCAATTAAGTACATAAAATTAAAATTTTCTGTAAGGATTTCAACAGTACCGTGTTATGGACTACCTGGAGATGGAACTGATGATGTCTTGGTCATCTTCTTCTTCGAAGTAGATTCCACTTGATTTATAATTGGTTGTGGGTCTATACCTCCACACTGAAAGTGACATTCGAAGGCCAAAAGGTTTTTCGTGTAATGCTTCCGAAGTGTATATGCAGCACTTGAAGATGCTCCGATGCCTAAAAGCCCTGCAATGTCTTTCCAGGTTTTGTTTTTTGTGACCTGTGAATTTAAGTTTGTAATCAAACACAAATGAGAAAACTGTGTTTGCTGAAACACAAATAGCTGTTATAAAATATACATACTATGAATTAAATTCACCTGTCATGTTTTTCTGTCTGAATGTGAAGGATAATCTCAGGAAATAGTGTACAGATACTGATACAGCTTTCACTAATAGATAGGTCGATTGATGAGGAAGGTTTGTGTAGATAATTCATTACCAGTGTGCCAGACAAGTTGTCTGACCATAGATACTTAGTGTTACCCATGCAAACCAGGGGTAGGTTGCTAGTGAAGAATCATTGTAAGTAATGAGCTTTCTTATGCCACAGGTTAACAATTAAAAATTTCCCTTTAAGGTAACTGTTATTTAAATATTTTTTATGCTACTGACAGATCTGAACTCAAAGATATTAACAAATAATAGAAAACACTAGCAACTATCTATTTATGACATCAAATTTTATAGCTAATCTTAACTACATTACTGTTTAATGTGCATTCATTTTTAATAAATTTCAAAGTTCAGCTTTAACATTTACTACATACACAATAATCTCAAACTGAAGGTAATTCACCACCTTCAGTGGTTTAGGTGAGAGCCTTATTCCTTTGTAATCTGTATTTCCAAAGTAATGGAAGTAATTTCCAAAGTAATTCATAAAATTCAGGAGGTGGTCAACATTAACTTTCACTTATTATTGGAACACACATGAAATAGAAATATGTTGTGCACTGGTCGAATTTCACACAGTAAAAAACTAACTGCTACTGTTTATGGAAAACAGCTTGCACACAGACAACCCCCCCCCCCCCCCACACACACACACACACACACAAATGACCACAAAATCCTACTATCTCAATATCCGAGACAAAAAAAAAAAAGGAGCAAATACTGCTCAGCAATTAAGAAGCAACTGAAGAAGGGCTTAAAACGACAAACAGCCACTCCTCTTTATCTTCATTCTGAACTGTATTAATTCTTTACTAATGGTTATCCAGCACAGTATGTGAAGCTGAAGATTAACGAAATGTAACCAGTCTTCAAATTACTTACTCTGTTTAATGAACTACAAAAACACAGAGAAAATGTAAAGCATTGTATTGTTTTGTTTTGTTTTGTTACGAGTTCATAAATTTCAATATCTGCGATGAACAAGATGGGGAATATTTTGGTGCAGAACAAGTCAGATACGTCAAAACTCATTTTTTATCTTATTGCTAACCACTACAAACAAAACAGGATTTCTTTATTGCAGACATTAGACTGCAAATTATCATAAAACTGGTTACAATAAAAGTACAGGAAATGGATGTTTCAGATTAAGAGGAAAGAGAACAATTCATTACATAGTAAAGCTACATGGCTCCTTGTGATATCTTACCTCATCCCCACACTCGTACTGAAGAAGGGTGTAACTGATCAAGCACACGCATAACCTAACACATCCAAACTTAGATTTACACCCTGCAAGCCACCTCTCATGGTATACGGAAAAATCTTTTGAGGATCAGTCAACAAGCAGTGCCTCTTTTTTTTTCTTCAGTAATGCTTACTAATTTAAAAATTTGAATTTGGCACTATTCTACAAAGCTTCTTCTCTAATCTACTGCAGTGGTAACTTCCTGCATCAACAGATGCCAGTACTGCAGTTGCTTGCAACGTGGTCAAAGTCTATGTTCGTATTAAACAGCGTTCTGTGATAGAAGCCTGAAATGTAGAAGTAAAAATGCCCATTGGCATTCATGAAAGACAGAAAAATGTGTAAAGTGATGGAACAGTGGATACCAGCACTGTTTGTCGGCGTAACAACGCTGAAGACAGATCATTGGCTCATGAAAAGCAGAGCAGCAGGTGACTCCACCCAACATGAAGTGAGTCGATGACATTATTCATGGTGATCACCAGGTGACTGTGGATGATTTGTGTTACATTACCTCCCACAGTAATGGCATTGTGATGATGATGATTTTTTCTGCAAATGTGATACTCAAAGCTTTGTGCGACTCGAGTATCAAGAATATTAGCACTCTGTCGGGCGTAATTGGCCCGACAGGCACAACTGAAATGTTTTTGTTCCCTCTCTCCCAAATAAGTCAGCGTGGGATTTGCCTGCCATTAGTACCTTCCTATCTTCAGGCAGTGTTTACAACACCCTCCACAAATTTTTGCGTGACCTTTGTAGAGAGCAGATGTGACGTTAGTGGCCTCTCATGCTCATTGCACTTTAATACATCTTTGCTTTTGGAGGTGTGTATTTTTGGTTCTTTTTAAGAGTTGTTATTTTGCTCACTTTATGGATGAGTAATGTGAATTTTGTGAATATCTTGTAAAAATATACAGTTCAGTAAGCTTGGCCTTTCAGGCACATTCCGACTGAGTACATAATTATCCTCAAGTTCTCTCTTTTAGACTCTAGATTCTTCAAAGATACAGCTCAGAATTATTACAAATTGTCTAACCCCTGTCATCTCGAAGAAATACAGGATTTGCTGATGTACAATGATGAGGAAGACTCCATACTGTCTGAGGATCTTGGTGATGAAAGTGACATTGATTCACAAGATGAGATGGAAGAATGTGAAGGTGATTCTTTAAAGCAGCGAGATGGTGAGGATACTGCTCAAGATGAAGAAAGAAGAGACAACAAAACAAGGAACTTTTATTTGGGAAGAGATAAGAAGACCATGTGGGCCAAAAAGGCACCTGAGGAAAGACATCGTAACGGGATCTTACATCATCACCACTCACCTCCCTGGAGTCATAGGAAATGCTTAGAATGCTACAAGTGCAGTTGAGTGTTGGAATAATTTATTAGCCGATGATATCCTTGCCACCATTATCACATATGCAAATCAATACACTGACACTATCAAGGATCATTTCACTAGTGAGAGAGACATCAGATCCACAGATGTAATTGACCTAATAGCATTTATTGGTTCGTTGTACCCAGCAGGTGCATACGGAGGGAATGGTCAAAGTCTGGAGGAACTTTGGGAGACTGAAGGTGACAGACTGAAAAATTAAGTCTTGTGATGAATATCAAACAGTTTAACAGTCTGATATGTTGGCTTCATTTTGACACCTGAATTACCAGAGCCCAACAGAAGGAACTTGAGCAGCTAGCTCCTATTCATGAAGTTTTCGAAGAGTTCATGAAAAATTGTCAGAAGAGCTATTGTCCTGAGGATAGCATCACAACAGATGAAATGCTTCCTGGTTTACATGGTTTATGTCGTTTCTTGGCAGTATATACCCTCAAAACCTAACAAATATGGAATAAAACATTTTGGTCTTCTTGACGCTAAAATGATATACACAGTGAACATGGAGATCTAAATTGGACTACAGTCTGGAAGTGGTTTCTGTGTCAGCAACAAACCTACTGGAGTTGTCAAGAGAATGGTTAAGCCCATATTTGGATCTAGCCAAAATATCACTGCTGATAACTGGTATTCAGATTCTCATCTTTTGACTATTTGAAGACAAAAAAGCTGTCGTATGTTGGAACTGTCTGAAAAAATGAAAGACAACTGCCACCAGATTTTCTTAACATAAAAGGGAACACACAATACAGCAGTATGTTTGGCTTTAATGATGGGAAGGTTTTCGTTTCCTACACACTGCGCCATAACAAAAAATTAGATTCTTGTACATTTGCTTCACAATGATGATGTCACTGGTCCTGAATCTGGAGAAATGGAAAAAAAAACAGAGCTAGTCACTTTCTAGAATTCAACAGACGGTGGCATTGATAGTGCATATCAAATGTGTGTTACTTATTAAATTAGCAGAAACACAAAGCGCTGGCCAGTGATCGTTTTTTATTCACAATGTTGAATGTAGGTGGTCTCAACTCCCAGGTTATGTACCTTGAAAGTCAATTGGAGAAATTGCAGAGAAGAGTGTACCTAAAATCTCTGGCACATCAACTTGTGCTTGGAGAGCTACACAAAGGAAGTATGAAAAAGATTAGAATCCCCTCCAGCTTGCGAAGCTCACTCAAAAGATTTATTCACAAAAAAGACACAGAAATCACCTCCTCTCCCACATCCCAATATACGTAGATGCATCACCTGCACTACAGAAATGGGTCGCAGAAGGATATCAAACTATGAATGTAAAAACTGTCACAAATATAGTCTGCCAACTTTGCTTATCTGTGCACCGATGTATTTCCTCTGGTAATTGTGAGAGAAGTTGAAAGGCACCAGCATCAAAACAGTGACTTAAAATGGTAGTTTTTTTCATAAATTTATTGTTTGATAAAATTTATGTGCTGAAAACTGTTACTGTTCAGTGGTGGATTCAAAAGTTCGGTCATTTATATTCTGTTTCTTCTGCGTTTAATAAAATGTTTTTTCAGCATCCATTTTCATATGTTGTGTTACTACACTTTCCCATGAAAGCCACCTACCACATTTAGGTTACTAAAGTTGAAAATATGAAATAATAGCTGATTTCAAAATCTCTGCCTGTTACGCTCATTGTGCCTGAACACAGGAGTCTCAGAACTGCACCTGACGAATGGTTAACCAAGCAGAATAAAAGGCCAAGAAAAACAATTTCCTGCCAACTCTTGCAGCCCTTCTGTTTGGAGGGAGAGGAGTTTTGGGAAAATTTGTGATTGGAGACCACACATGGGTTATTTTTCTGAAGCATACTCAAAGAGGTAGTCAATGGAATGGCATCAAAGGAACTCACTGAAGAAGAAAAAGTTCAAAACTTCGTGCCTGGCAGCTAACATTATAGCTACAGTATTCTGGAATGCTGGGGGCAAGATTATTGTTGATTTTTTGGAGCAGAGGTGCACAATTAATTCTGTCAACCATGTCAGACCCCTCAAATAGCTTAAAGCACATCTACAGTGAGTTTGCACAACATAAGCTATGGTGGATGCTGTTGTTCTGAACGACAATGCAAGACCACACATCAGTCATTACATCACTAAAGAGATTGTGAAAACTGGGTAGGAAGTTTTGCCTCATCCCTCATATAGCCCTGGCCTGGCATCATTAAGCTTCCACCTGTTCGGGCCACTAACAGCAGCTCTTCATGGGATTCACTTTGAAGATGAGGAGGCCATGAAAACATCAGTGTGTCAACGGTTTCAGAAGCAGGACTGTGCATTTTATCAATCCAGATTACGTGCCCTTGTTAAAAAGATGGACCAAACCCATGGAAATGGACAGATTATATTCAAAAGTCGTAGATTAATTGTCAATGTGTGCTTTCCAATCTATGTAGTTGCATTTGAAATCTTTGACACACACACACACACACACACAAACACACACACACACACACACACACACACACACACACACACACACACAAGAAGCATTTCTTTTTGACTGACCCTCTTTTAAGCAACAGTTATTTCTCTTTCCTTATCAAACGCACAGAAAAAAACTTAACACTTGCACAATGGCTCTATTATTTATTGAAACACATTAAATTCCAATCACAAAATATTCTTAAAAAATATGTTAGTAGGAAAATCTATTTACAGTACATCTAGTTAGTATGTCTATGAAACTACCATGGAACAAAACACTGCACCTTGCATACCTCCATGAAGCCCCCTCTTTCCTTGACGTAAGCATACAACCGATAGAGATCGAGAGGATTCTTGGAGATGGTGGGACATGCTGAGATAGGTGTTCCACGCTCCTCCATGAACTGCAGCAGTTTGTCAAGCCACATGCGTCGCTCGTGGTTCTCATCCATCTCATACAGTTTGCACAGGCTGTTTGGTTTCTGTGTCACATAACATACTTATTAGTGGGTTCAACCAATACACATTAAAACTCAAAATTTACAAGTACATCAAAATAGTTACAGTATTCTAACACCAATAACCTTAGTTACAATTTGTTGACTGTCAAGTTCAAGTGTAGTTCATACTGCATCTACCCCACTTCCCTATGGGAATACTAAAAACTGCTTTGACATATCTATCTTACCATGTTACATCAAACTGACTGTGATTAAAACTCGACAATTTCAGTTATTGGTTACAAGCTACTTTGTCTGTCGTAACACATGACATATAAATTCTCCCACTTTGTAAACGAAGATGGTGTCTAGAACTGATAGGTGCAAAAAACACACAGGAAAAACAGAAACACTATTTCGAAGTACAAAGTGATATTTGTTTCTCTTTTGATGTATGTTCTTTTTATTCGGTATCAATAAGTCATTGCAAAGCCTAATCTAATGTTCGCATTCAAAGTAAATGTAAATCGCGCTCTGGAGACGTATGTGCTAAGTAAGTGCATTAATAATCGAAAAGTTCTACCGCAGATAATAATAAAATTTGAAAAATGTTGAGAAAGCAGAGAGTGTTGCACTCTCGATTCAAAAAAGAACGCCCAGCGATCGACAGGTAAAAATTAGTAGAACTTCGTGCGTCCGTTAGAAGATGGATACGCGAAGCATACAAAAATTTCCACCGTCGTACCATAGCGAAAGATCTTGCCAAGAACCCCGGAAACTGCTGATAATATGTAAAATCACTAGGCGGATGGAAGGCTTCTATGCTGTCACTCGTCGACCAGTCTGGGTTGGCAATAAAAGACAGTAAACGGAAAGGTGAAGTTTTTTATTTCGCGTTTAAGAAATCATTCACGCTGGACGATGGTACAAATATACCGTCGTTCGACTGTCGCACAGACTCCCGCATGGAACGCATAGAAATAGACATCCTTGGCGTAGGGAATAACTGAAAGAGTTGCAAACGAGTAAGTTGCCAGGTCCAGATAGAATCCCAATTCGGTTTCGGGGAGAGTGCTCTGCGGCACTGGTCCCTTACTTAGCTTGCATTTTCCGCGAATCTCTCGCACAGCGCAAAGTTCCAAGCGACTGGAAAAAAGCGCAGTTGACTCCTATATACAAGAAAAGCAAAAGTACGGACCCACATAATTACAGACCACTATCCTCAACATCGATTTGCTGCAGAATTCTTTAACATATCCTCAGTTCGTTGCACGGATTGCCCTTTTTTCACGTGCTGAGCATAGATGAAGGGCAACAGGCAGATTCCATATTCCTCGATTTCCGGTAAGCGTTTGAGCCGGTGCCCCACTGCAGACTGCTAATGAAGGTACAATCACACGGAATAGGTTTCCAGTTGTGTGACTGGCTAGAAGACTTCTTAAGAAATAGAACCCAGTGAGTTGTCTTCGGCTGTGAATGTTCATCAGAAACAAGAGTATCGTCAGGGGTGCCTAAGGGAAGTGTGATAGGACCGCTCTTATTCTATAAATGATCTGACGGGCAGGGTGAGTAGCCATTTAAGGCTGTTTGCTGATGAAGCTGTGATGTACGGAATGGTGTCTCGTTGAGTGACTATAGGAGGAAACAGGATGATTTACACAGAATTTTTAGTTGGTGTGATGAATGGCAACTAGCTTTAAATGAAGAAAAATGTAAGTTAATGTTGATGAGCAGGAAAAATAATCCTGTGACTTCCGAATACAGAATTAGTAGTGCTGCTCGCCACTCCATATGAATTAAATATCGAGGTGTAACGTTGCAAAGCGACATGAAATGGAACGAGAACGTCAGATTGGGAGTAGGGAGGACGAGAGGTCGACTTCGTTTCATCGCAGAATTTTTCACCTGTAGAGGAGACTGTGTGTGGAGCACTAGTTCAACCCATTTTTAAGTACTGCTAGAGTGTTTGGGATCCACACCAGGTCGTATTAATGGAAGACACTGAAGCAATTCAGAGCCTTGCTGCTAGATTCGTTACCAGTAGGTTCGATCAGCAAGCAAGTAGCACAGAGATGCTTCGTGAACTCAAATGGGAATCCTTTGAGGGAAGATGACGTTCATTTCGCGACGTATGCCATACTGAGGAAATTTAAAGAATCAGCTTCTGAGGCTGACTGCTGAACGATTTCATAGTCGCCAACGTACATTTCGCCTAAGGACCAGAAAGTAGGACTAGTAAGGAGGCTTACAGACAGTCGTTTCTCCCTCGATCTGCTTGCTACTGGAACGGGAAAGGAGGTGACTATCAGTGGTATGTTGTATGTTTTACCTTTCGACATGCACCATACGGTGGCTTGTGGGGTATGTATCTAGTTATAGATGAAGATATCATACGTATTAAGCCTTAGTGATTTTGTCCGTCGTTAAAATGGTTTGTAGATGAACCTTGCGATAGCATTTCGCTGGTGGCAGTTTATCCCAATTGGAACATGGTCACCTTGACGTCCACCATATGTCACAGAAGTTCAGTGGAGCAAAAAATCTAGACTCAGAATTGCGTAGCAACCTTTAGTTACATTATACAGCTATTCGACGCACTCATGAACTCATTCTGCCCCCACCTAAAACATAATATTGCTGAAACCAGTTACTTCGTCACCGTCTCCTACCCCCTGCAAACTATAGTGAAGGGCGTTTAATTGTTTCCTACCAACGAGGTGAAGATTTGCCACTGACACATGCGCCCCTGTCCCCAATAAAATGTACGCCCCTAGTCGCTTACCACTCCCACAACGCCACTTTCCGCCTCCACATACGTTCTGCAGCACTGATATTGAATGGGGTTCCCGTTTGCTTTTAACGCTTGAACATTTCGCCCCCGTCCATTCCGCCCCTTGCTTGTACAGTTCTTCCCGTGGTGCCCAACCACACGACAGTTCTCACGTTGTGACTGACGGCACTGCCTCTGGACGTGCCCTGAGCGCCCACACCTGTAGGATCGCACGTCAGCAGACAAAATGACTCGCCTATTGCATACCCCTGTCGCTATATCTATCTCCTGATCCGTAGCTAACCTAACGGCAGCGTTAATGTCTTTCGGGCTACATCACAGAACGCTTTTATACACATCGGACGGCAGACCTCTGAGGAAAGCGTCTGGACCTTTATGCTCCTCGTCCTGGAAGATAATCTTATTTGCTTCATCTCTTCCCATTAATTCGTAAGTATGCCAATTGACTTTTATTATCCCATCGCTGAAACTTTCGACTGAATCATTGTGCTTCCCCGACGTTCCACTCAACTGTTTCCGTAAAAACCTCGCGCTATTCTGTTTTCTACAGCGTTTATTGATCCACTGTTCAAACCGCTCAGAAGACAGTACTTCTTCAACTCCCAGTTATACCTATCAAACGCTTTTGCGTCCTCTGCCAGCCGCAACTAAGCCATTTGTAATAGCTAATCATCTGTGTAAACGCCAATCTTTGCTACTGCCTCCAAACCACCCAAGAAGGACAAAAGATGGTTCAAATGGCTCTGAGCACTATGGGACTTAACATCTCAGGTCATCAGTCCCCTAGAACTTAGAACTACTTAAACCTAACTAACCTAAGGACATCACACACATCCATGCGCGAGGCAGGATTCGAACCTGCGACCGTAGCAGTCGCGCGGTTCCAGACTGTAGCGACTAGAACCGCACGGCCACTCCGGCCGGCCCAAGAAGGACAACACATCGTCAGTTGGTTTGCCAGAAAAGGGAGAAATCAAATTAGCGGCGGCTGAATCCACCGATGTAGTAGATAAACTGGACGATAGCCCATCTTCTTTCACATCAACCATTTGCCTATACGTCTCTGCCAAGTCCATTGTTAACTGCTTTACCTGATTTATTAACGTACGAATCACCTCCCGCCCGGAAATACCATGCGTCCTGGACTCTGTCACTGACCCCAATACACAATTAAGTATAATAAAACAGCAACACACCGAGTGACATGGTGCAGTGCTTAACACACTGGACTCGCATTCGGGAGGACAACGGTTCAAATCTGTTTCCGACCATCCTGATTTAGGTTTTCCGTGATTTCTATAAATCGCTTCAAGCAAATGCCGGGATAGCTCCTTTGGAAGGGTACGGCCAACTTCCTTTCCATCCTTTCCTAACCCGATGGGACGATGACCTCGCTGTTTGGTCCCCTTCCCCAAATCAGCCAAAACAGCAACAACATCAGGACAATATCCTCTCACAATCATCGATTAAGGTAAGATAAAGTTCCGCCTTCTGGCCCAATCGTGCCCGACCCATCGCCGTGTCATCCTCTGCCAATGGTGTCACTGGATGCGAGATGGAGGGGCATGTGCTAATCCCTCCGCTCTCCCGGTCGTTGTCGGATTTCCTGATCTTGGAATAGCTGCTAATCGGTCGCGTAGATCCTCAATTGACCCACGTGAGGCTGAGTGCACCCCGTAACCTCCCTGCAAGGAAAAAATCCTGGCAGTGCCAGGAGTCGAACACGGGTCCTCCAGCTGGCAGTCAGCCGCGTTGACCACTCAACTACGGAGGTGGACTCTCGCAAATCTACAATACTATCTTACATCTTACGCATAATCATGAGACTTCAATTCCCTACACTGCCTAGCACCATCGTCATAACGTCGGCACCTAAAATGCTCTATTGATACAGTAGTGACTCAGTACATGGTACACACACTGTGCCCTAATAGTTTGCACTACAAGCACCTTATTGGTCATAAAGAGTGCTCCCTGAAATTGCCACGAAATTTTGACAAATCAGCCGTTCTTCCGACCTCATAAACACTACTCTAAAGTTCCGATAACACTCCCGCTTAGAAATCCTCTGCACGCTAAAGTAGAAGAACTAAACAAAACAGTTAGTCCACTGTAATTATTCCTGCTAACTGCTGCAGCCGGTATGAGATGCTGGGTCGGGCTGCCGATAGCCGTATCGGAGTTGCTTCAGACACGCAAATGTAGAGGCCCGAGGTTGATGACATCTACAGTAGCAGGGTTGAGACGAGGTGGTGGGTTGAGCCAGGCTGTTGACCGGTGGTCGACCAAGAAAACAGCATTAACACTCACTCATTTTATTAGAAAAGTTACAACACTCCTAGCGTTGCTCCGTAACAGTTACACCCGCTTGTCGTGTGACGACAGTTGCCGGCGGTTACTGATACTGTGGCCGATCAGCAGCCGGCTTAACGTCAACAGCAGAGCAGGACTGACTCTGTTAACCTGCGGCAGCTCGTACACCGTCTCTGCAGGTCAGGGCAGTAGCCCAGACAATGAAGACCAAACAAGGTGAAGTAGACGCAATTTTTTACGGTGGTAGGAGTTTCACGACAACGTACTAAAACTCCACATTAATGGCGTGTAAGGGTGGGGGTGGGGGGGCATTTAAAGGTCACTTTATTAAGTTTTTCTCGAATAATTCATAAACCGCAGCTTCTAGCGAAAATTATTCCCAGTACAAATTGAAACTACATTAAATTTCGTACAAAAACGGTATTATATGTTTTTTCTTTAGAGCTAACATTTTCGGCGTTGCAGGGGATGGAAAAGCTGAAGATTATTAAAAATACTGTTTTCATGGTAAAAAATTACTGTTTACTGTTAAATAAGGTGGGGTAAGAACAAAAATATTAAATTTGTGTCCAACGTTTAAGTGCAGTAGCGATGCAATAAGGGATAAATTGTGTTCTATGGGTGTAAGAGAGTGGGGAGGCATAGGTAGAGGACAGAAGTGCAAGGGAAGTAGGCTGCCGAATTGTAGTCATGCACTTCTCTCCTTCTTATGTCTGCAAAACGAAGAGCGAGTGGTGACTTCCCACCACTCTATGTAACTCGCCACCTCCCAAGAAGCAACTATAGGGTGTTTCACAACGTTATACTACAATTGCCCTCCACAGGATGGTGTGTTTATTTTCCACAAAAGTGTGTTGCACTACATGGGATACAGTTATGAGTTACTGTGCCACTAATACTAACGCAGAAACGCTTACGCTTTGCCAGTGATTAGTATGGCGGGCTGCAGAGGGTCTAAATAAGTTTGTGAAACACCCAGTAGTTGCTTCTTGTGATGTAGCGAGTGGAAATCACCTGTTCTGTCTTCAGGAGGGAATGCCATGACCACAGTCTGGCGAACTATCTTCCCTCGCACTTCTATCTTCACCCTCTCCACCCTGTTACACACTCGAGTATAATTTATGCCTCAGTAGGCTCTAAGATACTTATACGTGGTACAGACATTTAACATTTCATCTTAATCTACTTCATCTAACAACAGGCATTAATTTGATACCATCAGAACACTACTTTTAATAAACTGCGGGTTTTCCATCCCTCAGCAACGCCGAAACTATTGGTCGTAGAGGAAATACGAATAGTACGTTTTTTATTTTAATTTTTTACTGGGAAACAGTCTTGCTAGAAGCTATGGTTTTTGAGTCATTCAAACAAAACCTAAAAAAAGTTACATTTAACCCCCTCCCCCCCCCCCCCCAACCACCACGCTCACACCCAACTGGTGGGGATTTATAGTATGTCGTTCATGACACTTCCTCATACAACTATACAAAATTTTGTGTCTATGTTTTTATTCTCGTAATTTTCCTTCATTGACCACAGGGCGCGCCTGTAGACAGGGTAGTCCGCCATGGTTCTTGTAGCGGATGACAGCTCACATCGGTAGTGTTCGCCATTCCTAGCGGAGGCGTACAGCGCAAGTACAGGCTGATGTCGGCTGTACAACTCCGGTCACGAACGGCTGACCTCCGAGGCAGAAATCCAGCTACTGCCGAAGTGAACCCGAGGTGGTCCACCAGTGGAAGGTGCCAACTTCACGGGAGTAGACTTAGAGCCAGTAGTCGGCTCGTCGACCATGTCACCCTGTTGCCTGATATCAACCTACAGCCGTAGTAGGTGCTGCGAGACTCCGATTATCTCTACTGGAAATAATGGGTATCTATACAGGTTTGGTGTCCAATAGTGCCGGGGCATTGCTTCTAAACACGTACCCCAAGACAGTGTTGCGGCCAGAATGTGGGCAACTGGCCTGCGACTTCCGTGGTCGCCCTGCCATTCTGCTTCGCCGACAGTACTGCGAGTACTGGCCTCTGACACGCAATGTGGAAACCAGAGGGTGTTACTGCCGCATCTCATGCAATGGTGTTTTGGTTCGCTCCGTGCCGAGTGGCGGTCGCGGCCTCCTTACAACAGCTGCGGCAATCCCGCTTAGTAGCACCGAAAACTAGTGGCGGCGGTATGAGACAGAGCACAAGCTCGGGATACGAAAGGATGATGAAGGAAATCGGCCGTGGCCATTTCAAAGGAACTAGCTAGGCATTTTGCCGGAGAAGTTTAGGGATATCAGTAAAAACCTAAATCTGGGTGAGCGGACGGGGATTTGAACTGTCGTCCTCTAGAATGCGAGTCCATTGTGCTAATCACTGCGCAATCTTGCTCGGTCCAGATGATACGAGAGGACTTCAGAATGTAAGTTATACGTTATTATGGCAGGCAAAGAAACTTTTATTTAATGCTGTACTACTCTTTAAAATGGCAGACATACGTGACACTTGTTTTCGACATAGTCACCAGCTCTTTGTAAAACAACGATCGGATGTTCAACCAATCGTTCAGCGCCTCGACGATCCATCCCTTGCTGAGGCAGTCATTCGAGAACCACTGTGTGAACGTCCTCATCGTCGGAAAATTTGTAACTGCTGTGAATCACTTTCTCGATTGACTGAAAATTTCCGTCTGTGGCCCATATCGATGGTCTTCCTTCCCGTTCAGCATGACCCATGTCTGTGCGCCGTTGTCAGATTACCAGCTCTGTTTCACTATGGCTGGACGTGACATCGCATTTAGTTTAAATACCACCAGAATTTCACGGTGACCCTGTGAATCATTTAGATGTTTCACCTATAAGAATTGTACATCTAAATTGTATACATTTTCAACGTGAAATTCTGGCGCTCACTTACGCCCTGGAGTTCGTTTCCAACTGCCGCTCCCACAGTGTGATGCACACCGCAGCACTGCCACTGCAGCAGACCAAGAACATGTGCTCTCTTCTCAGAGTGCGCCACTCGTGCTGCGTAATGATCTTAGCCTGGGACGACGCGTGTAACTCTTTCAAGTCCCCTGACACTACGCGCTACGCCACGGAATCTCAAAGAGCGGAGCGAAGGAAAGTTGCAGTTATTTTGACCATAATTGAATCTACGTTTACGTTATTTTGTGCTCCATTTATCAAATTTTGTTGGTGGTAGCGTAGTTAATTTTAGCCTCCCATCAAATCTAACCTGAATGCCAGCAAATATTTAAAAGTATGAGCGAGTGATGACAGGCAGTGAGCGAGAATAGGCTTCTAATTTAAGGATAATCACGGTTAGTTCAAATATATGCTTACTTCTTAGTCGGAATTATAGCAGTTCCAGCTTCGACACATAGGTAGAACATTAAATAATTAATTTTTCACCTGCTCTCATATCCTCTCTCCATCGTCGTTATAGTATCCGAACAAATTAGTACTAGAAGTTAGTTACTACTGAAATGTTCAGTTACTGCTACCTGGAGTCCCATGTAGCGTACTGATATCATTACAGTTGTAACAACGATGCAGTCACAGATATTTAAAGAACGCGCACTCGCTTGCCATGATCCCAAATGCACTTGACGCTTGTTATCAATCCTGCCGCTTTTCACGTAATGTAGTGAGGTCTAACAAACTAGGTCAGTGCTATACGGTGCATTTGTGTAACTCCGTTTAATATACAGGGTGACCTAAAAGTTTGTTAACATTTTAAAACCCGCTAATTCAGGGAATAATGTAGATAGGGAGGTAAAAATTGATATACATGCCTGAAATGACATGGTGTTTCACTGAAACCAAAAACGAGTGCAAAAACTGGCTAACAGACAATGCTGGACAGTAAAATGTCGGTGACGCCGCATGAGAATCGTGTATAAAATGAGCTGTAATGAGAGAAGGTTTATAAACACGTGCTGGAAGGTACGACCTTTATTCAGTATGGCGCTCCTCTCCATATTGCTATGCTTGTGAAAGACGTCTTGTGTACATCGCTTGGTGAGGATCGAATGCTGCGTTGTCACGTCCGTCATCCTTGACCTCCCAAGTCCCCAGCCCTTAATCCGTGTCATTATTGATTGTGGGGTCATCTGCAGTCGCAAGCCTACCACGATCATCCGATTTCATTAGGAATGCTAAAAGAAAACATCCGACGGCAGTTTCTCACCATACCTACTGTTCAGTGCTGTTCACAACATTGTCGCTCCACTACAGGTATTGTTGATGAATGACAGCCGATATGTTGAGCATGTGTTACAAAAAACACCGTCTTTCCCAAAAATCAATTTTTATGCTAATTATTACTTTTGTATACACGTCAAAAAAAGGTTTGCATCACCCCGATTCCAGGAACTCCTGAAGATAGACGTTGACTGTGGTTATTGTATCACACACACAGTCCCTTTGACTGTCACTAAACCCACCCGAAGATGTAAACAACCATGCATGAGCAGCGCCTATTAGACGGAGGGGGTCCGACAGCCGATCAGTTCCACTCATTACTCCAGGAAGGAGGTACACAGCACGTGTTGTCTGTAGTTCAACCGTACCTAGACGGTCAATACCGCGGTTCGATCGCTTCTGCATTGTTACTTTGTGCCAGGAAGGGCTCTCAGCAAGGGAACTGTCCAAGCGTCTCGGAGTGAACCAAAGTGATGTTGTTTGAACATGGAGGAGATACAAAGAGACAGGAACTATCGATGACATGCCTCGCTCAGGCCCCCCAAGGGCTACTACTGCAGTGGATGATCGGTACCTACGGATTATGGCTCGGAGGAATCCTGACAGCAACGTCAGAATGTTGAATAATGCAGCCACAGGACGTCGTGTTACGACTCAAACTGAGCGCAATAGGCTGCATCATGCGTAACTTCACTCCCGACGTCCAAGGCGAGATCCATCTGTGCAACCACGACACCATGCAGTACGGTATAGACTTGCCCAACAACATTCCGAAAGGGCCGCTCAGGATCGGCATCGCGTTCTCTTCAACGATGAGTGTCGCATGTGCCTTCAACCAGACAATCATCGGAGACGTGTTTGGAGGCAACTCGGTCACGCCAAACGCCTTAGACACACTGTCCAGCGAGTGTAGCAAGGTGGAGGTTCCCTTCTGTTTTGGGATGGCATTATGTGGGACCAACGTACGCCGCTGGTGGTCATGGAAGGCACCGTAACGGAAGTACGATACGTGAATGCCATCCTCCGACCTATAGTACAAATATATCAGCAGCATATGGGTGAGGTATTCGTCTTCATGGACGACGATTAGCGCCCCCGTCGTGCACATCTTGTGAATGACTTCCTTCAGGATAACAACATCTCTCGACTAGAGTGACCAGCATGTTCTCCAGACATGAACCCTATCGAACATACCTGGGATAGATTGAAAAGGGCTGTTTATGGACGACGTGACCCAACAAGCACTCTGAGGCATCTACTCTGAATCGCCGTTGAAGAGTGGGACAATCTGGACTAACAGTGCCTTGATTAACTTGTGGATAGTATGCCACGACGAATACAGGCATGCATCAATGCAAGAGGACGTGCTACTGGGTATTAGGGGTACCGACGTGTACAGTAATCTGGACCACCACTTCTGAAGGCCTCGCTGTATGGTGGTGCAATATGCAATGTGTGGGTTTCATGAGCAATAAAAATGGCGGAAATGATGTTTATGTTTATCTGTATACCAATTTTCTGAACAGGTTCCGGAACTCTCGGAACCGAGGTGAAGCAAAATTTTTTTGATGTGTTTATTATGTGAAGCGCCATGCGCTGGTGATTTGCTGAACTTTTTTGGTTTCAAGAAAACCCCATCTAATTCCAAGCATGTGTGTATATTTTTACCTCTCTGTCTACATTTCCCCGCGAAGTATTGAATTTTCTAATTTTAACTGACGTTTGGATCACCCCGTACAAACAACAGACATTGTCTTGCGTACGTATCACTTACTGTCGCCAAGTGGGGTATTTTTATTTCAAAGCAACAGTTCCATTTTGTACCCGTGCGAATTGGCATCACCATTTGTCTATATTATCTCGAGATAAATAGCTCTGTCTTTTATACGTGTAACTTATTACCGCAACTTGTGGTCTCGTCAAGAAACAATAGATTCCATGTCTTTCCCATACGATATTACTTCTGTTGCAGGAGATGTTCAGTCATATAAATAATGGAACTGGTAGAGATTTTTATTCTGCATTCGTTGTCCGAGCATACAGCAAATGTTCCCTCTGGCAATGCTAACACATGATAGGCAGAGATCGGCAGTACGCATTTAGCCGACTGCGTGCTGTGTTGCAGCCCGAGGTCGTCGCACTCTGCGCTGCACCAGGTGACGCGGATGATGGACGCGATGACGCTGCTGGAGCCGTTCGCCTTCACCAAGATGACGACGACGCGCTGGCAGTCGCATGCGCCGCCCCCGCAGCCACAGCGCCGGACAGCCGCCACGCAGCACCCGCAGCCCGCTCACCGCCCACGCGCCCGCCTGCACAGGAACAAGTCACCCGCCACAGGTCAGTCGCTCGCAAACCGCCTACCCTCACTTTGTGGCTGTGGCGGTTTGTCAACGGGTACCGTACAATATTTACATACACTATATGATCAAAAGTATCCAGACACCTATTAGTGGACGTTAATAAGGGGTGCGTGCTTCCTTCGCCTTTATAACGACTTCAGTTCTGCTGGGGACACGTTCAATGACGTGTCTCAATGACGGTGGAGGAATGGCATTCTTCCTCGAGAGTCGAAACCAGAGATGGTAGTGATGTTGGATGCTGGGGTCTGGAGTAAAGTTGACGTTCTGACTCACGCTAAAGGTTTTTCTTTGCGTTCATGCCGGCACTCTAAGCAGGCCACTCCATTTTAGGCATATTATTGGCCACAAAACATTATCTCACAGATGCTGCTTTACGACAGGGAACATTGTCCCGCTGGTATAAACCAGGATTGTCTCCGAAGTGTTCCCCTGCTGTACGCAGTACAGCGCTTTCTTAAGTGCAGTAAGGAAACCACATCTTAGCCACGAAAAATGCACCCATACGGCCATCTGTAACCGTATTTCACCGTAGGCACTATATATCATGGCAAGCAACGTTCTGTAGGCACTCAACAAACTAAAACCTCTCTATCGGATTCTCGATGGGTGTAGCGTGATTCATCACTCAAAATCACTCGTTTCCAACAACTCACTCTTCAGTGGCGTCGCACTTTACATCACTACAAGTGTCTCTTTGCGCTGACTAAAGAAATTTGTGACTTAACAGGAATTATTCCATAAGAGTACGCCATTCTTTTCGACTCCTTATGCAGTCATTATGCTAGATGGACTGAGATTCATGAGTAATTTTTACCGCTGATTTCATACGACTTTTTACAATCAGCCTACCCCAGTGCTCGACGGTCCCTGTTGGTCGATACATTGAGTCTGCATGGTCTTGGTTTAGCTGTTGTTGTTCCTTTGCATTTCCACTTCACAATCGCATCACCAGTCGACTTGTGAAGCTTTAGAACGGCCGAAATATCCGTGATGGATTCATTACTTAGGTGACATGCAGTGACTATACAGTCCATGTTCGAAGTCACTAAGCTCTCCTGACCGACCCATTCTGCCGTTACTACTCCTCTACTGACAACACACTCCACACCACCGTTTCTACTGGCGGATCCGCCTCACGTGACATCCAGTGGTCAGTTCCGTATTATATAAGGGTAACCGTATACTTCTGCTCAAATAGTGAATGTTGATACTACAGCTATGAGTTGGCCATTTGTTTTCCCTGGAACATTTTTCATGAAATCTCCAGTCACAGCCTTCGCTCTATGAATGATAGTATGCTGGAATAAAAGAGAAGAGGGTGAGCGCTTGTGATCCCCCGTCTTCGAGTTCATTAAAAATTTTGTATCTGCTCCAGCGCGTGGATCTGCTCCTGTGAACCGCTTCTGCAAAAAAGGCCGAGAGTAAAGGACGCGAGTAGGAGCAGGAAAGGGTGAAGTACTTCGGTACTGCGTGTAAATTTAAAGCACCTTTACTATAGGAAGAATATGAATACTTAAATTGTTACTTAACTTTGGCGTTCATGCGAAGCCGTACATCAATCAAAGCTAACATCGACTAGAAGTTTCAAAGGCAAAATCTGTAGTGGCTCGTCCACTATGCAATAGAAACAATCTTGCTAGGTCGTCTGCTCGTAATCAAATGGGCTGAACGTGGAGCGGCGCTCGTCGAGCTCCACATCGTCGGCTAGAGGGCGCTGTGGTCGGAGTTGTTCGTCCGCTCTCGTAGTGCCAACCTAAGAACTTGTACCTAAGCCGTCGCATCGTAGCTATCGATACCACAAAAATTGTGGCAGTATCGTGAGGGGGATGCTGTTCCGGCCGTAGTGAAGCATCTATCCCACTTGCTAGGACGAAACCACGGAAAATCTAAATCTGAGCTGAGACTTTTAACTCGATCCTCCGACCCACCAGTCCAGTGAAGAGGGCATCAGCCACTTCCACTTGGTTTACACAGTGTGAGAAGCAGACAGCTGTTCCGTATTACCTCAAAATCTTCATAATTCAGGATCCGAGGGGTTATCATCAGCTGAAAAAAAACCAGAACGCATTGACATACCATAGTGTCTCAACTACGATATTTCTCTAAGCGAACAAGATACTCCAGTAGCTAGAACTAACTTCACTAAAAACCATCGTTGGACTGGTACTAGCTGAAAAATCCATACTCCTTCAGTGACGTCATTTACATCTACATCTACGTGATTACTCTGCTATTCACAATAAAGTACCTGGTAGAGGGTTCAATGAACCACCTTCAAGCTGTCTCTCTACCGTTCCACTCGCGAACGGCACGTGGGAAAAACGAGCACTTAAATTTTTCTGTGTGAGCCCTGATTTTTCTTATTTTATCGTGATGATCATTTCTCCCTATGTAGGTGGGTGGCAACAGAATGTTTTCGCAATCGGAGGAGAAAACTGGTGATTCACATTTCATGAGAAAATCCCGTCGCAACGAAAAACGCCTTTGTTTTCATGATTACCACTTCAATTTACGTATCATGTCTGTGACACTATCTCCCTTATTTCGCGGTTATACAAAACGAGCTGCCCTTCTTTGAACTTTTTCGATTTCATCCGTCAGTCCCACCTGATGCGGATCCCACGCAGCACAGCAATACTGCAGAATAGGGTGGACAAGCGTGTTGTAAGCAGTCTCTTTAGTACACCTGTTGCACCTTCAAAGTGTTCTGCCTATGAATCGCAGTCTTTGGTTTGCTCTACCCACAATATTATCTATGTGATCGTTCCAATTTAGGTTATTTATAATTGTAATCCCTAAGTATTTGTCTGAATTTACAGCCTTAAGATTTGTGTGACTTATCGGGTAATCGAAATTTAGCGGATTTCTTTTAGCACTCATGTGAATAACTTCACACTTTTCTTTATTCAGGGTCAATTGCCACTTTTCGCACCATACAGATATCTTATGTAAATTATTTTGCTTGTATTTTTGATCATCTGATGACTTTACAAGACGGTAAATGACAGCATCATCTGGAAACAATCTAAGACGGCTACTCAGATTGTCCCCTATGTCGTTAATATAGACCAGGAACAATAGAGGGCCTATAACACTTCCTTGGGGAACGCCGGATATACTTCTGTTTTACTCGATGACTTTCCGTCTATTACTACGAATGTGACCTTTCTGACAGGAAATCACGAATCCAGTCGCAGCCTACTACGTAGGCTACGGTTTAGATAGTTTTGATGCACGGCAGTTCTTTAGTTTGACGAGCCTTATTTTATGTGCTGTCACCGTCTATCTCTAATAGTTAGTGTTGCTGATTGTTACTAGAAAGTTAGGTAGGAGCTTCATTTCCGGTAACTATTCTTGAATTGAGAGGTCTGCAATTGGGTCCAAGGCGCGTGACATGCTGCGTGAATCAGTAAGTGTCAACATTGACACATGAGCCGCCGAAATTGAGTCAGGCTGAAAGGACTTACACCAGGCTGGGTGGTGGGAGTGCTGGCTCCGCTTCCAAATGACAAATCTGTGGCCTGCGTTTGCCACGAATCTTACAAGTCTCCGGTCGGATTTCAACATACATTGAACGACTCAGATATTACTATTTGTCAGTTTTCCTGGATTCTTGACAGAACTTTGGGTTTGACCACATTCCTGCATTTGTATAAGGCGCAGACAAATGAAAACTAGACAGATGGGAAAAAAGGAAGAAAAGTCTTCATTATTTCAAAAGTAATCGCCATAATTGTTAATACATTTATCCCACTGTGAGACAAGACGGTCAGTGGCTTCACGGAAAAAGTTTGCGGTTGCTTACGGAACCGTGATTTTACCCAGGCTTGTACCTCTTCGTCCGAAGCAAATCGACTGCCACTAGTATCTTACTTCAGGGCACCAAAATTATGGATATCGCATGGGGAGAGAATGGGACTCCATGGAGTATGTGTAAGGGCATCCGAGTGAAACTTCTGCAGCGTAGTCGAAACGTGAGGGCGGGCATTTTGTTGACAGGTTGTGTTGGCTACATTGCAGTCGTTTCGCTGGGAATCCCTTACACGTACCCCATACAGTCCCGATCCCTCCCCATGCGATTTCCAGATTTTTTGGAACCACCGGCCGCAGTGGCCGAGCGGTTGTAGGCGCTTCAGTCTGGAACCACGCGACCGCTACGGTCGCAGGTTCGAATCCATCCTCGGGCTTGGATGTGTGTGATGTTCATAGGTTAGTTATGTTTAAGTAGTTCTAAGTTATAGGGGACTGATGACCTCAGATGTTAAATCCCATAGTGCTCAGAACCATTTGAACCATTTTTTTGGAATCCTGAAGAACGATACTCGTGGCTATAGATTTGCTTCGGACGAAGAGGTGCACGGATGGGTACAATCATCATTTTATAGGCAACCGCAAACACTTTTCCAAGAAGGTAGTGACCCCCTTGCCTCGCAGAGGGATAAATGTATTAACACTTTGCTGACCGGCGATACCACAGCGCTGTCGTGCGCGAAATAGTCGTCAAAGACCGGCGACACCACAGTGGTGTCGTGTGCACAGTATCGCCGAGAGGCCGTCGACATCACAGTGGGGTCGTGAGCATATTATCGCACAGTGGCCTGTGACAGCACTTAAGTATCATTTTCATTCTGTTGGTGTTTTGTTTAGGTAACAATAAGTTACACACCCCATCAAGTTTTTTGTTTTTATAAGTACTTGTGCACTTTCATCATGGCAGACGGAAGAGACGATACGATTATTTACGATGAATGCGCGGACGTCTTGTCTGACGTTCAGGCGTGATTGGGAAGAAGACATTGGATATCAAAAAAATGAAAATTAAGCAAAACCGTCAGAGGATAGATAGTGAAATACGTCCAAGAAGAACTCGGCGAACGCTACGGTTGCCATCTGATTCGGAAGAATTTACTGAGGACCAATAACAAATTTGAAGGATCTCCGGGTCCACACATGTTTCCCAAAGATACACAGAGCGTGGTGGATATCGTAGAATTATGTATTGGGAACGATCTGTTTGAATATATTAGCAACGAAACCAATAAGTATTACAGTCAAAATTTCAATAGAAGGGAACTGGATTTTAAAAAATGCCAAATTTGTCGACGTTATGGGGCCCGAACTTCGTTGATAGACACACCGATATTTCGCAAAACGATTCAGACAAATATTATCATTTTTACATTTTTCCGACAACAACAATAAACCGAATAATGCCGACCGGCTTTTCAAAGTGCAATTCGTAACTGATTATTTTTCCATAAAGTTTAAAGAAACGTTTAATCTAAGTCAAAACATCTCAGTTGATGAAGGAATGAAACCATGGCGTGGACAGTTAAATTTTAAAGTTTACAATCCGTCGAAAATTACCAAATATGGCTTTCGGAGCTGTGTGATTCGAGTAAGGGATACATTTCCTCATTCGAAATATGTTCCGGCGCTGGACAACCTTTAGCAAAAACAATGATGGAACTATTGACACCTTCTTATGGAAAGTGGCATCACCTCTGCATAGATAATTATTATAACAGTGTAGAACTTGCAGAGAAGTTACTTGAAAAGAAAATTCGAGTTTGTGGAACGATACAGCAAAATGGAGGATTTCCGGAAAAATTAAAGCTCGCAAAAATCAATGTGTTTGAAGCTTGTCACTAACCCAAAGGTGACAAGCGGCCGGCGACAAGCCAATCCGAATTAGCGCTGCCGGCACCAAGCGAATAAATTTATAAGAGACGGGCGGACGGCAAAGTGTCAACAGTTATGGCGATTACATCTGAAATAATGAACACTTTACTTACTTTTATCCATCTGCCTCATTTTCATACAACTGCCCCTTATACTACATTGCATGACTGAAGATGAATGTGGTATTTGAGATTCCATCGTAATCTCACGACTGTGCACATCCGACTGCTAATCTCCCCCTAGCCCATTTTAGTGTCGACCGGTTTGAAACATGCTCATTGGTGTGTTCTATCGCGCGATAGATTGAAACGCCGCGCCGGTTCATCTAGAGCCCGGCGGCCCGGATAAGCGTTCGTCGGCACGAGTGCAGAGTGCACTGCTCACGACCACCGCAGCGCCACTGCCCGCTTCAGCGGACTTGGCTTGGCTTCACAAGGAGTGCCGGACACGCATTCCGCCGCCAGATACCCATCATCTGTGGTACAAAGCGTGTGTGTTGTGAGGCCTCACGAGCTTGATGTCGTTGTTGCTGCCGTAGGGCTTGTTTGCCACGCTGTGTAACATTTTTCGAGCACGACTGTCATGCTTTCGTGGTTGTTTTATTTGCCTGTTGCGTTTTTCTACATTGTCAGTTGTGTAATTTTGGTCTCTGGCGGTTTCCTGATGAGTGTAGTTCCATTTGCGCAATTTGCAGGGCCAAGGGTGCCAACTGGCTCCGATCTTACCGACCTGCTTTCGTCCACTGCCCCTGTGAGGCAACCTTCTTGTTTCACCTTGAGCCCATTTTACACGAACAACTTCTTGTCTCAGTTGAGAACTCGTGGCAAGTGAGTCTACTGCAACAACTCGGACGTGTTATCCTGTACTCTGTCTCGTCCGTCACGAGTGACCATTTTCGTTTACATGGCAGCACCAAAATTCGTGCGTTGTCAGAGCTGTCTGCTGTGCAGTTTGGCACCTGCAAGGTGACAGTGACTTTGCGAGGGACCATCATTTTCACGGCTTTGTGCTGTACGTGTCGCTTCACGTTTCCTCTTCACTATCACATCTGAAAAAGTAGACCTAGGGATGTTTAGGAGTGTGGAAATCTCGCGTACAGACGTATGGCACAACTGACATCCAATCACCTGACCACGCTCGAAGTCCGCGAGGTCCGCGGAGCGCCCCATTCTCCGCTCTCGCGATGTCTAATGGCTACTGAGGTCTCTGATATGGAGTACCTGCCAGTAGGTGGCAGCACAATGCACCTAATATGAAAAACGTATGTTTTTGGGGGTGTCCGGATACTTTTGATCACATAGTGTATATGAGCAGAGCAGTAACGAATGGGGAATCATTCTAGCGACGATAAGTAGGGCAATTGCGGAAATCCGCTGACTTAAGCGACTTTGACAAAAACCAGATTGTTTTGGCCCAGTGCCTGTAAGCGAGCATCTAGTAAACGGCGAAGCTAGTCGGCTTTTCGCTTGCTACTGTCGTGACCGTCTATGGAAAGTGGTTGAAGAATGATGAAACCAGGAGCAGATGACAATACGTTTTACAATATGTGTACAAAGTAAAAGCCTAGACAATGCGTAAATAATAACGTAAATGAATAAACGTCCATACCTCATCACGGAACATAGGGAACGGAGGCTTGCCCGCTCTCTAAAGCAGGATAGGTGGCGATCTGTGGCATATCTAACTACAGAGTACAGTGCTGGTGCAGGCACAAGTGTTTTGGAGCACACCATTCGGCGCACAGTGATGTTCCGCAGCAGAGGACCCCTACGTGCTCCCACGTTGACCCAACAACATCGTCGGTTATAATTACAGTGGGCACGGGATCACCGTGACTGGGCAGCGGGTCAGTGGAACTGTGTCGCCTGGTCGGATGAATCCCATTTATTGATAAACCAAGCCGATGGTCGTGTCCAGATACGCCGTCATCCAGGCGCTCTGCTGCTCGAAACATGCAGCACACCACGGACGCAGGCCAGTCTGAGTAGTATTATGGCATGGGGGAGATTCGCCTGGGCTTCCATGGGACCTGCGGAAGTAATCGAAGGCACCATGACACATCTGGAATCCATGAACATTATTGGGGACCACCTGTAACTCCTTATGCTTGATGTCTTCCTCAACAGCGATGGCATCTTCCAGCAGGATAACAGTCCGTGTCAGAAGGCCAGAATCGTGCTGCAATGGTTTGAGGAGCATGATTGTGAGCTCACGTTGATGTCTTGGTCATAAAATTCGGCTTATCTGAATCAGATTAAACCCAACTGGGACGCTATCGGGCGCCAGCATTTTTATAACGATTCTTTTCCCAAAACATTGACTTGTACTTCAGAGTGAAGCCATTCTGTTAAAAACCATTTAAAATATCCGTACGTATTACGTTAGACAATATCATCAGTTTCAAAGCAGTTTTTGAAATTTTATTCTAGGTCGAAAATTGTGGCGTTCAGAGCTCCCACCAGCCGCCTTCGCACTCTGTGAAGATTTTTCGTCGATGTCGTGTAGTGTCTTCTGGGCGCAAATCTTTTACTTAAAAAGACAGAAAACAATCTTAAGGGTGTACAATAAATGTCTAAAGTCAGTTTGGTAATTTGTTTGTTTTTAGTTGGAAAAAAAAGGAACGTGTACATCGGTTCCAAATCGAGCGTCACCCTGGTCTACCTCCCTTAACTTCTGATGATAGCAGACGACGACATAATCTATTCTGCGCATGCAAAGTCTGAAACATGCTCAAGATTTCATAGCTCCACACTAGGCACAGGCAGTCGGTCACTGACGTCACTGTTCCGCTCCCTACTTAGCTGGCTGCTGATTTACACGCAAGCACAGAATGCGCACCAACAATGAGTAGTCGTTTGTGGCGAGAAAGTCGCTGGTGTAAAATGGGGTTTGAGTGTAGGAAACCAGCATACCACAGCCCGTGACACTACCTCGTTACCCGCTTGTGTCGTTAGTTCTGAGGGACTGGCTCTGCTCTGGAAACCTCCTTGCAGGTACTAACGAAAGGGCAACCAGGTTCACTGGCAGCAAACCCCTCCACTTTTGAAGCTGGTGACTCTGGCCACATACCCTCTTAGCCACCGTAATTGAGGCAAAGATTTATGAACTATCGTCCTTAGTTCACTCCTTTCCTACTCCAAATCCCCGCCACCACCCCTCTATGCCACTTGGGCTGTTATCCATTGTTTATTTCGGACCTAATTTATTACCCTGGAGTGGATCTTATGGGTTGAAGGACAAATGTTGGTGTTTATTTAGAATGTAATATATTACCCAATTAATTATCCTTATCACTACAGTTTATTACCTTATCGTTGATATTTATTACCCAATTGGGATAATTTGTGACTCAATATGGCGGATGCAGTACGGCCAACACTATGACATCACAATCAAACTTGATTGAGAGGGTCCTGGGCAATGATTATGACCTACAAGGGGCGTTTGAAAAGTCCATGCAAAAATAAAAACTACTTACGTGTTTGGGGTAAACCTTTTCTATTTTTCGACATAGTCTCCTTTTAGACTTATACACTTCGTCCAACGCTGTTCTAATTTGTTGATCCCTTCCGAATAATATAAATTGTCCAAGTCTGCAAAATAGCTATTAGTTGCTGCAATCACCTCCTCATTTGAATAAAATCTTTGTCCCGCCAGCTATTTCTTCAAATTGGGGAACAAATAGTAGTCCAATGGAGCCAAGTCTGGAGAATAGGGGGGATGTGAAACGAGTTAGAATCCTATTTCCATTAATTTTGCGACCACAACTGCTGAGGTGTGTGCTGATGCATTGTCATGATGGAAAAGGACTTTTTTGCGGTCCAATCGCCTGCGTTTTTCTTTCAGCTCGGTTTTCAAACGGTCCAATTATGACGAATAATATGCACCTGTAATAGTTTTACCCTTTTCCAGATAGTCGATGAGGATTATCCCTTGTGAATCCCAAAAGACAGTAGCCATAATCTTTCTGGCCGAAGGAATTGTCTTCGCCTTTTTTGGTGCAGATTCTCCCTTGGTAAACCCAATGTTTAGATTGTTGTTTGGTCTCTGGAGTACGAGGTTTCATCCACACTGTCGAAACCATACTTAAAGTCCCGCGGATTCTTCCTGAACAGCTGCAAACCATCCTTGCAACACTTCACACGATTCCGTTTTTGGTCAAGCGTGAGCAGTCGCAGAACTCATCTTGCGGATAGCTTTCTCATGTCCAAATGCTTATGAAAAATATTATGTACCCGTTCATTCGAGATGCCCACAGCACTAGCAATCTCAGGCACCTTAACTCTTTTGTCATCCATCACTATATCATGGATTTTATCAATGATTTCTGGAGTCGTAACCTCCATGAGGCGTTCAGAGCGTTCAACGTCACTTGTGCCCATATGGCCACTCCGAAAATTTTGAAACCACTTATAAACTGTTCTAATTGAAGGTGCAGAGACACCGTAATGTTTATCAAGCTTCTCCTTAGTCTCCTGTGTCGTTTTGTAATGTTTAATCACTACACGAAATTCTTTTTCGTCCATTTATTGACAATCGCTCGAATTCCTTGATTCACACGAATGCCAAACACACAGAAATAGACCAATATGGCTGAAACTTGGTGTGCGTTCTTTCCAAAGATGCTACTAGCTAAACATGACCTCGATATACACCGGTGGTGCCATCTCTCGGATTTTGCAAGGACTTTTCAAACGCCCCTCGTATCATTACTATCTGCCTCCCTCTTATTCCCCCTGCCCCCCTCCACCTTCTTCCCCTTTTCCCTGTAGGTTGCTTGTGCTGTTATCCTGCGTTTATTGAGGATCTAACTTACGAATATGGTGTGTTATCCTATGAGTTGGACTGCATATGTTGGTGTATACTTAGGATTTAATTTATTGCACAGACTACTATGGCTGTTGCTATAATTTATTACCTTATTAGAACTACTGCATTTCTTGCTCCTATAATTTATCGTCCTTATCACGACAATTTCTTACCCAATATGGCTGTAGGATTCAAACACAGCTGCCCAAGAAAAGTCTGACATTTTGACATCAAAATGGACGTCACCGAATGTAAAAACAGCGGAAGATTAAACAAATACGAGTGGGATAGCTTCAATATGAAACGGACTGTTTATTGTTTCTAGGTCCCTCCAGATATGTGTGTAGCAGTGATACATTCAAAACACGCCAGTGCTGTAAAAAAGGCAGGAAATTTTTAAAAAATCGGAGAAACATACTTTTCATATTGCATAATCTATTTATTTAAAACATTCGTAATGTTTCTCCGAGTCCCTTCAACATATATGTAGCAGTATTACACTGATAGTCCCCTGGTTCTAGATTTAACAGTTACCACTGCCTCCTTGGACATGCAAGCAGTGGTATTTAACTATCACTGATTGTGTGAAGGACCTACAGCAGATGTATATTATGCAGCTAAGAGCGCACTGGCGGAAACACATCGCGAGGGTAGCTGCTGCTGGTTGTAGCCTGAATTAACACATGAAGCGCCTCCACCCCCCACCCCACTCCCTGAACCAGTTGTGCATTATATCCGCCCCAATCATGTCCCTCGGTCCCTGGATCACAGAAGCTAAATACACAGCCAACTCCTACAGCCAAACCTGGTAACCTGCTCTCCTAATAATTAATAATTATTACAATGAAACGATGAGCGAGTGATGCTGAAAAAGTGGTTCTGCTGAAGACATCGTTGCCATGCACTGCGTTCAACCATAGTGACTCCAACTTTGGTCACTGTCATGTGTAATTCTATTACAATTTATCATTACTGAACACACATAATGTGCAACGCATGTTAAACAATTATATATTACAGAGGACCATAACAGTAAGCAATCATGAGATGCAGAGCAATTCCATCATGCATTGTTAATTTGTTCTCGTGTACTGTTCAAGAGTGGAATGGTTATATTTGAAGAAGACAGCATGGAATGCATCACAATCACCACTGACAGGTCGAAACACGGGCGGTGTTTAAAAAATAAAATCGTGACTGACTTTAGAATACAGTTATTTTAGAAACAAATCCATTACTTACATTTCGTTCCAGAAACGGAACTTCTGCTACCTCTATCATTTAACCCCATCCCCGTTCCATTTGTGAATGGTGCATGAAAAGAATGATTGTAGGTAAGCCTTAGTATTATCTCTAATTCCTCTGATTCCGCCGGCCGAAGTGGCCGAGCGGTTCTAGGCGCTACAGTCTGGAACCGCGCCAACACTACGGTCGCAGGTTCGAATCCTGCATCGGGCATGGACGTGTGTGATGTCCTTAGGTTAGTTAGGTTTAAGTAGTTCTAAGTTCTAGGGGACTGATGACCTCAGAAGTTAAGTCCCATAGTGCTCAGAGCAATTTGAATTTGAATCCTCTGATTTCCTCTTTGTGAACATCCTACGAGATGTATGTGGCAGGAAATAATACATCTTTCTCCGAACATACTCTGTCGGATTTTCTACAGTAAACCTTTCTGTGAAACACCACGCCACTCTTGTAATGTCTACCATTGGAGTTTGTTTAGAAAATCCGTGACGCCAACTAAACGATCGCATGCATGTCGCCCAATGTTGTATATGATTAAATAAAATTTAATGTGACCTGGGAAGGGTATATGAAGCTTTGTATTTTGCCATAGACAGAATATGTCAGATAACTGATCAGCATTCAGTGACATGATGGAATGTATAATGCGACAGGAAGTTCGTGTGGATGTAATGTGCACTTTTATTGTGTGCAAGGGGTAGCTTTGACAGCTAGCATTGTGTTGACTAAAGTTTTCCTGAGCAGTTATTTGGAAGAAAATGATAATGATGAAGAAGAAGGAGTGTTCTTGCAAATATTTTGTAGGTACACAACTTTGGTGGGGGAATCCGAATCTCAACTCGGTGTCAAAGAAACCAACCCATTCTTGATAGTGTATTGAATATGAAAACAAATATTCTTGTACAAAATCTTTATTAATTGTTGCATACATATTTACATGCAAGATACATTTCTTCCTTCATCTTTTTGGCGTAATTTTGATAATTTCTAGCTAATTTTAAATTACAATTTAATCTGCATCAGAATCTTCTCATTCTTTTTCCAACCAGTAATCAGATCCCGAATTGTAATACGTATCTAATTTTTTTCCTGTAAGAGAATTTATGCTGGACCGGCACTCGTACTCGAATTTCCCAATGATGACGAGCGGTCGCCTTAACAGCTTCAGCTATCAATGCACACTTCCCGGACCGACATAAACTTCCATATGTCACACTGTCTGCATCCCTATACAGTGAAAGTTTGAGTCGGTCTATGAGGCACAGCTGATGGTAGGCTTTCTAATTAATTTCGGACGGCTGTAAGTCGTCATTAACGTCTATTCATCCAGACACGAAAGTAAATATTACATGCCACTGTGATCGCAAGGGTCTCGATTCCTCACAGTCTCGTCCTCACCGGTGCGGGAATACTGAGTAAAGCTGTGAGCATTAAGTGATGAATATACTGGACAATGTCATAGGGATATAGATAGCGGACATATGGAAGTATGGGTCCGTTCGGGAGGCGTGCGTGGATGGCCAAAGTGGTTAAGGCGACTTTTCGCGATAAGCAGGTTCGAGTCCTTGTCCGGCACAAGTTCTTATATCTCACTAACAGATAGTAAGTCTATACCTAACACAGCCAATGCCAAGATATTTGCAAACAGTGAATTTATTTCGAATTAATTTAAGATGGCTTCCACTCTTTATTAATGTCTGCTCATATAGATGTGCAAGTAAATATTGTTAATGCACTCCACGTATTTTTTGATGTACAACTGTAAGTTTACAACGTTTTCAAGTGAACTACCATTAAATGTAGTTATTCCGTCAGGCTCAAACTCCACTGTGTTTCCGTAGCGGTCGTGCGGTTCCAAACTGTAGCGCCTAGAACCGCTCGGTCACACCGACTGGCTAACATATTTAAGTGATTTACATTGCAATATCACAGGTCAACACATGGAACAGTGACGGGGGTTAATGATAGACACAGACTCCAGTGTTTGGAAAGAAATGTAATATTTTTTTACAAAAATTTTTTCTACTGTCAGTCATGATTTTCTTTTTTTAAATATGGCCTACAAAGCAATGATAGATGCATGTTTTTTTTTAAATACGTCATTACCACCCTCTTTCTTTGCAGACAATTCAGTGGCAGGATGACAAAATGACTTTTATTCCTTGAGCTGTCGCTATTTTCTTTTTTAGATGCGGTGTTTGTTCCATGCACTCCATGCCGTTTTCTCCGAATAAGATCATTCCTCTCTCGAATAACATGTGAGAAAGAATGAACAATGCGTGTATTAAACACATGAAACCTACCTTGAAGTAGCTCTAAGGGTAACTGGCGATAAATCATTGGTCTCGTAACTGCTTAGCGCCCATGCTGAATCACTCGCTGAACACTACCGAAACTTTGTTTACCGCGTTCGTTACAGGACTAGTGAGCACATTAAGCACAAAGCGCGCGAAATTATTCAGTAACAGAGGGTGGAGTGAAATCGATATGCTGGCACCCAGGGAATAGAAGAGTCTGACTCAAAAGACTCTGACGACAACATGGGCGCATAGGACACTCCTCAGATGACTGACAACGTTCCGACCAGCAACTAGTTATCACTGCTTGCTGGAGGAGTGAATTAACGAAGAGATATGATAAAAGACGGCCATTGGGAGGCTACCCCCACCTGTCGATGCACGACCAGCAACTACGAGGAACTCAGTGAGCTACCCACTGGTCTCACTAGTCAGCTGAAGACAGCGTTCAAACATAAAACGTTTAGGTTTCCGGCAGACACCTTGAAAGACAATATATTCCTTCTCCAAGGTTTTGGGAAACAAAGTTTCTAATTCTACATATATCCTACTGGACAGAAATACAAGATTCAGGTGGACGTCAGTGACATCCGGCCTGACAGATCTGAAAACAGAGCCATAGTGGCAGCGCTTCCCGAGAACTTCACCGTAGACAGCGTGAAAGTCATGACCAAGTGTCCACCACTGAACGTCCAAATGAAGGCAGGATTAGGCAGCTCCGGTTCCTGGCGACCTAATTGAACAAACACAAGAACTTGTCGACCTACCAACTTATTGCGCCTTAAGGTGACAGTTACGAACTACGAGGAATTTGAAGGTCCCACGCAGTACTAACGCTCTGAGGTATTTTATCATGACGCACAGCAGTGTCACGTGAAACCAGCGTGCGTAACGTACGCTGGGAATCACCTGTCTCGAAAATGTGTCACACTGAGGAATAACTCAGCAAACGTGAGTGCCATGTGGTGAAGCACATCGAGCACATTATAGCCAGTGCCAAATTACGTTAAAATATTGGAAAGTTGACGACATACCGGTACTGCAGCTCCGTGCAAGACACACTCACCACTGCAACACGCCTAACCATGTACACCTCAACCCCCGAACAGTTTCCCGCTTTAATGAACTGTCACCAGTCAGCAGCAGCGGCCAGAACGAGTCCGCAGCGGATTTAACGCCGAAATTGCTTCCCCACCCCACCGTTATCAAAACGACACAACTCCGGGGCCCACTACCAGCTGCAAATACCCTCAGAATTCGCAGGAACCCTGAAATAAATCAAAGATTTGTTTAAAGAATTTAGTATCCACGAGTTACGACGCAAACCATCACGAAAGTACGGGCCCTCACTGACAAGTTTTCCTAGGTCGTCATTGTGGCTGACGCTGTCATAACTGTCTTCAGTGATGGCTCAGGTTAGACTGAGGGCATTCCATACCCTAAACTGGATATCCACTAGCGTTTCTGACAAGAAGTACGAATTGGAGCACTTGCTTCGTCGCAACGGAAATGATGTGGCGTGCCTTTCCGAGCCGCGCATGACCGACACTGACAGAGTGACCATCCATAACCACGCATTGCATCGGGTCGACCGCGATGGCCGTTGAGTTGGCTCCGAGACCGTTTTGATGAAAATATCGACGCCACTTTAAGATACCCAGTCCTCCCCAGACTCCCCATATTGATGCCAGAATCGCTTTGGACACACCACAGTCCACATCGTCAGGGGACGTCAAATTGATTCCACATAGTTAGATTTCCAGAAGGCTTCCGACGCCGTTCCTCACAAGCGTCGTCTAACCAAACTGCGTGCCTATGGAACATCACCTCAGTCGTGCGACTGGATTCGTGATTTCTTGTCAGAAAGGTCACAGTTCGTAGTAATAGATGGAAAGCCATAGAGTAACACAGAAGTATATCGGGCGTTTCCCAAGATAGTGTTATAGGCTCTCTATTGTTCCTGATCTATATTAACGACATAGGAGACAATCTGAGTAGCCCTCTTTGATTGTTTGCGGATGATGCTGTCATTTACCGTATTGCAAAGCCATCAGATGACCAAAACGAATTGCAAAATATAGATGAAATATCTGCACGGTGCGAAAAGTTGCAACTGACCCTGAATAAAGAGAAGTGTGAATTTATTCACGTGAGTACTAAAAGAAATCCGCTAAATTTCGATTACGCGGTAAGACACAAATCTTAAGACTGTAAATTCAACTAAATGCTTAGGGATTAAAATTGCAAATAGCCTTAACTGGAACGATCACATAGATCATGTTGTGGGTAGAGCAAACCAAAGACTGCGATTCACTGACAGAACACTTAGAAGGCGCAACAGGTCTACTAAAGAGACGGCTTACACCACGCTTGTGCGCCCTATTTTGGTGTATTGCTGTGCGGTGTGGGATCCGCATCAGGTGAGACTGACGGATTTCATCGAAAAAGTTCAAAGAAGGGCGGCTCGTTTTGTACTATCGCGAAATAGGGGAGATATTGCCACAGACATGTTACGCGAATTGGAGAGGCAGTCATTAAAACAAAGGCGTTTTTCGTTGCGACGGGATCTTCTCATGAAATTTGAATCACCAGTTTTCTTCTCCGATTACGAAAACATTCTGTTGGCACCCACCTGCATATGGAGAAATGATCGTCACGATAAAATAAGAGAAATCAGGGCCTGCACAGAAAAATTTAAGTGCTCGTTTTTCCCGCGAGCCGTTCGAGAGTGGAACGGTAGAGAGACAGCTTGAAAGTGTTTCATTGTACCCTCTGCCAGGCACTTTATAACAGAGTAATCACGTAGATGTAGACGTAGATGTACGCTTATTAGCAAAAGTTCGAGGGTATTGTGTATCAAGCAAAATTAGTGACTGGATTGAGGATGTTTTGGATGGAGCACGGAGCAGTTATCTTGGAAGCAGAGTCATCAACACATGTAGAAGTAACTTCGGCTGTGCTCTAGGAAAGTGGGTTGGGACCCTTGTTATTTATATTGTTTATTAATAACACTGCGGACAATATTAACAGTAACCTCGCAGATGACAGTTATATAATAAAGTACTACCTGAAAGAATCCGCACAAACATTCATTCAAATACTGATAAGATTTCAAAGTGTGCGAAATTAAACACTGTGCACTTCAAAAAACGAAAAAAGTTAGTTTTCTATGACTATAATATAAAAGAGTCACAGTTTGAATTGGTCATCTCATGCAAATAGCTGGATGTAACAGTATATAGGGGTATGAAATGAACCGATCACACAGGCTAGGTATAGCAGGCGTAATACTGCGCTGTTCACTGGTAGGATTCTAGGGAAATGCATTCAATCCACAAAGGAGACTGAACTGGCACACGTTTGCGATGGACGCAAACCATCCTGTGAAAACCCGTCTGGAAAGTTTCTAGAACCAACTTAAAGTGATGAATCGAGGAGTATGTTACAACCCCCTACGTATATCTCCCGTACATATTGCGAAGACAGTGTTAGACTTTTTACATCATGTACACAGGCATTTAAGCAATCGTTCTTCTTACGCTCCACGCATGAATGGAAAGGGAAAAAGCGGTAATAGCTAGTACAATGGGACGTGCCCTCTGCAATGCGCTTCACAGTGTTTTGCGAAGTGTAGATACAGATGTTTGCCGATGACATTGTAATTCTGTCAGAGACAGCAAAGGACTTGGAAGAGCAGTTGAATGGAATGGACAGTGTCTTGAAAGGAGGATATAAGATGAACATCAACAAAAGCAAAACAAGGATAATGGAATGTAGTCTAATTAAGTCGGGTGATGCTGAGGGAATTAGATTAGGAAATGAGGCACTTAAAGTAGTAAAGGAGTTTTGCTATTTGGGGAGCAAAATAACTGATGATGGTCGAAGTAGAGAGGATATAAAATGTAGGCTGGCAATGGCAAGGAAAGCGTTTCTGAAGAAGAGAAATTTGTTAACATCCAGTATTGATTTAAGTGTCAGGAAGTCATTTCTGAAAGTATTCGTATGGAGTGTAGCCATGTATGGAAGTGAAACATGGACGATAAATAGTTTGGACAAGAAGAGAATAGAAGCTTTCGAAATGTGGTGCTACAGAAGAATGCTGAAGATTAGATGGGTAGATCACATAACTAATGAGGAAGTATTGAATAGGATTGGGGAGAAGATAAGTTTGTGGCACAACTTGACCAGAAGAAGGGATCGGTTGGTAGGACATGTTCTGAGGCATCAAGGGATCACCAATTTAGTATTGGAGGGCAGCGTGGAGGGTAAAAATCGTAGAGGGAGACCAAGAGATGAATACACTAAGCAGATTCAGAAGGATGTAGGTTGCAGTAGGTACTGGGAGATGAAAAAGCTTGCACAGGATAGAGTAGCATGGAGAGCTGCATCAAACCAGTCTCAGGACTGAAGACCACAACAACAACAACAACAGATACAGATGTAGAATGACGCATTCATGTGACGCAGTAATGAAAGTATATAGAGTTATTCACAAGCAGCTCCGTACCTCTACAAGACATCACAATAAAATGACGCATCAGAATATCCCTCCAAATTTCGATCAGTAAAACATGCCGTGAAGTAGTTGCAGAGTGCAGAGTGCAGTATATGGGGGGGTAGGCAAATCAGAACATAAAATGATGGAAAAAATCGCAACATCAAAACATAATTAACGTAGATTGACGTACAGTTTTGCAGTCTGGGTGCGTAATATAACCGTGAGAGTGCTCCTGTTGTCATACGAAATCGCACCCGAGACCACAACTCCAGGTATAGGTCCAGCGTGTCTAGCACGCAGACAGATTGGCTGCAGGCCTGCCAACTTGCTTTTAAGTAGCACAACTCCTTCGTGTTGCGGTTTTTCTCCATCAGTGTAGATACTCGTAAACCATCCACTCCGGATTGTTGCATCGAATTTGTTTACTCCTGCAGATACGCAACCCACTGAACAGATCTCCAAAGAGGACTGCTACCGTTGCACCTTCCCAAGTAGCAACGGCAGCAGCAACCTAAGTGCACTGCACGCACGTATTGACATTTGCCTTGCCACAAACTGTGCCCATATTTAGCATCTGTAAAGTGAATTTAAAACTTGGGTAAATGCTCTCTCCACTCATATGTGTCTACTTTCTGTATGTCTTCTGAAAACCCGGATGTACTTTAGAATAACGCTGTATAATTATAGCGAATACGAATGAGGAACCATTCTAGCGACGATATGAGCCGCAAGGAGAAATGCAGTGACGTAAGTGATTTTGACAAAGGGCAAATTGTTATGGAAAGTCGCCTGGAAACGAGCATCTTGGAAACAACGGAGCTAGTCGCCAGGTTCTATGGTATGTTATTAGCATATACGTATGAAAAGTGGTTGAAGAATGGTGAAGCCACGAGTAGATGATGAGGTGTTGGTAGTCTACGCCACATCATAGAACATGATGGCCGGAGGCGTGCTCGCTCTGTATGTCACGATATCCGACGATATGTGGCAGACGATATGTTGGAACACGTGAGGCAATACTAACCTTACGACTTATCTTAGAAGAAAGATTAAGAAAAGGCAAACCTACGTTTCTAGCATTTGTAGACTTAGAGAAAGCTTTTGACAATGTTGACTGGAATACTCTCTTTCAAATTCTAAAGGTGGCAGGGGTAAAATACAGGGAGCGAAAGGCTATTTACAATTTGTACAGAAACCAGATGGCAGTTATAAGAGTCGAGGGGCATGAAAGGGAAGCAGTGGTTGGGAAAGGAGTGAGACAGTGTTGTAGCCTCTCCCTGATGTTATTCAATCTGTATATTGAGCAAGCAGTAAAGGAAACAAAAGAAAAATTCGGAGTAGGTATTAACATTCATGGAGAAGAAGTAAAAACTTTGAGGTTCGCCGATGACATTGTAATTCTGTCAGAGACAGCAAAGGACTTGGAAGAGCAGTTGAACGGAATGGACAGTGTCTTGAAAGGAGAATATAAGATGAACATCAACAAAAGCAAAACGATGATAATGGAATTTAGTCAAATTAAATCGGGTGATGCTGAGGGAATTAGATTAGGAAATGAGACACTTAAAGTAGTAAAGGAGTTCTGCTATTTAGGGAGTAAAATAACTGATGATGGTCGAAGTAGAGAGGATATAAAATGTAGACTGGCAATGGCAAGGAAAGCGTTTCTGAAGAAGAGAAATTTGTTAACATCGAGTATAGATTTAAGTGTCAGGAAGTCGTTTCTGAAAGTATTTGTATGGAGTGTAGCAATGTATGGAAGTGAAACATGGACGACAACTAGTATGGACAAGAAGAGAATAGAAACTTTCGAAATGTGGTGCTACAGAAGAATGCTGAAGATAAGGTGGGTAGATCACGTAACTAATGAGGAGGTATTGAATAGGATTGGGGAGAAGAGAAGTTTGTGGCACAACTTGACTAGAAGAAGGGATCGGTTGGTAGGACATGTTTTGAGGCATCAAGGGATCACAAATTTAGCATTGGAGGGCAGCGTGGAGGGTAAAAATCGTAGAGGGAGACCAAGAGATGAATACACTAAGCAGATTCAGAAGGATGTAGGTTGCAGTAGGTACTGGGAGATGAAGAAGCTTGCACAGGATAGAGTAGCATGGAGAGCTGCATCAAACCAGTCTCAGGACTGAAGACCACAACAACAACAACATGTGGCAGATCTGAGTACAGAGTACAGTGATGATGCAGGCTCAAGTTATTCAGAACACACTGTTGAGCGCACATTGCTGAACATAGGGTTCTGCAGCAGACGACTCCTACGTCTTCCCATGTTGATCCAACAACATCGTCAGATATGATTACTGTGGGCAAGTTATCATCGAAATTAGACCGTGGATCGTTGGAAACGTGTCGACCGGTCGGATGACTCATACTATCTTGTGGCAGCTAGTATGCACGAAGCAAGCAATGGGCCATGGTCGCAGGCAGTATTATCCTATGGGGGACATTCACCTGGGCTTCCACGGGATCTGTGATAGTAGTCGAACACACGGTGACAGGTATGGTATGCGTGAACATTGTTATGGAAAACCTGTATTCCTTCTTGTTTGATGTCTTCACTGACGGCGACGATACCTTCGAGCTCTGTAACTGTCCTTGTCGCAACGCAACTTGACCGGCAAATTTGCTTGTTCTGAACCTGATGGAAAATATCTGGGATGCAGTCGAGCATCAGCTCCTCGCCCAAAAACCACCATCCCGTTATTTGTAGGAACTGCGTCACCTGTGGATAGACGTCTGTCGATACATGCATCAAGACACCTACCAAGTCTTGTCGAACCATGACACGCAGAATCTGCGGTGTATTGCGATCTACAGGTGGACCAACACGCAAGTAAACAAATGGTCTTAATGTTTTGGCTTATCAGTGTACATACTTACCTCTGTGTCTTATCACCGAGCCGGCCGAAGTGGCCGTGTGGTTAAAGGCACTGCAGTCTGGAACCGCAAGACCGCTACGGTCGCAGGTTCGAATCCTGCCTCGGGCATGGATGTTTGTGATGTCCTTAGGTTAGTTAGGTTTAACTAGTTCTAAGTTCTAGGGGACTAATGACCTCAGCAGTTGAGTCCCATAGTGCTCAGAGCCATTTGAACCATTTGAACCATCTTATCACCGCTTCAAACATAGTCAAGCTTGTGAGTTACTGCAACACAATGAATTTCACCCTCTGACTGTAGGACTGCAAGGATCAAAAGTACTCCTCGGAAATCATTACACTACCACTCTTCGTGGCATTTCTTAGTTACATCGCTACCTCTATACGTTTCTTAGTCATGGAAAACCATCACGAGTCACAGGAAGCTACTGATCTTTGCCTTTCAATACATGTTGAATGGGTAATGTGGCGCAGTGAGTAACCTTAACTCAAGCCACTTTCCTGCCATCCTAGTCTAAGTTTTAGCTGGTTTCCCTTTAGGTAAATGCCGAGACAGGATTCTCAAGTAGGTCACATTTCTCACCCTCATTCTTTTCTAAATGATTTACTGCGCTGTCTCTAACGGCTTTAACGTCAATGGGTCGTTAAACTCTAAGCCTTGCTTCTTGTTCTCTCTGAGGCTGCTCCACTGTGCCTTCTTTTCGTTACTGTTGTTTTATTTTCAGGAAGTGTGTCTTAGTCCCTAGAACTGCAGTTCTCAAAAATGTTCGGATGTGTGTGAAGTCTTATAGGACTTTACTGTTAAGGGCATCAGTCCCTAAGCTTATACATTACGTAACCTAAATTATCCTAAGGATAAACACACACACCCATGCCCGAGGGAGGACTCGAACCTCCGCCGGGACCAGCCGCACAGTCCATGACTGCAGCGCCTCAGACCACTCGGCTAATCCCGTGCGGCGAACTGCAGTTTTGTCTCTCGACAATACTGTGTTCACAGTCTCTTTTCCTTGGTTTTCATAGTACTAGTACTTGGGAGAGCAGTTACTCTCCTAGAACCGAATTACCAATTGGATTCCACTAGTGTTAGCAATGTCAAACGTGCTGTTTCTGTAGCTCACTTCACGTCAGAGCAGCAGGAAAAGGCAGTTTGGTTTGCAAAACAAGTATTTATATGTTTGCTGCGGAAGATGGCCACACAAACAAACGCTGATACTGTTTCTAGGTAATGTTACGAAAGTCACGTAGTGCTGTCACTCCATTGTGCATTTTTTCTTGCACTAACATGCTGCAAATGCCTACATCTAATTTCTGACCTGCTATTCTAGTACTTTGCTGTGGATAGCTTCAAATATAGAAAATTACTTATCATATAAGTTACCGCAGGGCTGTCACATACAAATCAATTTCTCGGAAAACTGGAAGGCTGTCATTTTTTCCTACAAAGCACGTATGAAAATACAACAGCGGAGAGAAATCAAATCTGAACTTATTTTGACAGAAAATGTACATTTTCAGCTCAGTATAAGGATGCATTAAAGGTACTACAGGTGACAGAGAAATGAGTACAAATTTTTTTCCCCCTTTATTGTATTTCAATTCCCCATCGGGGTGGGCTGGCAGCAGCATATGCACTGCTCTTCAGCCGAAAGACATAGAACAAACAATAGAAGACATTTAAAAATATAAAAAGGAGAAAACATGATGAACATAGATTTAAAAAAGGGGGAACATCATGGAAGACAATAGACAAAAAAGGGGCGACTGTAAAATGGAGATAAAAACTGTAAAAAAGTAGTGCACACAAAAAACTACACACTGGGACAGTTAAAAGAACACAAGGCATAGTATGACCAGAGCATAAAAGTATCGCCGGATGGCGTAGCACAAACAAACACTGACAGTGACACGAAGTACAATGCCAGCACACAATTAAAATCACACCTCTCGACGCACAGGAGAAACAGCACTAAACACAACACTGACGTGGTACTCTGACGATGATCAAAACGGTGGATCTGCCAGGCGCAAGGAGATGAGGGAGACCGGGAGGGTGGGAGGGGAAGAGAGGGGGGGAGATCGACGGGGGCGCGCCGAAGAGGGCCAGGTAGGGAGGGATGTGGGAAGGAAAGAGGCAAGTATGGGGTGCAGGGTCTCAGGGGGGGGGGGGGCGGAAGGAGGAAAATCCGCTCTGGGAGAAGGAGGGAAGAGGAAAAAGGGTGCCCTTGGGAGGGGGGGGGGGGCAAGGCCAGGTTATAGTTGGAAGGAAGAGTAGATGTTACGGCGAAGTTCATCATCCGGAAGGGGGAGGCGCTGGAAATTGCCCTGATGAAGGAGATGGAGGGTGTGGAGGTGGAGAGAAGGAGGGATACAGTGATAGAGGCGCGGCAATGGGTGGGGGGTGAGTACAAATTTTTAATTATGGCAATATTTGTTTCATTCGTCTTCCTTATTTCGCTCTAGCTACTCTGAGGTAGTGAGACAGAAAAGCTCATTCTAAGTGGAATCTTGTTCTCTTTCTTTTTTATTTTAATAAGTTGTAACATAAGAGGGGTGTTAGATAAGCAATACGACACTTTTTTCGGCCAATTTCAGATGAAAAAATGTGGAATTTGTTGTGGGACATTGTGGAATATTCCCGCTTCAGCCCATATAATTCATGACGTTCCGATAGATGGTGCCCCTGTACACAACCTTCTAAACTATATCGGTAACTGACCAGGAAAGTACTTGGGCTCAAACAAACAGATCTGTATGAACGTTTGGTTACAGGACCATTATGTACCACTGAATGTGCTGGTGGGTGTCGTTTTTCTGCAAAACTCTGCAGTCATGCTCTAGATATCACTGTAGATGTAATTGTAGACGCCATACGCAGTGCAGCAATCTTAACTATAAATGTAAATGCGGAATGTCAATAAAATGCTCCGAGCAATACGAATGACTGCAAAACGCACAGTGAAGAAATGCAAGTTGATCGCATGGCGTATTTGCACATTCTATAATATCAGTGTTGAAGGCCACGTCAGTGAAACTTTTGAAGTTGTTGGATGGTTCACCAATATTGTAGCCAGCGTTCTGCCACGTGTAACGAAGCTTTGGTCTGTATACTCCCGCAGATAAGTTATTGTAAATGACAGAATGCATATTCATGATAAAGAATCTGCTGTACAATTTCGGCTGCATATTACTGGAACGTAGTTTAATGTAGTCTGTTATTGTCTTGGCATATGTTTTATATTGCCTGAAGAAATACACATCCAGAGGTTGTGCATATTTTGTAGTTTTAGGCGGAATGATTTTTAAATCTACATGTTTTCCACCAGGTGCTTCCAGTAGTACTCGTTCATCCTTATGTCCAGACCAGGAGTCACAAAGTACTAATGACTTTCTCGACAAATGTGGATTCAAAACTGACAGAAAAAACGTCTTCAGATGTTGTTTCGTCATCTTCCCACTCACACTTGCATCGACGACGACATTTGGAGGGCACCGCGTTTCTATTTCCCTAGACACGCGGGGTCCAAAATTTCCACTGGATTCGTGGAAGGAAATATAGAGTTTGTCTGCCAATCGTCCGTCCATTGATATAGCAATATCGATCGTGTAACTATGTGTTACACAGTTAACTGATTGCAACATCGCGACAGTGTTTCTCTCCCCTTTCATGGATAGTGTTCTGTCACAAGAAAGTTCATAGCTGAGCTGACTCTGATCACAGTTCCATACAGAACTAATATCGATATTTTCTCTCGTGATATGCTCATTGACGTCAGCAACAAACGTTTGAGCTCTTTCAATCAGCTCTTCTTCGTCATCCTTATCTTTTCGTGCCTGGAGCACAGTGATACGGCGTGATGTTATCCTAAACTCCTTTTTCAAAGTAGTAATAAATCCTAGTGAAACTGTAAAGTTTCTACACCCGAGATTTCGGGCTACGTCCAATACCCAATGTTGTAAATGCCAATAGTGAACGGCGGAACCGCATTCTCGCGCTTCATCGAATTTCGCCATTACACGCTCCTTGATGGTCTTGAACAGCAGTGAACGATTTCCTTTGAAAACTGTATTTCCTTCTCTTTTCTTTGCCACGTAATCCAGTATGTTTTTAATATTGCTTTTAGACTTCAGTTTAGGGTATCTTTTCAGAAGCTTGTCGTATGTGTCGAAACCTCTTACGTAATAATCATCGTATATGTTCTCCAGTGTGTTGTCATCAAACGCCGTGATGATACTTGCAACTTTAACCTTCTGCTTGGGAGACAGTTGGTATTCACTGTCACTGCTTCCATCGCCTCTTCCCGCACTTGCCGTAGCACTACCGTTTGCAATGAGTTGTTCGTCATTATCATTCCTATCATCATCATTATGTGTTAGTGTTACAACAGTATCTGTTTTTAACTTATTCTCATATTTCTGCTTTCAGAAAAAAATAAGTTGCTTTACTTACTGAACGTCCCTAGTATTTAATAAATAAAGTAACAGGACCACTGTTTAAATGAAAGTATTGTAATTTTCTGATTTGCATAGAACATAACTCTATTATATGTTTATGTAACAATTCATTACAAGTCCTTTGTTGGTGTACTCTGACTTCAAACAGGTCATACTTCAAACACCTCTACACAGAAAAGTGAAGCGCCATCTGGGTTCAATAGAATGCCAGCCGACCAGTGGGTAGCCTCACTTCGCAGACGGGATCCAGATTTGCAGCCAGCTTTACCTGCAATAACACTTCAAGCACGGTACGTCCACGGACACCAAATTCAATCGCCGCACGAGTAATGTTTCCTGGACTGGTATTTTCTTGTAATTCTATTGCACTGCTCTAAGATCTAGGCTACACTACATTAAACAGAGCTAAAGTACAGCTGTGTGAACTGACATTCTACTCTGTGGTCACAGGTGAAATTTTCTCGGCCTACCACAAATACGACTTACATATCAATGACATTTTGTATTTCTTATGTTAATACGTGTAAGTTGAATATGAACTTGATATGCAGAATTGTTCTTTGTGCAGCTTTTTATAGCAGTCGTACATGTTTTGTTGCAGTTGTTGAAATGGAATACTGGTTCACCGTAAGTATTATAGGGTTAATCTTTCCTACTATTTTAGAAATCGGCAGTGGCAATTCGTCTAAGATTGATGAAGGCTTATAAGGACTGAGTTTCTTCATTTTCAAGGGATCAGGAGTAAACGACTGAATTCAAACGTGACCATACTACTTCTAAAGATTATCTAATGTATCGAAACTGAACCACAGTTGAAAACATCCATATAACGTGTAATTTGAAGACTGAAAGGTGAATGAAATATTTTACCTCATATGTATATGGTGTAAAAGTGGAGATTATAGTTTCAGTGGAAAACTGTGACAACCTTTATGTAATGCTAGCTGAGAAACCCAGCATTTCTTGGGTATTCATTTACACCTGTGCCCGAGACTTCGTACGTGCGGAATTTTTTGTCGCATAAGGTTTCGATGTTCAAATACACACACACACACACACACACACACACACACACACACACACACAGACACACACACACACACACACACATGCCCGAGGGAGGACTCGAAACTCCGACGGGAGGGGCCGCGCAATCTGTGCATGGCGCCTCAAACCACGCGGCCACTCCGCGCGGCAAGACTTCGATGTATACACTGTTTGAAGTAATATGATACGAGACATGAACGGAGAGGTTGTTTACTTGACTAATACAGGAGAGAGTCACATAGAGTTGCCAATGAAAAAGCAGCTGACAATAAGGTCAATACCCACAACACACAGCGTCTGGCCTCGTACTTTGTTTACGGTCATGGCATAACATAAGCTTACGAAGAATTGTACATGTTTAAAGCGAAATCGTGAATTGACAGGAATAAGTGAGATTCAGGGTATGAACACTCACTCGCCTGTGTTATTTCCCGTCAAAATTTCCGCTTCTATAATGTTACGTTGAAGAAAAGTAACTTTAACCCTCTGCGAGTGAAAAGTTCTGAGGAGCGAGATGATAATGCATGACGCTCTCCATCAGAGTTATGTTGCACTTCACATGCAGAGTAGCTTCCAGAGAACGAGTTACAGTATGATGTTCAAATACACACACACACTCACACACACACACACACACACACACACACACACACACACGCGCGCGCGCGCGCGCGCGGACGCGCGCGCGCGTGCGCATGCCCGAGGGAGGACTCGAACCTCCGATGGGAGGGGCCCTAAGGTGAGACCAGTGAGCTCAAAGAAGAAAATATCTAGATCCTGCAGCAAGTCCCACTCCGTAATCTTCACTGGATTTTTGAGACCGTTTTCAGAAAGACTCGACCGTTTTCGTAAGCAAAACGAAATCAAAATGTAATGGTTCAAATGGCTCTGAGCACTATGGGACTCAACACCTTAGGTCATAAGTCCCCTAGAACTTAGAACTACTTAAACCTAACTAACCTAAGGACATCACACACACCCATGCCCGAGGCAGGATTCGAACCTGCGACCGTATCAGTCCCGCGGTTCCGGACTGCAGCGCCAGAACCGCCAGACCACCGCGGCCGGCAAAATGTAATGAGTACCCAAATCACATAGCAAATTTAATAAATTCGTCTTTCCTAGCAAAGAACGTAAGTCAAACCTATCGAAAGAAGCAAAGTAATATCGTTCAGTTTTAAATTCACAAACGGAAACCAGTAAATCCATATATACGTAGTAAATTTGCTGTTGATTTGTATTTGTAAAGATGAGACTGTATCGCGTAACTCTGTCACTGACCTGAACTTCTGAAAATCAAAGCCAGCGAGATATACGGGCCGTGCAACGAACTTGGGCATCACACTAGTAGTCTTGCTTGCCAAACTTCGCGACACTCGGCTCCGTGCAGGGCCCACGGGAAATCAATATTTAATTGAAAAGATACCTACTATAGTCCTAATTTTGTCGTGTGCCATCGAGAACTTACATGCATTTTTACGCGCAGTTAAAAAGAAAGAAAAAAACTGACAGCACCATCTATTGGTTCTTTGGTGTACAACCAAACTAACAGCGCAGTCTATTTGTTGTTTGGTGTACTAAACCGTGATGATTTAACATCCGAACTCCTAAGGTGAGACAAGTGAGCTCAAAGAAGAAAAATCTAGAGGCAGCACTATTAATCCAGTCAAATTGCAGATATACCTTGCAAAAGGTGGGTAGAAGATTTTATTTTTTTAACTCCTTCATTTTGTTGGAAAGGTTACAAAACCAAGTGTTGCCAACAAAATTACTCTTGGGAAAGCTTTCTGCAGTCAAAAAACTTCGAAAATTTCAGACTTTTTTCAGTTTTTTCAAAGTATCTCAGTTTCATTTGCTCCTATCGCTTTAACGTCTATTTTCTTTTTTAAAGAGCACAAAATTCTCTACAAATTTGATTCTTACCATTTTTTTCTACTCCCAGTATCTAAGGCGCTACAACGCGTCAAAAAATACCAATTTTTCAAATTTTGAGCATAGTGCCAACATACCTTATTTTTGAACACTATTTTTTCAGTTTCTGTTTGTGTAGTATAAATACACGATACATCATGCTATATGTTGGAATTTACCACCTCACTTTCAGGTATTCAATTTCTCTGTATGCAACATGTGGATTGCTGGGCAACCAACTATTGTGATTCTTACATCACTACCTGAAGTTCACTATGGGCCACCTCAGCCCTGGTATTTGTAAAACTATAAATATAAATGTGCATCATTAAAGACACACACACACACACACACACACACACACACACACACACACACACACAAAATAAATTGTCTCAGGAAACTGAACTATTATTAGTGCAATAGGCAACCTAATTAGGAAGGTAATTATTCTTGTGTATAAAGGCCACACAGTTGACATTAAAAATAAGTAGCTTTATTACAATTAAAATACATTGTCAGTTACTAAAAAATGTTGACAATTCTGGGTTTGTAATACTTGTAATATCGCACTTTAGCGCACTTGACACAGGTATGAGCATCACTTCCAACGTTTTGATGGGCCAGGTTCCTCAGTGTCACCAGAAATACTTTGAGTTACGGATTCAGGGTCTGTACATAGAGTTGATCCCAGATTGACCTCTTCTTTAAACAGCGAGTCAGCCTTAGCAAGTTCGTTGATTTCGTCAGCGGTTTCCTCAACATCCTCAACATCTTCTTCACTGTCTTCATATAAAAATTTTGGCACGTTTTCGCAGTGGACCCCAATACACTTCTTGCAAATTGAAGAACATTTCAAACCCGCTTTTCTGCAGGAGCGCGCTTCGCCACAGTTCAGCTTGCATGAGCATGAAACAATGTGAAGAAGTGCTTCAGGTGCTGGATCTTGGCTCATTATAACGAATATTGGACCGTGCTCACTGTGATACCAGCCCCATTTCTCAGGAGGTTTCCAGTTTCCCATCCAACTTTGGACTTGTTGGTAAGTCCGCAACGAATGATGTTGTGCAGCATCTTGTGTTGATGGCAACCGTCCAAGATTCAGTTTGCTTTTTGTGGCAGACTTGGCGAATAGCTGGTACCGCAAATGGTCTAGTGTGTCGGAACTGCTGACACCTCCACTATACAATGCGATAGTAACCTGTTCTCCTGCTGTTATTATTTCTTCACTGGTAGCATGTGGTTTATTGAACGTGCAAAGTGCTGAGGTTAGTTGTTCATTTTTCGCAACAATATTGCAGCACTTAATTTGTCCTTGACCAAAAAAAGCGGATGTTGCACCACATCCGCTAAAGGCGTGAGTGAACAGAATATATTCACTGTCAAACTTGTAAGATACAGTGGAAAACCACTTGTCTTCTGCATTTCCTCTTCCGGGCTTTAAGAAAAATAAGTTTTCAATGCCTTGCCCCAAACCGGTCATAAGCAAAAGCAGATCAACATCATCTCCTACAATGACAACACTTCCAAAATCTTTGGTTCTTGAAATGCCAGATGTTACAATCATAACGTCAGCATCTTCTTGTGCCTGGCTTTGAAGCTGTTTCAGCCATCACCAAATCGTCACCATATTTCTGGAAAAGGCGAGCCTTGACAGTTCGAATATCAGGACGAGAGGATGTGGGTATTTGCTCTAACAGATCGTCCATAGAAAACTGACATTCTTCCGTACTGGTTTCCAGGTAGGCAAATATAGCCTCCATGCCTTCATCTACTTGTGTTGCAGGTCGGTTACCTCGATTCTGTCCAGTAGCTGAAACACGGTGAAAGAACTTTCTGTAGCAAAATCTGTGGTATCGCCCATCTGCAGCAACCAAATCATTTACATTTTGAATCCGCTCTATCACTTGTTGACCAAATTCATCACCACGTCGTTTAACCTGTTCTAATACTGTCGATTGCACTTCCAATTTCATTACTTTGTAAACAAAATTTCGTTTGGTATATGGCAATCTTAACTGCTTGGTTAAAAAGTCAGCAGAATTGCCCTTTGCAAATAAGAAGCATTTCTCTTAGAAATTGAACTGACCTTTTTCCTGCGACCGACGTAGCACGCCTGTTGGTTCCTGAGGATGTAGAAGGCTAGCTGCTATCATTCTCTCATTAATGTACTTCTTGTAGCATGCTTCACGCAACATCACTTCACTGAGCGTTTTCAAAAACGGGTGTGGGCAGACTCTCTGCGTTTAGCACTACAATCGATAAGTGTGCTCAGTCCTTTCTTTTTCACAAATGGTTCAAATGGCTCTGAGCACTATGAGACTTAACATCAGTCCCCTAGAACTTAGAACTACTTAAACCTAACTAACCTAAGGACATCACACACATCCATGCCCGAGGCATGATTCGAACCTGCGACCGTAGCGGTGGCGCGGTTCCAGACTGAAGCGCCTAGAACCGCACGGCCACACCGGCCGGCTTCTTTTTCACATTGCGTCCACCACTCACCACAGTTTTTTCGCAAATGAAACACAAATTCATGTCAGACATAATCATTTTCAGCACCACAACATATACTGAATGGAAGCGACTCTAAACTGTAAGACCCTTATTGTTGTGTGCTAACAGCTGTCAGCGCGCTGTGAACAATCACCAGAGATAATTGCCTTCCGCCTGCCAAAGAATAAATACGCTTTTGCCCGCTAAAGAACAATTCCTACATACTTTTTCTTATAACTGATCATTAACGTCAATCAACTGTAGAAAATGTATGGCACCTTCATGCAATCGTATTACATATTGTAACATAAATAAACTTCACGCAATCCGACGTGAATGTGTTCGTAGTTACTGAATATGATGCTGTTTGTCCTGGCCCTGCAGCAGAGTGAGATGGTAAATTCCAATGAATAACATGATGAGTAATATGTTTATACTACACATATAGAAACTGAAATAACAGTGTTCAAAAATTAGGTAATTTGCCACTTTGCTCAAAATTTGAAAAATTGGTAATTTTTGACGCGCTGTAGCGCCTTAGATACTGGGAGTAGAAAAAAATGGTAAGAACCAAATTTGTAGAGAATTTTGTGCTCTTTAAAAAAGAAAATAGAGGTTAAAGCGATAGGAGCAAATGAAACTGAGGTATTTTGAAAAAACTGAAAAAGTATGAAATTTTCGAAGTTTTTTAACTGCAGAAAGTTTTCCCACGAGAAATTTTGTTGGCAAAACTTAGTTTTGTAACCTTTCTAACAAAATTAACGAGTTAAAAAAATAAAATCTTCTACCCCACCTTTTGCAAGGAACAGGCTTTTTTCTGACAGTTTTACTGGACTATATGTGTAACGAAATCTTGACGCTCGACATCTTTAGCCGCCATTTTGCTGAACGTATATCTGTCTCTCCCTATCCAACTGTCAGTATACAGCTGTCCCGCAAGTAAACGAGTAAAATTTTATTTTGCCATCATTATGTGCACAAAACATCGCATTTTATCTGAATTAAGTATTTTTGACATCCCTGATTGCTGAGTCTGGCAATTAATTGACCAGGAAGCATTAAATACCTACAGAAAATAAAGAACCGTAGCCTACTGTTTAAAAATATCCTCTTCACATTATCAGCTGAAAAACTGTAAAGCAAAACTTCCTTGAAGTCACAGCAATTCTGTAATTTGATTGTAACTATTATTACATGTTTCGTTAAAGTCTGACGACCTTCATACGAAAAAAAATGCACTATGTAGGGAGTTGGTGGGGCTAGTACAGATAGTTTTTATATTTCACGATTTATCTCGAAACAATTTGAGGCAGATTTTTAAGATTTAATGTATTTCGATTAACCAGTTTTCATACTAAAAGAATCATTAAAGTGATTCTATGTTTCTTCAATAGTTTGATCACCAAATGGAAAAACCTAAACAAATGCAATCTGTCCACATTTACTCCATTGTAAAGTGTTGACATTAACTGAAATGGCATAGGGTAAAAGTTGATACCGTTTTTATATATATAAATAAGACCAGTTTTCCCAAAACAAAAAGATCACTTAATTAAAATTATTTTGTGTCCACTTTTACCATCCCCATTCTCCTCTATTTAAACAAAAGTTTTGGAATGATAAAACCTCTGATACTTTGATCTCGCTTTTGTGGAAAGGGTGAAAAAAACTTAAAAGTAAATAATTTTCAGTTCAACATTAATTTATATTTTTCATTTACGTTAGACATTTGAAAACAAAATAATTTTTGTCAGCTTCTGTCGAACAGAACAGTTTTTCCCATTGACCTTATTTGTTACATTTTTTTGCATTTGCTCTTAATCTAACTCCAATATATACTGACGCAATTTCTTTAATAAGTTTTGTTTCGTGCATGTCGTCTAGGTCAAATACAGAATTTACAGAATGTGCATTAGGTCCAAAAATATTTTTTTCATTAATAGAAAAATGGTGAGACACCGAATTTACGAACTGGGAATAAACTTTACCGAAATCTTCCACATTTGCAAACACACGAAACTTCTTCTCACAATAAACAATAATTTTGTAAATTGCAAACTTAATTCCTCTCCTAGAAACCTGCTGAGTGAAAGCAGTTGGGTCAGACAAAGGCTTCCTACAATATGTATGGTCACTTACTTTGTCATTACCAAAAATTAACAAACTAGCACACTCACAACACTTCAAATTTTTTAACATTTCTAACTACAAATCCTTCTACGTAATACAAAATATTATTAACATAATTACTGAGGTTTACGTCATTCAGTCTACTACAATAATCTAAACACTGTCTCAATGAAGCATCTTTTACACTATATTTTCTGTTTGAACATGGTGGTACCTAAAGTGAGCAATTGAAAACACACTGTATGATTCAAAATCAAGTACATTAGTCTTATATGCAGAGTTTATGCTATTTTTTAATGGCTTTGAGAACTGACTGGAACTGAATAAATTTTGGATTATTGTTCCAGCCTCTTTTACCTCTAATACATGAAAATAGTAATTCCAGTTGATCTTGAGACACTTTATACGTTAAAAAATGCTGAAATGGGTCTGTGTCATGGGAAAGACATACTGTAGCAAACATTCCTACACTTTTAATAGACAGCAAGAAACCCAGAGCAAATGTCTTACGGGGATGCCGTAGAATGGATAAACCTTCAATGGAGATAGACTTCAAAAAATATTCCATCTCTTCGCAATAATTATGGCAGAAATTAATGTTGAACTTATGTAAAGGTGGTTTTAAGCCTTTAGCAAAAATATTTCTGCTATTTAACAACTCAAAAAGTTTGTCTACTTTTCCGATAAAAGTAACAGTTGCAGTTGATCCTCGAAAATCTGTATGTTGATGTGACTCAAGAAATTCAGTAGCATCTGCTACACTTGAACTCAGGGTTTGAGCAGCAAGAGAGACATTCATCGTCTTATTATGGAACTTAACATGCTAGTTGGTGACTCAATTAGCAAACTTCAAGCCTTCACTCTCCTGTAGTTCATTTAAATTAACTATGTAGCTCCACTGTGCTTCACCATCAACTATCTGCAAAATCTGTTTCTCAACCTTTCTTGTTGATTTACGCATGTGGCAATGGTCCAAAACTACATAAACATTGCATTCAGCTTAAGGGTGCTTAAAATACGAAATAATATTATCAGGTTCATCGTTGCAGCCCATGTTTTTCAAATCTTGCAGGTTTACAACTAGGCCGTCACAAGTAACGGACCATACGACTACACCAACTTCATGTAATTTTAGGAGGCATGTATGGATTAATTCAGCTGAAAGTTCAGCTCGAATACTATTTACAAAAAAATATGCAACTGGACATTTAAATTTTTTCTGTACAAAACAATTTGGAATACTAATGCTTCTATAGCTAGTTCATTCAAATCTACTGGCTTAATGCCACCAAAATTTACATAACCACTGTTAACTTTTTTAATATTGTCCCATAAGAATTGTTTATGAATCATCATATTGTCAAAAATTAAAGCACATTCTTTTAAGCAGGGTTTTTTCTCTATATTTTCTTTTAAGAAACTGAACACTTCACTGATGAAAGCAGGCTCACAGCTGACAGATGAGATCAAAGATCTGATGCAATTTGGATGGGGCAAACTAAATAATGATCTAACGTATCTATATGCTTTAGGTGAATAAAAATGTAGTGTCGGAGCGAACTGTTTTATAATATCTCAGTATCTTCTTACTTGTTCGTCACACATGGAGTTTTCCAATTCGTTAACGATGAAGTGCAAAGGAAAACCACTAAAACTAAATTTTAAATGATTCTCTATATCATTGTTCAGGTGTCCTTTTTTTTAAAGTTCATTAATCAGCTGTGCCATTGTCGAAATGTTTTTGTTTTGTCGGCCTACAGTCATTTGCAATCTTCTTATCCTCTTTGTTAAATTTGTTTTCGATAGTGAAGGGAGGTTTGCCTGAATTCCTTTATTTTCAGCAACTGCTTCAGGAGACTTTTCCAGTTGTGCACCTGTGTGATTTACATCCTGCAAGAAAGGAGGTCATTGTAATTTTGCATTCATCACAACAGTTCAAAATTATAAAACTTCATAAGCAAGCTTAAAACAATAATTATAAATATAGGCCTATTGACGTTTATTTTGTTCAGGCCTATACTATTATAATTAAAAGCTTGTAATATATTCCACTTACTTGAGTACTAGCAGGTTCTTTACGAACCAATTGTCGCCTTGCAGTCATCTTTCTCTGAATATGTTTCGGAAAATCAAAGATGGATGGGACGGCATCTTCTTTTAACAGTCTTAATGATGCTCCTGGCCTCACTTTATAGCGATTTTCGGTAACGTGTCTGCTGCATATTGTACTGTACGCAGTAGGTGAGCACTTGTCTCTACGAATTGCTTGCGCCCACAATTTCTGCATTTCCGAACGCGAAAATGGAAACCTGTATAAACAAGAGGCATATACAGAACTAAATCCAAGAAATATCGTCTTCAGTAGTGCAATTTATACATGAAATACAGTGCGGCAGGGACACTAGTTCTAAACAAAAACATAACTTACCTATGAAAATGAACTCCGCTGTCTTTCCTCTAGAGTTCTTTACAACCATAAGCTACTCAATATTTCACCATTATAGCTTCACAAACTTAATAAATCGCTCTCGAATGAATGATTATCAAACAACAGAAAGCACAAAACAACACGACCTACACCCGTACGTACAGAGTTGCCAATCTGATACAAATTGATCGTCACTATTTTCAAGGGTCCAAAGCACAGCAGTTGTGTATCTTGTTTTTATTGAGATCTCTGGGTGGGACCAAGCGAGGTGGCGCAGCAGTTAGCACACTGGCCTCACATTCGGGAGGATGACGGTTCAAACACGCATCCAGCCTTCCTGGTTTAAGTTTTCCATGATTTCTCTAAATTGCTTCAAGAAAATGCCGCGCTAGTTCCTTTGAAACGGCACAGCCGATTTCCTTCCCCATTCTTGCTCCGTCTCTGGTGATCTACACTCATGCTCATAAAGTAAGGATAATGCTGATACATGGTGAAACAACGCACTGTTGGGCAGTTTGCATTTGACCTGCCGTCGTCGCACGGTGGCGCTGGCAGCAGTCCACATACACAGAGGTGTGTTGGTGCATGTCAGAGTACGGTGCAGTTAGTAATTGTGCAGACGTTTCCAGACGCGCTAATGGTGACTGTTGTTGAAAATGGCTCAAAGAACACATATTGATGGCGTTATGAGGGGTAGTATACTAGGGCGACTGGAGGCTGGTCAAACACAGCAGATCGTAGCACAGGCCCTCCGTGTGCCACAAAGTGTGATCTCAAGATTATGGCAACGATTCCAGCATACAGGAAACGTGTCCAGGCGCTACAGTACGGGACGTCCACAGTGTACAACACCACAAGAATACCGATATCTCACCATCAGTGCCTGCAGACGGCCACGGAGTACTGCAGGTAGCCTTGCTCAGGACCTTACCGCAGCCACTGGAACAGTTGTCTTCAGACACACAGTCTACAGACGACTGAACGGACATGGTTTATTCGGCTGGAGACCTGCAAGGTGCATTCCACTGACCTCCGGTCACAGGAGCGCCCGTAAAGCCTGGTGTCAAGAACACATTACATGGTCATTGGAACGGTGGTCCCAACACAGAGGAGTCCAGGTATAGTCTGAATAGTGATTCTCGCCAGGTTTTCATCTGGCGTGAAGCAGGAACCAGATACCAACCCCTTAATGTCCTTGAAAGGGACCTGTATGGAGAATGTGGTTTGATGGTGTGGGGTGCGATTATGATTGGTGCACGTACACTCCTGCGTGTCTTTGACAGAGAAACTGTAACAGGTCAGGTGTATCGGGACGTCATATTGCACCAGTATGTCCGCCTTTTCAGAGGTGCAGTGGGCCCCACCTCCCTCCTAATGGATGGCCCCACCGAGCTGCTATCATGGAAGAGTACCTTGAAACAGAAGATATCAGGCGAATGGAGTGGCCTGCCTTTTCTCCAGACCTAAACCCCACCGAGCACGTCTGGGATGCTCTCGGTCGACTTATCGCTGCACGTCTTCAAACCCCTGCGACATCCCAGGAGCTCCAACAGCCACTGGTGCAGGAATGAGAGGCTATATCCCAGCAGCTGCTAGACCACCTGATCCAGAGTATGTCAACCCGTTGTGCGGCCTGTGTACATGTGGTTGGTGATCATATCCAATATTGATGTAGGGGTACATGCGCAGGAAACAGTGACGTTTTGTAGCACATGTGTTTCGGCACGGTTTTCTCAACTTATCACCAATACCGTGGACTTACAGATCTGTGTCGTGTGTGTTCCCTATGTGCCTATGCTGTTAGCGGCAGTTTTGTGTAGTGCCACGTTGTGTGGCACCACATTCTGCAATTATCCTTAATTTATGAGCATGAGTGTGGTTGTCGATAGTACATTAAACAATAGTTTGCTCCTCCTCTTCTTTTAGGTGAGCAGACGATTTTGGATAAAACTTTAAATTCCGATATCTTTTTTCCGTGATCCGATTTTAATGAAATAAAGCCGACATGTTGCCAAAGGTCACGCTCAAGTTACCTGTGAAAACCCCATGAAAATTCGTGTAGTAGTTTTGAAAATTAGCATGTACAAACAAACATACATACACGACAGTTTTAGATAAAACTTTAAATCACACTATATTTTTTCCGTTATCTGATATGGATGAAATAAAGTCTGTGCATTGCACCAAGCTACTTTCGTGTTACCTGTGAAAACCCTACGAAAATTCGTCTAATAGTTTTGGAGATTAGCGTGTTTAAATGGAGAAACAGAGAGACATGAGGGTTTCACCATTTTATTATTAACACAAAAGGTTGCCACATATTTTGAATGATTACCAAAATCAAATGCAAAACCGAATTTCCCAACAATGTTTGCATAATTTTGAAAACAATCAAATTGCTTTCATTACTTTCCCAGACAGAACTCAGCATCGTGACAATTTATATTACACAAGTCCAATGGTTTCCTCAATCCATTTTATTAGCTTCATCTTGTAGATAGCAACTTGCATAGTCCCACTTCATGGACTATTTATACTGTATCTCACCTCTCCTATCAGCCGTTGTTAATAATTGCTGGACGCCAGATCACTGAAGGTAAATTAACAACGATCAGGTATGTAGTGTTGGGAAAACGTTAAATGAAAGAAAGTGAGTTAATAGAGTACCACATACATTAAAAGAAACAAATGCGTTATTCATCCTTTTGCCCAGTGTATCTCAGAGCACGTGGTCTTGGTAGAATTATTGATTGTTTGTTACTGCTTCATATTGGTCCTTGAATACAACGTACGCTACGATCTTCTTCGAGCTGTGAGTGAAGAATTGTGTTATTATCTCTGGTGGAGAGCGAGGGATCTCTATTGTGGTGTAGGCAGGTACCAGTGACCACTTCTTCACGGTCGGCCACAATCCTGGAGATACAGTCTCTTCGACTGGTAAAAATGTCAGACGGTAGCTAGCCACCACCTGGAATATTAATGCATTCTGTTCCAACCGACAGATGATCATTCGACAAAGACCATCTCTCATCAAAGGTACATTGTGCAATTACAAGCGATAAGCCCGAGGTATAAATGAATCATGCAAAAGGAAGGCTGAGGTAAGTGCCATGTTACTACCTAATTGCAGAGAGGGAGCAAAATCAGGTGTGTGAGAAGCGTTGTGACTGACAGTGTATGGGGGCCGCCAGATGCCAAACCGCTCAATGGTAACAAGCTGGCAATCCCATGTCGTTACATATCCGATACTGCCGCACACTTATCAGTGTCGAGCTAATATGGCAGAAGTCTGATTGCAGCAATATAAGAAGTTACAAATATTTACCAAAAATGCTAAATTGATTCCAAACAAGCTTCAAGTGCATGCTTAAAAGTAATGTATCCGAATTTAAACAAACAGGATGGCACTGCTAGCTTAGTGTGGACTAGAAGTCGCTGCTGAGTGAAAATGTCGGGCAACTGAAGAAGGTCCGATGATGGTTTCAATGACCTCTTTAATGAGGCTTCATTACAATAATTAGTGTGTGGCGTGGGGAGTATGACGGCGTCTCCCTCAGGTTACTGATGGCAGGTTCCACTGCTGGGCGGCAGGTGCTGCATCGCCAGGTTCCCATATTTCCTCGCTGTAGTGAGTGTGGTTGGCTGCAGCTAACGCAGGGACATTAGCCTGCATCACAGAGAGTATCAGTCTTCTGTCAATACCTGGCGGGGTCAGACATGACTGGAACCACCTATCATACTCCCGGGATGGTGATCAAGTGTGGAGTCGCACCTGGTGCCCAGAGGCTTAGGCATCAGGCAGTGGTTAATGTCCCAGCTGTGGCAGAAGTATCTGCGTCACTGAGACAGAATAGCATAGCCTCAACGTCATAGCACTAGCCACCTGTTAGAAGACGACAGGCTGCTTTGAGCGTCCTTAAATACTGATTCTCCGTGCTGTTCACCACGGCTAGTGTGCCACACTGAACTGTCTGTAACGTGTCAATGACTTTCCGGCTGTCATAACTGAGTTTCAGTAATTGTGTAGGTTACGTCAAGTGGCACGTGTCGTCTGTCGTCACTGTACTGTTGCGAAGTTGCTGACCGTGCAACCCCTTTGCCAACTACAAATGAAATAGCGGTGCCCTGGTTTCGTCATGATGCAATTTTTGCTGGTTCCAAGACTCGCTTGTAACTTTATCCCTTTATATTCCTCCCTGCCACGAAGAAAATTCGGCCTCAAATTTTACTGCAATAAAAACACTAGTTATTTACAAATATTTACACTTCGGATTTATTTCCCCTCTGATGGTATCACACTGTACATTATTTGCTCGAATTCAGTAGCACTTATTTCTGTGCAGAGGTCTATGTTCAAGGTACACTTTGTCCCTCATATCATTGCTTCTGGTTGATGCCATTGCGACAAGTTTGAACTCATAGATGGAAGTCGGCAGGGATGGGATTGGGTTTACTTTCCACATAAGTTGGTAGTATATGATTCCAGTTACTGTGAAAATTATAGTGGCAACTGAGGTCTACACAGGTGACAGAAGTCATGGGATGCCTCCTAATAACGTGTTGGACCTTCTTTTGCCCCCTGTAGGGCAGCAACTCGGTGTGGCATGGCCACAACAAGTCGTTGGAAATCCCCTGCAGAAATGCTGAGCCGTGCTGCCTCTGTAGCCGTCCATAACTGCGAAAGTGTTGCCAGTGCAGAATTTTGTGCACAAACTGACCTCTCGATTATGTCCCATAAATATTTGATGGCATTCATATCATATGATCTGGATGGCCAAATCATCCACTCGAATTGGCCAAATCAACTACTCCAGTTGTCCAGAATGTTCTTCAAACCAATCACGTGGTCGCCGCTGACCTAGGGGTGAATCTTGCGACAGTAATGGCATTCTGGTCATAGAGTACAGATGAAACGGTACTCCATCCATTTCTACAATATGCCATTCAATGTCAACTTTGGTGTGATGTGCAACCAGGCAGTCTAAACCGAGAATGACCACATAGCCACTGCCGAACACAGGAAAAACGTCTACACCAACGCAGAAGTTATCTTCCCCAACTCAGAAACCAAAAAAGTTGAACCAGTTGAATCTACAAGACCCCAGCTTATGCTGCTTAGTGACCAACATGGCGGATTCGCTTTCACTTTATCAAGTATAGCCTTACTTGCCACAGATACCTGCAATCCGGTGTCTTACAAAAATTTACAAAGTCCCTTTTCATGTAACTGGTCAGAAAAGGGTCTGCCACTGATTTTGCACTTGCGCTGACTTTTACTGGCTGCCTTGTTTAACTGAGAGGAGCGAGGTCTGGCCTTTAGCCATGTTCCATGCCTCTCCGAGTTTCTGTCCATGCAATTCTGTTCAGAATGTCCAAGCCATGTACATATCTGGCACTGCCATTCTCTGCAATCAGGCCTAATATACCCACATGTAAAACATTTAAGATCTGTGTTAAATAGGACCTTATTTTTCAAAGGTTCGGTGACCACATCAGTTTTGGCTAGCACCAACACTGTTTCTGCTGCTTTGTTTAGAGTCTTTTGAAATTCCATCGCGACTCTACGAGACATTTTTGGGTGTGAACCCAGTAATAAGGCGTCAAGTTCTCTTTGCTCAGCTTCTTACAAGTAGGCTTCATTAGCATTATCGTCCTCCATGAGCTCTTATGTATTGACATTCATTTTCTTAATACGATCTACAAAACACTCTACTAATTCCCCATGCTTTTGAAACAAGCTGTTAAGTTGCTCACGGTAGTGTCTCGATGTATCCTTCCTTCTACATCTGCCTACTAACTCTTCTCTCAAGACATCAAACAACAGCGTTTTGCTTAAATTCTTGTGGTACATCACATGTGTCCATGTGCCCCCAGTAGTTTTAACTTGGCTGTACTCAACAATTGCTCATTACTCCAATTTCCTAACATAGCAGCTGTGTCCAAACTATCGACAAACGCCAAAATATGCTCTCCAGATTTTCCTGAAAATGGTGTTATCAATTCAGCAGTGCTGGTGCCCAGGACAAGTGCACTAGGAAGTGTCTGTTCCCTCCTTTCCTCCTTTAGTTGCCCTGATTCACTTAGTAGCTGAGCTACTTGGTTTATTAACTGCTAAATAAGCGCCCTGAGCCGAAATTTGCTCCACCATGTTGCCTACTGAGAGAGGATAGGAAAACAACCATACAGGCTCTAACAAAAATTATGTTGTTGCATAGGATGTCCGTGCTGCAGAAGATCCGAGGTTATGGCTGCTGTCGTGTGGCTGTTCATCTTCTTCTTTATGTCCATCCCCAGCAGTCCCCCTAACATAAGTTATAACATGACGGCTCTGATAGCTTAGTGGGGGCTAGGATTCGCTGCTGAGGGAGAATGTTGTGCAGCTGAAGAAGGTAAAGTGATGGATACAATGACCTCTTTATTGAGGTTTGATTTCAATCATTAGTGTGTGACATGGAGAATGTGACAGCATCTTCCCAGAGGCGATGGTCTCCAGCTGCTGTGCGTTCTGCTGCTATACAGCTGTTGCTGCGTCACCAAGTTCCTGTGCTTCCTGCCTGTAGTGAGTGTGTCTGGCGGTGGCGACCACAAGCACATCAGGCTGCACCACGATGCCTGGCTTGGAGCGTAGTGGTCTTCTGTTGGTGCAAGAACAAAAATGCAACTTACATACTGCTTTATTTGCAAAAACAAAAACGAAAAAAACGTTCTGGTACTGTGGCACTCTAGGGGGTGATTTTTCTTTTTTTTTTTAATTTAGACATCCCAAAACGTTATTTTAAAGCTTTCTTTTGTCAGAGGTACCGGTATTGGGTACTGAATCGCACTGTCACAAATGAAGCACTGTGCTTGTATGTGTGTGTGTGTGTGTGTGTGTATGAGATAGAGACAGAGAGAGACAGACAGAAAGGAAGTGAGAGAGGGTTTGTGTTTACATAGAATGGGATGGACACAGAGAGTGGAGAGGAAGAAATGTGCTGAATATGTATACATGAGCGAAGGTGGGGGAAAGGACTAGTGTATATACACTGATCAGCCACAACATTATGACCATCAACCTACTACTGATATAAACCCATCCAGACGATAGCAGCATTATCTAACAAGGAGTGACTGCTAGTCAGACACACGCATGGTGCATGCAGTATCAGTGAATGTGTTGTCCGTGTGTAGAATGGGGATGCCCTGGAGGCTCAGCTTGAGCATTTTGGAAACTGCACTACTTGTCGAGTGTTCGGCGAGTGCTATCGTGAGTGTTTTCAACACATGGCGGAACCAAGGTGAAACCACTTCCAAACATCATGGGGCTGGGTGGCCACCCTTCATTATAGATGTCGAAAAACTGAAACCACTTCGAGACATCGTGGGGTTGGGCAGCCACCCTTCAGTACGAATATCGGATGTTGCAGACTGGTAAAACAGAACAGGCAGTGAAATGTGGTGGAAATAACATCAGACATTAATGCTGGGCACAGTACAAGTGAGTCTAAACAAATAATGCACCAAATACTTCTAACGATGGGCTTCCTCAGCCAATGACCCATGCATCTGCCAATGTTTTTTTTTTTTTTTTTTATTTATTTACTGTTCCGTGGGACCACATTTAGGAGAAGTCTCCATGGTCATGGAACGAGTCAATACATGAAATTATAACACGATTGTAGAAACAGATAAAATGAAATATAAGAAACATATTCAGGCGACAAGTCGTTAGTCTAAATAAAGAAAATCAACAATGTAACACTGGAATTTGCTTAATTTTTTAGCTCTTCCAGGAGCTCCTCGACAGAATAGAAGGAGTGAGCCATGAGGAAACTCTTCAGTTTAGACTTAAAAGTGTTTGGGCTACTGCTAAAATTTTTGAGTTCTTGTGGTAGCTTATTGAAAATGGATGCAGCAGAATACTGCACTCCTTTCTGCACAAGAGTCAAGGAAGTGCATTCCACATGCAGATTTGATTTCTGCCTAGTATTAACTGAGTGAAAGCTGCTAACTCTTGGGAATAAGATAATATTGCTAACAACAAAAGACATTAAAGAAAATACATACTGTGAGGGCAATGTCAAAATTCCCAGACTATTGAATAGGGGTCGACAAGAGGTTTTCGAACTTACACCATACATAGCTCGAACAGCCCGTTTTTGAGCCAAAAATACCCTTTTTGAATCAGAAGAATTACCCCAAAAAATAATACCATATGACATAAGCGTATGAAAATATGCGAAGTATACTACTTTTCGTGTTGAAATATTAACCACGAGTTTAGCGACTACGACTGAAATGGGCACGTGATCATCAGCACTGGACAATGACACAGTGGTAATGCTCTGCACGGTCCGATGAACCCCAATGCTGATGGGAGGGCACGAATCCGTCACCTTCCAGAGGAACATTTCCTTGACACCTGTACTGTGGGACGGAGACAATCTGGTGGCAGCTCCAGTATGCTTAGGAGAACATTCACGTGGGCTTTCATTGATCCAGTGGAGCTCGTGCAAGGCACCATGATTGCCAAGCAGGATCTTACACCGCTTCATGACGATCATGTTTCCTGACAACAGTGGCATATTTCAACAAGATAATGCGCCATGTCACAAGGCCAGGAATGTGATGGAGTGGTTCAATACAGTGCCTAGTTCCAATTGATGTGCTGGCCCTCAATTCACCATATCTGAACCCGATCGAACACTTCTGGGATGTGATTGAATGTGGAGTCAGAGCTTGTCAGCCCCATCCTTGGAGTTTATGGGAATTAGGTGACATGTGGGCGGATGTGGTGCCAGCTCCCTCCAGCGCCTTGCCAAGGCTTTATTGCTTCAGTACCGTGAAACGTTGCCACTCTATCCATGCCAAATGTGGACGTACCAGCTGTTAGGTAGGTGGTCATAATGTTGTGGCTGGATCAGTGTACATGACCCAGTCACACTAATGTAACCATTACCTACGTTCGACATCAAAGTGCTATAGCCACTTACAGACAGCAGGTGGCAGCATTAGCAGTGTAGAGTATAATGTGTGTCGGGGTATGCAGGAACAGCGCAATCTTTGTCAGTGCAGAAATGGTGTGATTTATCTAATGTCTAAAAGGGCCCGATCACTTGCTTTCAGGCCTTATTCAGTAGTAACAACTGTACTTCAAAGTATCTCATTCTGTCTGCCGCCACACGTACTGGGCATAACATCATACTTTGTAGCTTATATTTTAGACGTCGTTAGCCATATTTTCATCCCCCTATACTGAATATGTATCATTACTGTATTACAGGGATTTGAGCCTGATGGTCCGAGGAAAGGGCTAAAAGGGGTTGTCAAGAAATAAAAAGTCTGAAAATGTGATCGAGACTGTTTTCTACTGATTTTTAACATTTTATACCAATCACTGTGCTCCAGTCAAAAATGCTTTCTAAAATTTTAAAAGAGTGGAAGCATTCCCGAAATGGCTATGTTTGTAAACTGTTCACGTGCCACCATGGTTAAAGCATACCATGCATGGCAAAATTGCAATATCCAAAACTGATGCTAAGTGGTTATAAATCTGTGGTGCAACTGTGGTGCATCATGCACTATAGATGACAGGGCTGAACGATGCCTGCAGAGATGTGTACAGACTAATAGATGTAAAACTGTTGAGCAATTGACAAGATGAACCAAGGGACTATTAACAGTATCTCCTCATGGCCATTTAGTGCATGTAGCTGCATATGGGTCTCTGCAGCAGGTGCATGGTTCATGCATAGGTGTTCATTTTTTATGCGTGCTGTTCTAGAGTGGAGTAATAGAGAATTAGAGTGCACTTTGTTTGATTAATCTTCTGCCACAACCTTAAGTGTTATTTGAACCATAACCATGTAGATGCAGATGTAGGTGCACCCATGTGGACTGCTGTTCATCAGCGACGAAGGCTGGAATTTGCTTGCCAATAGCACCACTGGACATCCACTAAGTGGTGACAGAAGGTCTTTTCAGATAAATCAGTTTTACGCTCCATTATGTCAAACTTCTGAAAGCAAACACCCTGCAACAATCGTCAGGCGGGTCCAGGATAGAGAAGGGAATGTGACGGTCTGAGGAATGTCTTCGTGGCTTCCCTGGGTTTTCTTGTCATGTCGGAAGACACAGTGGATTAACACAGTTATCCATCTATTCTCGGGAACCACATATACCCCTACATGCAGTTTGTTCTTCCTTGGCACGCAGTTCATTGGAATGTGCAGAGGAACGTGTATCACCCTGCACTACTGTACCAGACATAGGAAGTCACTGAGTGGACTGAAGGGACATCAAAACCACATTTATGGTTCTAATCCTCATCAGTTTACGTTTTTATTTTTTAGATGTTTCTTCCCTACTATTTATCATTTCTTATCATTAATAATCAGAACATTGTTCTATGTGTCCACTAACTGGGCTGTGCACAACCATAACTAGTCCTGTCCAGTTCATGTAGGGTGACTTCCAGATGGAGTAGACAAACAATGAATACATCACTATGCTTTTGATACTGGGTGAATTCGATAACCAAGCTGCTATTGCTGCTCGTACATATACTGCACAGTACCCTCAAATGTGACATCCTGATAAGAATGTTTTTGTCTCCTGGAGCAATGTCATCAGGGAAGCAGTAGTCTTTGTCCACAAGTAATGGACACGTGTCATTCAAGGACTAGACATGCTCCACAAACACAGGATGCAATTCTTGATACCATTCACCATTCACCTCAGTGAAATACCCATGATATTGCAAGGCAGTTCAGATATTTCAAAAATTGGTTGTTAAAGCGTTGCTTAGTGAAGAATTGCACCTGTATCATTACACATTTACTCAACACCAGTGGCCAGAAGACCTCATTCAACGAATGCAGTTTTGTGAATGGCTTTTGCAAAAAGTGGAAGATAATGAACATTTTATGAAGAGTGTGATATGGACAGACAAATCTAGCTTCACTCGCAAAGATATTTTTAACCTCCACAACAGACATTATTGGTCACAACACAACCGACATGTCACACATAAGCATGACTTGTAGGCACGCTTTGCCATAAATCTGTGGCCTGGAATCATGGAAGGAGTGCTTTTGGGCCCCTACATATTACTGGAAAATTTGAATGTGCTCCTGTATTGTATGTTTCTTTACAGCACTTTGCCTGGCTCATTGGAAAACATCCCACTTAGTGTTCGGCGAAAGCTATGGTCTCAACGTGATGGTGCACAGCCACGGTTCAGAATGAATGTGTGTAACTATTTAAATTAGGCGTTTTCATGGAAATAGATTTGTCACTGAGGTCAAATATTCTGACCTCCATGTTCCCCGGACCTTATTCCACTAGCTTTTTATTTGTGGGGACACCTAAAGGAACAAGTTTATAGTATTCCACCAATGGATGGATACAAACTAAGAGCATGTGTGCATACTGCTTTGGCAATGATGGATGCAGGTGTGTTGCATAGCATGTTACAAAGTATTTTGACTCTAGAGGGAATGGCAACCAATGCAAACAAAGCATTCCTTGCATTGGCTTTAACACTGTGTATAAAAAAGAAAAAGAAAACGAGATGCTAGTCCAGGAAATAGTTAAAACTGAGAGACATATAGCTATGAAACTCTGCTAAAGGAATTTTTTTTCATTTTTTTACTTGGCCCTCACACTGAAAAAGAAGACACAAGTATGCAAAAATTTATTTTCATCTAGTTTGTTGCCTAACAACAGTTTATTAAAATATCACACTGTGGAAACATATACATTGTGTTTGGAAGAAGATGTGAATTTTGATATTTTTTTTATTTAATTGCACTCCTTCTTGTGTGTTGTGCATAAAATATTGCTTTTTTTTTAACTCTTCCAGCATAATACCATATATGGCTGGGAAAGAGGCAAGACGTCTACCCTTTTGGTAATTGCCGGTACTGTTTTGTCTTTATCCTTGATCATAGTTTCCACAGTTGCAAAAACTCATGATAGTGAGATTTATTGTAATAATCTCTTTTTTGCTAAATCTGCACAATGAAACATCAACACCAAAAATCAAAACGTCTCTCAAACACATCAAACACTCTAAATGTTTGACAAATGCATCAGACAAAGCCACACATAGTAAATTATTTAAAAAGCTAGCAAAGGATGACAAACTGCTTGTTCGCATATGGGGGGATTTGAAAATTTGATATCCTGTCATACAAAAACTGCACACAGTAGGTGTTCATATGAACAGTTTATATTATGTTTGTAAAATAATAACTAACTACAGAGTGAATCACATCATAAGAGTACATTTGGATGGAATCATTTAGTTGACCAATAGTATATTTTAATTGAGCGTGACCATAAGATGTTAACCTGGACTGGTCACCTAAAAGAAGTTCACAAAGATATTTACATGTAAGTGTCTGGTGGTTAGACAACGAGTAACTGGAACACTGTTCTGCACAGTGAGTTACAGAAGTGTGTATTAATAAAATTCAAAATTTATTGTTATATTTTACTTTATAGAGGGAAACTAGCAAAATTTGTGGACACAAAATTACGATCAGACAAAGAAGTGTCATTAACTATGTGTTTTTTATCAAGGAAAATGACAATATTATAAGAATTATGTTGTAAATACCATACATATACTCATCGGGATCTGCAAATCCTGGGAAAAAAATGGCTAAAATTTCAAATTTTGTAGATAGAATAAATAGTAAATTAACAAGTTTTGCTAGTGAGAGGGGCATTTTTGAACTGACAAATCAGAGCTACAAAATTGTGGAACTGAATTTTGAAAACAGCCACTGATTAAAAATCAGAAATCAAATAAGAATTTTAATTACAAATATTTGGGGAAGTATGGTATTTTAGAAGAAATAAAGATGTTCTCTAAAAAGGGGAGGGTGAAAGCTTTAAACTGAATAATAATCTGTCAGTCAAAATCAGTTATTAGTTCACTTTATAAGTTCCATCTCTACAAGTTCTTGAAATTTTATTTCCAGGTTATTTAATATAAGTATCATTGTTAGTGATTTAGAAACTATATTGTCACTTGAAGGAAGGTGTAAGTAGATGAATGACGAACACTAGCTTTACTTAACGAAAGTTTATTCAGCACTTGCACATACAAGAACGCAGAGCGATGTGCCTCTGGCCAGAACACTTACGGTATATATACAGCTACAGAACATTCCAGTATAATGATTCTTGCCATTTGTGGATACTTCTAGAATGGCAATGTTTCAGTTCAGGTGAGTTTTGAACTCACGACCCTCCATGCAACAATCTAGTATCATAACCACTGCACTACAGCGACTGCGCTACTCGGCTTCTTCTGCGAGATTGCTCCCTCCTTAAGAGAACAGCGTCTTGCTGTTACATCCTCCTAGTCCAGGAATGAGTCATCGGTCTTGCATACTCTGACTCTCGATGACTGATGTTCACCCTGGTGGTGATCTTCTTATAACTTCCCTTGCCGCTACGATCTTTGTTACCTTTCCACTTGTTGCCTGTCGCTGGAGCTTCGACTGTACCCTGGGTTGCAGGAGCCTTATAGGGCTTCATTCGAAGGGCGTGGACCGTAGCTCTGATCTTTCGTCGTCTTGTGTCAGGTTTGAAGTCTTCAACTTCGTAACATCAGACAACAGTCTTACAACCTTATAAGGGCCAAAGTAGCGCCTGAGGAGTTTCTCAGAGTGACCAACCTTCCGAACAGGAGTGAAGATCCAGACGAGGTCACCAGACTGAAAGACAACAGGGCGGTGGCTTGTGTCATACCTTCGGCGATCGTTTTCTTGAGCCTGCAACGTACGGAGTCTAGCTAACTGCCGAGCTTCCTCGGCTCTGTTTATTATCTGGCCGGTGTAGACGTCTTCCACGTCATCAGGATGTAACGGAAACACAGTGTCGATCGTCGTAGTCGCCTCACGCCCATGCTCCAGGAAAAATGGCGTAAATCCTGTGGTGTCTTGTTTGGCGGTGTTGTAGGTAAACGTCACGAAAAGTAGCACCTAATCCCAGTTGCTCTGCTCAACATTGACGAACATTGATAGCATGTTGGCCAAGGTCTTATTAAGGCGTTCAGTAAGCCCGTTAGTTTGCGGATGGTAGGCAGTCGTCATGTGATGGGTAATGCACCGACAGTTTATCTCTGTCACAAGATTCGATTGAAAAACTTTCCCTCGATACGTAATTAACGACCTTGGGGCACGGTGTTTCAATACAATGTCTTCTACGATGAATTTGGCTACCTTGAATGCTTCGGCTGTTTTCACGGCTTTTGTAATGGCATAGTGCGTCAGACAATCAGTGCAAAAACAATCCATCTATTGTCACAAGCAGACGTTGGAAATCGTCCGAGGAGGTTCAAATGGCTCTGAGCACTATGGGACTTAACTGCTGAGGTCATCAGTCCCCTAGAACTTAGAACTACTTAAACCTAACTAACCTAAGGACAACACACACATCCATGCCCGAGGCAGGATTCGAACCTGCGACCGCAGCGGTCGCGCGGCTCCAGACTGTAGCGCCTAGAACCGCTCGGCTACTCCTGCCGTCCGTCCGAGGAGGTCAAGCCCAATACGATGGAAAGGCGTTTCGGCTGGTGCAATTGGCGTGAGTCGGCCAGGTGGTTTCTGAGGAACTGCCTTTCTCCTCTGGCACTCGCTACAGTGCGACACATAGTGACGGACACTCCTAAATAAACCCAGCCAGAAAAGTCTCTTGCGGATCCTATCGTATGTCTTAATAAATCCTAAATGTCCGGCCTCAAGAGTGTCATGGAATTTCGTAGAACATCTAAGCGCATGTGTTTAGGAATCACTCGTAGCCACCTCTTTCAAAAACGGATCAAAGTTTTTCTTGCAAAGTAATCCTTTAACTACCTTAAATTGTCCTTTCACATCCTCTGACCGATTTAAGGAAGCATAATTTGAGATATCTTGGCGTCCTTCTTCTGCTCAGCAGAGAGATCCTAGAGTGCAGCGAGACAGTCATTATCTTCATCAAAGTCTTGATGGTCTGGCACAGGGCCTCTTGAGAGACAGTCGGCATATTGGTGTTTTATCCCACTTTTGCACATTATGGTAATGTCATATTCTTGAAGTCGTAGTGCCCACCTGGCGAGTCGTCCTGTTGGATCCTTAAGATCTGTCAACCAACAAAGTGAATGATGGTCTGTAACAATTGTGAATGGCCTTCCGTAGAGATACTGTCGAAATTTGCACATGGCCCAAATCACAGCAAGATATTCTCTTTCTGTAGTTGAGTAGTTTCTCTCGGCTTTTTTAAGTGTCCTAGACGCATAGGCTATAACCTTCTCTTTTCCATCCGAAATCTGCACTACAACAGCACGGATCCCATACCCACTGGCATCTGTGTGTAGTTTTGTAGGTACTCTCTCATCATACAGATCAAGTACAGGGTCAGTCGTCAGAGCTTTCTGCAGCAAATCGAAAGAATCTTGTTGAGCACCACCCCAGATAAATTTAGCATCGGCTTTTAACAAGTCTTGGTGTGGCCTGGCTTTGATACAAAAGTCTTTGATAAAACGACGGTAATAAGAACACAATCTGAGGAAGCTTCTCACATTTCTAATACTTTTAGGGATAGGAAATTCCGTCATAGCTCTCACCTTTTCTGGGTCTGGCCGTACACCTTCGTTTGACACAAGGTGTCCAACCATTTAGATTTCTTTTGCTCCAAGGGACACTCTCTTGCATTAAGTTTCAGTTCGGCTTGTTGGTACGGTCTGGCTTGTTGGAGGCACTTAAGAACGGCCCTCAGTCTTTTTATGAATTCATCAAATGTCTCTGAGAACACTATAATGTCACCTAATTCACAAAGACACATCGTCCACGTCAGGTGCCTTAGAAGATTATCCATCATTCGTTCCAAAGTTGCTGGTGCATTACACAGACCAAACGGTATTACCTTAAATTCATACAGGCCCTCAGGGGTGATGAATGCAGTTTTCTCACGATCAGCCTCATCTACTTCGATTTGCCAGTATCCCGAGTACATGTCCATGGTTGAGAAAAACTTAGCCCCTTTCAGACAATCTGGTGTATCATCAATTCATGGAAGAGGGTAAAGGTCCTTTGTAGTTATCTTATTAAGCTTCCTGTAATGAACACAAAAGCGCCAACTGCTATCTGTCTTCCTGACAGGAACCACTGGTCACGACCATAGGCTCTGCGAAGGCTGAATGATGTCATTCTTCATCATTTTCTCTACTTCGTCGCAAATTATTCGACGTTCCGTTGCTGACACACGTTATGCTCTCTGGCTTATTGGTTGATGGTCTCCAGTGCTAATCCAGTGCTTCACTGACGATTTGCCTAATTTGCTCTTCACCTGTGGATTGAACCATTCAGAGAACTCTTGAAGAATGGCAGTTAGCTTCTTCTGTTGTTCCTTAGTGAGATCTGGTGATAGTCTAGCTAGAAGATCTTGTCTCGTAGTGGTAGCGCGAAAGTAGCGCTAATTTCGCCCACAGACCCGGCATGGGAAGTTTCTATGACACTCAGCTGTTCTGCAATTAACAGCTCAGCATTTACTACGCACATGCATCTTGGAAGGATCTGCGGTTCTCGGCGACACTTAACTATCCACAATTCACCGAATCCGTTCTTAAACGAGATGCCAGAGGCTGGGATGACCAAGTTATTCTCCAGTGGTTTGCTTCTCTTACATTCCACTCAAGATCCATGGGTTGATGCATGGCATGACACATGACAGCTACCTTTCTAGTGCTGACTGTAGGAATGATCACTTCATCCAGCACACATACACTCCTGGAAATGGAAAAAAGAACACATTGACACCGGTGTGTCAGACCCACCATACTTGCTCCGGACACTGCGAGAGGGCTGTACAAGCAATGATCACACGCACGGCACAGCGGACACACCAGGAACCGCGGTGTTGGCCGTCGAATGGCGCTAGCTGCGCAGCATTTGTGCACCGCCGCCGTCAGTGTCAGCCAGTTTGCCGTGGCATACGGAGCTCCATCGCAGTCTTTAACACTGGTAGCATGCCGCGACAGCGTGGACGTGAACCGTATGTGCAGTTGACGGACTTTGAGCGAGGGCGTATAGTGGGCATGCGGGAGGCCGGGTGGACGTACCGCCGAATTGCCCAACACGTGGGGCGTGAGGTCTCCACAGTACATCGATGTTGTCGCCAGTGGTCGGCGGAAGGTGCACGTGCCCGTCGACCTGGGACCGGACCGCAGCGACGCACGGATGCACGCCAAGACCGTAGGATCCTACGCAGTGCCGTAGGGGACCGCACCGCCACTTCCCAGCAAATTAGGGACACTGTTGCTCCTGGGGTATCGGCGAGGACCATTCGCAACCGTCTCCATGAAGCTGGGCTACGGTCCCGCACACCGTTAGGCCGTCTTCCGCTCACGCCCCAACATCGTGCAGCCCGACTCCAGTGGTGTCGCGACAGGCGTGAATGGAGGGACGAATGGAGACGTGTCGTCTTCAGCGATGAGAGTCGCTTCTGCCTTGGTGCCAATGATGGTCGTATGCGTGTTTGGCGCCGTGCAGGTGAGCGCCACAATCAGGACTGCATACGACCGAGGCACACAGGGCCAACACCCGGCATCATGGTGTGGGGAGCGATCTCCTACACTGGCCGTACACCACTGGTGATCGTCGAGGGGACACTGAATAGTGCACGGTACATCCAAACCGTCATCGAACCCATCGTTCTACCATTCCTAGACCGGCAAGGGAACTTGCTGTTCCAACAGGACAATGCACGTCCGTATGTATCCCGTGCCGCCCAACGTGCTCTAGAAGGTGTAAGTCAACTACCCTGGCCAGCAAGATCTCCGGATCTGTCCCCCATTGAGCATGTTTGGGACTGGATGAAGCGTCGTCTCACGCGGTCTGCACGTCCAGCACGAACGCTGGTCCAACTGAGGCGCCAGGTGGAAATGGCATGGCAAGCCATTCCACAGGACTACATCCAGCATCTCTACGATCGTCTCCATGGGAGAATAGCAGCCTGCATTGCTGCGAAAGGTGGATATACACTGTACTAGTGCCGACATTGTGCATGCTCTGTTGCCTGTGTCTATGTGCCTGTGGTTCTGTCAGTGTGATCATGTGATGTATCTGACCCCAGGAATGTGTCAATAAAGTTTCCCCTTCCTGGGACAATGAATTCACGGTGTTCTTATTTCAATTTCCAGGAGTGTAGTCTCCACACACTCGGATGCGCATCTTCCTGTCCAGAGTACCTCATCTCATCTACCATAATCTTGGAGCGACCACAATCTATAATTGCTTGAGAAGCTATCAAAAAGTCCCATCTGAGAATGACGTCATGATTACACTCTTGGAAGACGATGAATTCTAACAGCTGTGTATGGCCACTTATACCCACATGAATGACACATCTTCCTGTAGGTTTTACATATTTCCCATTAGCCTCCTTCAGCAGAGATGTTTTGCTGTCGACGAATACGGTTTTCTGCAACTGGCGATGGTACTTCTCCGAAATGACTATTATGATGCTCCAGAGTCCACAAGAGCTTGGGCTGGTTGGCCATCCATGAGGACATCGACGTAGTTTCCTATCATTTTCGTAGTGATCGACGGCGGAGGATTTTTCTCTTCGACAGTCTCACCTCCAAGGAAGGTCGCACTCTTTAGTTTTCCAGGTGGCGGCGGCTAGGTGATCGGCTGCAGCTTCTAAACGGCGATGTGTACCTGGGGAGCGTCCTCTCCAGCGGCTAGCTTGTGGCGATGGTGACCTACGTCGTCTGGCGCCACCTCTTCTTGTTCATCTTCGTCGTCCCGGAGTTGGCGACGGCTAAGATCGTTCTGCTGTCTTTTGGCGCGGGCTCCATCAAATATCCTTTCTCGACAATAACGCATCACATGTCCCGGTCGTCCGCAGTGGAAACATACTGGTTGGTTACCCTGGGTCCTCCAGACATCAGTCTTCCTTGGTTCCTAAACAGGTTCCTCATGCGGCATTGTAGAAACGTAACTTCGCCTGGGTCTCGACTTTTTTATTGTTTTAAAGAGAAATGAAGGACGAGAGATTGGGTTCAATGTCCGTTCCACTTCCTCCCTTATGACCTCTTGAACCGTCTCGGTTTTTTGCTCGACGTGCAATCCAAGTGCCTTATGAACTTCCTCTCTCACTATCCGACAACGAACACTTGTGAAATCAGTTTCTTCCTCCATCACAGACATCTATACGACGCTTGGAAGCCGTTCAAACTTCTTGCGTGTAATTCTTTTTTCATCCATTGTCTCGATATACTAGCACCATTTTATGAAGTCGTCTGCTGTCGAAACCTCCTTCAGGAGTAGGGCTTGATACATGTCCTCAGCGACACCCTTCATGAGATGTGCAACCTTATCTTCCTCCTTCATTTGAGGATCCACTATTTTACACAGCTCCAAGACGTCTTGAATGTAGGATGCTGTAGTTTCTCCTGGACGCTGTGCCCTGCACTTTAATTTATCTTCAGCCGTGCACTTCTGTCGTTGTGTGTCGCCAAAATACTCGCGCAGTTCCGCCTGGAATACTTCCCAGCTTGTGAACTTCTCCTCGTTGTTCTCATACCATTGCTTGGCAGTGCCCTCCAAGTAGAAAAATATGTTAGCCAAACACACGGTGTCATCCCATTTGTTAAATTTTACTATAAGCTCGTATACCTTCAGCCACTTGTTTGGATCTTGACCATCGTCACCAGAGAACCCGGAAGGATGTCTCATGTGATGGCACACAGTTGCTGTTATCGTGACGTCATCTTCTTCTTCTGTCTCTGATAGATTGGGATCTATAGAATATGCCTCAAACTCGGGTTTCTCGCCACGTAAATGGCGGCTCTGGAGTGGCCTGATGGGAGCCACTGTGTTGTCGACAATGTGTGGTATCACAAGTTCCAATACCCAGCGCCTCCACGAGAGTAATGTCACGCAGAGGAAGGTGTTAGGAGATGAATGACGAACACTAACTTTACTTAACGAAGGTTTATTCAGCACTTGCACATACAAGAGCGCGGAGTGAACTGCCTCCAGCCGGAACACATACAGTATATATACTGTTACAGAACATTCCGGTACAATGATTCTTGCCGTTTGTGGATACTTCTAGAATAGCAATGTTTCAGTTCAGGTGAGTTTTGAACTCACGACCCTCAATGCAACAGTCTAGTATCATAACCACTACACTACAGCGGCTGCACTACTCAGCTTCTTCTGCAACAATATTTTGAACAATTAATTCTGATAAAATTCAACCTGAATACAAAATTAACTATTTTGTGAAATTGTCCCCTATGTGTATATTACTATCAGGAATGGTATAAGAACAAGTCAATAGTTCCACCTTACTCCATTACTGCTAGTTCCAATACAAATCAGTGTTGAACTTCCCACATAGAAGTGTTGATTTCTTGCATAGCTATAGATGTAAGCAACAACTGTATTTGCATATATCTCTGTGTATAAAGAATTTTATAATAGCTTTGCATTTCTACTCTTTTTTAGTCTCATAACTGCTTTTACACAAATAATCTGACAGTATGTAGCCTCATGTAGAAATTGAAACTAACTCATCTACCTATATCCAATTTTCTGTGGGGCATAGAACACTAATAACACTTAGTTCAGTACTAGCACTTGGTGTTGCCTTTTTCATACTACTGATATCTTATCATACCAGGTCACTTCCACAAACTTTGTAAGTTTATTCAAAATCATTTACTCTCCCCATTACATAGATTTCTGTCACGTCTGGATGTTTCTGAGTCATAATCTCTACGTTGCCACAGGAGGGCCCTGTTTAAGGTCCAAGGGCCACTTGGGGCACCAGGCTGAGGCACACTAGAGATGCCTCTTGTGAAAAATTTGACACAGAGTGTATCATAATTAGTAGCAAAACCAATCCATTTCCATGTTCAGTAGATTTAGGTTTATTTTGACAGGTCTCATGAAGAGCCCAAGGAATTGCAGCTTGGCAGGTAATGTACGTGCAAGGGAAGTAGAAGGGAAAGGGGGCATGAAATGTTTCTTGTGTGGAAAAATGGGAGGGGGGGGGGGTGGCAAATGACATATTGTCACTTGTGTGGAAAAATGATCCTTGTCACAGAATTTGGTAGAAAGATGTACCTATTAATTTTCCAGTTTCTTTCAATCAGTGTGGTATACTTGTGTGATATGGTAGTTTTGGTTTGAACTTTTCTGGTCTGTTATAAGCTGAGGTTTGATAGGGTCCCTGAATGTTCATCAAACCAGGAACATATGCTTGCAGACCTGTGAACATAGCTGCTGCCATCATGAAAGATGGTAGTGTCCATGACATATCACCATGAATATATAGAAGAAAGGAAGATAACTGTTTGGCAAGAATGCTGAAATATACATCCGTAGCCTGAATGAATGGGCTCAAGCCATGGTACAAAAAAACATCCCTCGAAGATCACAGGACCACCTCCATCCTGACCTACACCCTCAGTGCATTATAGTTTAAATGCCTCATTGAGCCACCAATGCACTCAGCACCTTGTATCATTTGAAAAGAGGAAAAACTATGACTCATCAGGCCACACTATGTGCCTCCATTCCTCTGTGTTGTTTGACTCATTAAGTAGATTTATGTGCATTTGTGAGTAATGGCCTTTTGTGAGGTACCACCCTACGCTAAATGTCCATTGCACTCCCTTCACAACTTATTGAGATGAAACTGCATTCACTGATGCCATTTCCTGGCAAGTTTGAAACTGATCATCATTGACATCCCTGTTAGTTAAGACCTTATCATGACCATAGTTAAAATGCTGTAACTTGGCTGTGAATAGTGCACTATTCCCTGTAAACACATTCGACATTCCACATTGATACACTAACAAACTGGGCAACATCAGTCACAGTGTGGTTATATGCACATCCAAATACAATATCTCCTTTTCCATTCTGTCACATCTCCTTCTCAACCTAGCTTACTGCAGTGATTTGTACAACTGACATCACTTGCCTGAAATGATTTGTCAATGGTGGATGGTCACATGAGTGCCTGCTACTAGTTCTATGTCATCTACAGAATTCCAAAGTGACAATAAGGCTCTTTTATGAGGATAGCTGATATCTTTCCCCATGAGCTGAACTCTTTGTGGACAGAATTATTGATCAATAAAATCAAAATATTGTATGTGCTCTATTTGTAATATACAAGGGTATGATATAAGATATTTTCATATTTGATAAAAAGACATATTGGTCAAGTTTTTTATAATATATTATGCAGTGTTATTTATTTTTTACAGAAATGATTTTACAGATGAATTAAATGTTGGCTTCTTAGTAGTTATATATACTGTCTGACAAAACAGTGAAGCGCCCAGAAGACATGGTCGGCTGTCAAACATATAAAACACCAGTGTTTGTGTAAAAGATTATAGTTGCAATTCTCTGTGACAGGTAGAACAGCCACCTTAGTTCATTAGTGCATGAAGCACACTGTAACCCCTCCACATCTGTGCCTGCCATACAAGAACAAGTAATGGATTCCCTGCAATGTTCTGTATCATCCTGCATCATTCAGTAGAGATTAGCAGCAGCCAGACTAGGGAACTACTTTCCCATATGTAGGCTCCCATTAACGCCACAACACAAACAGCAGTGTTCGGAGACGTGCCATGAACATGGAACCTAGACTGCTGATGAAAGATGTCATATTGTATTCTGCCATGAATCATGATTATGCGCTAGGCTAGATGATCATCGTCGACAAGCATGGTAGTGACGTGGGAAGATGTCCCATTCTTCCAATGTTTTGAAGAGGCATAGTGGTATTAGTCTTGGCATCATGGTGTGTAGAGCCATCGGGTATGACTTTACATCGTAGCTGGTACTGGTTACAGAACTGTGATGGCAAAATGGTACATAACAGACATCCTGCATTCTCGCATACTACCACTCGTACTACAGTATTGTGGTGCTACTTTTCAACGGAACAATTCTCATCCACGCATGGAAAGTGCCTCTGTGAAGTCTCTGTGTGATGTTGAGGTATTCCTGTTCTAGCAACATCAAGATTTGTTGTTGATAGAAAATGCTGAGGACCAGCTGAGACATCAACTCTGTCAAAGTGCCAGTATCCAGGATACCAAGGAATGACTTGCCATTGGAGAGGGTACAATGGCTTTATGACACCCTTGACAATTGTATCAGTAAATAAAGCCAGGCAAAAGAGAGTGCAATGTCATACTGACAGGTGAGTCCACTTTACTGTCAACTTCTTTGTAAATTTGCCCCAATCTTGTAATCACTGAAATAATATCACATACCCTCTCAACCCATGAAGTTTCGTTTTGTTCCCTCCTCCCCAACTGGGTGCTTCACTATTTTTGTCAGGCAGTGTATATACACTTTTCTGACACATGGAAATACACAATAATGAGATACTTGTGACCTGTATAACCATTATCTTTTGTGGAAGTCCAGAAAACAGTTCCTTATTGTCTAACATTGTCTTGATGGACAACTCATCTCTGAGAGCTACATAAAAGGTATACAGAAAATCAGTATCGCAGAAACAATTTCAAATAATGCTGCAGAGCAAATGTGGAGATAAAAGCCAAAACCTTACCATTTTGAGAAATGTTTCTTGTAGCTCACCTATTTGTTAGCACAAAACAGCTGCAGTATAATTAAAGGAGCCACTCAAGTAACTGTTGCCACCCTCTCCATCTGCTCTGTGTGCCACACAAGCAAATACACTACTCTTCTTTGCATAAAATTCTGTAGGGCTGATTTTATATAAAAACAACTTTTCTTGTGAATGCCTAAGTTAACAAATTTGTATTTCTTAAAAAAAATAATCACAATGTTTTGGAATAATATCTACCATAGTAATTTTTTATCCAGATATTTCTCAAAATTATCCACTTTTTGTAGAATTTCTTAAAAGTTCACAGCTTACCCTTTGTAAGATCATTCATAATAAGTATGAAGAGCTGAAACAAATGTTTCCACATTCCCAAGATGCAATTGCTCAAGTGATTCAACAAATTGTCACAGCACTATTTTACAATGTATTGGAAGCTTACAAACTTGTTAAGCACAACCATAGAGGGTTATATCCTGTCATTAATATTCAGTAACTCATATCTGTATGGTACAGTTTATAATATAGTTTTAATGTCGCTAAGTTTGGATTTTTTTTTTTACTAAAAGTAGTTCTGAAGGAGCATACCACCACAGCCACACTTTTGACATGAGCCACTTTTAGTTAAGGGACAGCACCATTTCTTACTTAGTGATTCTTAAACTGCAATGCATCTCCTCCATTACTGGCCGTTCATGAAGCCATACTGTCACATGCTTTCATGTTTTCACTGTGTTCGATGGTTCTTCATTGACTAAGAGTTTGTTACATTGTCCTATGTTTAAATTGACCCTCACACAGTATATCACCTCTTCTAAGATGGTTTAGAAAGCTATTCATTAATGAAAATGTGGTTAAGATGTGTCTGAATTTGGAATACCACAAATTTTGCAATGACTGAAAATGTGGAAAGATAGGAAAGAAGTACCATCAATATTTTCTGAAAGTTTGAATCATAAATGTGCTTCATAATTAATTCTTATAAACAAAAATGCATACCATAACTTCAGTTTCGAGCTAGTTGTCATAGTATTATATTAGTGAATATCTAAATTCATTACACATTTAACAATAAGTCATTACAATTTCACCAAGTAAATTTTTCATTAAGACTTTTGACTTCTTTCATTGTAGCCGATCCAGGGAGTCTCATTCAATGGACCGCACTCCATGCCTGACAAAGCGGTCACATCCTGGAGCAGCAGTGAGCGTGAAAACACAAGAACCTGTAAGACGGAGCAATGAGGGACCGCCTTCATTACCATCTGCAATACCTTCACAAGAGAGTGATTCTCATGAAACCCCACCAAAAGTGTTCCAGGCTGCCCAGTATGAACAGCATCTTGTAGAGACACTTGAAAAGGATATCATTCATAGAAATCCTAATGTGCAGTGGAACCGTGTCGCTGGGCTGAGCGAAGCAAAAGCAATACTTCAGGTGATGAACAATATTCAGTTACACACTTATTTTAGACAGTAATATTTTGTTGAGTTACATGTTATTACTAACACAACTCAAGAATAATCAAAAATTTCAGCAAAATATGATGAAAGTATTAAAAAACCAGAAGAAGGTGTACATGAGAAATGTTTCTCTACTGCTTGAATAACTTTTTGTATTTAAAATACACTCTGGATGTGTGGTATCAGAAATTATGTTTTATATCTCCTGCTTAATAAAAAGAACAGTTTAATACTAAATCATTGCATCAGACATGAGAGCAAATACCCTCACCTCAGGTGCCCTGGATATTGATTGACATCTGCACTCTTCATGCCACTGGTTAGTGGCTGTCAGGTACTGCTTAACACGACCATCATTCTCTTCCTCCTGTGTTCTATATGTAGAGGAAGCATGATGAGACCTATGTGTGTCCTACTGCTTCTTATCTTGCTCATGTGGATTTTCCCTTACAGGTACAAAAACAACAAAGTAAAACCAAATTCCATAACACTCCGGTGTTCAAAAGTTTCCTCAACAACTTTCCACAGAAAGAACATCCAAAATTTAACATTCTATGTTATAAATCTTCTGAAAGACTTTAACTTGGACCAGACATGCTATTGGGAGTTACAGTATTCATCTCTGAATTTCATGTATATGCTTTGCCAATGCAGCCTTGCCAGAGCCATACTCATTTTTAATCTCCTGTATATGCTGAATTTTATCAGTAGTATTTCATTGAAATGGGATATGCCATTTCCTGTCTCCATAATTAAGTACATAACATAGTTAGCCTTCCACTACTACTTCATGTAATCATCACTAACTAGCAAGACAATGAATGTTTCTCATGATGATGTGCAATTAATTAGAGACAGCCACAATTTGCCTTTAAAAATAGTACTGAGTGACAGTAAGGCACACAAAAAAATGGAGATTTCCACTTGCTGAGCGGTAAGACATCGTTTCCTCAAACAAAAAGGTTATCAGGAAGATAAACATAATTTTGAGGTTGCTGATATATTGCTTTGGATACTGGAACAAAATAAAAACATAATATTTAAATAAATATCAAATTAAATAAATACTAATGTAAAAAGTGAGTTACACACATAAAATTTAGAGGTATTCAGAAAAATATCAGTCTATAGAACCAATGTAAGGGAGGACTGGAATAGTAATAGGAAGAAAAAAGAAGAACAGTGTGACAGAGTCAGTGGTGTGAAAGCAGAAGGAGCTAGGCAGATTACATAATATTGTTGAAGTTCAGACAAAGGATAATGTAGGAATGTTGGGTGTTCTATATGGACATTATCCATTTATGTAGAACATTTTGCATCTGTGTAAAAGATCTGTCCTTTAGTTGGAAGGTACAGATGGTATGGGTTCTGAACACGTTGGAGTCTCACAGTTTCATAATCTTGCTACTTTAGGAATCATATCAATTTAAACATTAATTTTTTTCTTCGGGAATACATATATGTTAATCACACATAAGACGCATAGGAATTTCTGATAGTATTCTAAGCATAGTGGTTTAAAAAATCCTTATTTTTTCTTAGATGCAGAATATTCCCATAATTCATAATGAAGAATAGGTTATTGAACTGAAATCACTCATGTATAAAACAATGGAAACACCAGGTTGAAATATCAGCTGTATAAGAAAAGGATAGATTGCTACACACCATAAAGATGACATGTTGAGCTGGAGACAGGCACAATGAAAATATTATTACACATTTAGATTTTGGCCAAAGCCTTTTTTAATAAGAAAACACACACACATTCATTCACACAAGCAAGCACACCTCACACATACATGACAGCCATCTCTTGCAGCTCAGACTTGTGAATAGTTGCCCCATAATCACAAATACTAATGTATGGTGCTTCACCTGGAAGAGTGACCTTCTCTGTTCTCAACAAACAGATAGATCTCATTTCTTCACGGAGTAATAGTAAGCTAGGGAAAATAGACATTTTATACTACTCACAGTTCTGCATGTAATTACTTCAGGCTGATCAGACTACAAAATTTATACTGAAACTAACTTTTTATCAACTGAATATAATGTTGATGTGATCCATACTTCATTCTTGATAACTCATTCAATAATGAATATAGAAAGCTGCTCTTGCTTTCTAGGTGACATGTAAAAACATGATATGTCATATAGCTTAGACCAGTCAGCATAAATTAAATTTTAGTGTTTTTCAACAATATGGCAATAGCAACAGAGAAAAAATTAAACATTTAGTGTGAAATTATTGTTGCAGATGACAGTCCTCTGAAACTCTTTGGCAGTGACTAAACATTTATCAGTGTTTACAGCAATATGTAGGTAAAGTTCCTATACCTACCAAGTGAGCAGCTCGGTGTATCAGAAATATCAAAGGACATCATATCCTACATTAACATATTTGTAACAGGATTGCTGTTTATTTAAACATTATCTATCGTCTTACACTGCCAGATTCATACATGTTAGGGAAAACTGTCTTTCATGGTAATTTCTTCATGACACATGCACCATGTAGCATAAATTGATTGTGGTGGATATTATGTAAAAGCTTACCTAGACCTCTGTGAGACCTATGGTCATTTCAGAAAGTAACATAACTACTATGAACTGTGTCAATATTACTGCTAACATTCATGGCTGACACATACATTTTGAACCCTAGCCAGGTATGTGTAGTCTAAATTTGCACTTATTATTAACCACAAATAATGTTAGGAAGTAAATTTATTGGTGCACCAGTATAAAAATCCCAGAGTCTATGAAGAGGATTCTGCAAAATGCTTGGTTAGAAACTTTACAAAATATTTTAACTGCATGTGCCCTTAGAAAAAATACTTTTTTAACCTTTCCTGCACTGTCCCAGGAAATTATGTCACTGCACCATAGTGCAGTACTGAATGAAAGTATGTAAACACAATCTGCAGATTACACAGTGGTAGGGATTTTCAAATGCCAAGCAGACAGATAGGAGCTTTTTGGAGAACTTACCCTTTATGCTGGTTCAACTCAGTTTATTATCCATCTGAATGCTTAGACTTTTACATAGAGTTTCATTTATTGTATTCCCATTGACATCTATTTCTAACCAGTAGTTGTAACATTTTTAACTGATTTCAATTGCATAATATAAGATTTGTAAGATAAAGTAAAATAATGGTAAGAGTATCATGGGAGATTGTCAGTTCACCTGCCCAACGAACAACATCCTTGCATAACATGTGTCAGTAGACATCGAGTTATAAACACAATGTTTATGTCTGGCATAGTGGTTAAAAGAAAAATATGCAGTAATACATTTACAAATGTGTAAAAAAAATCAGAAATTTTAAAATCTTTTGCTGTTCAAAATATCAACCCTGGTGTGCAACCTCAGTTATTAAATTAACAGAATATACACTGAAGCACCAAAGAATATGGTAAAAGTGTGCATGCTCAGGTACAGAGATATGCAAATAGGCAGAATACAGTGCTCTAGTTGGAAACACTTATATAAGACAACAAGTGTCTGGCGCAGTTGTTAGATAGGTTACTGCTGCAACAATGGCAGGTTATCAAGATTTAAGTGACTTTGAATGCGGTGTTGTAGTCAGCAGATGAGCAACGGGACACAGCATCTCCAAGGTAGTGATGAAGTGGGGATTTTACTGTATGACCATTTCACGAGTGTACTGTGAATATCAGGAATCCGGTAGAACATCAAATCTCCAACATTGCTGCGGCCATAAAAAGATCCTTCAAGAACAGGACCAACAATGACTGAAGAGAATTGTTCAGTGTGATAGAAGTGCAATCCTTCTGCACATTGCTGCAGATTTCAATGCTGGGCCATCAACAAGTGTCGGTGTGAACCATTCAATGAAACATCACAACACAAAGCTTTAGGACAGTCAGTACCAACATTGGACTGTTGATGATTGGAAATATGTTGCCTGGTCAGAGGAGTCTCATTTCAAATTATATCAAGCAGATGGACGCCTATGGGTGTGGAGACAAACTCAAAAAACCATGGACTTTGCGTGTCAGCAGGGGACTGCTCAAGCTGGTGGTGGCTCTGTAATGGTATGGGGCATGTGCAGTTGGAGTGATATGGGATCCCTGATATGTGTAGATACAACTCTGACAGGTGACATGTACGTAGGCATCCTGTCTGATCACCTGCATCCATTCATGTCCATTGTGCATTCCAACAACACCCAACACATCCAGAATTGATACAAAGTAGCTCCAGGAACATATCTGAGTTCAAACACTTCTGCTGGCCACAAAACTCCCCAGACATGAACATTATTGAGCATATCTGGTATGCCTTGCAACATGCTGTTCAGAAGAGATCTCCACCCCCTTGTACTCTTACAGATTTATGGACAACCCTGCAGAATTCATGGTGTCAATTCCTTCCAGCACTACTTCAGACATTAGTCAAGTCCATGCCACATTGTGTTGTGGCACTTCTGCATGCTTTTGGGGGGCCTACATGATATTAGACAGGTGAATTGGTTTCTTTGGTTCTTAAGTGTGTTTAGTAGCACTTGAAGAAAATAAGTAAAGGTACAAGAAGCTGCTTTCATTTTAGAAAGTATGGCGTAAAGTTCCTGATGTTTCAGATGACAGGCTAACATTTCAGATGGTTAACTTTGCATATAAGCACAATACACAAAATTTGTCAGCAAAAATCCTAATAATAAAGTTTCGAGGTTAACATCTATGATCACGATGAAGAACTAAGATATAGGAGAACAAGTGTGGAGGTACTTAGACATTCACATACTGTGCATTATTTATTGTTTATGAAGATGTATACATCAATGAAATAGACACTGAAGAGTAATGGAATGATACACATTTCCTTAGTAACATACAGTACCATGATGATGGTGGACACTTGTAATGGCATGGGGTTTGCAAGAGACTAGTTGCCACATGGACTCTTACTGATTGATGATTCACATCTAGTGGAAACTAGTCTAATGATGTGTAGAATCCCAGGCTTGCTCAATAGGACTGAAATTAGACCATACTCTAATATCCATAGAGCACCACACTGACAACATTCAAGAGTGATGTGATGATGTGGGTATTTACACATATCATAAAAAGTTTTGTGTCACCCCAGTTCCCAGAACTCCTGAAGATAGTCATTGACTGTGGATATTGTATCACAGACACAGTCCCTTTGGCTGTTCAGAGATGTCACTAAACCTGCCTGAAGATTTAAACAACCACGCACGAGCAGTGACTATTAGATGGAGGGGGTCCGACTGCCGATCAGTTCCAGTCATTCCACCAGGAAGGAGGTACACGGCTCATGTTGTCTGTAGTTCAACCAAGCCTAGATGGTCAATGCCACAGTTTGATCATGTCCACATTGTTACTTTCAGCCAGGAAGGGTTCTCAACAAGGAAGGTGTCCAGGAGTCTCAGAGTGAACCAAAGCAATGTTGTTTGGACATGGAGGAGTTACAGGGAGAAAAAGAACTGTTCATGACATGCATCGCTCAGGCCACCCAAGGGCTACTACTGCAGTGGATGACTGCTACCTATAGATTATGGCTCAGAGGAACCCTGACATCAACGCCACCATGTGCAATAATGCTTTTCATGCAGCTACAGGACGTCGTGTTACGGCTCAAACTGCACGCAATAGGCTGCATGATGCGCATCTTCACTCCCAACGTCCATAGCGAGGTCCATCTTTGCAACCATGACACCATGAAATGTGGTACAGATGGGCCCGAAAACATGCTGAATGGACTGCTCAGGATTGGCATCATGTTCTCTTCACCAATGAGTGTCGCATATGCCTTCAACCAGACAATCGTCGGAGACCTGTATGGAGGCAACCCAGTCAGGTTGAATGCACTCTGTCCATCAAGTACAGCAAGGCAGAGATTCCCTGATGTTTTAGCATGGCATTATGTGGGGCTGACATACACCACTGGAGGTCATGGAAGGTGCTGTAATAGCTGTGCGATACGTGTATGCCATCCTCCAACTGATAGTGCAACCATATCGGCAGCATATTGGCGAGGCATTTGTCTCCATGGACAACAATTCGCACCCCAATCGTGCACATCTTGTGAATGACTTCCTTCATGATAATGACTTTGCTCAACTAGAGTGACTAGCATGTTATCCAGACATGAACCCTACTGAACATGCCTGGGATAGATTGAAAAGGGCTGTTTATGGACAACGAGACCCATCAACCACTCTGAGTGATCTACACCAAATCGCCATTGAGGTGTGGGACAATCTGGACCAACAGTGCCTTGATGAACTTGTGGCTAGTATGCCATGACAAATACAGGCATGCATCAATGCAACAGGACATCCTACTTGGTATTAGAGCTACCGATGTGTACAGAAATCTGGACCACCACCTCTGAAGGTCTCACTGTGTGGTGGTACAACATGCAATATGTGGCCTTTATGAGCAATAAAAAGGGCAGAAATTATGTTTATGTTGATCTCTATTCCAATTTTCTGTACAGGTTCTGGAACTCTTGGAACCGAGGTGATGCAAAACTTTTTTTGATGGGTGTATTATTATCATGCTGAAAATACATATCTCCAGTAGGACCCTATAAATCACAAATATAAACACATGATCTGCCAGCCACTACCTGAATCCTTAGCCTATGAATGATAGGAGTACATGCACCAGAGGTCACGTTCAGTCTCATATGAGTTTCATCACATGAAGAGACTACCACTTATTAGACTGCATCTTGATCGTTATAGGATTACACACACATTTTGAAATATGCAATTCTGTACTGGAACTCATCTGCCTTAGTGACCTTTTACCTTTTGTTGAGCATCCATTTGCAGTGTTTTTGCCCTTATGCTAATTGCTCTGGTTTGCGAGGTGTAGTTTGCAAATTGTTTATTGTGTAATGGCGGTTTTTGTACCTTATGGTGATGCGATAGGTCTTGATGGTATTGTTTCCCAAATATTGTGTACAAAAATAGCAAGTGATCTGGAGGGCTGTGGTTTGTCTATCTAAGGTTAAATTCTCAGCCCAGTGATGGAAATCCCTACCAGCTAAATTTTGATAACTGTAGTTGCGGTATTACCTGGATCAACATAGCCACTGTATATACAGGAAATTGTGGCCAATGAAAGCTCCAGTACCTGTATAGCTTCAGGGATGAAGCTGTCCCTCGCATCTGACTTGTGTCACTTGTCAGTCAAACATGTTGCCTTTCTGTGTGCAGCTGTTCTGTGTACAGCCAGTGCATGGTCTGACTACATTTCAGTCATGTACCATACTGAAACACTCAATTCAGTGAAACAACAAAAGTGCTATTACTCCAATGTGGTAGCAATCAGTTTCCCATCAGCATATATATCTGACCTCATACAGATGCAAATATTCTGTTGTAGAAAAACTGGCTCTGTAAACCTGTGCTATTAAGAAATCTGTTTTACTTACTTTATTTTAATTGAGTCATATTTTTAGTTACTTAACTGAGTAGGACATACAGTGAGAAAGTTGGCGTAACTAATTTAATTTTGAAGCCAAAAAATCCACTATGAGAATGTTACAAATATTCTTTCCAAGATCCTCAAAGAACATGCATCAGTCAAGTGAAATTATTTCTATTTCCGGAACATACATTGCCATTAAATCTACTTTATTATTAATTTACAAACTCATTTCTTTCTGATAAATGGAGAACTTCCAGAATGAATGTTCTATATAATCATCAATTACTGACCAGTGAATGGCATATTGACATTTACATAGGCTGAAAAAGCACTCTATGTTTCAGGAAGCCATGGTACTCCCAATGCTGATGCCTGATTTCTTCTGTGGAATAAGAAGACCATGGAAAGGAATTCTTATGGTGGGACCTCCAGGAACAGGAAAGACTATGTTGGCTAAGGCAGTTGCAGCTGAGTGTGGTTCAACATTCTTCAATATTTCTTCAGCAACACTTACCTCAAAATACCGTGGAGACTCAGAAAAGCTTGTGCGACTATTATTTGAAATGGTACGCTTATACAATAATGGAAATTCACTTAAGTTTTCACGAACTGCATAAAAATCACTTTTAATCAGTCAAAGTAGCAATCTGGTTTTAGAAGTCAGTATAGCACAATCAACCATTTATAAGTCATGAAAGTAGTTGCACTTTGCCTACGATTCAGAGATTTTGAGAAAGCTTTAAATTTAATGTCAGTAAATTCTCTTCTGACAGTCCTTGACAGACAATACATTGATTCAACCTATGTTATTATGCTGATGAATGCATAAACCACTGCAATGACTATCATTAGATTTAACCAGGATAACGGGATTTTTAATATTGAGAAAAGAAGCATGTACGGAGTTTTGTATCACCGATGCTATTCACAGCAGCCCTAGGTGATGTTTTCAGGTACATATGGTGAAAAATATTTGTTAATGGAATGTAACAGAACAATCTTCATTTTGCTGATGACATTGTGTTGTTTGCCTGCAAATGGTTTGTAATCAGTACACAGGAAAAAAATTGTACAAATTAACAATGAAGTTATAGAACCAGTTGAAAAGCTGTATTTCAGACATTTGAAGACAATGGCAGTGTATGCAGCATAAGAAAAAAAAATATAGGAACAAAAGTGGCCTGGGTTGCTTTGGTACACTAAATTTCGAAAGTAAGCATCTGACGTGTATGAAAAGTAAAGCTTGCAGTTTGTGTATTTATCAGTTATGCTTATGTTAGTGAGATAATGCAGAATCTGTACAAAACTTGAGGGTTTTTCAGAGAGCAATAGGAATATGCATACCATAGACCATAATGGTCTAAATAAAGTAACTTTCCTTTTTTCCAGTTCATGGATAATAATTTATTTTTTAGAAGTAAGCAGATTTTTTAAAAAGTAGTGCCCTCTTTTGTATATGGGTAAATACTCATTTGCAGTTGTCCTAATTATATAAAGAACAAATCAGTTCTATCAGTGTCATAAAAGTAGACTGTCATTAACACTACATATATTTACATTTGACATTATAATGAAGAATCCTGTCTTCAACACATCTAGTAGGGAAGACAGCACTGTTAGTGTTACAGAGCCTGAGGAGATTATAGAGCATATTTCTACAAACAAAACATGCAGCACAGTATGTCTTTTTGGAGTTGGTTTGGTATAATTTGCTATTAATCTCAAGAACAGGACAGTTGAGTTAAAAAACTGAAACTGTGCAGATTCTAATAGTACATTTTAATACTCTCTACTCCATTTGCATTCAAGCTGGAACAATCTAGATCACAGTGCTGGCAAAACTAAATTATTACTCTGTAGTATAACATTTATTGCAGAGAAATATTCCTGAAAGGTTAAAATTATGTGACTTATGTGGAAGGCAAGCAAAGATCTATACTCAGGTCTCAGTCTGACATAAAGCTTTAACCCATTGGGAATTTTTATTGTTGCTTAAAGTTTACTTCAGGTTTAATGTTTCATTCTGAGAACAACTTCAAGGCATTTACATTGTACACTATTTTGTTTTTAATAGCATTTCATTAATTTCTTCAGAATTGATATGCTTGTTGCTACACTCTGATTTTTTTAATGTCCTCTGAGCTGATTCTTTCAGTGCATCATCCTTCTCACACTTTATTTTACACGTTTCAATGCATTTTCCTCCCTTCCCTTCCCTTTTCTAAAATCCTTGGAATTTGTAAACTAAGTTGATACTCTTTGTTCTCAGTTCAACTAATATTAATAATTCTAAACTGAAATGGAAAATTGACACTTATGAGGTTCCAGTAGAAAAACACAAGAACAGCAGATGATAAAGATAGTAGACTTTGGAATCAGATGTTCCTTTATTGACTAAAATAGAAGAAAGGGCTGAAAGAAAAGGGGCAATTTAAGAGATATGCAGGAGACCCAACCAGGTTCCCAAGTCAAAAAAGTCATATTGTCACAGGATAAGAAATAAATAAATAATGAAGCCAATGGAAAAGATTTAAAAACTAGAAGACGAAAGTGGTGGAGAGGGTAGCCAACAACTCAGAAAAAAGTGGAGCATAGTGTGAAACTAGAAATATAGATAATCAAGTTTGGCAACTCCAGATTGAATATTAAGAAACTAAAGAGGATATTCATTGTACACCTAGACTCTGATACCCATAGTTAGGAAAATGCTCAGTGCTACTGTCCTGTCAGACTGGATATAAATATCAAAAATATTAATTATTTTAAAATAGTTGAGAGTAACTTTGACACAAGCATCTCCACATCATAATGCTCCATTAAAGTGTCTCTGTAAAGCAGTGTTTCAGGAGATCCACTGCATATGCTGTGGCCTGTACTTTATAACAAATAATTCAGTTCATATGATCACATAAAGCTAATTTGTTGCCTACATGTTTCAATATTGGTAGAACAAGTTTATCTAAAATATATGCCAATCAACTCATTTCTTATAATATACTGTATATTCTAGGCTAACAGCTCATACTGCTACATTACAAATACACAATGTACATTTCAAAATATAATGACATGTAGAAAAAAGGCAATATGATTGGAATAGTGATTGAACACTTGTATTAATTTTTCAAAGTGATTTTGTTTTCTGGGTCTCACTCATACCAGTTTTTCAACTTGAACATTTTAATTTGCTGCAATGAATAAGATATTTCCTTAATAATATGCATTATATTTCAGGCTCACTTTTATGCCCCAAGCACTATTTTTATAGATGAAATAGATTCACTGTGTTCACAACATGGTACAGATTCAGAACATGAAGCTTCCCGAAGATTTAAGGCAGAACTGTTGATTCAAATGGATGGTCTTAATTCTAACAGGTATGAACACCATATTTACTTCAAATGGTAAAGAAACATCCATTAATTAAGTTATATGGACAAGTGTTGCCTGTGTGAATGAAGATATAAGTTGGTTGACACTGCAATCAGTGCTTGAGTAGAGTCTGAGAAAAGAAAAAGGTTAGGGTACAGGCACATTGGAAGATTAATAATGCAGAGATTGTGAAACATATGTAGTCCCTAAGCCATTGTTGTGAATTCCAGATGAGCTGACAGTGCGAAAACTTTGCACATAAAATACAATAAGCAGTTCTGAAACATGCACACACACACACACACACACACACACACACACACACACACAGAGAGAGAGAGAGAGAGAGAGAGAGAGAGAGAGAGAGAGAGAGAGAGAGAATGTAACTGTTTATTATTTTATTATTGTGTCATTCCTCAGCATACTGTTTTGGCACTAAATAGATTCCTGTCCTCATCTGAGACTTTTTTTAACTGATAAACACTCAGATGACATGATTCAGGGTGCCGATTTCTTGATACTCTCAAGAATCTGTTGAGTGTTGATGTATTTTTAGTAAATACAAGGGATATTAAATATAGCCTATATTTTCCCAGGTAGTGTATTGGATTTTTGGGTGTCCCAGCTGTTATGCACTCTTGGTCACTACAACTGCTACTCTATAAATTAAAGAATATCTGACCAGATTTTTTCCTTGAAACAAAAAGTGCTTCATTCTGTCACAGAAAATGCCAAACTACTCCACTGGTGTTTAAAACTCAAAATAAGAACAAGTTTCAAAACACTCTGAAAAATAACAGACTGTGCACTGCACATGTCCACTATTTTTTAGTTGGTTAGCTGAGTTTGCTAGTGAGTGTAACCCCAGAAAACAAATTCTTTCAGGAAATCAGCAGATTTTATCCCAGGTTTTTCTTTTGTCATAATAGAAATGTCTTCCTTGTGTGTTAATTGATTCAGTTCTTAATGGGCACTTGTAATACTTGTAGCATAACAAATCCCAAAATTAAACACAAATCAGCAAGCTTCATTTAAAGTTATAAGTTTACTCTTTTGTGAAACATTCCATGAGTCACAATACGCTCAACTGCGAATGTTGTTCTTAGGCCTGCGATGAGTTACTTACTGTTTGTAGACAGCTGGAAACAGATCTGACAACTGTTAGATGACTAGAGCTGCACCAAACAGGTGTACTTGGAGGGCTACAGAGAAACATGTACCAAAGATACCAATGATACCTCGAATACAATCCTCCCATTGTTTCCTCTACAGCAAGTACAGGATCTATCACTACTCGCCATTGTGGATGGTGTGATAGGTCTCAGGGCCCTGTACAGAGGAGACAGGGACCAGAGAGAACTCAAGGTTTTACAGCCACCCACCCCACCCCCAACCAACGAATTCAAGGTTCTGTCTTTCACTGAAACTGAAACTGAGCCAGTAAGACTCACTTCACTTATTTAGGAATCTGCTGTGTATCATGTCAAGGGGAGAAAATTTAAAAGAGTATGGGGTCTATTAAGCACTGACACTTATAACATACAGGAATACTTGTACCCTTAGAAAAATTTCAGCAAAGGATGGGAAGGATCACCACACGCACTCCACACGTATGCCCATTCAACATTCTGAGGAGGCCGTTCCAGCACCCATTGAAGGAACAGACAACTGTGTATTGTGGAGCATATTTGAACAAACAGTGCTTGTCAGGCAAGCTTCAAAATCATACTTGAATCCTTCCACAACTGGAAGGAAAGGCTGAAAAGAATAGCCATTTTCACAGACATACATTCTGCAGCATTTCCCCTGGTTCTCAGTTGAGAAGGCGGCTTGAATCACTTTGACTTTGGAGGTTCTGCGACAAGTTAGGCTACAAATTCTTAGAATTGCACCATAGAGTAGAGAAATCTAGGGTCTGTCTAGATGTGTCAGGTGTGCACTACACATCAGAAGCTGTTACCAAGACAGTTGATGGTTTGTGGGGTGCACAAAAGATTTTTTTTATATTACCTGACTCTTCATGCTGTCTGAGTAATGACACCTGTAAAAGCATCAGTGTAAGGTCAAAATTAATGCACTCCCCTTGCCACCTTCCCCCTATCCACCCAAAAAAGTATAGAAGTCCTAGTTATCAGTATCAATTGCTGAAGCACTTGCAACAAAGCACCAGGGTTAATAGCACTCCTAAAAAGCAGAAATGCTGAACTCCAGGAGTACTATCCCAATTTAATGCTTGCACCACTGCCAAGATTGGTGATATAGATATTAGGGTGACTACTATTAAGAAAAAATTTAAACCGCTAAGACTGAATGAAGTTCCATGACCTGATAGAATTCCTATTAGATTCTATACAGAATTTGTGGCTGAGTTAGTGCCCCTCGTAAAAATATTATATACCATAGATCTCTCAAACAAAAAAAACTGTGTCCAGTAGTTGGCAGAAAGCACAGCTCTCACCCATCTACAAGGACGATAGCAAAAGTTATCTACAAAACTAATGTCCAATATCATTGACATGCATCATTATAGAAACTTAGAACATATTCTGAGTTCAGACATAACTAGGACTTCAAACAAAATCACCTCCTGCAAGGCAACCAGCATGGATTAAAAAGCATTGTTCATGCAAACCCAACTCACACTTTTCTCACATGATATCTGGAAAGTTATGGAGCAAAGTAGTCAAGCAGATGCATTATTTCTTGAATTTTGAAAAGCATTTCACTCAGTACCTCACCTAAACTTCTTATCGGAAGTATGATTCTGTGGGATATCAATTAAAATTTATGACTTACTGAGGATTTCATGGTGGAGAGGATGAAGCATGTTATCTTGGCTAGAGGGCCATCAACAAATGTAAAAGTATCTTCAGGCAACCCATAGGTAGGTTTCTTGGGATGCTTGCTGTTCACGTTGCATATTAATGACCTATCAGACAATACTCATAATAACCTCAAACACTAACCATTGTGGCCGAGCGGTTCAAGGTACTTCAGTCTAGAAGCGCGCGGCTGCTTCAGTCACAGGTTCGAATCCTACCTTGGGCATGGATGTGTGTGATGTCCTTAGGTTAGTTAGGTTTAAGTTCAAATGGTTCAAATGGCTCTGAGCACTATGGGACTTAACATCTGAGGTCATCACTCCCCTAGAACTTAGAACTACTTAAACCTAATTAACCTAAGGACATCACACACATCCATGCCCAAGGCAGGAGATTCGAACCTGCGACTGTAGCAGTCGCACGGATCCGGACTGAAGCGCCTAGACCCGCTCAGCCACCGTGGGTGGCTAGGTTTAAGTAGTTCTAACTCTAGAGGACTGATGACCTTAGATGTTAAGTCCCATAGTGCTCAGAGCCATTTCTTTTAACCTCAAACTTTTAACAGATGCATTTATGTGTAATGAAGAACTGCCTGAAAAAATTGCACAGTTACTGAGATAAATCTTAATAAGATTTAAAAGTGGTGTAAGGATTCACATCTTGCTTTAAATTTTCAGAAATATAAAATTTTGCATTTCCCAAAATGAAAAAAGTCGTATCCATCAACTTCAATAACAATCAGTCACAACTCGAATCAGTCAACTTGTACAAATACAAGGTTGTAACAATTTGTAGTTATATTACATGGAGAAATTGCCTAAGCATAGTTGTAGATAAAGTAAGTGGCAGACTTTGTCTCATTGGTAGTACACTAAGAATACATAATCTGTTTACAAAGGAGGTTGCTTACAAAACACTCAAGCTATGCAGTAGTTCTATAATGTTACATTTTATTCTGTCATGCTAAAAAAGTATTTTAAGTAAATAATTATTCTTAATTTTACTTTATTTTCAACATGATTATTTTAAACCATTTTGTGGTACTTAAAATCACAAAATACCTGTAATTATTCTGTACACTTACAATTAGATGTTATGAGACAATAAAGTTTCTATTCTATTCTACCAAGGGGGGGGGGGGGGGGGGGGAAAAAAAAAAAAAAAAAAAAAAAAAAAGCATGGCTCTGAGCACTGTGGGACTCAACATCTATGGTCATCAGTCCCCTAGAACTTAATACTACTTAAACCTAACTAACCAAAGGACACCACACAACACCCAGTCATCACGAGGCAGAGAAAATCCCTGATCCGCCGGGAATCAAACCCGGGAACCTGGATGCGGGAAGCAAGAACGCAACCGCACGACCACGAGCTGCGAACTAAAAGTTTCAATTCTGCCATAAAAACAGGTAGCCTATTTATGGGGATTATGACAGTCAAATTGAAAGAATGCATTACAAATTTAGAAAAAAATTGGGCTTTATAAGACATAAGATTTCGCATGTAATAAATGAAAATTCTGAGCTGCAGAACGTTTCCCCATCTTGGCGTTAAGCACCAACAATCAGTCGAATTGCTCGACAAACAAAAGTAAACTATGAGCAAATACGTGTTGAACATGCAAAAAAAAAAAAAATCAACATATTTAGTGACAGGACGTGTCTAGCTTGCACTGTAATATCAAAAATTATGGAAAAGAGACATGTAGAATCAGAGAAATTGGAGAGTACAGAAGCGAACAAAATGTGACGTTAAGTCGAAGAGTTTCAGGTCTTTGCTACTGTGGAAATCGTTCCTTTAAAGGAATTGTGTGCATCAAATATAAAACTGCTTCATTTCTCTTGTGCAAATGTGAATTCAAAATGGAAGATATGGTTGTGCATGGAAGATGAGCTAGGACTAAATTTTAATAACAAAGATGGTACTTACATTTTTTATCAGTATGCTCATTGATGAAGTTAAAGATTTAAGAAGTAAAATCGACGAACTCCGTTGACAGAAGCTATAAAATGATGGCGAAATATGCAGAGACAAAAAAATTGGCGCTAAATTATGCAAAAACCAATTCCCTGCAAAGAAAACCTTTACGAGAACTGAACAATATATTACGACTAAAAAAACATTTAAAACTGTGAAAAGAATTGTGAATGATTCTTCCTTAATTATTACAATAAGCAACAGGTTTCTAGCACTTCAAAAAGGATAAAAGCATTAACAACAAAGTACCTGTTCTGAAAATACGGTATTAATTTTACAACTGAAGCAAACAAAATAAATAACAAGAAATATTCACACAACAGAAACAGCAATGGCATAAGCAGCAGTCACAGTTGGAGTCAGTCCATTCATCCTATTATGTGGGTGTAATAATGTGTTGTGATAATGTAACTGGCCAGAAAATGTATAGGCCTAGGTAAAATGCTATCAGTTTACAAAGGTAACTGCTTCCAAAACACTTGTGTGTTCCACAGCACAATATTGTTGAAGTGTGTGGAAACCATACCAAACAGGACTTATTGGGGATACTGAACTTATACAAGTGGTCACATGTTTGTTTGACTCGAAGGAGACCATCGAAAATGCTGAAAAACTTGAATTGGCAGATGCTTTAAAATGGAGACCAAGTATCCTGTGAAAGCCTATTCACAAAGTTTCAAGAAATATTAATATATATGGAATCTAGGAATGTATTGCAGATGCCTAAAAGATTCACTCATATACCAACTGCAAATACAAAATTAGTTTAATTGGAACGTACACAAAGTCATTCTTCCCACACTGCATATGCAAATTAACTGGGAAGAAACTGTAGTGTGTGATACTGTGAGAAGTACCCTCTGTCATGCATGTCACAGTAGTTGGCAGAGTGTGTGTGTAGACGTATGTTTTTTGGACAATTCCATTTATACCATAGAAGAGTTGAATAGACAATATTTATCACAATTTTGAGACACATCTGGTTACTGTGGTTATGCAAGCCTATCCAGTTATGTCTCCAAGAGTGACCCAAAGCCTCAGTATGATTGTTATTCCCCTTGTATTTCTTCTGAACATTACAACAAGAGATTCTTCCAAGGCATACATGGTAGCAGCATCACAGGGGTAATGGACATTGTACCCTGTACCACCAACCCAAGGACGTTAACATCCATGGAAACATTGAAAACTACGAAACAGATTCATTAATCAAATTACTACTGTATTATTATTTATGAGTCTAATTTAAATCCAGGTTCAAGTACTAGTCTGTTACAATTTTTCTGTTGTCACAATAGAAAAATGATTTTGCAGGAACTGAGTTGATTAACTGCTTTCATTTTTTAATTTCAATGTTTCTATGGAAATATATTATGTATTAATAAATATAGGTTAAAACCAATAAGTAAACAGTGTGCATCTTTTGTGAAATAAAAGATAATTGTAGGGCAATGACTGAAAAAATTAGTTATTTTTCTGTCTTTTATTATACCAGACAATAATCACTGATTGTGTTTATACAATTATTGATTTCAAGTGTGATCTACAGCCATCTCTAAATCAGTATTGGAACACAAGAAGCTTTTTTACACAGTGATGCAAATGTAGCATACTTTGCTACATGTAATTCTCTTTGACCATGTGATCAAACTAACAAGAAGAATTGTCACTACAAAATGTGCACTGTAACCTTTTACACTGTGCTAGGAGTAATGGAGAGGATTATACCTACTCCCCTGCTTCCTGCATCCCCCATGTAAAATGCCAAGTTACATTGCACATATATTAAATAAAGCCTCCAAGCACACAAAAACTTCACTTTTACCTTGCATATAATTCTTCCAATGATAACAAATATAAATCTTCTGATCAGGGTACAGCTGAAGATCAAATATGGATACATAACAATCTTTAAATCAGGTCTTAAAGGGCATTATAGCCATAGTGCAGTAAATATCATACCTGGCCATTTGTCTTTTCATGTGTCTGCACGTGCATCAAGTCTATGAGCATTTCTTAGGTGTGTGTGTGTGTGTGTGTGTGTGTGTGTGTGTGTGTAATTCCTCCATCATACAGAAATAACAAAAGTGCTCTCAAAAATTTTTCAGTTCAGATAACAAGGTGATAATGGTACTAGCAGCAACCAACCATCCATGGAACATTGATGAGGCATTTCGCCGAAGATTTGAGAAAAGGATATATGTTCCTCTTCCAAACAGTAAATCTGCATTCATAATTCATCATAATAATGGTATTCATACAGCTATGTATTTGATTCACAGTGGTGTACTTAAACCCAAATCATTGAGCTATGACACACAGAATTGTTACACATACTCTAGCATCACTTGATGGAAAGATATTAACTTTCTCCTTATTATATTCCTAAAATCAATACACATATACACTCAGATCTACATATAATGTACAACTGTGCATGTACATGCAATATCAGTAACTGAAAATCCAGGAATAGAGATAGTATGTATGTAGGATAGAACACTGCCCGCCAAATAGAAGCAATTCTGAACAGTAGGTAATTGCTTATAAAAGACAAAAATGCTTTATTTTTGGAGAATGTCCTTTATTAGGACTACCAATGCACGTGCTCAACTCAGCACAGGCTCTTGTATTGCAATGCTGTTTATCTAAATGAGGTCGGCAATGATGTCAAATGGGATAAGTGGTGGGCGAACAGAGATATATGTAGAGTGAGGAGATGGATGAATGGTACAGTAGGTGGGGTGGGGGGGGGGGGGGTTATTAAGGATAGTGCTGGGATGGAACATGTAACTGTTTTGCAAGGTCAAGTTAGGGATAGGTGTGCCAGGATGAAAACAGAGAGGAAAATGGGAGAGTACTGGGGTAACAATACAAACTCGTAGATACATATAGGAGATATCGAAAGGTTCAAAGTTATGAGTAAGGATGGAGTAGTAGATAGAGGAAACAGGAAAAGTAAGAGCATGTTATGGGAACAATTGGTGAAATTAGTTGATAACATGAAGGGAGAAGAGAAGGAGGACAAGTGTGGCACAAGAGTTAGCAAATATTGAAATCTTAACTGGAATGAACGATATGTAGAAGGGAGATTTCCCACCCACAACATTCAGAAAAACTTAAGGCTGTTGGCAAGAATCCAAGTAGCATGGCATGTAAAACAAATGCTGAGTACAACCACTTGCATAGCATGCTAACTTTCAGTCACGGTTTGACAATTTCTGTTCATGTGAGTGGATAGTTTAGTGCTCATATCTACATAGAATGCTGCATAGTACTTTCAACATAGTTATATGCTGTGACTGCTTCCATGTGTGGCTCTAGTTGTGATGAGTGATGCCAGTGATAGAATTGGTCTAGGAATGGTTGGCAGATGTATAGGACAGGTCTTGCATCTGGGTCTTATACAGGAATGTCACCCAGAGGTCAAGGGATTGAAAACAAGATGGCCATAAGGACACACAAAGATACTGCATAATTTTGGTGGACAACTGAATAGGGGTAGAGGAGTTCTGTTTAAGTCAGGGTTGGAAGGGTTGATATACTCTGCTGATGCTTCAGTACGATTCTCAGTATCGTAGGAAAAGAATTGCTTGTCACTGAAAATTTGGTATCCACTGGTTGCCAGTCTGTATGGGGGAGGGAGGTGAGACGTTTTTTATATAAGACAGGTAGCAGCTGCAGAGTGGATGTACTTCTGGTGAGTGATGGGTTTAATTTAAATAGTCTGAAAGTGGCCATCAGTGAAGTGAAGGTGGCTCTAGGGGCCAAGGAGGACAATATAAAACAGGTGGTAGACCGGTGTTAAGATTTTGAATGAATGACAGTGGGATGTCTTCAGTGGGTCTCTAAATCATAAATATGTCATCAGTAAATCAGAACTAACTAAGGGTTTCAGGACTGTGAGTGATTAGAAAGGATTCCTCATGAAGGCTCTTGAACAAGTTGACACAGATCATGTAGATGTAATATGATTTTCCGAACATCCTTTGACCATTGATACAGGAATGCTGAATATGGGCAGAAATAACTGCAGGTCAAGCATGGAGAAAGGAGGAGATGCCAGTTACATTAAGAAGGCATGAAACTATAAAAACACTGATACCCATATACTTTACAGTGATCAGTGTTTTAAAACTTATGCTGCAAAAGTAGATTTTCTTGGAAAGTTAATAATAATAATAGCATACAGGACTCCATCTGTTAATTTTGAATTATTTATGAAATATTGATGCATTATTAAACTTCTTGACTTCCAAGCAAAATAAGGTAATATTATGTGGAAATATAATTTTTCAGAGAACACCTGTTCTAGAGCTTTACTTAAGTTCCTTGCCATTTTATGTGATCCAGCTCCTTTATGCAATTTGCAACAAGAATTATGGGAATGAGCACTACTGCTACTGACCACATTTTTATAGATGCATTGAGATTACAAAGTGCTATTGAAATTCCCATAGTTAATGGCCTCTCAGAATATTATAGTCAATTGCTGATGTTTAATATCAGAGTGCACCACAAAAATAAATATAATTGGAAAATACAAGGGTGATAAATGGACAAGAAATTGTCAGATACAAACTGGAAAGATATGTACAACATTCCTGGTGTTAATGAAAAACATAATGTATTCTGTAACATTGTAATAGGCTACTAATAGAAACTGCATTCCTAAGAAATTGAAAAAAGGAAGCAGATTAAATGCATCTGAACCTTGGGTTACATATGTAATCAGAATATCATGCAGAACTACGAGAAAACTCTACTAGTCATCAAGGGACATGGATGATGATAGGATTAAAGCCCATTTCAAACTGTGCTGTAAAAGTCCAAGTAAAGTCATCTGAGTGCCAAATGGTATGTATTATCAATAAAAAATAAGCTCCTTAAAGAACAAGATAAGAACTGTTTGGAACCCACCAAAAAAATGAGACAGGAGAAAAGAATCCAGAAAATGGAGAAATTTCTTTAAAAAAATGAGGAATTCTGCATAAATTTATTTGGCCAATAACAGATAGATTAGGTTTGAATATTTCCATAGAGTACTTTCCAAAACAAGTTACATAAAATTCAGCATCCTCCTACATTTCCAAAATAAGTTTCCAAATTTTATTAATTCTCTTACAAATAAATGGTCAAGTGGTTACGAAGAAATCAAAAGTAAAATAATGAAATGTTGTTCAGCTGAGCTTACAATTAGTAATATATTGGCTTACTTATGCAACTAATCTTTTCCTAGAGAGACAAGCGTTCCGTTTTCTGCAACTTCGCAAAAAAAGGGGGCAAGACACTATTCCAAATTACCAATCTGTCTTATTATGGCCAGTATTTTCAAAAAAAAAATTTAGAAAATCATATAAGTTGTAAACACTTTTGTTTGTTTATTTATTTGTCCATCTTCAAGCATCTGCATGCAAAGGATGCCTAGACATTTGTAAGTACAATCTATTTTATTTAGTTGAGTTGTATGTATTTCTATTTTTAATGTTTGACAAGAATTATCTTGGTGTACAGGTTGCCTTAGGCTATTCCTTCTATAATTTACTTCTATATGCAAGAGGTAACTGCATATGGAGAGAAATAAACTGTTAATATATTTAACTGTGTGGAATAAGGCCTATAAGGTATTTTAGTCATGGAAATTCCAGATGTGCACCTGTTGGTCTTGTTCAAACAGATGCTCCCCCCCTCCCCCTTTCTCTCCCTCTTAATTTTTCTCTCTTCTTTTTTTTCTTCCTCAGGGAGAATCACCCTAAAATCAATACCTTATTTTAAATGAAAGTGGAAGATATCATAATAGGAACTCAGTGATAGTTGTTTAAAAACATATGTGCATTGTTTCCCCAACAAATAAATAACAAGTGACATAATTATAGATATACCGTCCGTGTGACTATTTGAAGTAAATTTAGTCTCAAAATGTATGCCAAGGAGTTCAGCAGATGTGCACTCATTTCAGCATAGGATTAACTGAAAATAATGTTCAGTCTTTTCCTTGGTATACAATATACTAGAATCAGTAAAATAGAAGCTACTACCATTGGGAAATTTTGTGACTTAGCTAAGGGAACCATAGTATTCCCAAGGAAATGCTTAAATATTATGAAGTAGTAGACACAGCAGGTTCCTGGTTTTTATCTTATGTGAATGACAGAAAGCAATGTGTATTCCTGGTTTTTATCTTATGTGAATGACAGAAAGCAATGTGTATCTGTTGCCTGTCAGTCACTTAACAATAGGCACTCAGAATTAGAACCAATCAGACATGGTGTACTGTAAGGTTCAAGTTTGGGTCCTCTGTTGTTTCTGATCTACCAGTACATAAACAATCCTTCATTTGCAGTTTCAAAAAGTACAAATTTTATTATTTTCTGTAGATGATATAAGTGTAGAAATAAGAGGTAATATCAATTTCCTAAGTGAAAAGGCACTGTTGAAAGATTAGAAAACGTCAGCAGTTGTTTTAACACAAATGCAATGCAATGTAATGATATTTGTGCTATGTTGAGTACATTCAGTTCAGTACATCTCATATAACTCTACAAGCTACAGAAATAGTCTACTGAAACAATGAAGTACAAGAAATAGAAAGTGTTCACTGTTTTGGATCACAACTTTAATTGGAGGACTGTGGCCTGGAATTATTTTAGTGCATTAGTTTGGCTATGTTTCAATTCCTACTGCCATACGTAATTTAAAAATGAAGAAACTATTTTTTTCTGCACATTTTCATTCAATAATGAGCTATGGGATCATTTTATGGGGATGCTCTACTTATATGAGCAATATTATTTTCAGATGATGGTAGTGTGTTATAAGAATTATGTATGGTGTTATCAGTGCTCCTTCAATAAGGCTGCTTTTATTTTTATATACATCATTTCCTTCTCTGATTATGACACAGTTTACATCACTTTTTACTGCAGTTTCACGGTTTTTCAGCACTTCTTGTAATCGAGCTCCAGGCTTTCAAATTCTATTCACTTTATATTCTGACTTAATATCAGGTAAGACTGTGGCTAGTCCCCTACCATGACTCATTGATAGTACGTATGTTTCTTCTTTCTTATTCACTGTCTGGTTTTCTGCACTGCATTTAATTTCATCATTTGTTGCACTAATACAATTTTTACTTCTAATAGTACTGTACATGGTGGTAATGAGTTTCCATTGGCAGTTTTTTGGTCAATAGATTTTTCTGAGCAGTTTCCTCTGACACTGAATTTTTTTTCGACTTTTTTGTGCTGCCTGCACTTCGAACCCTGTACTCGATCATTAGTGGAACACGAAAAACGTTTGTTCTTAACACAGGATGAGAGAATTTCTTACGCCTAATATATATAGTACACATTCTTGTTTGCAGCTTTGCATCTCCATGGGAATGTCCACAACTGCATCAAATTTTTCAACATACTGTCTGGCTTTACTCAACCTGTTTTGCAGCCCTTCCCCCACAATTACTTCAAGTCTGGTGTATTACTTTACTGTATCTTATATAGACCTATTCAGTTGTCTGTACAACCTTTAGGGCCTACTGCTTGTTAAATCTGGACCAGTAAAAATACAATAAAATACAGCACAATGAAACTGGTGGTATGCTAAGTGAACAGATGTGCTAAATAAAACATACTGGTAGTTCATAATGTGTTGTAAGAAAGACATGAACGCTTTGTCCCTTAGAAAGCAGTTTCTATTAGAAGTATATATAATTCCTAGCAGTTGTGTTCATAATGACAACAGATGGGACCCTGTCCCATTGTTTGTTTTTCTGTCTAAAAAATTTTTTTTGGCCAAATTACATACAATGTGCCACCTATAACCCACTTTGTAACCTTTCCCAGAAAGTTTGGATACTCACTACTACCTCCCAATATGTTTTCTACATGATAGTCATAGTGGACAAATTGGTGCACAGTGAAACTAAGAAATACACTATAATTACAACACAAGAACATAAGCTGACCAGCTTGTGCACTGCTGAAACTAAGTGTTGTCCAGTGCCTACAACAATATCATGTGACCATTCATGAAATTTTATGTCATAACAATGTGTTATTCATAAATGATTGTTGTCAAGATAGGACTATTACACTGAGGTGACAAAAGTCAGTGGATAGCAGTACACATGTCCAGAGGGTAGTAGTATTGCATACACAAAGTACGATCTGTTGTAGAATTTTAGAACATGTTTTTTGCTCGAGTATCATGTTGTTTTTGGAAACCCAGAATCTACTATGTAGGAATCAACATGGATTCCGGAAACAGCGATCGTGTGAGACCCAACTCACTTTATTTGTTCATGAGACCCAGAAAATATTAGATACAGGCTCCCAGGTATATGCTATTTTTCTTGACTTCCGGAAGGCGTTCGATACAGTTCCGCACTGTCGCCTGATAAACAAAGTAAGAGCCTACGGAATATCAGACCAGCTGTGTTGCTGGATTGAAGAGTTTTTAGCAAACAGAACACAGCATGTTGTTATCAATGGAGAGACGTCTACAGACGTTAAAGTAACCTCTGGCGTGCCACAGGGGAGTGTTATGGGACCATTGCTTTTCACAATATATATAAATGACCTAGTAGATAGTGTCGGAAGTTCCATGCGGCTTTTCGCGGATGATGCTGTAGTATACAGAGAAACTGCAGCATTAGAAAATTGTAGCGAAATGCAGGAAGATCTGCAGCGGATAGGCACTTGGTGCAGGGAGTGGCAACTGACCCTTAACATAGACAAATGTAATGTATTGCGAATACATAGAAAGAAGGATCCTTTATTGTATGATTATATGATAGCGGAACAAACACTGGTAGCAGTTACTTCTGTAAAATATCTGGGACTATGCGTGCAGAACGATTTGAAGTGGAATGATCATATAAAATTAATTGTTGGTAAGGCGGGTACCGGGTTGAGATTCATTGGGAGAGTGCTTAGAAAATGTAGTCCATCAACAAAGGAGGTGGCTTACAAAACACTCGTTCGACCTATACTTGAGTATTGCTCATCAGTGTGGGATCCGTACCAGATCGGTCTGACGGAGGAGATAGAGAAGATCCAAAGAAGAGTGGCGCGTTTCGTCACAGGGTTATTTGGTAACCGTGATAGCGTTACGGAGATGTTTATTAAACTCAAGTGGCAGACTCTGCAAGAGAGGCGCTCTGCATCGCGGTGTAGCTTGCTGTCCAGGTTTCGAGAGGGTGCGTTTCTGGATGAGGTATCGAATATATTGCTTCCCCCTACTTATACCTCCCGAGATGACGAATGTAAAATTAGAGAGATTAGAGCGCGCACAGAGGCTTTCAGACAGTCGTTCTTCCCCCGAACCATACGCGACTGGAACAGGAAAGGGAGGTAATGACAGTGGCACGTAAAGTGCCCTCCGCCACACACCGTTGGGTGGCTTGCGGAGTATAAATGTAGATGTAGATGTAGAAGGGCAGTGCACTGGCTAAGCTGTCATTTGTACTACGCTAATTGATGTGAAAATGTTTCTGATGTGATTATGATCACACAACAGAAATTAACAGGCTTTTAACGTGGAATGGTGGTTGGAGCTAGAAGCGTTGGACATTCCATTTTGTAAATCGTTATATAATCCAACATTCCGAGATCCACAGTGTCACGAGTGTGCTGACAATACCAAATTTCAGGCAACCCCTCTCACCATGGACAACGCAGTGGCCGATGGCATCCACTTAATGACTGAGGGCAGTGACGTTTGCGTAGGGTTGTCAGTGCTAACAGATGAGCAACACTATGTGAAATAAGAACAGTAATCAATGTATGATGTATAAAGAACATATTCATTGGGACAGTGTGGTGAAATATGGCATTAGTGGGCTATGGCAGCCAATTAGACCCTAGAAGTCTGGAAGACCATGGCCTGGTCCGATGATTCCCGATATCAGCCGGCAAGAGCTGACAGTAGCGTTTGAATGTGGTGCAGACCCCATGAAGCCATGGTTCCAAGTTGTCAAGTGCTGTGCAAGTTGGTGGTGGTTCCATAATGGTGTGGGCTGTGCTTGCATGGAACAGACTGGGTTCTCTGGTCCAACTAAACCAATCATTGACTGATAATGGCTAAGTGTAGCTAGTTCGAGACCATTTGCAGCCATTCATGGACTTTATATTCCCAAACAATGATGGAATTTTTGTGGGTGACAATGCACCATGTTATTGGGCCACATTTTTCTGCGATTGGTTTGAAGAACATTCTGGACAATTCAGGTGAATGATTTGACCACTCAGATGACATGAATCCCATTGAATTTTTATAGGATACAGTCAAGAGATCAGTTCGTGCACAAAATCCTGCATTGGCAACACTTTCGCAAATATGGACAGCTGTAGTGGCAGCATGGCTCAGTATTTCTGCAGGGGACTTCCAATGACTTGTTGAGGCTATCCCATGTCAAGTTGCTGCACTACACCAGGCCAAAGGAAGTCTGGTATAATATTAGGTAGTATCTCATGACTTTTGTCACCTCAGTATATGTTGTTGAAGAGCAACATGGCTGCTGTATCTCATGGTGTTTTTATGCAATATATTTCCAAGATTCTCTCTGGGCAGTCAATTAAAAAATTAAGTGCTAAAACATGTGCAATAGAGGTATTACAAGAAACATTATCAGACTTAAATTTAATACATGTTGCCTCTCGTATGGTGTAATGCCATTCTGTGCAAAACTTAAACTACATAGTGTTTCAACTGTTGCTCCCGAGATCAAACATTGTTTTTAAATAGCTTTGTCCTTTGAGGACGGCCCAGTGGCCGAAATGCGTAAGAAGTGATTGAAACATTATTTGTAGTCAAAACAGAAGAATTGTATTATACAAGCTCTGTCACGGCAACATCTTACATGAGTCAGTGTTATGAGAGTTTTATCCCCTGGTAAAGAAAATTTTCTACCGTTATTACTCAGACCCTGTCCCGCCAAATTTGTAAATTTAGTGAGAGAAGAAAGACTCAGAACACACCTGCCTGCTTCCTTAATCCCAATTTTCTCATTGTTACGACATTCACATGAAATATGAGCACCAACTAAGAGAGACTGGGAAGCAGATGGAGATGATCCAGGTCATTTGCCTTTTACGTTATTCACAGTTTGGATAGGATAGTGAGACACGAAAGACAGGTGTGGCTAGACGTGTGGTGGTTTGACAGGTGACCCAGCTCGATGCATCAGGAGTGCCAACACAGATGCGCGTAGTCCGTAAGGAGTTAGCATGTGGAGCTGTCTGTCTGAGCAGCAGACCATACATCAACCCCTGCTACTGGAACAGTATAAGGGCACCAAGTAACCTGAGGGGTTATTGTCGACATCTACACTATATTCTGCAAGCACCCTCATCATGTTTGGTGGAGGGTACTTCGTGTACCAGTGACACTTCCCTCTTTTTCTCTTGCAGTTACAAATGGTTCGTAGGAAGAACATTTGCTGGTTAGCCTCCATGTTGGCTCAAATCTTTCTGATTTTATCTTCATGGTCTTTTCATGAGCTAAACGTAGGAGGAAGCACTATATTGGTTGACTCTTCAAGGAACATGCACTTTTGGAATTTTAACAGTAAACTACACTGTGATCCAAAATTACTCTCTCGCAGTTCCTGTGACTGTTGGCTGAGCATCTCTGACACTTTCAAGCTTACTAAATGAACGTGTAACTAAATTATCTGCTTTTCTTTGGATCTTTTCTGTTTCCTCTATTAGTCCTGTTTGTCACACATCTTAGACTAATGACAATGCGTGTTCTTTGCAGTGGTTTGCAAAGTACAGATATAGATGTTTAGATTAATTCAAGTGTTGGTCAAACGAGTGTTTTGTAAGTCATCTTCTTTATCGATGGACTACATTTCCTAAGAATTCCTCTAATGGGTCTGTCTGGCATCTGCCGTACCCAAGAGTAGCTGTATGCAGCAGTTCTACTTCAGATTGCTCCCTACGCATATCGCTTTCCAGTGATTGTTCTGCATTTGTGTAATCATACAATAATGGGTCTTTCTATGTATTCGCAATATGTTACATTTGTTTATGTACAAGGCCTAGTGCCGATCCTCTGCAGTTCCTCCTGCAATTTTGCTACAGTTTTCTAGCTTTATGACTTCTCTGTCTATAACAACATCATCCACGATCAACCTAACAGAACTCCCGACGTTATCTTCTAGGTCGTTTATATATACTGTGAGAAGTAATGGTCCTAAAACACTTCCTTGCGTTGCGTCCAAAGTTACTTTTATGTCTGTAGATTTCTCGTCAGTGAGAATGACATGATGTGTTCTGTTTCCTAGAAACTTGTCACTACAGTCACGCAATTGCTGTGATATTCCGTATGATCATATTTTGTTCACTAAGTGGCATTACGGAATTCTGTCAAACGCCTTCAGGAAGTCAAGGAACACGGCATCACTTGTGCGCCTCCATCTACTACTTTCTGGGTCTCGTGGACGAACAGAGCGAGCTGGGTTTCACATTATAGCTGTTTCATTCCTACAGACAGGAGATTGTCGGTCTCCAGAGATGTCATAATACGCGAGTATAAATTCTACAACAGACCGGCGTCAGAGATATAGGCCTATAGTTCTGTTATTTGTTCGACGACCTTTCTTGAAAACGGGAGTGACTTGTGTTTTTTTTTTTTTTTCAATCATTAGGAACGCTTTGTTTCTCCAAAGACCTACGGTAGACTGCTAGAAGAGGGCAAGTTCGTTTGCATACTCTATGTAGAATCGAATTGGTATTCCTTTAGATCCATTGGTCTTTCTTCTGTTTAGTAATTCCAGTAGACTTTCTATCGCATGGTCACTTATTTCGACATCTGTCATTTTGTGCCATGATTTAAAGAAGGAACTACAGTGCTCTTTCCCTCTGTGAAACAATTTTAGAAAAAGTCATTTCCGCCTTTTCTGTGTCATCCTCCGTTTCATTCTCATTACGCTCACAGTGTATCTGAACAAAACTTCTTAGGATTTTCTGTCAAATCGGTCAACAGAATTTTACTTTCAGATTCATTGAACTCTTCATTCATGGCCCTCCTGTGCTGATTTTGGGTTCGTCTAGTTTTTGTTTGTGTGTGAGGCTTTTGCTGGTTTTAAATTTGCAGTCAAACTCTCTTTGCTTTCGTAACAGCTTTCTAACGTGGTTGTCGAACTTTGGCTGGACTTTTCCATCCCTCACAACTTTGCTCGGCATGTACAAGTCTAAAGCCTAGGCCTATTGTACAACAGTGGCGGCTCGTGACTGGGAAGTTAGGTGAAGAGCTATCAGGAAAGAAAACTATACCTAGATTCATACAAGCTTATCTAAATAATTGAATTTATTTCTTTGTTGTACTCCAAATCAATTCTTGGATCCTTTAAGGGTGGCTGGCCGGAGTGACCGTGCGGTTCTAGGCGCTACAGTCTGGAGCCGAGCTGCCGCTACGGTCGCAGGTTCGAATCCTGCCTCGGGCATGGATGTGTGTGATGTCCTTAGGTTAGTTAGGTTTAATTAGTTCTAAGTTCTAGGCGACTGATGACCTCAGAAGTTAAGTCGCATGGTGCTCAGAGCCATTTGAACCATTTTGAACTTAAAGGGTGCAAACTTGTCGGTGATGTCTTCATAGAATGCTGTGTTTATATTAACTGCAGTAGAAGTTCCTTCTGAATTGAAATATTCGCTAAAGAAGAAAGTCTTTCTTCTGAAACTGCATTCTTCGTGTACGTTTTTATACGCTTCAGACAAGGAAAGCGTGTTTCCATAGATGCCGTAGTAGAAGAGATGGACAGAATGAAGGAGAACGCTTTATAAGTAGCCGGGAAAATATCCTTAGCCTCGTTAAGCATTTATAATATCCTTCCTGTGGGAATCTTTCTCATTGCCATACAAAATAATAAAATACATACTGCATCATCAGTGGAGTTCAGATTTAATACATATACTGCCAAATGCATTATGCGTGCTCCACACACACAACAAACTCTGCTTTACAGCCTTGAATAGGAAGCAGCCGGGAATAAAATTCCCATCTACATCACTGCATGCCGCCTCCACAGAAAACCTCAAGAAGGTGACATCTTAGTTGCTATAGTAACCATACGATCACGCTCGACCTGATATGTGGCTCCGTTCACGAGGTTGAGCTCCAGGAAACGAAGGCCACTGCAGTTCGCCTGGTCCGAATCGTGTGCTTGCTGCTAGAAGAGAATTCCACACAGTATAAAACATGGAAATGCATTTGGAGTAATAACCAGCATACGTGGTAAAATAAATAAACTTTTTTAAAGTGTGGCAACGGTTGCGGATGCAGGGGGGGGGGGGGGGTTAAGGGGCTCAAGGTTCCCCACTCCACCCCCCCCCCCCCCACACAAAAAAAAGCATCTGGGTCTACCCAGATACAATACTTCGTATTGTCCTTCTTTCTTAGTACAATTTTCATTACTTATCCTAACGTAATCGATTTAAAGTAGGTATAATATGTTATCAACTTTTAAATTACTTAAGAAGCTGTTTACATAACGAGTCTTTAATTCGCACGCTACTCATTGGCGATGCACCAACAGCGACGCCCAACTGCTACCGCCGCAGAGCCGCCCACGACGGGGTCCCGCGTGGTATATGAGAGAGTAGTGTGCAGTAAACAATGAGTGGTTTTCTTACTTTTTTTTTTTTTAACAGCAGAAGAAGAGGCCGAATCGCGCGAAAATGAACCAATATTACCCGAAAACAATGCCAGCTACTTCTTATTGTCAACACAAACGTTCATCAGGTGCATCCTTCTGATTATTTTGTATGTTTTAAATGAAATTCATATAAACGCGATTAGTCGGGTTTGTGACTTTTTGTTCGGTTGATTTCGTTGATCTTTCGATAGGTGTGGTGTGGCTGCCTGTGGACACGAGTCTGAGCACTCGTTCCTCCCTGCTGGCCCTACAAGGGACAGCGTGAAGTGAAACTTAATGTAAATAATGTAATACAACATAAATCATCGGGTTTCTTCGGTTTGTAATTCTTTTTAAACTAGCTTTCTTCGCACGCCTGCAACTGCTCTGAATTTCATAGTTTTATATTCTATTATTTACCTAAAATCGGTAAATAATCTTTTACAGGTTAAAGTACTCATCCATAAGAACAACTTTTACTATCGGACCTACTTCGAAATCGCGCAAAGCACCAGCTATTTCATACATTTCGGTCAAGTAGGTTATCAGATGTGTAACTTTTGTGCAGCTGATTTTTTTCGGGATTTCGAAGCTGCTGAGTATTATTCTAACCCATTAAAAGGAATTTTGACTATTTTTAAATAACCCTGTAGAGTAGCTCCGCAGAGTTAGTTTAGTTGGTAAGTTGTTGATTTCATCGTGCGCGCAGGCTGCTGGTGGCCGAGTGTTTCTAGGCGCCTCATTCTGGAACCGCGCGACCGCTACGGTCACAGGTTCGAATCCTGCCTCGGGCATGGATGTGTGTGATGTCCTTAGGTTAGTTTGGTTTAAGTAGTTCTAAGTTCTAGGACACTGATGACCTCAGAAGTTAAGTCCCATAATGCTCAGAGCCATTTGAACCATGTGAATCATCGTGCACGATTCTCTACTTCGTGTACAAGCATCAGTTTGTTGGCCGCTGTTAACAGAGCCCGACCCAGTGCTATAGGGAGTGGCTAGTACATACATTACCTGACCTGAAAATCGTTTCGATATTTCTTATGTAACAGGAAAAGCATTTAGCGATGAGGAAAAGTATTAACATCTGACAGTCTTCAGAACCACCTCGAATTATGAATATCCAGAGTAGACAAGAAAGAAAGTTTCAATTGGATTGGCTAAAGAAATACTGTCTGTAGCCAAAAACAGAATGGTGCATAATGTTTGTCTTGCGTACTATTTTCTGGTCCAGGTGGTAGGGGAAAGCATTCTGTAGCGCTAGGATCTTTAGCCACTCGTCCACTTTGCAAATACACTCTAATATAAAATGAAAAAGAATCCTGAATATGACAGAAATCGGTAGATGTTCTGTGCATCTACAGACAAACAAACCATTACAGTTTCAGAACATTTGGACGATTTATTCAAGAGAAAGCGCTTCACAGATTTAGCAAGTCAACAACGCATTGGTCCACCTTTGGCCCTTTAAGCAAGCAGTTACACAGCTTAGCACTGATTGATAAGAGTTGATATATGTCCTCCTCAGCGATATCATGCCAAATTCTGTCTAACTGGCGCGATAGATCGTCAAAATCCCGAGGTGCTTGGAGGGCCCTGCCCGTAATGCTCCAAACATTCTCAAGTGGGGAAAGATCCGGCGACCTTGCTGGTCAAGGTAGGGTTTAGCAAGCACGAAGATAAGCAGCAGAAACTCTCGCTATATGCGGAAGGGAATTGTCTTGGTGAAATGTAAGCCCAGCATGGCTTCCCGTGAAGGATAACAAAACGAGGCCTAGAATATCGTCGGCCTACAGCTTTGCTGTAAGGGTGCCGCGATGACTGCCAAAGGGGTCCTGCTATGAAATGAAATGGCACACAAGACCATCACCCCTAACTGTCGGGCTGTATGGCGGGTGAGAGTCAGGTTGGTATCCCACTCTGTCCGCGGCGTTTCCAGACACGTCTTCGCTGATCATCAAGGCTTAGTTTGAAGCGCGACTCATCACTGAAGACAATTCTACTCCAGGCAGAAAGTGGCTGACACCACTGCAGACAGGCTTGTTGGTGTACAGAGGTTAATGGTAGTCGGTGCAAGGAGCTCCGTGAGCTCAGCCCCCTTTCTGTGAGCCGCCTATTGATGGTCCTTGTGGTCAATGAAGCACCAGTTGCACGTTGCTTCTATGATAATGATGAATCCGTGGTTCTGATGATTGCTCGGTCCTCATGTTCTGTCGTCTGTTCCTTCTTGACATCGTGTTCTGCCATGGTTAATCCATTCCTGCCAACATCATCGAATAGTAGCATCGCTCCTATCCGAACGTCGAGCAATTCATCGATTACTCCAACCAGCTTCTTTAAGAACAACTACACGTCCTTTCTCAAATGCTGATATCTACGTATACTGTTCGCGCGCCCATTTACGAGGTACAGTTGCTGTCTAATTGAATCCACAGAATGAAACTCGCAAAGATTTTATGTCCTGGTATTGACGTGTCCCATGTTTATTCTCCTTGCCAGCTGCGCAGTAAAACCGTGCTGCAGTGTCACACATTCATCCACCGGCAGTCAAAGTTTACAGTTTTGCATTTTCCTTCGATACATTGATGAATACCAATTTGTGAGCAATTTACATAACTCCTACTTGGTGCGTCGTTTCTTTGTCTGGTACACATTTCAAAAGTTCATATGAAAACCCTGAAAAGGCTGCCAATATTTTAATCGAAACGGAGAGAAACTGAAAATGATTAAATCAAAGAGAGTGTGGCTGATTCCTATAGTAAATACTATTATACTATGTTATCGACAAAATATACCGTTAAGAGGCCGCCGAGATGAAGTGATGAAATCGGCCAAGGAAAATTTCAAGCCGTTTTAAAATTTCGCGTTGACTCAGTTGATTCATCTCTCAACAAAAAAAATAGAGACAGCGCTGCAAAATGCTACATATCTGAGCAAAAAAGCTCATAATTAGATGATTGATTGTTACCATTCTGTCATAATAAGAAAGGTACTCAACAAAGTCGACGAAGCCGGCCGTAGTGGCCGTGCGGTTAAAGGCGCTGCAGTCTGGAACCGCAAGACCGCTACGGTCGCAGGTTCGAATCCTGCCTCAGGCATGGATGTTTGTGGTGTCCTTAGGTTACTTAGGTTTAACCAGTTCTAAGTTCTAGGGGACTAATGACCTCAGCAGTTGAGTCCCATAGTGCTCAGAGCCATTTGAACCAAAGTCGACGAAGCGAAATATTATGCTACCCTTGGCGACGAAATAGGATACCAGTGGTGCAGGACAATTTAGTGTATGTATCAGGTATTTCGATGTACTAACAGCACAGTGCATGGAGATTTCATAAGCTTCCTGTCTGCAATTGACTTGACTGGTGCTGCATTAAGCGATCAAATCGTTCAAGTTCACAATTTGAGATGTGAAGGTTATGACGGAGATGCCAACATGTCTTGAAAGTTAAGTGGTGTACAATTTCGATTCAAGTAACTCCTGCTTCTAGCGACTTTTATGCATTCTGCATAACATAAACTAAACCTAGCTACCGTGGAGGCCTGCAGCTTGCCTAGTGTTCGCAGTATGATGAAAGATGTAAGTAGTATTACCAGTTTTGTAAGTGAGTGAGTCAGCAAAAGGGTTGGAACTTATCAAGCGAACTTTCCTTGAAATCATCCGAAGGCAAAAATAGTTTCAAAATCTTAATGATACACGCTGGCTTCAAAGTCTGATGCACTCCAATTCAAAGAGCTCTTTCACTATAGTGTACAGCTTTCTTTTTTTTTTTTTTTTTAAGTAATTGACGGACCTTCTCCGCAATCGGAAAGTGCAAGTCTTCTGGTTTCTATTCGACGATGGCTTACCTTTGACGGTAACAACCCCTGAATTTGAGATTACTGTTTCGCTTTCACGCCAACTTTAGGCTGTTACATTAGACCTTAACTTTTGCTATGAGATGGTAGACGGTGTAATAAGAACTCTGGAGAGGTACAGAGAAACTTAATATCAAGAAATTTACCAAGAGGCATGTCGCACTTGTAGAAACTTTGGACATTCAATTGCAGGCTCCCAGAAAAGCCAGACATTCAATTCAGCGCTGAAAAATAGAAGCTCCAGATGCTAAGTAATACTAAGGTAAAAAAAGAACCTTTAATATACAGGGTGGTCCATTTATCGTGATCGGGCCAAATATCTCACGAAATAAGCGTCAAACGAAAAAACTACAAAGAACGAAACTTGTCTAGCTTGAAGGCGGAAACCAGATGGCGCTATGGTTGGCCCGCTAGATGGCGCTGCCATAGGTCAAACGGATATCAACGGCGTTTTTTTTTTAAAAATAGGAACCCCCATTTTTATTACGTATTCGTGTAGTGCATAAAGAAATATGAATATTTTAGTTGGACCACTTTTTTCGCTGTGTGATAGATGGCGCTGTAATAGTCACAAACGTATAAGAACGTGGTATCACGTAACATTCCGCCAGTGCGGACGGTATTTGCTTCGTGATACATTACACGTGTTAATGATTGTACCTTAGCATATGGCAAAATCTAAAAAAAATCATCTGACATGACAATACAGAGAGGATGATTTCATCACACTGTGTTCCTGATTATACTTCTTGTGTATATTTCACTCTTTGAATTGCATTGTGAATATGTGCTCATATTCTTCTTTATTTTTGCATGCATCCATAATATTATGTGGAGTATTTGATTTCATGTTTATTTTTGTTTCATGTAGGACTAAAATAGAAACTGTTTCATTGGATAGTGTAGTATGTACTCATGTAAATTTGTTCCTGCATACTAATCTGTGTGTGCACTGCTCAGTTTAAAGGTATTACAAGTTTGTTGCTAGTATTCTGCTTTACTTTAGATTGCATCCATTTTTATACTTTCTCACATTTAATGGAATACTCCATGTTACCAGCTTTTGACATAATTGGTAGTCAGCTTTATTACATCTGGTCATGAAGTAAGTATGTATTTCTGCTTTGTATAGTGTTGCTTCTTGCCATTAAGTATCCTTTGTGGACGTAGTAACGGACACCCGTAACAGGGACTACTGACAATACAATGCACTACAATCATCCTTCCACACCAGTGAAAATTTGATAGGAAATAACACACACACACACACACACACACACACACACACACACACACAAACACACACACACACACACACAAGCTTTCATAATTGGATCTACTAGCGAATCCTCTATAACTAGAGTTTGCTAGATGCAGTAGTATTCAGTTCAGTGAAAGTGTTTTCAAACTATAGCACACAATCCGATGTACAAATATGTACTTCGACGTAGAATAATTTTTCTAGTTATAATATATGGCACAATAACTAAGAACTCTGTCACTAATATTACAAAACATACTAACCAGTAAAGTACTTGGGCTCGAACAAACAGATCTGTATGAACGTTTGGTTACAGGACCATTATGTTCCTCTGAATGTGCTGGTGGGTGTCGTTTTTCTGCAAAACTCTGCAGTCATGCTCTAGATATCACTGTAGATGTAATTGTAGACGCCATACGCAATGCAGCAATCTTAACTATAAATGTAAATGCGGAATGTCATTAAAATGCTCCGAGCAATACGAATGACTGCAAAACGCACAGTGAAGAAATGCAAGTTGATCACATGGCGTATTTGCATATTCTATATCAGTGTTGAACGCCACGTCAATGACACTTTTGAAGTTGTTGGATGATTCACCAATATCGTAGCCAGCGTTCTGCCACGCGTAACGAAACATTGGTCTGTACACTCCCGCAGATAACTGATTGTAAATGACAGAATGCATATTCATGATAAAGAACCTGTCGTGCAATTTCGGCTGCATATTACTGGAGCGTAGTTTAATGAAGTGTTTTATTCTCTCGGCATATATTTTATATTGCCTGAAGAAATACACATCCAGAGGTTGTGCATATTTTGTAGTTTTAGGCGGAATGATTTTTAAATCTACATGTTTTCCACCAGGTGCTTCCAGTAGTACTCGTTCATCCTTATGTCCAGACCAGGAGTCACAAAGTACTAATGACTTTCTCGACAAATGTGGATTCAAAACTGACAGAAAAAACGTCTTCAGAAGTTGTTTCGTCATCTTCCCATTCACACTTGCATCGACGACGACATTTGGAGGGCACCGCGTTTCTATTTCCCTTGACACGCGGGGTCCAAACTTTCCACTGGATTCGTGGAATCGTCCATTGATATAGCAACATCGCTCGTGTAACTACACTGCTGGCCACCGTAAATGCAACACCCTGAAGGAAGCATCCGAATCAAGTGAAATTTACACCGTGGAATTGCAGTGATGAGATATGCAACTGATTAGAATTTCAGCGCAGACGCACATCATGCGCGCCTGTGGCGCCACCTCATAGCGCCATTTAAGGCTTGGCAATTTCGACGAGTGTACGTTCGGCACGTGTGTTTACCTTGTGGTTGTTTCACAAGACGATCAGTTATGCCTCGTAGACAACAGCGAACATCGTTTGATCAAATATCCGAGTTCGACAGATGAAGGATAGTGGCTTACCGAGATTGTGGATTATCATACAGAGAAATCGCTAGTCATGTTGGACGAAACCAAACAACTGTAATGCGGATATGTGACCGTTGGGTGCAGGAGGGTACGACGGACCGACGTGGTCGATCGCATTCACCTCGGTGCACCACTGCACGTGCTGATAGGCAAAGTGTGCGCATGGCAGTGACGGATCGCTCAGTGACATCCCGAACCATAGTACAGCACATTGCGTCTGTAACGCATCATCCAGTGTCTGCGTGTACCATTCGACGCCGTTTACAGCAGAGTGGTCTGTCCGCAAGACGTCCATTGCTTCGTCTACCATTGACGCAGAACCACAGACGTCTCCGTCGCCAATGGTGTGATGACAGACGGATGTGGACGGCAGAATGGAATGACGTTGTCTTTACTGACGAGGCACGCTTCTGTCTGCAGCACCACGATGGTCGAATTCCAGTGTGGAGACACCGTGGAGAGAGGATGCTGGACAGCTGCATTATGCACCGCCACACTGGTCTTGCACCGGGTATTATGGTATGGGGCGGTATTGGATATTACTCTCGCACGCCTCTAGTACGCATTGCCGGTACTTTAAATAGTCGGCGCTACATATCCGAGGTGCTGGAGCCAGTTGTCCTTCCTTACCTTCAGGGCTCGGCCACAGCCGTATTTCAACAGGATAATGCGCGACCACACGTGGCACGCATTGTCCAAAGGTTCTTCGTCAATAACCAGATTGAAGTGCTTCCCTGGCCGGCTCGCTCTCCGGATCTTTCGCCGATAGAAAACATGTGGTCCATGGTTGCTCAACGAGTGACCCAGATTACATCCCTAGCTGCCACACCAGATGATCTTTGGCAACGTGTGGAAGTTGCTTGGGCTGCTGTACCCCAGGAACACATCCAACGTCTCTTTGACTCAATGCCGAGACGTGTGGCAGCGGTGATCTCCAACAATGGCGACTACTCTGGCTACTGATTCTGGCAGGAACCACATGTCACAGACGTCTGTAAACGTAATCATTTGATACTTGGTCAACATGTTATCTACAAAATAAATTTTGTTGTGCTACCTCTTGTCTTTCTTGGTGTTGCATTTACGGTGGCCAGCAGTGTATGTGTTGCACAGTTAACTGATTGCAACACCGCGACAGTGTTTCTCTCCCCTTTCGTGGATAGTGTTCTGTCACAAGAAAGTTCATAGTTGAACTGACTGATCACAGTTCCATACAGAACTAATATCGATGTTTTCTCTCGTGACATGCTCATTGACGTCAGCAACAAACGTTTGAGCTCTTTCAATCAGCTCTTCTTCGTCATCCTTATATTTTTGTGCTTGGAGCATAGTGATACGGCGTGATGTTATCCTATACTCCTTTTTCAAATTAGTAATAAATCCTAGTGAATCTGTAAAGTTTGTACACCCGAGATTTCTGGCTACGTCCAATGCCAAATGTTGTAAATGCCAATAATGAACGGTGGAACCGCATTCTCGCGCTTCATCGAATTTCGCCATTACACGCTCCTTGATGGTCTTGAACAGCAGTGTACGATTTCCTTTGAAAACTGTATTTCCTTCTCTTTTCTTTGCTACGTAATCCAGTATGTTTTTAATATTGCTTTTAGACTTCAGTTTAGGATATCTTTTCAGAAGCTTGTCGTATGTGTCGAAACCTCTTACGTAATAATCATCGTACATGTTCTCGAGTGTGTTGTCATCAAACGCCGTGATGATACTTGCAACTTTAACCTTCTTCTTAGGAGACGGTTGGTATTCACTGTCACTGCTTCCATCGCCTCTTCCCGCACTTGCCGTAGCACTACCGTTTGCAATGAGTTGTTCGTCATTATCATCCCTATCATCATCATTATGTGTTAGTGTAAAAACAGTATCTGTTTCTAACTTATGCTCATATTTCTGCGCTATAATAGACACCAGAAAACATGCGAATGATTCGTCTTCTACACCGATATCATCTTCGCGAAGAAGGGTTCTTCGTAACTTCTTCTCAACCAATCGCAATACATTAGCAGGATTGATTATCAATCGCCGACCCATCTGACGCTTCAATACACAAATAATGTCACAAAACGCAACTTCAGAGGCACGCTGCACCGTCCCTACTGGTCCCGACTGGCGTACCGACAGGTCAGAGTGCAATGCGGCATGGCATACGCAGTGCCTCTAACGGACGACTGCAGAGTTTTGCAGATGCGGGAGTATCACTAGTGCAATAAGAGACCTTTACATTATTTCTCACACTATTTTGGTGTATTTGTGTTTGTTCGAGCCCAAGTACTTTCTTGGTCAGTGGCAAGAAGCAACACAGTTCAATGCAGAAATACATACACATTGCGTGAAAAGACGTAATAAAGTTGAATAGCATTACTGTCAAAAGCTGCTAAATGGAGGTCCCCATAAACCCATTGGATTATACAGCTTATACAGCTGTCTCACAGCCAGCCACAGGTTTCAAGTCCGTCATTACATTGCTAGCTGTGAGACGGACCGAGCAGCTATAGCGCCTCCTTAGTGTTTCTTCTTCGCTGTTACTAGATGGCATGAACGTAATATACCATTGGAAAGTTGAGAAATCGGTCTGTTTGGTGGTGAGTACCACACACGATTTCTTTCGATATTTTACGAGTTTTAAGCAAACACTTTCAGGTTTTGTTTGGTTTATTCTCCCCAATCCCATCAAGAAAACACCCCCCAGAAGTTGTGCAGTGTGTAAAGCAAGGAAGAAGAAAAGTGATACACGATATGAATGTGAGAAACTCTAGTGGCGTTGAACATGCCTGCATTTTTCGGGTATATCACACCAACAAAAACTTCTAAAACAGTGTTATCTTCATTCCTCAACAATTCAATAAATAGTGAGGATAGATTTATAAAGAACTGTAATCAAAAATATATATAACTTTGAGGAAAGTTTGTAAGACAACATATGATGATTTTCGTAAATTTAAATAGTAAATGTATGGTCAACTGTGGGAAAAATATTAGTAAGTCACTGGGTGAAATGGGAGAAAGATGAAGAATGGATGTGAACTAAAATAAAGTAGGATATAAGAAATATACTTAAAATGCACTTAAACTGGGCAGTTCACATTCGTATTCGTAGGCAGGAACAAATGTCAACAGAACACTATGCAGCAAAACCAATTTCTGTTTTATATGAAACGAAAACAAATATGGAATTATTTACTCCAACAATCAATACAGATGCAAGCAAAAATCGAGCAGAATACAATCAGCTTATTCACAGTGCAGTTCAAAGAGTGCAATACACACAGGAAGTCATATATCAGGAACACAATGCGATGAAACCCACTTCTGTTTACTGCGAAACGAAATCAAATACGGAAGACATTAAATCACTCGATAAGAAAGCGAGATGATGTACTAATAATTTTGCAGTGCTCCAAATGTCATGGCAGAGAATCGAGGTCATGTTACCGGAAGTCCCCCTAATGTGAATTTCAACCCCCCCCCCCCCCCCTCCCACTACACACACATCGCTCTGCTGAGACTACCAGACACTGACTATGCGAGAACTGTCTCCAGTGTTCACGAGATCCAAATTGAATCACATAACTGTACTGCTTATGACGGGGCAAAACTGCACTAGAATGTTGGCTCCCACAAAGATAATGCACTAAGACTTATACAAAAAACCTTAAGATAGTAAACACTAGTCTAGAAAGTAAAATACAAAGGTACAATTCACTTTTTCGAAGAAATACGTGGGAACAAAAATTAAACTATGCACTGTGAATAAAACAAACTAATATCGCTCCAGGTGCGTCTGTGGAAGGGATGCCGCAAAAATGCGTGAAAGGACCAGAGCTGTCACGACGGTCCCACGTGGCACGCACACATGCGAGTCAGCAGAAGAAGCAACGGCAGTGCGAACTGAGCTGTCGTATAGTACAGACGCGAATTTCGAGATTCTGTAATTTCAGTCCGCGGATCAGGAGGGTCGAGCTTAACACGAGCTCCCCACAGACTCATACGGATCTTTGTTTTTCACTCTCCCTTTGCTTCATCATGTCTGCGAAACACACAGCACCCCCACGATCACGAGAAAAAGATTCGTTTTGTTCCGGACATGCTTCCACTGTTCTCCTGCCCTCACACAACCAGACGACACGCTCGTCACCGAGGAGGGTACACCGTCTGGGGTCGGTGTTCGAGCGGAACTGTTATGCAAAGACAACTATCGCGATCGACGGTTAATGGACATTGCGAATCAATTTCATTTTTGTCACTTGTTCATTTACTCATTTGACAAAATAATTTTCGGAAAGTGTACTTATCAATTTCCTGTTACCACACCGTCGAACAAAGTGCGTGGGTGTCAGTAAAGTCGGATCACTCTACAACTGACATGTAAGCGGCGATACCCACACGTTCCCGCTTCACTGGTGACCCCAACACGATCGCTACGCTAAATACGCGGTGATGAACTTTCATCAATGTGAGTGATGCAGAACCACAAGTGATCTAACGCTTTCGTCCTCGCGTATGAAGAGTGAGTTCACGAACAAAACTTCGTGAACTAGACGCTAAAGCAAGGTGACAGCTTTGGAAGAACTGCAAAAGACAATAGACAGTGTACAACAGACAATACTTGAGCTGCTAGTGCGCAATCAGAGACTGGAGAACAAGTTTACGGGAGTGGCAGAAAGCACAGGATGTGTGTTTTGGTTAGGCTGCCCTCCATTTGGCCCCGTGGCCCAATCATGTGGTTCAGCCAAGTGGAGGCAGTTTTCATGAGCAACATCACCTGTGACCTCGCCAAATTTGGACATGTCATGAGCCAGCTAGATCAAGACTATGCAGCCAAAGTGTGGGATATCACCACCACGCCGACATAGTCTTCATATAAGTGACTAACAGAGGAGTTAATAAGGTGAATTGCATCACTGCGGGAACAACAGGTGAATCAGTTGCTGCGACAACAGGAGAGATTAGATTAGATTAGATTAATACTAGTTCCATGGATCATGAATACGATATTTTGTAATGATGTGGAACGAGTCAAATTTTCCAATACATGACATAATTAAGTTAATTTAACAACATAATTAAGTTAATATAACAACTTTTTTATTTTTTGTTTTTTTTTAATTTTTTTAATAATTTTTTGGTTTGGTTTTTTTCTTTTTTTCTTAATTTATATCTAAAAATTCCTCTATGGAGTAGAAGGAGTTGTCATTCAGAAATTCTTTTAATTTCTTCTTAAATACTTGTTGGTTATCTGTCAGACTTTTGATACTATTTGGTAAGTGACCAAAGACTTTAGTGGCAGTATAATTCACCCCTTTCCGTGCCAAAATTAGATTTAATATTGAATAGTGAAGATTATCCTTTCTCCTAGTATTGTAGTTATGCACACTACTATTACTTTTCAATTGGGTTTGGTTGTTAATAACAAATTTCATAAGAGAGTATATATACTGAGAAGCTACTGTGAATATCTCTAGATCCTTAAATAAATGTCTGCAGGATGATCTTGGGTGGACTCCAGCTATTATTCTGACTACACGCTTTTGTGCAATAAATATTTTATTCCTCAGTGATGAATTACCTCAAAATATGATGCCATATGCAAGCAATGAGTGAAAATAGACGTAGTAAGCTAATTTACTAAGATGTTTATCACCAAAATTTGTAATGACCCTTATTGCATAAGTAGCTGAACTCAAAAGTTTCAGCAGATCATCAATGTGTTTCTTCCAATTTAATTTCACATCAATGGACACACCTAAAAATTTTCAATATTCTACCTTAGCTATATGCTTCTGATTAAGGTCTATATTTATTAATGGCGTCATACCATTTACTGTACGGAAGTGTATCTACTGTGTCTTACCAAAATTCAGTGAGAGTCCGTTTACAAGGAACCACTTAGTAATTTTCTGAAAGACATTATTGACAATTTCATCAGTTAATTCTTGTTTGTCAGGTGTGATTACTATACTTGTATCATCAGCAAAGAGAACTAACTTTGCCTCTTCATGAATATAGAATGGCAAGTTATTAATATATATTAAGAACAACAACAGACCCAAGACTGACCCTTGTGGAACCCCAGTCTTGATAGTTCCCCAGTTTGAGGAATGTGCTGATCTTTGCATATTATGAGAACTGCTTATTTCAATGTGCAATGACAGGAGGCCATCGCAGTTCCTGCACCATTTTCAGAGCCTCGCACAGTCCGACATGGTCCTAGACTTGCTATTGCGTGCTGTCTGGATGCGCAGCCTTCCAGCACAAGTGCAAGCAGCCATTGCTGCACAAACAGAAATGCAGCTGGACACTGTCATGAACTTGGCTGATAGGGTGTGTGACGCACCGGCAACAACACCCAATACCACCGCCGTGGCAGCCTACAATGCTGTTGCCGTGCCTGCAAATTTGGCTTTGTTGTGATATGTGTCTCCCGTAGTTACCAGTACAGATGCCAACCTGCCCTACCTAGTTCGAGACCTGGCCGCAAAGGTGGCAGTACACAGGTCGACCAGTTGGCACACTCACAAACAGAGAGCAGCAGTCCCCATAGTGGCACAGATTTCGATACCCCTATCTGGCTCCCACCACCATCAGCGTGTTACCAGCCATTCTGGTGGTAAGCCGACAACATTAGAGCATCAGCTGAGTGGGCACTGCTGGTATCATTCCTGCTTTAGCTATAATTCGACAAAGTGTCGGCCTCTCTGCTTGCACCCAAATGCCAGCTGCAAATGGGCCTAGGTTCACCCAGCTGCAGTGCAATATCCAGGCATCTCCTCAAAATGGAATGGCCTAGCAGCGTGAAGTACCTCATCTGCATGGGTTCCAATCTGTCTCTTTCCCCTTGATTTATGCTAAGAGCTTGCTGGAAGGCCTAGACAATCTCTTATGGTGGCAAACAACTCAACAATAAAAATGTACAGCACTTGTCACAGAAATTTGGATCCTGGACTGTGTCGCACCTTTCCTTGTAAGTTTGTTGTGGCTGATGTCAACAAATCAATCCGGGGTGCGAATTTCCTTGGTCACAACAACATATTAGCTGACATTACAAGTGCCCTTCTGATTTGACAACAAATTTGAAAATAGAGTTACAGTAACAGCTGGCTGCCTCGTTCAGTGTTAAACTAGTGAAGTTCCCCAGACCATATGCAGATATACTGGACAAATTTCCAGAGCGCACTTGTCTGCCTTGTGCACTGAGGCATGTCGAACATTCAGCAGTCCACCACATTATGACTACATGTGGACCACCAACCTCATGCTGTCCACATCAACTTGCACCCGAGTGACTTGCTGTAGTAAAGGCTGAGTTCGAGGCCGTGTTGTGACAGTGCATTGTTCGTCCACCATGTAGCCAATGGTCCTCTGCCTTGCAATTTGTGCCAAAGATAGATAATTTTTGGTGCCCATAAGGAGATTGGTTGGTTGGTTGGTTTTGGGGAAGGAGAGGTCATCGGTCTCATCGGATTAGGGAAGGATGGGGAAGGAATTCGGCCGTGCCATGCCCATGAGGAGACTACCTACCTTAAATGCACAAACGGTGCCAGACCGATAGCTCAAACCACGCCTATAGAATTGTAGCCACGCCTTGGTGGGCTCTGTTATACTTAGCTAAATTAACTGCACGAAGGTGTTCATGCAGATCCCTGTGGTACCTGAAGACATTCAGAAAACAGTAATTATAATGCCCTTCATTCGTTTTGAAAGCTTATACTTGTCATTCGGTCTACAGAATATTGCCCAGACATAGCAGCATTTACTGGATGGCATTTTACGAGGCATATTTGTGGTATTTTATGTACCTCACTGATATCCTCATCTATTCAAAGTCATCTGAATGCCATCACTGCCACTTAACGACCATCTTTCAGTGGCTGAGCGAGGCCGGCATAGTCATTAATCCCTCAAAAATTATGTTTGGGGTCACAGAAATTGAGTTTCAAGGGCATTTACTCAGAGCCACTACTGGGTAAGGTGCAGGGGATGTTGAACAAGGTGCACCCACAGACACAGAAAGGCTTAAGCCACTATCTTGACATGATAAATTTTTATCGGTGCCATCTGCCTAATGCCACCACATTGCTGGAACCTCTGACTGTGGTGCTACGTGGTCCTACCTTGAAGCCGGCCAGTGTGGCAGTACGGTTCAAGGCACTTCAGTCTGGAACTGCGTGACCGCTACGGTCGCAGGTTCGAATCCTACCTCGGGCATGGATGTATGTGATGTCCTTAGGTTAGTTAGGTTTAAGTAGTTCCAAGTTCTAGGGGACTGATGACCACAGATGTTAAGTCCCATAGTTCTCAGAGCCATTTGAACCATTTTTTCCTACCTTGAAGGGAGAGACCCTTGTTAACTGGTAGTATGCAATGGAGAGAGGATCTATTAACTCCAAACGAAGCCTTGCAGAAGTGACACTGCTCTCTCACCTGGTGCACGACGCTCAACTGGCTGTGGTCATGAATGCTAGCCAGACAGCTATAGGTGCAGTGCTTCAACAGCGCATTGGCAGCAGCTGGCAGATGCTCAGTTTCTTCTCATGGAAGCTTTCAGAGTGGCAACACACATGGAGTGCTAAGGATTGTGAGTTGCTTGCATTGTTCAAGGCAGTAAAATTCTGCCGCCTATCAGTAGAAGCTCATCCCTTTGTAATTTTCACCAACCACAAGCCCCTAACTCACGTATTTCAGTACAATAATACCATGTGTACGCCACACCAATACTGGCAGTTGGAGTACGTGTCACAGTTCTTCACGGACATCCTCCATTACCACAATAAAGAAAAATTTTAATGGAGCAAAAAATAGTACGTTCATAGTGAAAAATGCAACAGGAAATGACAGTGAAAGGAAGTTTGTTGACATTAATCAATAGCAGTTGAAACAGAAACAGCAGTATCTTTCATAAATATAATACAACAGTGAAAAATGACATTTCCTAACATTTATACAAACCTAGCAATGCACAGGAAGGAGTAAATTATCCACCTGTTGGCTCTCTTCCAAGATTTGTGTAGTGATCTTGAGGATGTTATGCTTATAAAATAATTTTGAAAACAAATTACTCTACACAGAGTATATGCAGTGTTTGTTCTACTGGACAAGTGAAGACTATGTTATGTATCTTAAACCCACTGCATCATTTGAGCACATTCCGTAAACTGACTTAGAGACAGTGGATGTCGTAAAGAGTTTGGTGTATCCACACAGTCTGTGTTACTGATGAGAATTAATTCGCCTTCATTACACAGAATAAATCCTATATTATTTGTATGTGGCAGTTTCTTCCTTTCCAATTTCTCTTTCACAGACTTTGTGTAATGGACCCTTTTTTACACAGATTGTCATTACTGATATCAGGATGTTTCATGTTGTTTCAGATGAAACAAGATCTGCCTTGGTGAAACTATGCCTAGAAGGAGTAAATGTTGATCCTCCTCTAGATACTAACAAAGTTGCTGACAGCCTTAAGGGCTACACAGGATCAGACATAAGTAATGTATGTAGGTAAGTAAAATACAATTTGTTGAAAATCAAAGTACACTACTAAGGCAGAACATTATGACCATCTTTCTTCCATTTAAATGAGGGAAGCTGATAACCAAAGCAACTTGACAAATATGATTTTCCAGTGAATATCACAGATGTGACATGGCTTGAAAAATGAAACAGTGCTGGAGGAGATAATAGTGCTTGAGAGCACACAATTCATGATTCATGATTGCTCATGTCTTTCTGCACCTATGTGTGTGCACTAATTTATCCATTGACACCAATACATATTATGTCATTCAGCATTACAGGATTCACCTTAGAAAATAGTGTAAGAGAAATGTGTTATCTTCTCTAATAAATCAGGCTTCTTGTTTCATTATGTTAAATGATGCACCAGAACATACTGGCATCTTGGAGATCACCTGAACAACACACACATCATGAGACATAAATAAATAGGCCAGTGATCACAATACCATGTTATGAGTGGCATCCATCTGTGTTTACCTCAGCATTACACAAGGCAATTAGTAATATCCCTGTTATGATCAAGTTTTTATGCCAGTGGTTGACTCACAGAAAATTACATGAATGATCAGTATATTCTTGCTTATAAATGTAGACTGTCACTAATAAAATACTAAATAAAGTAGTTAAACATATTAGTAATAGTATTAACTGAAAGACTTTGAATATTCTGTACTACTGTCAGTCATGCTGCATGGCAGCTTATGTAACAGTGACCCAACTGCTAATGGTTGACACAGTAATTTCATTTCATAAATAACAACAGGTCACACTTATCTCTGTTACATAATAGACCATTATATGAATAAATCACTGCTCACTGTTATGATTTAAGCTACTTCATGAAACCATCATTCTCTCATATATCATATAACAAATTAGAGTTAATAAGTCCGACAGACAACAAGCAGCCTTGTTTAACTTTCAAAGAGGAAAAATTCTGCGCAGTATGAAGCATGAATTATGGATGCCAGTATGGAATCAGAGGACAATTGAGCCACAGGCTAAAATCCTACCTACATGACAGACAAGAGAAAATAATCTCAGATGGGATCAACATGTAGGTAAGAGGGCTGGAGTCCAAATGGGGAATGGTAAATTATGGAGCCCTACAAGACTCTGTCCTCAGTCACCTGCTATTTCTTATCCACAAGCATTGTGATACACTATAAAACATCCACAGATGTAGAGTTTAATGCCATATTATTACTTGCAGATGTTCTGAACTGGTTCACAGTAAATTCCCTGACAATAAACCTCATCAAAACCAATTATATTTACCTCCATTCTAATCAGGAAAGCCCATAAGAAATTAACACTGCACTTGAGAGCCATCAGATACAGTGGGCATATTGTTTGAAATAATTAGGCATACTAATGAATAACAGGTTTAACTGTGAACATCACATCCTTCAAATCTTGAAAAGGATAATCTCCCAACTCTGAGACATCAACGTCTCAAAATCTGCTTATTTTGGTTACTTCCAGTCGCTCATCTTGTGCGGCAGTTCACTGATAATGAAAAAAGTCTTTATCATCCAGAGAAAGATTGTCAGAGTGGTGTGTGGACTGCCTCTAAAATTTTCATGTCCTAATCTTTTGAAGCAAATAGAGATATTAATTACTACCTCTCAAAATCTCTTTTTGATCGTGCCATTCATGCGTCACAATACTTCTCAATATGAAATAAATGAATGAGTACTGCCATCGCCATAACACAAGAAGGAAATGTGGCATACAATAAAACTTGAAGAATTTTCTCTAGTGCAAAAATGTGTAAAATGCACTAGCACAAAAATCTTGAACTCACCTCCAAGTCATATTAAATCCCTACAAGGCAGTAACTGAATGTTTAAAAGTAAGCTGGAGCAGTTTCATCTTGAAAAAGTTTCTGTTCTCTAGACAAATTCTTTAACAGACACAGGTAAGAGCATTTTCCATATCTACCTGTGTTTTGCTGTTTTATTGTCTCTTTCTTCTTTAATTAGATCTTATAAATCACATTGTGTCCTGTAAGTTATAAAGATGGTTACTGTATTTTATAAATCAAAGGCTGTGTTTAGGTAATATCTGAAATTTACATTTTAAACTCTGTATTGACATAAACATACAAAATGAGTTAACAGTTTCAAGTCATTCCACAAGCATGTGTGATCACACAATAATGGATAAATGGAATGTGTATCAGAATAAATAAATAAAAACACATTCCACTATTTCTCTGGCAATTTCAGTTTCTATCTACAGTGAAAGGAATTTTTCCTCATCACATAATAAGTATTCTCAATGGGTTACAACTTAGATGACATTGCAGGCCAATGGATAGAGATCATAGCTTTTCAACAAGCTGTGTGTTAAGTAAACATTGGATTTAAAATGGTGAAAAATTGCAGTGTATATCATGCAATGAAATAGCAATAAATGGTACAGTTGGACAGTTGTAATATATCACTGTCTATCTCACAGCCTCTAGTGAACACAATAAGTGATAACAAACAGTAACTGGTGTCACATCAGACTGTAGCACTTGATATTTCTGACACATGATGCTTATGAACCAGTACTAATTACCTGTTGTGCTTTGCAGTGACAATCATTGCTCTTGTCAGAATGGTATAGAAACTTGAAGCGGGCAAGATCAGAGAAAATAATGCTTGCTCAGTTTAGTTGTACCAGACATTTGAGTATTGACTCAGATGCAAATTGATGCTGAGGATTCAAACACAAATGGCAGAAGGTGACCTATGTTGTGGTACTGAGTTATGGATTCTAATGTGTTATAGATTCCAGAGCTCAGTATAAAATGCATGAAATGTTACTAAAAAAACCACCCCACTTGATCCTGAAACAGTAAATTAAACCTTTGTGTAATTATTCATGTTTTGTGTGCTCTTCTCAGGGATGCTGCCCTTATGGCAATGAGGCATAAAATATGTGGCAGGAGTCCAGAAGAAATTACGAAAATCAAGAAAGAAGATGTTGATCTACCAGTAACTATGCAGGATTTTGATGAAGCATTAACAAGATGTAAAAAAAGTGTATCAGCAGGAGACATTGCAAAATATGAAGTTTGGATGGAAGAATTTGGATCTTGCTAGAGACCTTGAAGTGATGATTATTTTTTATGAAGTGTAAAATGACATGTGATATAATTTTCTAGCATGTTCAGACTGAAATAAAGATTATCCATGTATGGTATTCTTAAACTAATCTTTCCCATACTCACTAACCATTATTACTGATTTGCTCATTTTTTGAAACAAAATATTTACTAATTGTGTCTGGACTATTTGTTAAGATTTACTGTGGTGTGTTCTATAGAATCGAACAAAGATATGAAAATTGTTTTGCCTCATTCTCATTAAGAAGAAAGAATTCTTATTGTAGCTTTTGGCTGTCAGCGTTAGTCCTATGTACTTTATATGGGCAGTTTTCTGGTATCAGAATGAGCCCAAGGAGCTTTAGAATGGATAATATATTTTTTCCTTATCCCTTTTCATACATTATTTTTTAACTTAATCATTTTTCATTGTTGCATATTCTAAACTTTTTTAAATTGTTGTTCCTAACCAACCTATGGTATACAATATAAGAGATATGGGATAAATGATATATTAGCATCATAAATACCAGAAATATTTATGTGAAATGGATGAGTACCCCAAAAACATGTAGTTTACATGTCTACATCTACATCTACATCTACATTTATACTCTGCAAGCCACCCAAAGGTGTGTGGCGGAGGGCATTTTACGTGCCACTGTCATTACCTCCCTTTCCTGTTCCAGTCTTGTTGAACTTCATGCATATATGTTAAGTTATTGAGCCAGCCATGCAGTTTGTATACAAATGCACTGTGCTAACACCCAAATCTGTACATAAATCAAAATGAACCAAATCCAAAGAAAACACATTAGGTTGGCTAATGATGGTGTCACACACTGCGTGGTGCCTAGTGGAGTACAAATGTAAATGACATACACATTACTAGGACCAAAATTGATAAAGTACAAGAAATTATAGAACATATTAGCTTAAAAATATGTTGTAGAAATCTTAAGTAATGACCAGTACAATTGGTGATGCACCACAAATTTGTATAAAATACAAAGATAACAAAGTACACAAATTTAAGTACCTTGGGGAGATCATCAAAGAAAATTGAGTGAAAAAAGAAGCACTTTGGAAGTGAATGCAAGAACTCAACAAAGCACATCAGGCATAAAAGCAATCTAAAACACAAAGTCATCTCCTGAAAGACATCGATAAATTATTGTGAAACCATTTTGTATTGTCTCAGTCAGAACCAAATGGACTAGTCACAATATTTTTTTCCCATTATTTTGCACTTAGGAGAACTGTCCTACTTCCACAGTGATGTCAAAGGGGTGGGGGAAAACTGTGTAGCAAAATTTGGCTCTTTTGAGTTTCCCACCACCTTTTGATTTTCGCACCATTTTGCACTTATAGCAGTTTACCTATGTCAGAAGGATGGGGGAGGGGACAAAATCTGTCAGAGTTGCATGGCATCATTAACGATGATGTAGATGAGGGGGAAATCTAGCAAAAATGCAGACTATCCTGAAACTGGCCTAGCCCAACTACTGAAGAATTCATTAATCAGCAGTTGCGGGCATTATTGAGGAAAGTATCAATCCGGTGGAGCACCTGTGGTGATCATCCCCAAAAAAGAGTGTGTATGGATAGCTCAAAATCATATCAGTTTTGTTTTAGTTACAGATAACTCAGTAGTCGCATGATTACAGGTGCTTATCTGATCTCAAATGTAGCAGAAACTATGGATAATTTTGGATAGACTCCACCATGGACTTAAAGAGTGGTTATCACCAGCTAGAAGCAATACTGGAAGACCAGCCAAAAATGCATTTATTGTTCCTATGGGTAACTACCAATACTGGTATATGCCATTTGGATTAAAGAATGTGGCAGCCACATTTCAGCATTTGCCACATGGATTTTAGCAAGGTTTGAAAGCAAGGAAGTGTACGGTACATTTGGATGACGTTGCTGACCTTGCTCAGGATATGGAAGAACAAGTGCTACTGTTAATGAAGGTGTCTGACAGTTGCGAACAGCACATCTAAGACTGAGTATTGAAACATGTGATTAATCATGAAGAGGTCTGGACTGATGCTAGTTGGTAAGGGCCATGCAAGATTTTCTGCACTGTGTTCTGAGGAAGAGCTATAGTAGTTTTTGGTTTTATTGAATTGTTATAGAAAGTTCAATGTGAAATTTGCAGAGGTAGCATGGCCACTTACTCACCAACTGAGAAAAGGAATGATGTGTCATTGTACATCAGAGTGCAGGGATGCAGTCAGTAAATTAAAAGAATTGTTAAGATCTTGTACAGTGTTGATTTTTTCAAACTATGAATTTGTATTGTCATATGATGCAAGCAATAATTTGCTTAGCTGTTTATTGAGTTAGGAAGTGGACAGAGCAGAGCATGCAGTTGCCTATTCCTCACATTGATTGAATACATTGTAAAGAATTTACTCTAAAACAAAAAAGGAAATGCTTAAGCCTCATATGTGGCATAACATACTTTTGATGTTACTCACATTGTAGTATACTAAAAGTAATAACAGGTATGTGGTGTTGACACGGATATTAAGTTTGAAGGATCCATCAAGCAGATTGATGCACTGGATACTGAAGCTTAGCGAGTTCAATTTTGAGGTAATCCATGGACCAGACAGAACACAAGGGAACACAGACGGCCTCAGTCTCAAGGTTTGTGTATTATGGTGAGTGGGTCACACAGCTGCAGAGTGATAGAAAGCACAAGATCCGATGAAGACTGCAAGTTATGCAGCTACAGTTCATTCAGCATGGTGGAGTGTTATGTAAGAAAAGAAAACAAGGACCCCCATCTTGTGATTCCAGCCACACTGTGGAAGGAAATGTTGAGACAGGTACATGATCATTTGTTAGCCAGCCATGGGGGTCGAAGAACCATGGAGCAGCATATAGCAAAACAATATTGGCAGTGGACACTTGAAGAAGATGTAAGACTGTACATGTATCATGTGCACAGTGGGTTGAATTAAGCCATCAGCATATTCCACTGCAAAGATTAACAGAGGCTAGTAAATCATTTGCAATGATTGATATGGAGATCTTAGGCTCTTCTAAGGTTTCTGAGAGTACAAGTCTGTCACACTGTGAGGTAGTATATGGCCAGAAAATGCCTTCACTATTTGAGGTAGTGAAGGCTAAAGTAGGGAGGAATGGAGAATAGGTATGGAATTCCACAAGAGCTTTACAGAAGGTATGGAATGAAGTGTGCAGGAACGGCTCTGCTAGGAGGGGCTAAGGCGGTGGGCGAATTTGTTGAAAGAAATTGTTCTGACACCTTTTCTTGAAATGAGGCCATTTATTGGCAGAAAAACCAACAGATGCGAATTCAAATGGACAACATGAGTCAGGCCTGGGAAGGCAAGGGTGAGCCAAGATGTAGTGGTGGGCAAAACATAATTTGCAGCAAACTTAGGTGAAGTTAAAGAAAAGTGGTGGCTGCCATTCGGACAAGTCTGAATGCCATGGCAGCTACAGAAACAAAGTCCTCGGTGCCGCAGCACCGGGAAGAGAAGATGATGTTCACAGCCACAGGGCGCGTGGCAGAGAGCGTTTTCAGCTGATGGGCAGCAGGGTACCTCCAGCGCAGCCATGCGATTTCCTCCACCCTGATTGGCCAGGAGCCGAGAAAACCACAGCAGCACCATGGAAAGTTCCGAAGCATGACTTGGTCAGCTTTGCCTAAGTGGTATTACCTCATCAGCACATGAGGGAGGTGCGTGATTGAGATTGCCCACCTCGGTGGTGACTTGCTGCTGCCAGACCATGGGACGAGAAAATTACAGGCAGCTGGATCTACTGGCTAATGCTTGACCATAACAAGAGAATGAAATAAACCTTTTGAAATAAAATAAAGATAGAATCCCCTACTATCTGGCTCAACCTTACAGAAGTGCAAAGAGCAAATACAAAGGCCCCAGAACATCTTCAGTGGATGGGGTAATGAAATGCTAAGTTACCTGAATACCATGTAGGACAGCTGGTATGTTAACAAGCTATTACACCCCAGAGGGAAAGGTACCAAATTCTTCACTTATTACCAAGGTCCATACTTCATTAGTGAACATGAAGCTACAACCTCCTCCAAGTACACGAGACATCCATATTGGGCATATCCATCTGCCTTAGGGTGTACTCGACTCTTTACTGCCATTACTGGTGTCATTTCCAAAAAAGGGGAAGATGTAGGAAGGAGAATGTAACACAAGTGGAGTGGATTACTTCTGTGCAATCTGCATACAAGTCACTTTCACATTAAGACAGACAGTTAAGCAAATGTATAGAGGAAATGACAGTGTACTAAATTTTCTTATAGTTTTATAAGATGCATTTTATAGCTCATATCATGTATCACATCCAGCTCCATAGCTGAGAAGTCAGCATGATTGATTACCATACAGAGGACTTGGTTTTGATTCCCCATGCTGCCAGAAATTTTTCATTGGTGGGAGGACTGGAACAGGTTACACGCAGGTTCATGATGCCAGTAACTGAGGAGATACTCGACCACATCATAATGACACCATATTTATTCAACAATGGCTGGGGGTTAGGTGTGTTGACTCCCGCTCCTCCATACCACATCCACATGATGCCATTAGTTGATACATGACACAGTGGTTGGTCAGGCACAGTTCACTCATCTGTGGCAAGAACAGCAGTGCTTATATTTTATTGCTTCATGTACCATGATAATGAGAGTGTCTGAATGTATTATGTGCACATGATGAATGAGTTTTGTTTTAATTTGTATGTATTTTGACTGAGATGTTAATTTGGTGGTTGCAATTAGTGGATGAATTTCATTCTTGTGATATTTTAACAGCTGTGCAGGAAATATCTTTTGGGTTGTCTGAATTGATTCTAGTGTTTTGTTAGTATAGTAATTTGGGGATTTCTATTGTTTTGCAATGGTGGGAGATGGTGTTTGCTTATTTTTCTCTATAAATATACTGTAAGTGAGGTATAGCTACTAATGTTTTCAGGTTGTAGATTTAGATGTAACATTGGGAGAGGAAGTAACCCACACAGTTGGTACATGGTACAGCATTAGAGAAATTGTATTACTGGAATGGGGTGGTGTGCAGTGATTTTGTGACAATGGTTCAAACTGTCACAGATATGTGCAAGATACAGCTGTTTCTCAAGGGGACAGGAGCAAGAAGATGCCCACAGGCATCCTCACAGAACAAGCATATTTCCAAAACACAGGACCCTACTGGGCACAATCTGTGTGTGACCTAATTAGAGTTATCAGCACTTGCTATGAGCAGGGATGTTCAAGGGGAACAGAGTGCTTAGAGCTATGGAACAGTGGGCCACTGTTGAATGGTACAAAATGTGACATCTTGGGACTGACTTTTCAGCTCCCAGCAACAATAACAAGAGCTATGACTCTGAACATAACAAATTTACTGCTGTGTTTTCTTGATAATCCTCTACATCACTCCATACTGACATCACTCATTGATCATATAGCTGCACAGAAAGGGGGACATAAGTGTGGAACAGATGTTCCAATAGATTCAGTAATATTGCAGCAGGTACCAGCACAGAGTCATGGTAATTGTAATTTAATCCTGGGGCACCATCTTAATCCCAGTCCGAACCTCTGTCTATGAATGCTAGAGAACCAACTGTCGACCCAAAATTCCAGTCTATTACATACTGATCAAGTGTGTCAGCCCCAGAGTGCTGAACAATTGTGGGTCTACCAGCCTCCATAAACCATGTGATCAAGTGAACAAAGAAAGAAGGCGCTCAATGTAGAAATTGTAAATAATGGTGTCAGAGGACAGAGATGCTACAGTGTTAGGTTATTTTAAATGATTAACAGGCTTAGAACAAGCCAGGGATTCAGAGGACTGAATATTCCTGAAGAGGAAGATGTTTTGTGTAACACAGTCCAGACTTCACAACCCATTGAGAGTCAGGCAGGTGAGCTGAATATGAAATCTTGTTACTGGGTGCTAGAATTCTGCTGGCACAGCATGCTGCAAGACCACAGTCTGCCACAGTCGTGGGCTGAAATTCCACATGTCATGACACAATTCTACACTTTCATGGTCACCTACATGACTAGAGACAGGGCCCTATCACACCGTAGCTGTGCAGAGTTACTATACATACTCATTACTCAGCACCTACCAGCACTTTTATTCACACTATGATTGGCTCTGGGATGTCCAACAACAGCTGACACCACCTCTAGGTCAGCTGCCTCTGTGGGGCAAATCAGCTTCAACTTCACCTAGCACATTGTAGGAACCACTGCTAGAACTGATAGTTTTGGGTCTGGAACTGGGACTACCAAGGGAAGACCTCCTTTAGGGTGTCTTCATCTGCTACCCTAGCCACCATCAAGAACCCTGGGCCAAGTGCTGGGCATCTGTGCATCTGACTTGCTGTTCACAGTCATTGCCTCATAAGCCTGCTGGCTGCCATAGGTGCCTACCATACATAGTATAGCTGGGGCGCTAGCTGTGGTCTTCTGCTGAGGCAAGCATCATTGCCTTTAGTACACAAACACTCCTTTGAGCTGGACATGTAGCATGGAGCTATACTGAAATAGTGTCCATTGCCTGGGTGACCACTGGGATGCTGTCATCAACCTCTGTACAGAAGTCTTGCAGCATAAAGAATATTATTACTGATTGAGTTCTCCTGATCTGCACTTGCTGTGATACTGGTGGAACACAAACCACACTTCCCACACACTTCATTCTAGGGCAGAATTGGACATCTGGCTAATAATGATGTCCACACCCTGAAAGCATTACACTGTGTGTGTATGTGTGTGTGTGTGGGGGGGGAGTGTGTGTGTGTGTGTGTGTGTGTGTGTGTGTGTGTGTGTGTGTGTGTGTGTGTGTGTGTGTGTAGAGAGAGAGAGAGAGAGAGAGAGCTAGAATATCACTTTCTGTTTATCATTAGAAGGTCTGTACCAGTCATTCTGACTGGTGAGCATTGTTTAACATTCAATAAATAGTGTATGCCTGTATTTAATGTAATTTGGTGGTTTATAGCTTCTGCAAAAGACAAAAACCTATTACAAAAAGTGGATAACTATAAACATTTTTATCATAAAATGGCACCCAGTTATGTTGTCTGCAGAGTATTTTTTACATTTATCATCTCTACATGTGCAAAAATGGATTTTTACATCTGCTTAACTTATTTTATTTCATTCTTCTGATCATCCCTATCTTTCTTTCCATTTTACTTGATGTAGTGGAAGTGCAAACGTGTGTTTCTTGCTGCTCTCTGTCAGTATATTGTTGTGCTCTGCAGAAGTTCAGGGCTCCTCATTATTGTGGCTCATTGGTGTTTCCACATGTGTAGAGAATTACTGAACTACTTGAACAGTTTACCAGAAGAAGAGTCTGCACGAGAAGATATTTATGATTCTGATGAGTTGGATGATAAAGATGTCAAAGATGACACAGAATATCAGCTTCATGAAACAGAACATGGGGAATCATCTGAGGTGCAAGATGAATATTCAGAACCTGTAAAACAACACACAAATAATCCAGTTCTTATAGATTCAGTTCCTGTGGTGCCTCAAACCCCTACTCACAGTCAAGGAAGAAAATGGAAATAATCACATTCATCTCAGCATCTAGAAGCTAGAGTGAGGAGACTGCACCAAGTGGAAAAGTGTGGACTTGACTGCACCATGTCATGCACCTGGGAGATCAGTGCATCATAACATGTTGGAAACTATAGGGCCAACATGTAATGCTAAGAAACTTATAGACAGATGGTGATAGACAGAGGGTGTTACTTGAGTGCATTGTGAGTGCTAATAGACAATAATACTCTACAAATCATAAATACTTTACAGAAATTATAGCCCAAAAAGTTAATCAACATGCTTAGGTGGTGGCAAGTGTGGGGCCCGCCATTTTTTTCTCGCACTATGGGAAGACTTGATAGAAGTAATGAGTAGGTTAACAAGTAGAGGCAAGTGTGGGGCCCGCCATTTTTTCTCGCACTATGGGAAGACTTGATAGAAGTAATGAGTAGGTTAACAAGTAGAGGTACTATACAAAGTATGTTGCTGATGATGTCATCGATGATGCACTTGATGGGTCATCAGATGTTCCCAACCCCACCCCTCCCTTGCCTGACAAAGGTCAATTGCCCCTCCATAAAGTGGTCAAAAGTGCAAATTTTGGCAGGAAATTCAAATTTTGATGGGCAATTCAAAACATAGCCCAACTGTGCTAGCATCTTTCCTGTTGAAGTAGGACATTATCCTAATTCAAAAATGCAAGATGGCGGCCAGCCCATACTGGGACGAGCTCTACAACATCATAATCCAAGAACAGGAATACTGGCACTGGCTGTATTACATCACAATCCAGCTCAGACCTTTTGGGCTATTTACAACAGCTTGGTGGGTTTCCTATGGAAGGAGGTCTGTGGTCCAAAATATAAATTTGAAGGAAATTAAAAATGGTCCATTGTCATGCTGGCTGACCTGGAATTCTGGAACAGGCACTATAACATCATAATCCAGCTCAGATCTGTTGAGTTGAAACTTCCTGGCAGATTAAAATGGTGTGCCGGACCAAGACTCAAACTTGGGACCTTTGCCTTTCGTGGGCAACTGCTGTACCAACTGAGCTACCCAAGCATGACTCACGGCCCATCCTCACAGCTTTACTACTGCCAGTGTCTCGTCTCCTACCTTCCAAGCTTTTCAGAAGCTCCCCAGCGAACCCCCAACCATGGGGTAACTTTGACCAGTGACATGAAAAAATTATTAGGTAAATTAATCAGTAGCTAGGTGGCTAGCCCCCAATATACAATATTCAGTTTCAGGAACTGTTTGTGTGTTCTGATATCACACTTATATTGAAAATTTTGGTCAAAGTATCCCCATTTGATGGTACCACCTTCCCACCTGAATGATTTTTAGTAGAAAACAGAGCAAAGAAGAACAACACAAGATAAACAGGGTCAGGGCTTTATTGGAGGTGAATGGTTCATCAGAAATGACTAAAAGCAGTAGCTGCAGTAAGCAAATTAAATCTAACATTCTGCCATTTCATATAATGTATCATAATGTTCAGTCTCTGACTAACAAATTGCAAGAACTAGAAATAATACTATGTTCTGACCTAAATGTTGATGTTATCTGCATAACATAACATTGGCTAGAAGAACCACAAATAGAAACTCTAAAGATCCATGGTTTTTCTCTAGTCAGTTCATTTTGCAGGTCTTATTATAAACATGGAGGGAGAACTATCTTTGCAAAGCAGCATTTGAGGTATAAAGCAATCCGAACATATTCTGAACTGAATAAAGAAAAAGTCTTTGAAATGGTGGTTATTGAACTTACTGACATTCAACAAGTTATTATAACTATATACAGATCCCCTGATGCTGACATAAAAGAAATCCTGTATAAATTTGATATGATGTTAAATATTGTAGAACTAAAGAAAAGAAAATCATTTGTGGGGACTTCAACATAGACTTTTTGAAACCCTCAAACTACAAAGATGAATTACTGTACATGACAAAGAGTTTCAAGTTAATCCCCACAGTAAATACACCAACACGAATCACTAGGCGTAGTAAAACTGCACCAGACCAAATTTTTATTCAAGAAGCCTTTTCTCACTACAGTAGTGAAGCAGTTAAGATGGGATACAGTGATCATGATTCTGTGTTGATATCACTGGAATTATGTTCAGAGAAAATATCTGCCATTAAAATAACTGAGTGCAGGGATTTCACTGATGGCATTATAACAAACTTTTGCAACATAATAAGCTGAGGAACATGTGCTGAAGTGTTTAATGAAACAGATATAAATAGAATGTTTCATAACTTTCATGGATCATATAAGTACTATTTTGACACAGTCTTCCCACTAAAGCAACATAAATTAAAACCAACCAGAAACAAAAGTTGGATTACTAAGGGCATAAAAATCTCCAGTGCAAGGAAAAGATTTCTACATTTGTATAAAAAACAAAACACTTTATCATTAGAAATGCAAAATTATATCAAAGAATACAGTAAGATCTACCACAAAGTTATTAAAGAGGCAAAGAAAAGGGGGAATGATGAATATATCTGCAAATCAAACAACAAAACACGGGCCGCATGGAACATCATCAGATTTGAAACACACATAAAACCAGTGGCAAAAAATATTAACTTAAAGCTGGAAAACAAACAAGTATCAGATGCTACCTCTGTAGCTAATATCTTCAATGAGTACTTTGGCAAAACTGCAAATGATCTTATCCAAAGCAACTTTCAGAATACTAATATGAACTACATTGAGAACTATAAACCACTGATGGGGTCTTTGTTACCCAAGCAGGTCACACAGAGTGAGCTCATACTGGCAATGAGCTCATTAAGGAAACTTTATGTTGTTTTGATGAGATTCCGGATTGTATTATAAACCAAACAAAATGATAAATTGTAGAACCTCTGAAGCATGTTGTTAACCACTCCTTTTCCAAAGGTACCTTTCCAAATTTTCTAAAGATTGCAAAATTAGCACCCTTGCACAAAAATGGAGCCACAGACAATGTTAACAATTACAGACCTGTAGCACAGCTTAGAGGCTTCTCAAAGTTCTTTGAGAAGCTCTTTTATAATAGGTTGCTAGAGTTTGTTAACAAAAACTCATTGCTGTCAAATCATCAACATGGCTTCAGGCAATCTAGATCCGCAACCACAACAGTCTATGAATATTTGCACACCATTCTAAAACCTGTAGATGAAAAGGAAATGGCTACTGGAATATTCTTGGACCTATCCAAAGCATTTGACATTTTAGATCATGGTATCCTGCTATGTAAGTTGGAAAGAAAGGGAATTAGAGGTATTCCAAATCAATGGATTGGATCATATCTTACTAGCTGGCAATTAAAAGTTGTTCTCAGACAGGACGCAATAACTGAAAACGTTTCAAGAACAACAACATACACTTCAGAAAAAACTACCATTAAATATGGTATGCCACAAAGATCAACATTAGGTCCTATCCTATTTCTCTTGTATGTTGATGACCTGAATGACATTGTCCATGCCAAACAGAAAACTTTATTTGCAGATGATACCATTATTTCGATTACAGGGTCAGACCGAAAAGAGCTTCAATTAACTACAGGTGCATCATTGGTGGAGCTAACACATTGGTTTGAGAAAAATAAACTTATAATTAACACTGGGAAAATGTGGCCATGAACTTTCATATGTCCCACTATAAACAACAAAATGAACACGCATTGAAAATAAACAACAAGATTGTAGAATTAATGGTGATGTTAAGTTCCTTGGAATATATCTGCAGAGTGATCTCAAGTGGAATACACACATTAAAGCTCTTACAATCAAGCTATCATCAATCTGTTGAATGCTACGGATACTAAGCACAAGCTGTAATAGAGAAATAGTAATACAGGCACATAATGCACATTTCCAGTCAGCAATCAGATATGGAATAATATGCACCCTATAGTCTATTTGTTTTCAAAACCCAGAAACGAGCTATCAGAATCATCTGCAACATGAAGAGCCAAGGATCATGTCACTCTCTTTTTCCTACTCTAAAGATATTGAACCTTGCATGCCTATATATATTTGAAACAATAGTCTTTGTAACAGAATATTTAAGAACCTCCAATGCCTATCAGCTGAAGAGCTCTGTGCACAATTACACAAGAAGAAATGGCAATAACGTTCGTGTCTCCTATGCTAGAACAACAGCCTACCAGAAAAGTGTCCTTCATAGAAGCACACAATCGTCTAAACCACCTCCCTAACAACATCAAGTTGGTAAAGCAAGACAGCTTGTTCAAAAAAAAAAAAGCTGAAGTCATTTCTGATGGACCACAGTTTCTACTCTGTAAATGAATACCACTCAGAATGAAACAGAATTTTATAATGTTAAATTAATAAACATTTTATGACAATTATTTGTTTATTAAAGTGTACTAGCTGTACATTTAATGTTGTTTGAATGTAGATAGTTGTATTCCACAGCATTGTATTGATCTATATATATATATATATATATATATATATATATATATATATATATATATATATATATATATATATATATACAGGGTGGTCCATTGATAGTGACTGGGCCAAATATCTCATGAAATAAGCATCAAGCGAAAAAACTACAACAAATTAAACTTGTCTAGCTTGAAGGGGGAAACCAGATGGTTGGCCCACTAGATGGGGCTGCCATAGGTCAAATGAGTATCAACTGCGTTTTTCTTAAATAGGAACCCCCATGTTTTATTGTGGCAACGGCCTTGCCGCAGTGGATACACCGGTTCCTTTGAGATCACCGAAGTTAAGCGCTGTTGTGCGTGGCCGGCACTTGGATGGGTGACCATCCAGCTTCCATGCGCTGTTGCCATTTTTCGGGGTGTACTTAGACTTGTAATTGAGGAGCTACTCGGCAGAATAGTAGTGGCTTCAGTCAAGAATAGTGTCTTAACGACTGGGAGAGCGATGTGCTAACCCCATGCCCCACCTATCCGCATCCTCCAATGAAGATCACATGGCGGTCGGATGGTCCCGGTAGGCCACTCGTGGGCAGAAGACAGAGTGAGTGCATTTTTAATTACATATTCATGAAGTACATAAAGAAATATGAATGTTTTAGTTGGACCACTCTTTTCGCTTTGTGACAGATGGCGCTGTAATAGTCACAAACGCATCAGTACATGGTATCACGTAACATTCCACCTGTGCGGACAGTACCGGTATTTGCTTCATGATACATTACCCATGTTAAAATGGACCATTTACCAATTGTGGAAAAGGTCCATATCATGTTGATGTATGGCTATTGTGATCAAAATGCCGAATGGGTATGTGATATGTATGCTGCTCGGTATCCTGGATAACATCATCCAAGTGTCCGGACCGTTCGCCAGATAGTTACGTTATTTAAGGAAGCAGGAAGTGTTCAACCACATGTGAAACGTCAACCATGACCTGCAACAAATGATGATGCCCAAGAAGGCTGCTGTTGCAGCTAATCTGCACATCAGTAGCAAACAAATTGCGTGAGAATCGGGAATCTCAAAAACGTCGGTGTTGAGAATGCTACATCAACATCGATTGCACCTGTACCGTATTTCTATGCACCAGGAATTGCATGGCGATGGCGACGACTTGGAAGTGTACAGTTCTGCCACAGGGCAAAAGAGAAATTACGGGACGATGACAGATTTTTTGCACGCGTTCTGTTTAGCGACAAAGCATCATTCACGAACAGCGGTAACGTAAACCAGCATAATATGCACTATTGGGCAACAGAAAATCCACGTTGGCTGCGACAAGTGGAACATCAATGACCTTGGTGGGTTAATGTATGGTACGGCATTATGGGAGGAAGGATAATTGCTCCCCATTTTATCGATGGAAATCTAAATGCTGATTTCCTACATGATGTTCTACCAATGTTACTACAAGATGTTTCGCTGCATGACAGAATGGTGATGTACTTCCAACATGATGGATGTCAGGCACATAACTCGCATGCGGTTGAAGCGGTATTGAATAGCATATTTCATGACAGGTGGATTGGTCGTCGAAGCACCATACCATCGCTCTCACGTTCACCGGATATGACGTCCCCGGATTTCTCTCTGTGGGGAAAGTTGAAGGATATTTGCCATTGTGATCCACTGACATTGCCTGACAACATGCATCAGCACATTGTCAATGCACGTGCGAACATTACAGAAGGTGAACTACTCACTGTTGAGAGGAATGTTGTTACATGTATTACCAAATGCATTGAGGTTGAAGGACATCATTTTTAGCATTTATTGCACTAATGTGGTATTTACAGGTAATCCCACTGTAACAGCATGTGTTCTCAGAAATGATAAGTTCACAAAGGTACATGTATCACATCGGAACAACCGAAATAAAATGTTCAAACGTACCTGCGTTCTGTATTTTAATTTAAAAAACCTACCTGTTACCAACTGTTCATCTAAAATTGTGAGGCGTATGTTTGTGACTATTACAGCACCATCTATCACAAAGCGAAAAAAGTGGTCCAACTAAAATATCCATATTTTTTTTATGTACTACACGAATATGTAATAAAAAACAGGGGTTCCTATTTAAAAAAAACGCAGTTGATATCCTATTGACCTATGGCAGTGCCATCTAGCAGGCCAACCATAGCGCCATCTGGTTTCCTCCTTCAAGCTAGACAAGTTTCGTTGTTTGTAGTTTTTTTGTTTGACGCTTATTTCGTGAGATATTTGGCCCAGTCATGATCAATGGACCACCCTGTGTGTGTGTGTGTGTGTGTGTGTGTGTGTGTGTGTGTGTGTGTGTGAAATTTTTAACTTCGTGAATCATTTATTGACCTGTCCAATATCTGTACAAGATGTCACAGGACCAAAGCTAAATACATAGATAAATAAATAAACATAATCAAAGAGTAGTTTAAGCTATGTCCACCACAGACTGAGTCTCCCCATAGCGACCCATATTGAAGAGTATAAATCACGTAGACTCACAACAATTGAAGGCATGAAGGTACTTAACAGAGGCATGTATTTGTTCTCCCATTACTCCATAAGCACATGGAGTAGCAAAAGGGTCCAAACACCTCCCCCTCCTCTGTCTGTCTCCTGTCTCCCAGTCTCCTGTCTCCCTCTCTCCTGTCTCCCTCGCTCCTTTCTCCCTGTCTCTTGTCTTTGTCTCCCTGTCTCTTGTCTTTGTCTCCCTGTCTCTTGTCTTTGTCTCCCTGTCTCTTGCCTTTGTCTCCCTGTCTCTTGTCTTTGTCTCCCTGTCTCTTGTCTTTGTCTTCCTTTCTCTTGCCTTTGTCTCCCTGTCTCTTGTCTTTGTCTCCCTGTCTCTTGTCTTTGTCTCCCTGTCTCTTGTCTGTCTCCCTGTCTCTTGTCTTTGTCTCTCTGTCTCCTGTCTTTGTCTCTCTGTCTCCTGTCTCTCTCTCTCTCTCTCTCTCTCTCTCTACATGTCAAGAACTCCAGCTAATACTTGACATAATAGAACATCAGTTCAGATATGTCGACCATAAGTAGTATCTCCTTAACGATCCATATTGCAGAGTACAAGTCACATGTGTTCACCCCATTTGAACACTTAAAGGTACTTGTCAGTGGTATATATCGATTCTCCCACTGCTCTATATGCAAGTAGAATAGCAAAAGGGGCCAGTTAGCAGTAATTTAAGATATTCCCCACAATGTGTTGTATGTAGGCTTGTAGACTATACACAGTTATCTTTCTAAGGTTTGAGGCATAGCAGAAGCAGCATCAAAGTTTTTAACACCACACGCAACACATTTGTAAAGGTTCTTGTGTAAGAAAAAGTGCTATAATAGTCCATACAGATGTGTGGACGACTTTGGCTCGGCCTACCATATATTTTTTTCAAATATACGGGACACCTACAAAAATACTCCAGTGTCACTCTCTGACACAAAGATGACCTAGGCATCCACTAAAACAACTTATTGATCCTATTTAACTGGAACTGAAATGGATCAACAATTGCTTTTTGTGACTGGAATATTATAATAATGACTTTTACCATCGATATTCATGTAAGGTAATTGCATTTCAGAGATAACAAAGAGCCATTGTTATTTATGTAAAACAAGTAATAAGTAGTTAAAAGAAAGAACACTATCACGTTTAAAACCATTTAACATTTTTATAAATCTTTTCTGTATAGTGCAAATCTCATGCAGTCATTCATGTTTGCTTATTTACATATTTTGCACTGCAGTGAATATTTTCACAAATGTTTCTGAGAGTCAACTCTCTGGTATACATTTCTGTGCATGGTAAAGTGAAATTACATTGTAGCATTAAAGAATTCATGATCATAGATTCCAAAACATTGGTCTTTTTACATGACCAGCACTTAATCATTTTTGAAAAAATACGTTATATGAGTGCATTTGAGCCCGGAAGGCAAATGATAAATTCTTTAACCTTAGGGAGGATTGTTATTGGAATGTTTTTCTCCTTAAATAGATCGAAAATTCCCACCCACCTATCCTGTACTGCTACAGTGTTAGCATTCCATTCACATAATTTTTCTACTGTAATTGTTTTAGCCATACAAAATTCATCAAACAAGAGTGAACAATCAAGGATTGTATTACCCATGTCTTGTACTGTGGAAATACTGGCCTCTTCATCTGACCATTTTAGTTCTGATTTCAAAGTAGACCAACATAAGTCAGTGTTATACGGAAATTTCTGACTCCATGAAACTAGATAGTCATATGCTACACAGTAGAAGATATTTGCAGATGAATAAAATCTATCTTGAGCTGCTCGGTCACACACATACAATTTCAGTAAGATGGATTTAACTTGGACAAAAAATTATTATATCCCCTTCTAACAGCCATGTACCGCAAGTCTCTAGAGGAAAAGAAGGTTCCAAATGATTGGAAAAGAGCACAGGTAGTTCCAGTTTTCAAGAAGGGTCATCGAGTAGATGCGCAAAACTATAGGCCTATATCTCTGACATTTATCTGTTGTAGAATTTTAGAACATGTTTTTAGCTCGCGTATCATGTCATTTCTGGAAACCCAGAATCTACTCTGTAGGAATCAACATGGATTCCAGAAACAGCAATCGTGTGAGACCCAACTCGCTTTATTTGTTCATGAGACCCAGAAAATATTAGATACAGGCTCCCAGGTAGATGCCATTTTCCTTGACTTCCGGAAGGCGTTCGATACAGTTCCGCACTGTCGCCTGACAAAGTAAGGACCTACAGAATATCAGACCATCTGTGTGGTTGGTTTGAAGAGTTTTTAGCAAACAGATCGCAGCATCTTGTTCTCATTGGAGAGACGTCTACAGCTGTTAAAGTAACCTCTGGCGTGCCACAGGAGAGTGTTATGGGACCATTGCTTTTCACAATATATGTAAATGACCTAGTAGATAGTGTCGGAAGTTCCATGCGGCTTTTCGCGGATGATGCTGTAGTATACAGAGAAACTGCAGCATTAGAACATTGCAGCGAACTGCAGGAAGATCTGCACCGGATAGGCACTTGGTGCAGGGACTGGCAACTGACCCTTAACATAGACAAATGTAACATATTGCGAATACATAGAAAGAAGGATCCTTTATTGTATGATTATATGATAGCAGAACAAACACTGGTAGCAGTTACTTCTGTAAAATATCTGGGAGTATGCGTATGGAACGATTTGAAGTGGAATGAATATATAAAATTAATTGTTGGTAAGGCAAGTGCCAGGTTGAGATTTATTGGGAGAGTCCTTAGAAAATGTAGTCCATCAACAAACAAGGTAGCTTACAAAACACTCGTTTAACCTATACTTTAGTATTGCTCATCAGTGTGGGATCCGTACCAGGTCAGGTTGACAGAGCAGATAGAGCAGGTCCAAAGAAGAGCGGCGCGTTTCATCACAGGCATATTTGGTAAGCGTGATAGCGTTACGCAGATGTTTAACAAATAAAAGAGGCACTCTGCATCGTGGTGTAGCTTGCTCTCTAGGTTTCGAGACAGTGTGTTTCTGGATAAGGTATCGAATATATTGCTTCCCCCTACTTATACTTCCCGAGGAGATCACGAATGTAAAATTAGAGCGATTCGAACGCGCACGGAGGCTTTCTGGCAGTCGTTCTTCCCCCGAACCATACGCGACTGGAACAGGAAAGGGATGTAATGACAGTGGCACGTAAAGTGCCCTCCGCACACACACCGTTGGGCATGCGGAATATAAATGTAGATGTAGATTTTTTACCTTTGTTTTTAGTAGCTTATAACAATGCAATGCTTACGCAACACAAATATTCTGCCTTTAAGTTTCTAGAATGCTTGTTCAAAAGATATTTGGCTGACTGTGCACAAAGCATAACCATAATTCTGATTCCTTATTACTGAAAAATGAATACAAAGTAGCAGAACACCCTGGTTCTGACAGGAAAAATGATTTTAAAGCAGGATACAGTTTCACAATCCTTAAAAGTGCAGGCAATAATGCTAACCACCTTGCTCTGCTGTAACTCAGTACTTGCTAATATTCAATATTCACAACATCACAGAATTCTGTATTCTTTCCACCAGAACACTGTATATGTGGAAATGCTTATAAATTTTACACACATTGTTTTCCACACCAGTGGGCTACTGCTGTTACTGTGGTGTTGTGAATTATATATGCCATGCAATCAATCCCTATAGGAGGCTTTTTAGGACTGACTTTTGATTTGCTGGAAACATTTTGTTTAGCCCCTCTCTTAACTCCACCAAACATACTATTCATTTTATCAGCTGAGAGACACACAAATTTTGACTTCCAGTTATTGGCCTGTAGAACATGTTGTACATGCTGATAAGACGGCTGATGTTTCATTTTCAACAGAACAGAAATCTGATAACTTCACATGTACCCCACTTACAGGTTTGAAAAATCTGACAATGAGTGGAAGTAATTTAGTTGATTTATAATTGCTGGTATCAATAGAAATGCTTATAAAATTCATTTCATTAAGGTCTTCAGTAAGAAGCTCTTTGCACGATGGATCCAATACATTGTGAACTATACATTCTGTTTTTGCCCTTGCACAACTAAACTTGGTATCATACAGTTTCTTAATCATTTTCAGTGTGCAGTCCATGGAACTATAGCTGTGTCTGTGACGCACAGTGTGGTAGGTAGATGTTCCTTCTACGCAGCCAATTTTAATTCTTCATTGCATGAGACAGAATGAATTTGTAAAAGTTACTAACAAAGAAAAAAAATTGCAGTAGTTAAGAACGAAAGTATAAGATTTCAATATTACAGTATTGTGTTAACATATGTAATGCTCTACTGGGTACAAGGGTGCTCATTTTTAATGATGTTGCAGCAGCTATTGAACCCAATTTATGTTTCTTACAAGGGAACCTCCCCACCGCACCCCCCTCAGATTTAGTTATAACTTGGCACAGTGGATAGGCCTTGAAAAACTCAACACAGATCAATCGAGAAAACAGGAAGAAGTTGTGTGGAACTATAAAAAAATAAGCAAAATATACAAACTGAGTAGTCCGTGCGCAACATAGGCAGCATCAAGGACAAATGTCAGCTCAGGAGCGACGTGGTCCCGTGGTTAGTGTGTGCAGCTGCGGAGAAAGAAGATCTTGCTTCAAGTCTTTCCTCGAGTGAAAAGTTTAATTTTTTATTTTCAGACAATTATCAAAGTTCAGGCACTCACACATAATCAACTTCGCTCTCCAAAATTCCAGGACATGTTCAGATTTGCTTGGACATATTCAAGATTTGACGCTCTACACAAGGAATAATTTGAAACGTTAAAAACCGTTAAAACATATGTTTTGACAGAGCACAGGGAAAACCGTGCGACTGTGAAACTGTTGCATTCATTTGTAGCAGTTTATGTGACACTCTTATGTTTTCATCACTTTTTTGGGAGTGATTATCACATCCACAAGAAAACCTAAATCGTGCAAGCTAAAACCCATTCGCCAAGTGTACAAGTTAGGTGGGTCGACAACATATTTCTGTCATGTGACGCACATGCCGGCACCTGTGTCGTATAGAATATATCAGACGTGTTTTCCTGTGGAGGAATCGGTTGACCTATGACCTTGCGATCAAATGTTTTCGGTTCCCATTGGAGAGGCACGTCCTTTCGTCTACTAATCGCACGGTTTTACGGTGCGGTCGCAAAACAGACACTAAACTTATTACAGTGAACAGAAACGTCAATGAACGAACTGACGGATCATAACTTTGCGAAAATAAAGAATGTAAGCTTTTCACTCTCACGCTAACCACGGGACCACGTCGCTCCTGAGCTAACATTTGTCCTTGATGTTGTGCACGGACTACGCAGTTTGTATATTTTGCTTATTTTTTCATAGTTCCACACAACTTCTTCCTGTTTTCTCGATTGATCTGTGTTCAGTTTTTCAAGGCCTATCCACTGTGCCAACTTATAACTAAATCTGGGGGGGGGGGGGGGGGGGTGCGATGGGGAGGTTCCCTTGTTAGAGGTTTGTTTACGGTTAGGCCGAGGCTGCGCTTGGGAGCGTACTGCGGCCACGCCGGCCGGTGGGGGACACGCCGCACGCTTCGTCAACATCGCACAGAGTATTTCCCCAACGTCGCCCCATGCCTCTATTTGCGCTCCAGCGGCGCGAGAAATTTCAAAAGACTGAGTGGTGGATAGGACTTCATCTAGAGTCGGATTTGCCAACTGAAGGGCACATTGCCTAGCTTCTTTGTCTGGCGCCGATGGCATAATAGCATCCCGTACCAAGGAATCGGAGTAGGATTCTTTGTAAACTTCAGTAACAAATTGACACTTTCTACTGAGGCCGTGAAGTTCAGCAGCCCAAGCGCGATGGGGTTGATTTGGTTGTTTTTGCAACGATAAAAGGCAACACGAGAGGCTACCACATGCTTTTGCTTTTGAAAATAGACGGAGAGAAGTGAGCACATTTCAGCAAAGGACAAAGACGCAGGCTCTTTCAAAGGAGCCAATTGCGACAACAACCGATACATTTGAGGTGAAATCCATGAAACGAATAGAGACTTACACGTTTGTTCGTCCGCGACATGAAATGCCAAGAAGTGCTGTCGAAGACGGTTTTCGTAATCAGACCAGTCTTCCGCCGTCTCGTCGTAAGGAGGAAAAGGAGGTATAGACAACGACAAGAGATGCCCCGCATTTGATGCCGTGACGAAATCACGAATCGCATTTGTGAGAAGCGTTTGCTGTTCTATGAGATCTTGCAGTAGTTGCTCTAAAGTAGCCATGGAAACATGTGGGTCAACGATGGAAAAGAAAATTCAATACCTCGTCGCCAATTGTTATAACTTCAAGTTGAAGAAATATATTTCAAGGAAGATGCAATACATGAAAGTCACAGATCAAGTAAACAGAGTAAGACGGGTGTACACTTTCACAGTCAAATCACAACTGAGTCCGAGTCTAGCGGCTGCTGGCTGGCTGGCCGCTTAGGTGGGGCGGGTGCTGCATGGCTGGCAGACAGCGCCGCATGTAGAGGACGCACTTTGAAAGATTGGCGAGTCACAACAATAGAGAGAGTCAAGACTGATCTGATGTACATTCATTACTTTCCCTAACCACAGAAAAAAACTTGTTATAAATTTGGATTATGTAATTTAAACTGATGTTATGTACAGTACAATTAATATTGTGCATGCATGTTGCTCATAAGTTAAGACATTTTTCCTTCAATGTTGCAGAAAGGAAAATTTTGTTTTCTTATGATCTATTACTTGAAAAAATGGCAGGGCTGCAAATAAGCATGTGTTACCCCAATAGCAAGACTGAAAATAAAGGGAAGAAAAGTGAAATTATATGATGATGAAGACTAGTTTGTTACCCTTTATTGAATAATCAGACATGAAAGACTTACCTCATAATTCATGGTAAGGGTGACATATGTCCAGTGGTAGTTCTTTCTAATTAGTGACTGTGGTGCCCTGCGTTAATACTTTTCTGTTTACCTTCTATGATGTTCTTAATTTCAGAATTATAAAGCAAAAAGGTAAAGAACATCATGCAGTTTGCTTCGCATTGCGAGAAATCTTTTCCTTATCTCTGAAGATGCTATTATGAATCACATAGTCTCCACTACGTCCTACATATGAAACAGCAAATTCCAAAGAAAGTGATAAAAATTTATGAAATTGAGCCTTATTGAACCATGAAGTCAGATCCTCTCAGCAGGCTGCACTTGTCTGAAATGCTTGCTTTGCTGTTGCATGAGAAGTTCAGAAAAATATCATAGGAATGAGGAGGAAAAGACCATGTTTCACAGGGTGGACAAAAAGGCAACTGGAGAGAGGGATTTAAGTTGATTTTAACATAATAATATTGTATATTTTGGTTATCAGAAATCAAATTTTATATCACGTAGTCAATCAAGAGTACAGGTTGTTGGGATGACAACTTTAAGTGGTTATTCCTCCTAAAGTATTTGATTGAGAAACGCAATTTTTTATATTTATAGAAATTACTAGTGAACACAGAGAGCCCTGTGTGTAAGCATTTTTTCCCCAACAAAAAATATGTTGAACTCAAACTGAACAGCCTAGTTGTTTGAATAGAATTTTAAATTTAAATTGTTGTGCCAACAAGTTATTTATTATGTTCACTGTACTTCAGCTCACTCCTTGTATAAATTTTGACTTGTTACATCATCAATAACTCATGGTATGAAGTTCTATAATATTCTGATTAGTTTTGTTAAGGTGTGATTTCAAGAAATTTTAATTCAGAAAAAATGATTTCTAAGAACTGCCAGAAACCCAATCTACATAAAATTCCGAGGGCCTAATTAGTAAGTTAGAAAGAAAAGTCTATGGGTATGATGAAATGGAAAATAATCTCAATAAATGATAGGAAAAGAAAAGGATTCCTCAGCTCCATGAGACCAATGCCGGAATCATTCCTTAGTTTCCACCAGGGGCCATCCTTCCCACTTTTCTATAATTTTTTAGTTTAAAAAAGGGGCAAGTGGAGATGATGAAAGCCAAATGAAGATAAATCTTACAGTAGCACTGACATCAACAGTTAGTTTTATGTACTCATTCTTTACAAGCTGGGTCAAGACACGTGCAACAGAAGAGACAATGAGAAGTAAAAGGATGCACTACAAAGATATTTCAGCCCAAAGGGAGAACAATCCAGGAGCATCGAGGATGGAAAGATGTATGCTGAGCCATAGACCAAAGAGACTGGCAAAACTACTGAATTTAATAAGACGTAGTTCTTCAGGACAGCACCACAAAGCTGGCAAGAACATCCTTGTGACCAGTGAAGACAGCAGCAATGTTGAGAGTGGGCCATCCACAGGATGTTCTACAGGCCTCCACTCGACTGAAGACCTGGTTTATGAGAGAAGCTCCGAGAATGACACATCATGCAGAAATGAAATTAGATGACTCGACTTTTAAAATACCTGGGGAAAATCAGCTTTAGCAGGCATCACCACAGGTGGGATTGAAGGCAAGCCTAAACTTGAAGACACAGTGGACTCCGATTCCAGAAGATGGCTGGAAATTATTAATGATTGCATTTGAATGATCTTGGTCATACAAGCTCCTCCAGAGCATGTTAAAGAAGCTGAAGAACGTCCTAAAAACGTGGACAACTGTCGCTTCAGCCCTGTACATTACAGCTATTCTTTAACAAATCTATGAAAAGCAGACAGAAATTGCTTGGTAAACTCCAACAGCTATCTTCCGCTTTTGTTGCAAACTTTTTTTGTCATCTACAGTAAAACTTGCAAGGACCAGTATAAGCAGCTGGTGGCATCTTACTTCTTAACTCAAAACTCATGGGCAGTCTACTGAGGATTTGAATTCACACAAAAAGGTGATTGCGTTTTCTAAAGGACTGAAAAATTCATGAACTGTTGACACCCATCATAAAAGGCTACTGAATATTGAAAGCAAACATTGGAAAAATGTTCTTCAGCATTTAATAATTATAATAAGTTTCCTGGACCAGCAATGTCCGCCCTTGAGAAGAAGTACTGATAAACTTTTTCAGCATGACAATGGAAAGTTCTTTAAAGTCATTGAATTATTTGAAAAAGTTTGGAGCTGTGATGATAGAAAACCTGTATAGAACAAAGAAAGGTAAGACAAGGGTCATTATTTTAGTAATGATGATGTCTGCAAAGTATTACAGTATCACTCTGGATTGCACACCAGGTATTTTAAATGTTGAGCTTATGACAACTGTAGTATGCTTAATCCAGGAGACATGACTTGGAGGGGTATACGACACCTGAGTTCTGGGGCATTTCCTGAGATTCCTTTCAATATCCAATTCTTCAAGCTCCACTCTGATGCAGATTCATACTCAAGTCCTTGGAAGATAAAAAAAAATTCATTTTAGAATATGAGAGGTCAATGGTGTGACAGTGGGGTGACCATGAATGGAAAGTATTCTGGTCTCCAGAAAAGAATTTTATATTTGAACAAAAGAGCATTTTATGCACCATGTAGCAGTCAGTCATTCATTCTTGTGGTAAAGGATTCTGCTATGTCTTCTCAATATGCTGTTTCCATGTTTTTGACAGTGAATAGCTTCTACGATTTCTTCTCCTCCTCCATTCAGTGTTGGACTACCTTGAAGAAATATCTTTCTAACTTGACACTAAAACTGCTGAGCAATACTAGGTGGGAAAGCTATATTGATGCACACAACTCCCCTGAAGTTTCAGGCTGGAGGAGTTTATGTCACGTTTGTTCACATATCAGAAGAATTCAATGGTATGACTGCTCACAAAGCTATGGGACTTGTGAATCAAATAAAAAATTACACCTTTCTAACTTCTCCAGTAATCTGATATGATGTACTGCTTCACATCAGTGTAGTCAGTAAGACCCTCCTGCAGAGTACTGACATAAATATTTCTGAGGCTGTAGAAATACTTGAAAGTATGAAAGTATATTTTGAGAACTGCAAAACAGAAGAAAAGTTTGTGTCTTTCTTGACAGATTCCAAAGAACATACTACAGAATTAGAGCTAGAAGATCTAACGTTACTATTACTGAAACGTTTAGTTCTACACACGCAACTACATTTAGAGGTACAGTTAATGAGTCAAGCATCATTGACGTGCTGGAGTTGAGGCAAGAACTTAAAGTCCTTTCAGCGTTTGCAAAACCCAGAATAAGTCCAACAGATACTTCGAAGTTTATGGAAAGACATAATTTTTGTCCCGGTATTAACATTTCTCAAAGAATTCTCCAAACACTTCTGATGACAGTTGTTGAAACCATTGTACAAGAAGGGTGACAGAAACGAAGTAACCAATTATCGTTCTATTTCACGCTTAACTTGTTTCTCCAAGATTCTCGAGAAACTTGTACACAGAAGGATTCATTGAACATCTTAGTAAATACAATATTCTCAATAAAAGTCAATTCGGTTTCCAGAAAACATCTCAACAGAAGATGCAATATATACTTTCACCAACGCAATTCTTGAATCAATCAATAATAAAATGTCTCCAACTGGAATTTTTCGTGACCTTTCTAAGGCGTTTGATTGCGTGAACCATAAGATTTTTCTGAGAAAGGCAGAATTTTATGGGTTAACTGCAGAAGCAGGGATGTGGCTTGCCTCCTATTTAAAGGACCAGAAACACAAAGTCATGGTAAACAACACTCATGGGGAACCAGTGTCGTCTTCTTGGGGTACAATAAACTGTCAAGTCCCATAGGGCGCTATTCTGGGTCCTCTACTTTTCCTTATTTTCATAAATGACCTTCCAATGTGTACAAGGGCTATGGTAAAATTTACTTTCTTTGCTGATGACACGACGATTCTGGTAGACAATTCAACAAATACTAATCTTGAGATCACTGTAAATGCAATTTTTCAGGAGACCTTTAACTGGTTTACCTCTAATGGACTAACACTAAATTTTGAGAAAACTCTTTTGATTCAGTTCCATACAAGCCAAAATATCGAAGGTGAGATTAAAGTTAAATAAAATGATGGGAATTTAGCAAGAGTGGAATCAACAAAGTTCGTGGGTCTTCTTGTTAATAGCAATCTAAACTGGTCCTTACACTTTCCTTACCTATATAAAAAACGAAGCTCAGCAGTTTACGCTATTCATGCGATTGCATCCTTCAGTGACTTAAATACTTTGAAAGCTGCCTATTTTGGTTATTTTCATGCCCTGATGGCCTATGGAATTATATTCTCGCGAAACCAGCCAAAGGCAAACAAAATCCTCATAACCCAGAAAAGAGTCATTAGGATTCTGTGTGGTGTCAAGTACAGACATTCCTGCAGGAAACACTTCCAAGAGCTGAGAATACTCACAACAGTATCTCAATACATTTTCTCTCTCATGTGTTTCTTGTGTAAAAACCATTCCCTTTTTGAAATGAAGAGCATGTATAATAACTATGACACTAGGGTAAAAAATGATCTTCATCTTGAACAAAAGAATCTAAGCATGGTACAAAAAGGAGTACACTACTCTTGTATAAAAATATTTAACGCTCTCCCTCAGGCAATAAAAATGTCAGTTACTGATCCACATACTTTTAAAGATCAACCTAAACAATATCTGCTAAGTAAAACCATTTACTCACTGGACGAATTTATCTAAGAGAATATGTGAATTGATTTTGATCTATTGTAAGTCTATTCAACGTAATTTTTAACTTTTCACAAAAAAACAATTCTTGTAAATATTTTTTCTATGTAATATATTATTCATTGTACAACCTATTATTATAAACAAATGTCTCAAATTTATCTAAATGACATGTTCTACACCCAAGCGATTTATCACTACTGGGTCTACAGAACACGAATGAAATAAATAAATAAATAAAGAGAAGTTTCTCAAAACTGAAATTGATGAAAACATATCTCAGTTCAACAATGAGCCAATCTCATTTAAGTGAACCTCCAACAATATTTACTGAGCACAAGCTTGCAGAGGACTTAAATTATGTGGATCAAGTGAAAGAGTTTGCATAAGCAAAAGCCAGGAAAGTCTGATTTGTCTGTTTTTTTTTTTTTTTTCCTTTTCTTAGTATTCAGAGGTATAGTTCTTTCGAATATTATGCTTTATTTTGTTCAATGTGAAATAAATTATTATTTATACCTTATTCTTCAAAGCAAATTAACATGAAAATTTTAAACTGTGTTGTAATATATTTTGTTTTCCACAGAGTAGATTATTGAGACATAACTGTAAAAACTGTTCATTTATGGTAACAATAAAGTCACATTGTTTATTAAAATAACTGTTAAGAGCTGGAGTTGTTAAATCATGTGACTAACTATTTAAGTCAAGTTACCACACATACCAAATAATGGACGTTTTTTAACATTACACAAACTTTTTTAAAAAAATGGAGGTGGAGGGGGGAGGCGGCAATTTTGCAACTCACATAGGGTGGCAGTGAGGCTTGTATGTATGACATCTAAGATTTCCAGCAGATTTGTATCTACAGCTTACCTGTAGCATCCAGGCTTCCTACGCATCAAGAATGAAGGCTCTGCTATGAATTTCTAGCACTTCTCCAAGACAATAAACTACTGAGGAGGATATCATTATTCCTGCACAAGTACTAACCTGCATGGTTCAGAATACAAGATTGCAATCATGACATCTTCAGTGATGTTAGAAACGAAGATGGCTGACCTGTTGATATGAATGCAGTCCAAAATAGTAGATCCAATTCCCCTGGCACTGCAGACACCTACCCCAATGATTTATCCACAGTGGAGGCTACCTAGCCATCAAACAAAGCAACCACTTGTGCTCTGTACTTGTTAAATTGTGTAACTGAGTGGCCCAAAATCATATGTATGCATTATACAGCATTGTAACTTCTTCGGCAAATAAAACACTATTCAATACGGTTCTATACGACATCATGCACAGTATAGGCTCAGCTGTGTTTTGTATTTTTTAGATGCAATTTTACTCCAGGGTGTAGAACACGACAGAAAACAAAAATTGGATGTCAAATAAGTTAAAAAGCCTTAAATATATGTTCATTTAAATGGTACGGGGTGACAGTTATTGAACTATATGAAATAAAATCATCATAACTTCTGAATGGTTCGCATTAGGAAGTTCAAACTGCGTGGTTGGCTATGGGGCATGATGAGAATTAGCACGCACTGTATGGTTTGATTGAGCGATGAATCTCATTTCATTTGTATGGGTTCATCAATAAGCAAAATTGTCACATTTTGGGGACTGAGAATCAGCAATTTATGATCAAGATGTCTCTTCACCCACAATGGGTGACTGTGTGGTGTGCAATGTCCAGTCACAGAATAATTGTTGTGATATTCTTTGATGGCACAGTGACTACCAAACAGTATGTGGAGGTTTTGGAAGATGATGTGATTTCCATTATCCAAAGTGACCCTGATGTGGTTCATGCAAGACAGAGCTTGACCCCACCAAAGCAGGAAAGTGTTTGATGTCCTGGAGGAGTACTTTGGGGACTGCATTCTGGCTCTGAGGTACGCAGAGGCCACTGGCATGGGCCTCGATTGGCTGCTATATTCTCCAGATCTGAATATGTGTGACTTCTTTTGTGGGCTATATTAAAGACAAGGTGTACAGGAATAACCCCAAAACCAATGTTGAGCTGAAACAGCCATTCAGGAGGTCATCAACAGCATCGATGTTCGGACGCTTCAGCAGGTCATGCAGAATTTTGCTATTCATTTGCGCCACATTATCATCAATGATGTCAGGCATATCGAATAAGTCATAAACTAAATCTGAATATATATAGTGATGTTTACATGTTGAACAAAGTATGGACATACTGTAGTTTGTAACTAATTTACATTTTTTTAAATATAGTTCAATAATATTGTCACCCTGTAATAACAAACTTGTTACTATACATGTAAATGTCTAATACACTGAGGCGAATAAGATAATTCTTAGGCTGTTATAGCAATGCACCATCAGATAGATAAGTCATTTTACAATACTTATTTACAGTGATTGCATTATTGCACCGAAATTGTAGAGAAGTCTGATTGTACATAATACTCACATTATTTGATATTATTTTGTAACATATACACATCAATCCGTTCTGCTAAGAAATTCATCAGTGGAGCTGAAGGACTTAGCCATCAATAAATGCTTTAGGCTCCTCTTAAAATGAACTTCATTTGTAGATGAACTTTATATGGCTGCTGGCAAGTTATTGAAAAAGTGCATTCCTGAATAATGCATACCTTTCTTGACCAAAGTGGTTGACTGCATAGCTTTGTGAAGGTTATTCATATTTGTAATATTAATTCCATAAACTAAGTACATCATTTGAAAAAGAGGTATATAATTTATAATTACAAATTTCATTAAGGAATGAGTATATTGGGAGGCAGTAGTTGGTATACTTTGTTTCCTAGACAGGCATCTGTAGGATGATCTTGATTTCACATTAGACAATGATTCTAATTATACATTTTTTGTACTCAGAAAACTTTAGCTTGACTTGATGAGTTACCACAAAGATGTACTGCAGGACAACCTTGTTTGTGACTGGAAAGGCCAAGATGAGACAGTGAAATGACATGAAATTATGGAGTAAACCACTAGAATATTATTGAATCTGAGCCATCTATGGTAATAATATTTACAAGCAAAAAAGAAGGCAATGGGGGATATCAATGTAGACAAATTTCATTAACTCTGTCCATTAAGGTTTTAATGACTGTCCTTGTCTTTGACAAAGGGAATGCCACAGCTGTAATGAATAGTGAAGATTATCATAAGAAGATTAATGACCTTTTGGAGTCAACTACTTATAAAAGGCTTTGTAAATCCCTAGAACAAATGTTTTAAGAATTACCAGTCAACTGGTAAAAGTGTCTTCTTTCTTTTAGGCCATAAGAAATGACTCTGCAGGACAGAAGCTTCTCTGCCCAGACCATACGGCCTACGAAAAGTGCACACACTGGAAGCTCTTTTGAGACTTATTGTGAGTGCAATGGGGCATCCATGCATGATGTGCTGTTATATCTAGTGCCACTTGTGCAATTGTGCTCTCGCAGAACTTACAGTTGTATTAAAAACTCAGTACATGTTATGGAAAAACTAGATGACATGAACATGGGCCCAGGTGATCATCTTACCAGCTTTGATACTGTGTTTTTATTTTTGATGGTTCTTTTGAATGAAGATATTTCAGATGTAGACATTTTTCTGACTGGTACAGTAGCTTTATTTAGACACTGTCTCACTACAACCTATTTCCACTGCAGAAAATGAATTTTATGAGAATATTGATGGTTTAATGCTGGGCAGCTATCTTAATTTAGCTATTGTCTATTTGTTTATACAGATTTTCTAGCAAAGAACACTGCAGACAGCCAGTAAAAGACCAGCTCAGTGGCATCATTATATGGATAATACATTTCTAGTGTGGTCATACAGTGAAGAGGAGTAAGCTGTCCACTCGGTGTATCTCAGTAAGTTCAACCCAAAAAATTTAATTTACAATGAAAAAAAAAGGAATGGGCAACTTAATTTCCTGGATGTATGTGTGATCAAATGGGTGGATGGTACTTTGGGCCATAAGGCATACAGGAAAGCTACATACACTGATTGATACCTCCATAAGAATTCCAATCATCTTCCAAGACAATAAAGGTGTCATTAAAACCTTGATGGACAGAGTTAATGAAATTTGTAAAATAGTTTATTTACAAGATGAACTGAATCACTTACAGTCAGTTTTCAAGAAGAATGGTTTGTCCAGAAAGGAGGTGTACCACGCATTCCAACCAAGAGGAGAGAAAGCCATATACAATGACGAACAATGGCCATCTAATGGGAAAGTTTTCCTTCTATATCTTAACAAACTTTTGGATGGACTGGAAAAATTTTGGACAAGAACGGATTTGAAATGCACCTTTAGGCCCAACAAGAAGATAAAGGAATGCTTAAGATGAGCAGAAGATGTAGGGCATACACTAAGACACCTGGGTTGTATAAAATTCCATATAAATATAGGTAGGTATGCAATGGAACCACAAATAGAAGTGTTAACAACCATTTAGTTGAACACAAAAGGAACTGCTATGTGAAACATATTGACAAATCAGCCATAGCAGAACATATTTTTTGAGATGAAAATCACAAAATAAAATTCAGTGATACAAGTATTTTAGCAAAGATAATGTATTATCATGTATACATGTACAAAGAGGCCATAGAGATTCACAAGCACCTTAATAACTTAGTAGCAAAGAAGAAGATGTTAATTTAGAGAAAATGTGAATGTCAACTCTGTAACAACAGAATGATGATTGATTACTTTTAATCGGGAATTACGGTTTCATCCAGAGATAATCATACAATTTGTATCACATGACAAATGTGGTGCCGTCAACATCTATGTCTATATTTATACTCTGCAAACCACTGTAAAAGGCACGGCAGACAGTACATTCTATTGTAATAGTTATTAGCCTTTCTCCCCATCCATTCACACATGGAGCACAGAAAGAATGATAGTTTTAATGCCTCTGTGCATGCCATAATTAATCTGCCACAACATCTAGGTGGGGGGGGGGGGGGGGCGGTTGATGCTATCAGCAATGGAAAATAAAATGTAGAAACGAAGGCTCTGCGGGCAACGTGAACAGTACAAAACGTTGTGTACTGGAGTCGTTTTTTCTCTTAACTCTTTCAGTGAGTGAACGGAATTAACTTGGTGTTCATTTGCTGCTGTTACCACAAAATCCGAAGTAAGTTCCTAATTTTTAATTTCTTCGTTTTGAATAACTATGTCTCGAAGAAGAACATTAAAGAGTCGGACTGAAAGACAAAGAGCTGGAGAGAGACAGTCTTCGCATAGATAAAGAAACAGGAATAATGTGGATACTGATAACGATAAGTCTATTGTTAACACAAAATTTCGTAGGTGACTGTCTACAGACGTTAAATAATTTGGAAAAAGCATATTTATGCCATCCGTTGTACATTTCATGTTTATTCTCTACTGGTTTCGGTTGTTACAACCATCATCAATGAGAAGCATATCTACATCAATGGATCAGCCATCCGTTTCTGTCACTGTACTGCTGTGATTTTGCCATGGCACAGTGTGTTCATATGGGTTGTGTTAAGACAGACTATTATGAAAAATAGACATGTTCTACATTTGTATGGCTCATTATATACATATATGACGCAGATGTATGGTTGCTCCATTGGTGTACAGTGTTTTTATCCTTGAAGATGATTGTAACAATTAAAACCAGTTGAGAATAAACATTAAATTGTTCAGCTGATGGCACAAACGTGTTTTCCAAATTCTGTTGTTGTTTTGAAAGATACATTTAAATGTACACTGATCTTAGTTCCAAATAATTTTGTGAGTTATAACTGCAGATTTTTTCTGGAAATTGTCTCAATGGTTAGTTATATCATTTATGCTCCTATCATACTTTTTTTCCTCTTCAATTTCAGTATTCTTTTATAAAAACAGAAATTAAAATCAAATAATTTGAACGCTCGCTACAACGCTCCATTTGAGTCATGTTATCCCTGTGATTCCAATGGTTAGCTCGCTGCTCCTACTGTCATAATGCCAATTAACAGTGATGTCTTATTTTGGAAAATGGGTTACAAAATGTGTGTTGTACCATACTGTACAAATACATCTAAAAAAACTCGTGGGAAATTGTTTTTTAATGTTCCGGAGTATGAGAAGATGCGTAATATGTGGTTGCCCTATACCAGCAAATTTCCAACACGTCGACGTTCAAGTTTACTAACTTAATTAAAAATTGTTGCATTTTGAAGTTTACATTAACTCATCTCCGAGGTATGTTCTCCCACTGTTACAACGAAGGATGTCGTTATGCAACGAAATTAAATTCCAACTGAAAACTGACGTTTCACCTAACTACACCTCAATTATTCGGTAGCTCATTTATTAGAGGGGTAAACCGTCGAATTTTATAAGGCAATGTCCATAGATCACTGGTGCGAAACGTGAAAGAACATTTTAACTTGTTTAACGACTCGACAGTCCTCTCATACGAAAACCAAATCTCAATTACAAAACTTAACCATGCCGATCAGAAACAGGATAGTACTCTAGTCCTTGCTGTTCACATGCGCTTATATTTGCAATCACTGTTCACATGCGTCACGTTAAAAAAAGATATTTCTAGTTAATGTGACCACACATTTTTTACTGTATTGAAACTATGTTTTTTATCTTCGTACTGTCTAGTTTGCATCCTTATTGTTTAAAGTTTTGCAATTTCATCATCTTACATGAAGATGAATTACGGTAAGTCTGCTTCAGACGCTAATGTTAGTTTACGCTCACAAACATCACAGCCCTTACGTTTGTCACACCTGAGTGCTGTACACGCTTTTATATCTCTCCGTATAACCTCATCGTCCTACATTTCGTTGTACTGTAGATGTATGGTTATACCATCACTACTAACAATGCTTTCCAAAAAGAGTAAATTGTTTGTTCACAAAGTAAATGCATTTTTTCTCTGTTGCTGGTTTCTCAGACCAAGATTAATGTGAAGCTGTGTATAACAGAGCCCACATTCGAAACAACTGCAACAATCAGTTCTTGATAATGCTATTTTCGTATTTCGTGTAAAGCTTTTAAAAATATATGATCCTCCCAGTATTCTTTTTTTTTTACCTCATTTTGTTCGTTGTATTTGTCTGTGTCAGACGTCCCATGACATCCATTCACTTTCATCGCTGATCCTTTCATTCAGTTTTTTATTACAGAGGGCAGCTAGTCCTCTGATCTAACACGCTGAGCAACCATGCTGGCAAGGATTCGAACTTCTTAAGGCGGGTCCACACTGAGCGCGCCGTGCTGCGCCGCGCCGCTGCAGCCCGCGCACTGCTGTAGCACAGTAGAATGCGCCGTCCGCGCCGTTCCGAGGCGCGCACTGTGGTTCCAGTTGGAGCGCGCGCACGTCTGAAGATGGAGCGAGCCAAGATTGTGAGTGCCGCATTTATTGTGCTGTACCATCAGTTAAGGAAGAAGAGGAAGAATCGTCGTCATTGGGTAACCCCAGTGTTAAAGAGTAGTGCATTATACGGTGGACATGGTCTTTTCAGTGAACTACTTGCAGACGACAGTATACAGTTCGAAAACTTTTATCGAATGTCTTTCGAAGACTTCGAATATCTGTTGAAAGTGATCGAACCAGACGTAATGAAGAAAGACACAAATTGTAGATGTGCTATATCTACCAAAGAGAGACTGGCAATAACTTTGCGCTTTCTGGTAACTGGAGATTCCTTTACAAGTCTGATGTATCTGTTCCAAATATCTAAACAAAGTATATCAACGAATGTCATCGAAGTTTGCACCGCTCTCAATAATGCACTGAAACCCTTTGTGAAGATAAGAAGTTATTATTGTTCATTGTCGTTAAATGAAACCATCCTTTTCAAAGGATTTGTAGTTACGTTATTTGCATAAAGTTGATACCTGTCCGAAGTCAAATGTGTACAAGGTAAAAGAGGTTGAGGGCTGAAAGACTTACATCAAAGAAAGTTCCTTACAAACAATTATTTATTGACTGTAGTTTTGTTATTCGTTACAGCCTTATGTACGTAAATATCCGCATACAAATAAAAATGTCTGAAACACGTTATTGTTAACAGAATGTGCTTAATCAAATGTATTTATGAAGCACTACAGAAAAGTATATGATGGAGGTTCTTGGAGCAGAGCTGAATCTGGTAGACGGAGCGAGATAGAGTCATGTTGTTCATTGCTGCTGCTTGGTTGAGTAGGGACAACCGTTTGATGAGCACAGGTGACTGGGAGTGACTCGAAGGAGAAGTTGCAGAATAGGACTGCATTCGGGAGAGGGGTGGGTGGGGAACAGGACTGCTTTGGGGAGAATGGACGGCAGAAGGAGACGAACTATCTGATGTCAGATGATGTGCATACAAATCAGTCTCGGCATCGAAAATCAAATTGTTTATTCTGTGCATTAGCCCTGATCGCCTGTGGGTGTCAAATTTGCGGAGCTTCATTGCAATATGTTCTCCGAATGTGGAACACTCGTCGGGACGTACATTTCCCACACTTTCCAAGATGCCATAGGCCTTCATGAGCATCGGATCTTCTTTCTTCTTACGTTTACTGGCCGGTTTCTTTTTTTTTGGGGGGGGGGGGACTGGAAATCCTTTCCCCTGTACGCCATTCCTTCTTCTTTGTTAATACGAGGTGACTCTCCAGGACTCTCCGGAGTGGTGTCATTTAGATGTAATACTTCTTCGGCGACATTTACCTAGAATCCTGTTGGCTTTCTTCATCACCATAACTCTGAAATGAAACATTAGGCTATAATGTATTAGGTTTGACAGTAAATGCCACAGCCAGAATTCTATTTCATTATGGTACAGTACGAAGTAATTTCTATTCTTTTAATTCAATATTTCTTGGCGAACTCGGAAATTCCACTATAGTGACAAGTACGGTTAAATTTGTGAACAGTGGTCGATGGATTGATATCGGATGTTTTCTGAAGGCACACATGATGGCACTGATTGTTAACAAACTCTTATGAGAATGTCACGACTGCAGTTTCGGCCGTAAGCCATCGTTAAGTTGAATTTCGAAATATGTTAAGTTATATCATTGTAACCGGCATGCACTTGTTCTGAGCATAAAATATTGCAGTACGAATTTCATATATGGAATGAAAATTCTATGTAAAATGCAGGACTATGGCTTAACGCCGAAACTGCAGTTGTGACGTGATACTAAAAATTTGTCAACAGTCAATCGCGCCATGATTTCCTTCAGAAAATATTATATCACTGTGACCCCCGCACAAGAGAAATTCTTGTTATCGGCAAGCTTTCATTCTAGAACTGCCCATTGTAGACGCTCATTTCAACCACACTTGATACGATTATTTAACAAAGACATGTTTCAATTCTTCAGTTTTTAAGACAAGATATGTTGTAACTTCTTTGAAACCCTTTCTTTTCAGTTGCCGAGTACTACAGAAGAATGGAAATGATGTTTGGAGGAATTTGATAAAGCATGGAATTTCCCCCATTGCCTGGCTGCTACAGATGGCCGGCCGAAGTGGCCGTGCGGTTAAAGGCGCTGCAGTCTGGAACCGCAAGACCGCTACGGTCGCAGGTTCGAATCCTGCCTCGGGCATGGATGTTTGTGATGTCCTTAGGTTAGTTAGGTTTAACTAGTTCTAAGTTCTAGGGGACTAATGACCTCAGCAGTTGAGTCCCATAGTGCTCAGAGCCATTTGAACCATTTTTTGCTACAGATGGTAAACACGTAATGTTACAGGCACCAATAAATAACAGCAGCGAGTACTATAACTACAAGAACTTTTTTAGCATTGTGTTATTTGCTCCGGTGGATGCAACGTTCAATTTCTTGTGTGCACATGTAGGTTCACAAGGTCGTATATCTGATGGCGGAATATTCAAAAGCACTAAATTGTGGAAGAAATTGCAAGACAACTTCCTGAATATACCTCGACCTGAACCACTTCCTGCACGTGAACAAATGGTTCAAATGGCTCTGCGCACTATGGGACAACTTAGATCTACTTAAACCTAACTAACCTGAGGACATCACACACATCCATGCGCGAGGCAGGATTCGAACCTGCGATCGTAACGGTCACGCGGTTCCAGACTGAAGCGCCTAGAACCGCTAGTGCACGTGAACAGATGACACCATATGTTATATTGGCCTACGAAGCATTTGCTTTGCATGAGAATGTGATGAAACCATACGCAGGCGTCTATGCGAAAGGTACAAAAGAGAGAACATTCAACTATCGACTTTCAAGAGCCCGTCGGGTTATCGAAAATTGTTTTGGAATCCTGACATCCGTTTTTAGGGTCATGAGGAAACCAATGCTTCTGGACCCAGAAAAAACCAGTGTTATTGCACTGACAACTATTTACTTGCATAATTATTTGAGACAGAGCAAGAAATCTTCCAGTTTGTATGCTCCAGACGGCACAGTGGACAGATGGTACTTTAGTGGAAGGAACATGGAGATGGGAAGCACAACCAATGTCATTATGCAATTTAAAGGCAGTGCCAAGAAAAAGTTCGTCAAATGCCTGAGCTATTCGCAAAGATATAGCCGACTATTTTATCAAAAATGGACGTATACCTTGGCAAGATGAGGCAGCATGAAAGCATATACGTGTTTGTTATCACTACACCGTTGTGAAGACCACACTTTATGGCCTAATTATCTATTGTGTTAAAGTGCTAATAGAACCTGACTGTATATTATAGATAATTGTTACATAACATGTACGTACATATTCTGTGTTTATGGTACCAGTGGGAGTGTCTCGTTCCTTCAGGAATTCAGATAATGGGAAAGCAAACCAGTTACTATTGTGTCTGTCAGCCCTGAAACAATAGTGCGATGTTATAATAAATGTAAATGGGAAACTGTGTTGTTACAAACATCGTTTATGAATAATTACCTTTTCCAGTGCCCCTCGACTTTTTCATTTTCATTTTCTCCCTTCTGTAGGAAGACAACAATGATGTCATTCTTTTTTTTTTTTTGCTTCATCGATTCCACAGCCGACGCCACTCGCAACCCACTGCCAAGCATCACTTTTTTTGGTTTTCATGTGGTAATTATTGTCTTTTGGGTCCCACAGTTCCCGCCTTTGTCTATACAGCTCTATGAGGTTCTCACTTTGCTTCCGGTCCCACTCCATAACGAGGACACCTACGCGAGAACACACGACCTGTCACCGCAAATTGACGCACGCAATAAACTACCGCGCCCGCCAGCCGAAACCCCGTCTAAACTGAGCGCGCGCAAACGCGCCACTCCCTTTGATGTACCGACAACAGCCGGAAAACTGCGCGGCGCGGTTCGCCGTCCACACTGGACACGCACAGCAGTTTTGCGCAGCGCGGCGCGGCACGGCGCGCTCAGTGTAGACCCGCCTTTATACTGCAGTCAAATGCGCTGTCACTTGCGCGACAGAACGGCTGACAGGTACAGAATCTCTGCTGAGTGCCTTCTGGGCAGGAAATCAGTTTTACCAGGAATAATTTGCGCTTGGGTCGTAGTTCATGACTGATAGTCGACAATCTATTTATAATATATGTATCCATGTGCCAAAGTTATACAATTCCTTAGTTTTGAGCGAGTTTAATGACGTTGCAGGGCGCAGGGAAAACAATGTACATTGTAGCAGATATCGCAGTTCTAAATGGGTGGAGCATAAACGCATCAACTTTCGCAAGGCTCCCATTATCAGCGTCCACAAAATTCCTTTCTGTTGTTACTTAAAAGTTGTAAATGCGTTTTCTGTCACTACATAGCTAAACTGTTTTCAGTTAAAATACGTAAAAACCTCGTAACTTCATTTAACGCTCCGATAACACAAGGATCTTTTTATTGCCTGTGACTTCGTCAGAGCATCAGTCAATAACAGAACGTTTTCGATCACGCGACCAGATCTTGATACTTAATGACTTTTTGAGCTTTAATTACATAAAAGTAACAGGTATTTGGTAAGAATATTGACAGTAGATGCTATTGAAATATTATAATCTATCAGAATAACATAATTCGAACCATACTTATAACAGCGGAAAATGGCGCATTGCTGTTTGCTAAATTTATAGTGCAGACAGAGCAAAACATTCTGCCATTTTGCGTGTGAGGTTATTTTGCCTGATTCATTTTGTGTTGTCAAAAATGGTTCAAATGGCTCTGAGCACTATGGGACTCAACTGCTGTGGTCATAAGTCCCCTAGAACTTAGAACTACTTAAACCTAACTAGCCTGAGGACATCACACACTTCCATGCCCGAGGCAGGATTCGAACCTGCGACCGTAGCGGTCGTGCGGTTCCAGACTGTAGCGCCTTTAACCGCTCGGCCACTCCGGCCGGCTTTGTGTTGTCGTAAGAGGAAAGTTAATTTGCCACTGTCAACACAAAATTTATTTTTCAATGCGCTGTATCAAGGACTCACTTCAAATGTTCGAACAATTAAAGAGGAATCAAAGAATTATTTCAGTAATATTCATAGCTACAATGCAGAATTTGCTATCGTCAGTTCTGAAACTAAAATTTCAGACACTTTTATGTGGAGCGTGTGACTTTAAGATGTATGACCTTTTTTTTTTATCATAGATCAGTCACTTCTACATACGGTAATTCACCATGTTAAGTGCACTTACAGTTTTATGGCATCGATACGAATGGTCGGATTTCGATCATAGGCGATACTAGTTACCCATTTACGTGTATATAACTGTTTGTTCTCAGATCAGCCGGCCGGGGTGGCCAAGCGGTTCTAGGTGCTACAGTCTGGAACCGCGCGACCGCTACGGTCGCAGGTTCGCATCCTGCCTCGGGCATGGATGTATGTGATGTCCTTAGGTTAGATAGGTTAAAGTAGTTCTAGGGGACTGATGACCTCAGAAGTTAAGTCCCATAGTGCTCAGAGCCATTTGAACCATTTTTTTGTTCTCAGAAAAAGATATATTAATTTCACAATACTGCCGGTTCTCATTAGCTGTAGTTTAATTAAGTGGATTATTTGACTGAATTTTGGCATGTCTCATGTACTCTAATTAGAATATTAATAAATTATATGATGCGATGAATAAATAACTATTTTCTCACAACATAAACAGAATGTATATGCCCCGGGACAACCGGGAAATCCGGGAAAACCCGAGAATTTTTGTCATCCGGAAATTATTTGGAATACCGGTGATTTTTCATGGTTTTATATTCAGGTAAATTTTTGTAATTTTGACTGGTAATAATTGATACTCTAACAGAGAATATTACTATATCCCGCTACTGCAAAATAATACTGCAGCAATAAAACATACACGAGAGAAAAATACCAAAGGAAATGTGCCTTTTACAACTACAAAACACCGTGCACACACAAGCATCTGCAAACAGCAAAATGTGTCGAAGGCCTTAGAACGAAGACTGCAATACTTCGTAACAACAAACTGCTTCCGATGAGCGTAACGTCACAACTAGTTACATAGGTTCGTTTGAGAGGTTGCCAGGGGGCGCATGCACAGTTCTGTCTCACAAGAGCTGTCTTTCCCGGTTCTCCGGCTACTTGAAGACAGATGCTAACCGATAATCTTTTTCTGGTGCTCCCAAGCTGCCGGATTCGCGCGGAGCAGTCCGAGTTGTAGTGGGGAGGTGGTTAGTCTCCACGTGGGCCGTTTTGCTGTGCCTGTCAAATGAAAACAAAACTGATTTCTGTGGCCGGGAGCTATCAAGTGAATTAAAATACATTCACATAGTTACGGAAGGCTGAAATATATTACTAGTTTCCATTTTCGGATTTTATTTCATTTCCTCATCTTTGACAGTCAAGCAATACTTGCTTTGCAGAACACTGAAGTTATTTTTGTCGGTTTGCTAGAGAAATTTGGCTTTTATTAAAGTTTTCCGCTGACGCAGTCAATTCCTTTGAAACAAAACTTTTCATTCCACAGTATAGTCCAGTGTGCTGAATTTCAAGTGCACGTTTTCGTCTTCTGGCAAGTATGGCATTTTGCCATAATAAAGAACCAAACATGAGATAGTACAGTACTGGTACTCTGAGAAAATAGACATCCCGAAAACCACACTAGAAAGGGTAATATGAGGTTGGGTCCTACTTCTTTGTGAATATGGACATACAAATGTGTACTTCAAGCCGAATTATACATTTTAATATGGTTTACGAACTTTTGATGCCCTGTTTCTTTTATGATGTAATGTAAGATATCTTAATGCATTATACGTACGAACATACGGGCTTCCTACGCTATCGTAGCTGCGCAAGCGTAGTAACGCCTGTTTTCTGGCACACCATGGCAACTGCATAAAAGAACCTACTGTATTTCTAACAGGTCTCGGGAAAATACTGCAGTTGGTGGTTTCAAAAGCGTTACTTTCAAAGTAAATTTCCTTTTACGAAAGATAAATTACGTTACGTGTGAGAATGTGCGATGAATTTTTTACATCATAGAGCGTTTGACTTGTTTACATAGTATAACACACGCAAAAGAAAGACCAATATTACATGTGAAATCTTAGATTCTCTTGTAGCTTACTAATCTTCGAGATCAATATAATATGCAAAAGCTTCGCTTTTCTTGTAGCTACACTATGTATATTAATCTAGACCATCAACTTTTCCTATTTGTGTGTTCGCGCCACGTAACAGTGATGTTTGTATTGGCTGACTACATCAAGTGTCCTATGCTGTAAATATCGGCTGGCGAGATCACGCGACATGAGCTATGACTGGCTTACAATAGGACTTCGCAATCTCGATTTCAGTGCTTTCTTTGGTGGAATTCGGATTTCATGATGATGATGAGGAGGAGGAGGTTCCATATTCCGAGGAGCGTAGGGAACGATGCGGGACGCCCAGAGGTCGTAGTGGAGGTGGTTTGCCATTGCCTTCCTCCGACCGTACTGGGGATGAATGATGAACAATACCCAGTGAACTCGAGGTAAGGAAAATCACTGACCCAGCCGGGAATCGAACCCGGGACCCCGTGCGCGGCAAGCGAGAACGCTACCGCAAGACCACGAGCTGCTGAAAAATTCCACTTTACACTTTCGTAATTACGAAAATATGTAGCGTACACGTTGTGCACATCATCCAAGATATCTTTTCTGATGGATTTCGTTTACAAAAGTGGCGGCGGGAAGTTCTACGCCGATGACGTACAAAACGTTAACCATTTAAAGGACTAATAAGTTCCATGGGAAAGTATACTGTCACTTAACATGGAAAAGTGTATTTTCACCTGGAAAAAAGCTTAATTTTTAACCGCGAAATGCGGGAAAAATCCGGATTTTTCCCCTTGTCCACGTATATACCCTGATAAAGGAGCTTCATGTCATTGCCTAGTAGTGCATGACTTTTTTCATCAACTTACAACTGAGTCCTTTGGCTGTGAAAAGTTTATCGAAATCGATCAACTCAGTTGAAAATGATGAGCAGTTTACTGCAGGTGTATTCCTACAGACGGAAAAAAAATCCTGCAGAGGCTAAAGAGACACTGCATTCATAAATATTATGAGTTTTGGAAGGAACAAATACAGATGAGTGTAAACTGAGAGATGTCCTCCTGTGAAGAACTTAAAAGAAATAAACATTCTACATCAAGGGAACCAGGGATTCCCACTCGACCATCTCCAAATCTAATGAAATTTCGTGCGAATATTGCATATGGTCTTGGATGGTTGCATACCAAATTTCAGTCCAGTATCTTCAGTGGTTGAATTTTTATGGGCTTTTAAAGAGAGGTTACTCATCTTCACACCACATACAAAGGTGCAAATGTGCCAAGTTTGCTAGGCTTTTTTTTAGAAGTTATAGAAAACATTTGGTCATTTGCTTTAATATACATAGACACCTTTTAATGTGAATCACACGATGGCAAAATTTAGCGATTTAGCCATACCTAAATAGGGATACAAGCTTCTAAAGTGGCTAAAAGATATGCCACACTTTTCTGCAGGCCAAGGATTGACCAACCACTGCTGCTTGTCATATGAACCAATCATACCAAAACTTCAGAGAGTTATTCTTACCTGTGATGTCTATGTATGTATTAGTTTTAACTAACATTTGGTGCCTAAATGAAAAGATATGCATCTGCAAAGTTGGCCAAAACTTTCTATGTGCAAATTTTAGGGTAATTTTTGGGGGGCATTAACTCAACTCTGTCTTGTTCAATCCCTTTTTCTTGTCTTTGGTGGAAAGAGCATGCTTTAGGCTTTCAAAGTTATATTGCTTAATTCCTGGATCTTGCATATTGGTGAGTAAGAATACGTTTCAAAATTTATTATTTTAGCACTTTGAGAAGATAGAAATGTGAAATATTTTGCTCATTAAGCACCATAATTAATTTTTTATTCCAGATTATAAATCAGTTTCAAAAATTAATTTAACACATACCATAAAAACAAATATAATACACAACACAGCAGATTCACAAAAAATACTAATATAAAATACTAAAATAATAAAAAATACTAAAGAGTCAGTTCTATTTATGGTTAAACAGTTCTACAGTTTTGTCAAGGACAGATTGTGAATAACTGTATTGTCTTCATGATGATGATGATGATGGTGCTTCTAAAGTCATGAAAATATGTAGCTCAGGAAACCAGCAGATGTCTTTAGCAGCCGGCCAGTGGAGGGAACGAGCAGAACCACGTGAGTGCATAAAGCTGATGAGGACATCTTGTTGTTCATGTGAAACTTCACACAAGCTTCCAATCCACCAAAACATGTCATACATACATGCAATATATTGTTGGTTGTAAACTTGAAATTGAGATTGCTGGAATTTCTTCATCTGCTTCAACGGCTTGAACTCAACTGCTGTGGTGTCACCTGAAACTCTGCTTGCTCCAAACTGATTGCAATTAATTTGGTTAAATTGATGATTTTCTCTTGCTCCAGATATTGTATGTCCCATGGCAAACTTGTTTCTTGATCGGGCAGATTTTTTTTTTTTTTTTCTTTTTCAATCTCTTCTTTTGGTACATAAAAAAAACTTTATCCATGGATTCAACAAATCGTATGGAGCCAATATTTTGTTACCTAAGATGGCAGTTATAAGAGCATGAAAGGGAAGCAGCGGTTGGGAAGGGAGTGAGACAGGGTTGTAGCCTGTCGCCGATGTTATTCAATCTGTATATTGAGCAAGAAGTAAAGGAAACAAAAGAAAAATTCGGAGTAGGTATTAAAATCCATGGTGAAGAAATAAAAACGTTGAGATTCACCGATGACATTGTAGTTCTGTCAGAGACAGCAAAGGACTTGGAAGAGCTGTTGAACGGAATGGACAGTGTCTTGAAAGGAAGATATAATATGAACATAAACAAAAGCAAAACGAGGATAATGGAATGTAGTCGAATTAAGTTGGGTGATGCTGAGGGAATTAGATTAGGTAATGAGACACTTAAAGTAGTAAAGGAGTTTTGCTATTTGGGGAGCAAAATAACTGATGATGGTCAAAGTGGAGAGGATATAAAATGTAGACTGGCAATGGCAAGGAAAGCATTTCTGAAGAAGAGAAATTTGATAACATCGAGTATAGATTTAAATGTCAGAGAAGTCGTTTCTGAAAGTATTTGTATGGAGTGTAGCAATGTATGGAAGTGAAACATGGACGATAAATAGTTTGGATAAGAAGAGAATAGAAGCTTTTGAAATGTGGTGCTACAGAAGAATGCTGAAGATTAGATGGGTAGATCACATAACTAATAAGGAGGTGTTGAATAGAACTGGGGAGAAGAGGAGTTTGTGGCACAACTTGACAAGAAGAAGGGACCGGTTGGTAGGACATGTTCTGAGGCACCAAGGGATCACAAATTTAGCATTGGAGGGCAGTGTGGAGGGTAAAAATCGTAGAGGGAGACCAAGAGATGAATACACTAAGCAGATTCAGAAAGATGTAGGTTGCAGTAAGCACTGGGAGATGAAGAAGCTTGCACAGGATCGAGTAGCATGGAGAGCTGCATCAAACCAGTCTCACGACTGAAGACAACAACAACAAGAGGCTCTGCAGACTAGCATGGGCTGCTAGTCTTTTTACTGTTCCTTCAGTGCCATCACAAGGCGATTTACTGTGGCTTGTCCCAAAAAAATTCTGTTTGGCTGTGATACCAAAATTCTTTTCGTGCAAACATAAACTGATGAAATTTTTGAAATTCTTATGCTGAGCAGCTGAACCATCACTAAAATAATAAATGTTCTTAATATTTTCAAACTTTGTCTTTAAATATGCTATTAACTTTATCTGAAAGGCATGAACAGCAATAGTATCATCACAGAGACTGTTTCTGATCCACAAATGCTAATACTCTGATATTCTTTGCCACCAAATTAGACAGCAAATGGATGTAATGTGGCCTGACTATTGTCCCAATGGAATCTTTGTACAGCATCTTGAACAATAAATAAATAATTCTCACCAAACTCCATCAATATAATTAATTCATTTTCTGCAAGAGTTCTTTTTAACTGCTTAAATTATTAACTTCGGTGTTTTGACACAAAGTGATGGTGTCTTAAACCGGTAATTTTCAAAATCGGTGCCTCCGTGAAATCTTCAACAGTTCTCTGATATGTATCTAATGTGTGTCTGTCAGTATGGACCATTGCTTGCATTCCATTGTTTCTTCAGAGTCATCATCTTTAAAAGCATCTTCAAGAAAAGCCTCTAGTTTCCTAAACATTCCTCAGAACGTTGCAGCATACACTCTTTTGATTCCAAACTGCATACAGTTTTTTATTTTTCATAAAATTCTTGTAGTTATCTTGGATGGATGTTGCTGAAGCCAACATTAATTTGAAATTTTGATGAATTGCAGATACACATACTGAGTGTGATTCAGATCACCATCTGCAGTACACCATATCGGCCTGAGCTCAAAAAATTTAGAGGATCTCAATTGATTTCCATATTGCTTACAATAAGCAATGTACATTTCTTTCAGCTTACGAAGGAGCAGGCGTTTCTACTTGTGACTCTTTTGCCTATTTATTCCTACTACAACACAATTCTTTTTCCATGGACATAAACATACAACTCATTTTTAGAAAGGTGAGAACATATTGTTTTACTTCAACACTGGGATTTTGGCAAAACTGAAAAGGGGAAAAGCCCATTTTCCATCTTTAGTTTCCTAGCCTTCTTCACCATTTTAGTTGAACAGTAAATTCTTTAGCCTTTTTTCAATAGTCCATCTGTTTGGGGTCAGGTCAAAATTTGAACTTTACTGCAATTGCCTGAAGTCTGAAGCTTAATCTTCAGTTCTTGAATTAAGATGTCCATGTCTGTACATTTTTGGCACTCTTCCATTTGCATCTGAGCAACATCTACTTGGCTCACACCAGCAGCTGGGGCAATTACCTTAGTAATGCTGCCTTGGGCTTTCAGAACTTTGCACTTTATGTATCCCATTGAATCCTTTTTGCTGATCCGTTTAAGCTTTAATGGTGACTCTCCAATTGATGCTAATGAAGTATTAGCAGTAAAGCAAGCATCAACAACATCCATGTCTTCAGTGGATAGTGGTTCTTGCTTATCCTGGTGGGATGATTGTTTTTGGGCCACTTCATGTCTACATTTGGTACAAATTTTCTGACCAGGTTTAAAAACTTCATTAGTCAGTAACTTCTACCTGTCAGACATTGCAATGGTTGTTGGTGTTAAAGCCTTCTTCATTAGATGTTTTTCTTTACCAAATGGGTTGCAGCAAGTCTTCTGTAGGAACTGAAATTTTGTCATCAACAAGGCATTATGGTATGAACTAATTTGGGCACCTTCAGTGAAATCAAGCCCCGGTCTATGTCATAGAAGCTCGTTGTCTATTGGTGACATTTCCGTAACTGATTGTAGTTGACTTTTGTCATAACAGAATGGTGATGACTTATGACAATCAACTCCATCTGATCCACCAAAGCAGCAAGGTGCAAGGGTCTCTTGGTTCATTTTTATACAATAGTTTATTAACCTACAACAAACAATTTTGAAAGCCGATGAACATCCTGGTTTGAAGCACAGCAGATTCTGACTTGTTTGTACAGCTATATAAAACATACAAATTAGTGTATCAAAACATATTGGTTGAGTGCTTACCTTTAGCTACAACAATGATTACTGATTATTCAAACACTCAGTACTCAACACTAAGATTGTAAAATGTCAACACCAGAGATTACACTACACAGAAGACTGACATTATGAAAAGTGGCAATACTGAAAACTGCAATTGAAAGTGATGATTCAGCAATGTACCACCACTGTGAGGATAGAGCCTTAAAAAACTATTGCTGCTTTATAATGCCAAGTGAAACTGAGTGACAAAGCATATATGCATCACCATGCATTGAAGGGTTAAAACATTCTAAAGCAGTGTATCATTCCATTGTGATCATCTAGATTTTATAATCTTAAGAGCATTTTCTCAAGTTTTATTATACTTATATTCTCTACTGTAAAATAATGTAAAAACACTTCTTATTAGCATAGTTACAATCCCTAAACCAAAGGCAAATCTTATACCATTAAAAGACACTATAATTACACATTTTTTTGACTTACAACTTCAAATTGTATTAATTTTTTGCATTTATCGATAATCCATTTTCCCTACTTTTGATAGGTATTCTGATTCATCAATATGCAAGATCCAGAAATTAAACAATATAGATTTGAAAGCTTAAAGCATGCTCTTTCCAGCTGTGGCAAAAAAAAGGATTGAACACGACACAGTTGAGATATTGTCCCCCAAAAATACCCTAAAATTTGCATGTAGAAAATTTTGGTCACCTGTGGTGATGCATATCTTTTCAACTAGGCATCCAGTGCTAATTAAATTTGATCCACATATAGACATCATAAGTAGAAATGACCCTCTGAAGTTTTGGTTTGATTGGTTCAAATGAAAGGTAGCATTGGTCAGTCAAACCTTGGCTCTCAGAATAGTGGACGAATTTTTTAGACACTTTAGAAGCTTTTATCAATATTTAGATGTGGCTAATTCCATAATTTTTGCCATGGTGTGATTCAGCATAAGAAGTTCTCCATGTATATTAGAGCAAATAACCAAATGTTTTCTAGAACTTTTAAAAAGATGTCAAGCAGACTTGGCGCATTTGCACCTTCATACGTGGTGTGAAGATGAGTAGCCTCCCTTTAAAGGTCCATAAAAATTAAACCACTGAAGATACTGGACTGAAATTTGGTAAATAACCGTCAAAGGCCATATAGAACCTTCAAACCAAATTTCATTAGATTTGGAGAGGATCGAATGGAGACATGTTTTAATATTGTCACTTTGACATGGAATGACCCAAAACATAAATAAATAAAAATTTTCGTGCTCGAAAATGCTTGAACAAATTATTTCTTAGTAATGCAATCAATTTGCTTCCTTTCCTATCAAGGTGGTGTGATTAAGTTTGCTTACAACTCGCACACATATTTTTATACTGCTTCCACTTACTCCATTTCTTTATTATTAATTTTCAATCCTCACTTCAAGAGTATATATGCAGAAACATTCTTATATAAAAACACATTACATACATTATGCACACAAATGCTTTAACTGATAGTTTTCCTAGTTTGGTAAATAACCTTCTATAATTAATAGCTACTTAATATTCTTTTACATTAAAAAATTGTTTTTTTTTTCCTTCTGCAGAATTCAGATTAATGGCTTTTGCAAAAACCTTCATTACTTTAAGTACAGATAAAATAGTAATTGGTTACAGTTTTATGATATGAGCATCCATCAGTACCCAGAACAATTACTCCTAATTATCGTGAATTTTTTTTTACCATCAAGAGAAGAGTGTATGGCTATGACCAAAACACTTTTATGTTCACTCACATTTTTAGGTGTTTTCAAAACACTTCTTCTTCCATGATTGAAATCATCAGCCAATGTGAATAATTTTTAATTATTCCTGAGGACAGTTCATGACCATAACACAAGAAGTGAACGTACAATTAATGTGCCATATGTAAGGCTTGCAAAGACTCATAACAGTTACAAATATTGTGGTTCTCTTTACTTCAACAAATTATCTGAAAATGCCTTCCCAGTGCCAGTAAATAAATTTAAAACTATTCTTTTGTGATGGACGAAAGGTAACATAACTTACTGTGCTCAAGATTTCCTTGAGTGTGTATCAAATGACCTACATTTCTTATAAGAATGAACTACAAACTTTACATATGGTACACTGTGTAACTGTTTTATTACTGTTTCATAAATCTGTTTGATTACTTAGGATATTTGTCATTCACTTAACTATGTAGATCATTTATCTTGTAATTACTCTGTAAGAACACTCCCTGTGGTTACTGGTATTTACTTAAATATGTATTGTATCTATCTTGGATCATTTTCTTATAACTGATGATATTTCTCCAAGTTTATATTATTATTATTATTATTATATTATTATTATTATTATGTTAACTTTGTTGACACTGATTGCATGTGAATATGCTCAAAGGTGAAATAAAACATATGTATATTTGTAAACAGACTAATTAGAATCTAGTCACTAGATGATCATTGTTCAGTATTACATTATTCTACATTTGTCACTTTCGGACCTTGTGTTCTGTCACTATGATACAAATTCCCCTCGCTTAAGTTCATTTATGTAGATTGTTATGATCTTTTATAATTCAGTAATTTGTAACAAGTCATTTTGTTTTCTTTTACTGCATATTTAGTCATAACTACTAAACACGCAGTATAACTAGGCACTTCCACAGGATGCTGGGACTTTAAGCAAGTGATCATCATCTACCAGATGCCAAGTTTGTTTTGTTTCCAATAAATAGCAAATCAAGTGTAGTCTTAGAAAGATCGGCTAGAAAAATATTTGTGGACATTAATCACTGGTTCCTAGCCAATTCTTTGTCACTAAACTTTGAAAAAACACACTACATGCAGTTCAGAACTTGTAAGGGCTGTCCCACAAGTATGTGCCTGACATACGATGACAAGCAGATAGAAAAAGTGGACAGTATTAAATTCTTGGGATTACACCTTGATAATAAATTCAACTGGGAGGAGCACACCACAGAACTGCTCAAGCGTCTTAACAAATCTCTATTAGCAGTGCGAATTCTGTCAGACATAGGGGATATAAAAATGAAAGAGCTGGCATACTATGCTTACTTTCAGCCCATAATGTCATATGGGATTATTTTTGGGGGTAATTCATCAAGCCAAGCAAAAGTTTTGTGGGCACAAAAATGTGCAATATGAGTTATATGTGGTGTGAACTCAAGAACATCCTGCACAGGCCTCTATAGGGAACTAGGGACACAACTACTGCTTCCCAATATATTCATTCATTAATGAAATTTGTCATTAAAAATATATCGTTTTTTCAAACCAACAGCTCAATTCATGGAATCGATACTAGAAATAAGAATAATCTTCAAAAGGATTTAAAGTACTTAGTCTTGTACAAATAGGTGTGCATTATTCAGAAACACACATTTTCAATAACTTGCCAGCAGCCATAAAAAGCTTAACAACCAATGAAATACAGTTTAATAGAAGCATTAAGGATTTATTGGTGGCCAACTCCTTCTACTCCATTGATGAATTTTTCAGTAGAACCAACTGACTAACTTCTCCACCATTTCAGTGCAGTAATGTGTTAATTGTAAATAAGTATTGTAGTAGTTCTATTATATGTTTATTGCCTTATAAATAAAAAAACCTTTTTTTTAATTTAAAATTCAGTACATTAATGCCATCTTAGTTAATGAGTGTTGTAAAATGATCCTTTCATATAGTGTTAATTAAAAAAAATGATGATCATTCCACTTGGGACCTGTGGAAGGCACATTAGCTTATTTGTTTTAGTTGTAAATATCTGTCATGTGTTATTGTTTTTCTGACATGTTCTACATCCTGGAGGACCTCCTCACTACGAATCACTTGGAATGAAAGTAAATCTAATTTAATCTAATCTAGGAGAGAAACAATCTAGAATAGAAGAGGTGTAGGAGGAGGAGGATATTAGTGTTTAACGTCCCGTTGACAACGAGGTCATTAGAGACGGAGCACAAGTTCGGGTGAGGGAAGGATGGGGAAGGAAATCGGCCATGCCCTTTCAAAGGAACCATCCCGGCATTTGCCTGAAGCGATTTAGGGAAATCACGGAAAACCTAAATCAGGATGGCCAGAGACGGGATTGAACCGCCGTCCTCCCGAATGCGAGTCCAGTGTGCTAACCACTGCGCCATAGAAGAAGTGTGTAGGAAACATGCCCCAACTCATTCTTGCAAGGCAAGAACAACACTGAATTCAATACTACATATGCAGTGCTATATTTCTACAGCACAGTCTACTGTTCCTAGCTAAGTTTGCCAATGTGCCGAAACAATCTATACTGGCCCAAAATCATCCAACTTCCACTGCTTCCTCTGCTCGCAGAAAAGTGTAAGTTATGTTTAGAGTATTTAATAGTATATCTCTCTCTTCTAAGCTTATTGGTGAAAAATGTTTTGACTGAAACCATTAACTCGCCCAACCCCATCCCCATTCAGTTCTCCCTTCTCTACTGATGGTGAAAGTTACAATGTTATTGATTCTCCCACTGATTTTGCTTCTTTTTGGGCTATCAATATTTTAATGGCAGTCAGAGTTGTTCCATTTATTTCCACTATTGGACTGTTAATGAAATATTGTGACTATCTAGGCAGTACTGCCTTTCTTTTGTAACTTACATGAAATTCATGTCATGCAAAATTAATTTTGACATCAGCTATTACTGAAGTAAGTATAGCATTCTCAAATTGGTTAAAAATCTTATGTAATTTTCTGTTTGCAACAATTATTATCTCATATTTATATTGAAATTTCCCATACATCTGTGTGGGGTGCCCAGTTCAGAAACAATTTAGCCTGCGTTGTTACTGTTTCTCTTTGTCCTATTGTTGCTTATGTTATGTGAATTCAATAGATTTCAAATCCACCTTCAATTTTAATACTTTTAGTTCTTTCTCTGTCAATGTCTAGCATGCCTTTAACTGTTTCCTAATTTGACAATTTCCATTACTCAGAATTACATGAGTATTTCTGTCATTAAGTTTCCCAGTCATATCCTCTGGATCGCTGCAAACACTTAATCTTCCTACTTCAAATTCTTCTCAGTTCCATATTTAAACTTAATAACTAGACTACCATGAAGATAACATCCAACAAATGTCATATTAACTTCAGATATACTACATGCTTCGGTATGCAAATGATTAACATTTCAGTGCAGCTACATACAGCAGGTATGAAAAGAAAGGAAGGAAGGAAGGAGGATTAGGGTTTAATGTTCCTTCAACAACAAGATCATTAGAGACAAAGCACAAGCTCAGATTGTTTTCATTAGGATGGGGAAGGAAATCACCCGTGCCCTTTCAAAGGGACCATCACGGCATGTGGCTCAAGTGGTTTAGGGAAATCACAGAAAACTTCATTCTAGGTAGATGGATAAGGATTTGAATCACCGTCCTCATGACTAAGTCCAATGTTTTAACCACTGTTACTCCTCACTCACTCAGTAGGTAGGAGTAATGCAATCTACATATATAAGGAAAGATTTCATTTCTTTTTCAGACATTGCATTTTAATTTTGTTTGCCTGTGAGACAATTGTGTTATGCCTCGTACAAGGAGGAGAGTTGTCTGACAGCATACATCAGAATTCAGTAGTGGCAGAATCACAGTCTGTAGGGCTTCAGTTTATTCTTCTGTAGTAGTGCTGCTCATGTTGATTGGAATCCCACGTCTGATATGAATATAGAATTGGTGGGTTCATGGGGGTCATTCTCAATTCCATGCAGGATCTCAATGGTACCATGTGACTAGCAACCAAGAAAAACAGACATATTATTCAGTCAGCCATGTAGGATCATACAGCAACATCAAATACCTGAAGTCAACAAACAAACTTCTTTGCAGAATGACATGCATCTACAGCACCACAGACGGTCAACACATTGACAATTGTTGCAGCTTCCCTTCACATAGCAGCAGAGAGAAGCACACCACTAGTAATATGCCAACCTACAACAATGGACACAGGAGTGGCAGCACATTATCTTTTCAAACAAGTTCCAGTTCAGCATACAGCATCGCGACAGATGTATCTATGTGGGTGTGACTCCAAGGAGAATGAACAGTACTTGATTGCATTTGTCATTATTATACAGGCCCAGCACCTGGTATGATGAGATGCCACTGTGTACACAACACTACCACCTATTTCTAGTCTGAATAGCTGGTCATCTGGACAGCTGGTATGGTGACATCTTTCAATACGATACTGCAAGAATGTGTGTAGCCTGTCCTGCCTGATCTATCTCTAAACAGAGGATGTTTGACCGTTGCATTAAACAGCATGCTCCCAGATCTCTTATCAACGAACTCTGGCATAAAAATGAAGCAGCACTTACTCCAAGCTCTGTTTGACTCAATGGCCAGCTGAATTAGAGCTGTAGTTGAAGCCAGGAGTGACAGCTCTGTGTAATAAATTTTGCAGTCTCTGTATCCCAAAGTGAGCTACAGATTTAATCATATATTCTTCCTACTGTACTGTATACACACAATAAGTAAAATTTCATTGTGTGTTATTCTTGTTGGTGTTGCAATTTTAATTTCCAGCAGTGCAAACTTTTTCTAAAAATCTTGTGCCATCACATCAAGCATAATAGCATCTTTGAGGACCAACAATGTACATTGTTAATCAGTCACCATCAAGCATGTTTCAGTTAAGTAAACCTGTTGAATCACTAACAATGCCACAATTTTCCAAACAAACAATTTCACAAATTAAAGCATTGGGCTAAATTTTTATGCAACATCACATTTAATTTTGTGCTGAAAGAGTCCAAAATAATGAGCATTTTAGGCCTAATGCGTGAATTCAGTGATTCATATATCATAAATGTGGAGGAAAGAGCTACCAATGCTATTTTTCTTTGTCAGATGCTATTAAGAGCCCATGAGATGAGAACCAAATTAGTCCTGACTGGCTGCGAAATTGATTAAGCCTGTGGGGAAGAATCCCAATTCTAAACCACAAGCATCAAGTCCTTGACAAAATAATTGCCACAGGCAATTGCATTTATGTGTATACTAGTCAATCTGAAACCAAGAGAACAAGAAAGAAATAATGCAATACCTCCTAACCAAAAACCAAAACATTTTACATTCAGTTATCATCAAGCCTAAAAGCTAAACTTCACTTGGTGTGGAGCTAGGGTTATCATGAAATGGCACAAATGCAGCGGAGCAACAGCAGCCAATATTACATATGGAAATGCTGTAAAGAAAGTGAAAATTGAGTGTAATTCATACGTACTCTATTTGCTTGACCTTGACTCTACTTATTCTTCACATATTTTGACTGCTAAAAGAGAAGCTGCATGGAAAGCAATTCAAATATGTTGAAGGAATGAGAAACATGAAATATTTTCACAGTTTCAGACTCTGGAATATTTGCATTGAACTTCAGTTTTCCCCATCAGACCCTATGCATCCTTGTGAGCTTTGTAAACACGTAAGTCTGATGGAAATTTTTTAAAAATTAAAAATAATGTATGAAAACAAGAAGTTTGTGATAAAATACTCCCTGCCGCCATTAGATAAGCAGCAGCCAGTAGCAAGTCGCACTCTTAGCACACTTATTTGTTTTATAGTTTAATTCTTAATTTCTTTGCATGTTTTTGGGTACTTGCATAGTTTAATTTACAAATTTCAGGTGTATTATAGTATTTGAGAGTTGAAGCATCACGTTTTAGTACCCGTATAGCGTAAATTCACATAGTCGTCAGTCATCTGTTCCTTTTGAATGGCCTGTGAGATAAAAGAGAGGAAAAAAATTTGTTAGGGATTGACAGGGACTGCACCTGTTGTGTACAGATTCAGGGGGAATTTGCCACCACTGGTAAACAGCTGGAAGCTATGTTGGCCGTGGTCGACAGGCTCCAGGTTGTTGCCCTGGGCGGTGGTGACATTGGGACACCCAAGGCATGTGCTTTGGCGCCTCTGGAACCTGTAGCATCGCCTGACATCTCTGATGCCACTGCGCCCTCGGATTCGGACATCCCTGTTGGTCGACATTTGCCTGACAGTGCTTGGCGAACTGTGGCAGGATCGCGAATCCCTGGGTAGAAGGTGAAAGTTGGTGCTGGCTCCAAGGCTGTACCCTTATGCCTCCGTAACAGGTTTGAGGTACTGCCCACTGCCGAAAGTACTTCTGAGCCGGCAAGGGCATACTCACCTGTTGCGGCAATGGCTGGTCATCCTGAGAGGTCTGGACAAGTGCAGAGGGTGGGACTGCTTGACATTGGGAGCTCCAATGTTAGGCGGGTGATGGAGCCCCTTAAGTATATGGCAGCTAAGGACGGGAAGAAAGCCAACGTGCACTCCATGTGCATACCGGGGGAGATCCAAGATGTGGAAAGCATCCTTCCAGATGCACTGAAGGGTACAGGGTGCAGCCAACTGCAGGTGGTGGCTCATGTCAGCACTAATGACGGTTGTCCTATGGATCGGAAGAGATTCTCTCTGGTTTCTGGCAGCTATCTGAGTTGGTGAAGACTGCCAGTCTTGCTAGTGAGATGAAGGCAGAACTCACCATCTGCAGCTTCGTCGAAAGGACCAATTGTGGACCTTTGGTACACAGCTGAGTGAAGGGTCTGAATCAGAGGCTCAGACTTCTGCGACCGTGTAGGCTGCAGATTCCTTGACTTGAGCCATAGGGTAGGGGGGTTTCACGTTCCACTAAATAGGTCAGGAGGCAGCTAAATGGGTAGCAGGGGCTGTGTTGTGTGGATTGATCAGTTTTTTACGTTAGGCAGTTTCGGGAAAGATCAAGAAGGGCTCCAGTCTCAAAGGATACAGGGCAAAGAAACGACGAGAATCGACCAAGCAACAGTCGGTATTGTAGTTGTAAATTGTTGTAGCTGTGTTGGAAAAGTACTAGAGCTTCAAGCACTGATAGAAAGCACTGAAACTGATATCATTATAGAAACAGAAAGCTGGCTAAAGCTGGAGATAAATTCTACCGAAATTTTTACAGAGACACAAACCATGTTCAGAAAGGATAGATTAAATAAAGTAGGTGGTGGTGTGTTTGTGTTTGTTGGTAGTAGTTTATCTTGTAGTGAAGTTGAAACAGATAGTTCCTGTGAATTACTATAGATAGAGGTTATACTCAACAGCCACACCAAAATAATAATTGGCCCCTTCTACCAACCCTCTGGCTCAGATGATATAATAGCTGAACGGTTCGAAGAAAACTTGAATCTCATTACAAATAAGTAGCCCACTCATACAGTTATAATTGGTGGAGACTTCAATCCACCCTCAATTTGTTGGTGAAAATACATGTTCAAAGTTGGAGAAAGACGGAAAACATCTTCCGAAATTGTACTAACTGCTTCCTCTGAGAATTAATTTGAACAATTACATCATGAGCCCACACAAATTGTAAATAGTTGCAAAAACACACTTGATCTCTTAGCCACAAATAATCCTCGTCTAATTGAGAGCGTCATGATGGATACAGGGATTAGTGAACACAAGGTCATTGTAGCAAGGCTCAAAACCATATCAACTGAAACCACTAACAATAAATGAAAAATATATCTTTTTAAAACAGCAGTTAAAAATTCACTTCATACCTTCCTAAGAAAGTGTCTCTATTGCTTCCAAGCTAATTATGTAAGTGTAGACCACATATGGCTCAAATTCAAAGATACACTATCGACAGTAATAGATAGATTGATATCACATAAGTTAATAAGAGATGGGACTGATTCACCATGGTACACAAAACACCTCAAAACACTGTTGCGGAAGCAAAAAAAAAGCATGCCAAATCCAGAAGAATGCAAAATCCCCAAGACTGGCTAAGATTTACAGAATCTTGAAATTTAGTGTGGACGTCAATGTGAGATGCTTTTAATAGTTTTCACAATGAAACATTGTCTCAAAATATGGTAGAAAACCCAAAGAGATTCTGGTCATATATAAAGTACACCAGTGGCAAAAAACAGTCAATACCGTCACTGCACGATAGCGATGGAAATGTTACCGATGATGGTCCCACTGATGTGGAGCTACTAAATACAGTTTTCCATAATTTCTTCACAAAAGAGGGGGTAATAAATATTCCAGAATTCAAAACCAGAACAGCTGTTAGCATGAGTGACAGAAAAGTAGATATCTTAGGTGTTGTCCAAGGCTCATCTTCTGGTCCAGATGGTATACTAATCAGGTTCCTTTCAGAGTATGCAGACACAATAGCGCCTTTCTTAGTAATCATATAAAACTGCTCACTTGACGAAAGGTCTGTTCCTAAAGACCGGAAAGTAGCACAGGTCACACAAATATTCAAGAAAGGAATAGGAGTAATCCATTGAATTAGAGACCCATATCACTGACCTCAATTTGCAGTAGGATTTTGGAGCATATACTTTAGTCGACCATTATGAATCACCTTGAAGAAAATGACTTATTGATACACAACCAACACGGATTCAGAAAATATCATTCTCATGCAACACAGCTAGCTCTTTACTCCCAAAAAGTAATGAGTCCTGTCGACAAGGGATCCCAGAGCGATTCCATATTCCTACATTTCCAGAGGGCTTTTGATACCGTTCCTCACAAGCGACTATTAAGCAAATTGCATGCATATGGATTATCGTCTCAGTTGTGTGACTGGATTTGTGATTTCCTCTCAGAGAGGTTGCAGTTCATAGTGATAGACGGTAAATCATTAAGTAGAATAGAAGTGATATCTGGTGTTTTGCAAGGTAGTGTCATAGGCCCTCTGCTGGTCCTGATTTACATAAATGATCTAGGTGATAATCTGAGCACCACCATTAGACTGTTTGCAGATCACGCTGTAATTTACTGTCTAGTAAAATCATCAGACGATCAATTCCAATTACAAAATGATCTAGAAAGAATTTCTGTATGGTGCAAAAAGTGGCAATTGGCACTAAACAAAGAAAAGTGTGAGGTCATCCACATGGGTACTAAAAGAAATCCAATAAATTTTGGGTATACGATAAATCGCACAAATCTAAGGGCTGTCAATGCCACTAAATACCTAGGAATTACAATTACAAGCAACTTCAATTGGAAAGATCACATAAATAATACTGTGGGGAAGGCGAAACCAAGACTGTGCTTTGTTGGCAGAACACTTAGAAGATGCGACAGACCCACTGAAGAGACAGCCTACATTACACTTGTCCATCCTCTGGTGGAATATTGCTGTGCGGTATGGGATCCTTACCAGGTAGGATTGATGGAGGACATTGAAAGAGTGCAAGGAAGGTCAGTTCATTTTGTGTTATTGCACAATAGGGGTGAGAGTGTCACTGATATGATACGCAAATTGGGGTGGCAGTCACTGAAATGAAGGTGGTTTACTTTGTGGCGAGATCTATTTACAAAATTTCAATCACCATCTTTCTCTTCTGAGTCCAAAAATATTTTGTTGACGCCCACCTACATAGGGAGAAATGATCATCATAATAAAATAAGAGAAATCAGACCTCGAACGGGAAGATTTAGGTGTTCCTTTTTCCCATGCACCTTCCGAGAGTGGAATGGTAGAGAAAATGGTTCAATGAACTCTCTGCCAGGCACTTAAGTGTGAATTGCAGAGTAACCATGTAGATGTAGATATATATAATCTGTCACACTAACACTCTAAAACTATTCTGGAGCACTCCTGTACAGAGTTAGAGAAGTGTGTTAGAAGCAAGCATTTCAATTTACATTTTAAACTCTGTGCATTTACCACTGACATCTCACATTAGGGGAAGCTGTATATAATGATAATCGGTACAATTATATTACTTCAACTCATAATAAAGTGTCAGGTAAAATATAATTAAGATCTTCATTCCACCAGTTCCCTCATGGCAGTGGATCAGTTAACACACAGAAATGTCTTCCAGATATTAGTTAATTTCATTCAAAGGAATCCTCTAAGGAACGTAACTGAGTTGTTGTGTTCATCTTGGAAACATTATTATAGCCGCTTTTGAAATACAAATGTTGATAAACTACTATGACATGCACAAAACTGTATATTTTAAAAATATTTCACTTTAACTAAATAATTAGAACAAAATCCAGTTTTCACCATTTTCACATCAATACAGCGTGTATTTTTAAAAGGAGGAGGAGGAGGAGGAGGAGGAGGAGGAGGAGGTTACATTTCAAACTAAGCAAAACATGGTCTTTAGGAATGAATATTACATTTTTCAGCACTGTGTGCAGCGTTTGAAGACTGTCTTAGTACAACTGTGATGAAGGCTTTCATTAGGAAGATTCTTAATGGATGTGTCTACACAGTAAGTTTATTATAGTTATCTTAATAACATTTATACAACCATCTTAATACACATGCAGTTATACATAGAATACAGTTTCAGAAGGATCCTTGTTTATCTTTCTTCTACTAAAAGAACACACTTTTGCCTCATTACTGTTCATAGAATTCATCTATCTACAGGGTGCATGGCCCAACTGTCTTTCTTGATATGTTGTTGTTGTTGTGGTCTTCAGTCCTGAGACTGGTTTGATGCAGCTCTCCATGCTACTCGAACCTGTGCAAGCTTCTTCATCTCCCAGTAACTACTGCAACCTACATCCTTCTGAATCTGCTTAGTATATTCATCTCTTGGCCTCCCTCTACGATTTTTACCCTCCACGCTGCCCTCCAATACTAAATTGGTGATCCCTTGATGCCTCAGACCACGTCCTACCAACTGATCCCTTCTTCTAGTCAAGTTGTGCCACAAATTTCTCTTCTCCCCAATCCTATTCAATACCTCCTCATTAGTTATGTGATCCACCCATCTAATCTTCAGCGTTCTTCTGCAGCACCACATTTCAAAAGCTTCTATTCTCTTCTTGTCCAAACTATTTATCATCCATGTTTCACTTCCATACATGGCTACACTCCATACAAATACTTTCATAAACGACTTCCTGACACTTAAATCTATACTCGATGTTAACAAATTTCTCTACTTCAGAAATGCTTTCCTTGCCATTGCCAGTCTACATTTTATGTCCTGTCTACTCCGACCATCATCAGTTATTTTGCTCCCCAAATAGCAAAACTCTTTTACTACTTTAAGTGTCTCATTCCCTAATCTAATTCCCTCAGCATCACCCAACTTAATTTGACTGCATTCTATGATCCTCGTTTTGCTTTTATTGATGTTCATCTTATATCCTCCTTTCAAGACACTGTCCATTCCGTTCAACTGCTCTTCCAAGTCCTTTGCTGTCTCTGACAGAATTACAATGTCATCGGCAAACCTCAAAGTTTTTATTTCTTCTCCATGGATTTTAATACCTACTCCGAATTTCTCTTTTGTTTCCTTTACTGCTTGCTCAATATACAGATTGAATAACATTGGGGAGAGACTACAACCCTGTCTCACTCCCTTCCCAACCACTGCTTCCCTTTCCTGTCCCTCAACTCTTATAACTGCCATCTGGTTTCTGTACAAATTGTAAATAGCCTTTCGCTCCTTGTATTTTACCCCTGCTACCTTCAGAATTTGAAAGAGAATATTCCAGTCAACATTGTCAAAAGCTTTCTCTAAGTCTGCAAATGCTAGAAACATAGGTTTGCCTTTTCTTAATCTAGCTTCTAAGATAAGTCGAAGGGTCAGTATTGCCTCACGTGTTCCAATATTTCTACGGAATCGAAACTGATCTTCCCCGAGGTCAGCTTCTACTAGTTTTTTCATTCATCTGTAAAGAATTCGCGTTAGTATTTTGCAGCCGTGACTTATTAAACTGATAGTTCGGTAATTTTCACATCTGTCAACACCTGCTTTCTTTGGCATTGGAAATATTATATTCTTCTTTAAGTCAGAGGGTATTTCACATGTCTCATATATCTTGCTCACCAGATGGTAGAGTTTTGTCAGGACTGGCTCTCCCAAGGCTGTCAGTAGTTCTAATGGAATGTTGTCTACTCCCGGGGCCTTGTTTCAACTTAGGTCTTTCAGTGCTCTGTCAAACTCTTCACGCAGTATCATATCTCCCATTTCATCTTCATCTACATCCTCTTCCCTCTCCATAATATTGTCCTCAAGTACATCGCCCTTGTATAGACTCTCTATATACTCCTTCCACCTTTCTGCTTTCCCTTCTTTGCTTAGAACTGGGTTTCCATCTGAGCTCTTGATATTCATACAAGTGGTTCTCTTTTCTCCAAAGGTCTCTTTAATTTTCCTGTAGGCAGTATCTATCTTACCCCTCATGAGATAAGCCTCTACATCCTTACATTTGTCCTCTAGCCATCCCTGCTTAGCCGTTTTGCACTTCCTGTCGATCTCATTTTTCAGACGTTTGTATTCTTTTTTGCCTGCTTCATTTACTGCATTTTTGTATTTTCTCCTTTCATCAATTAAATTCATTATCTCTTCTGTTACCCAAGGATTTCTGGCAACCCTCGTCTTTTTACCTACTTTATCGTCTGCTGCCTTCACTACTTGATCCCTCAAAGCTACCCATTCTTCTTCTACTGTATTTCTTTCCCCCATTCCTGTCAATTGTTCCCTTATGCTCTCCTTGAAACTCTGTACAACCTCTGGTTCTTTCAGTTTATCCAGGTCTCATCTCCTTAAATTCCCACCTTTTTTCAGTTTCTTCAGTTTTAATCTACAGGTCATAACCAATAGATTGTGGTCAGAGTCCACATCTGCCCCTGGAAATGTCTTACAATTTAAAACCTGGTTCCTAAATCTCTGTCTTACCATTATATAATCTATCTGATACCTTTTAGTGTCTCCAGGGTTCTTCCGTGTATACAACCTTCTTTTATGATTCTTGAACCGAGTGTTAGCTATGATTAAGTTGTGCTCTGTGCAAAATTCTACCATGCAGGTTCCTCTTTCATTTCTTCCCCCCAATCCATATTCAACTACTACGTTTCCTTCTCTCCCTTTTCCTATTACCGAATTCCAGTCACCCATGACTATTAAGTTTTCGTCTCCCTTCACTATCTGAATAATTTCTTTTATTTCATCATACATTTCTTCAATTTCTTCGTCATCTGCAGAGCTAGTTGGCATATAAACTTGTACTACTGTGGCAGGCGTGGGCTTCATGTCTATCTTGGCCACAATAATGCATACACTATGCTGTTTGTAGTAGCTTACCCGCACCCCTATTTTTTTTTTTATTCATTATTAAACCTACTCCTGCTTTACCCCTATTTGATTTCGTATTTATAGTCCTGTATTCACCTGGCCAAAAGTCTTGTTCCTCCTGCCACCAAACTTCACTAATTCCCACTATATCTAACTTTAACCTATCCATTTCCCTTTTCAAATTTTCTAACCTACCTGCCCGATTAAGGGATCTGACATTCCACACTCCGATCTGTAGAACGCCAGTTTTCTTTCTCCTGATAATGACGTCCTCCTGCGTAGTCCCCACCCGGAGAACCGAATGGGGGACTATTTTACCTCCGGAATATTTTACCCAAGAGGACGCCATCATCATTTAACCAAACAGTAAAGCTGCATGCCCTTGGGAAAAATTACGGCTGTAGTTTCACCTTGCTTTCAGCCGTTCGCAGTACCAGCACAGCAAGGCTGTTTTGGTTAGTGTTACAAGGCCAGACCAGTCAATCATCCAGACTGTTGCCCCTGCAACTACTGAAAAGGCTGCTGCCCCTCTTCAGGAATCACACATTTGTCTGGCCTCTCAACAGATACCCCTCTGATGTGGTTGCACCTACGGTACGGCTATCTGTATCGCTGAGGCATGCAAGCCTCCCCACCGACGGCAAGGTCCTTGGTTCATGGATGATGTGTGCTATTCCACCTTGCAGATCACATAATGTAGTAAAGCACAGAAAGTACTATATTGTTATTATTATTATTATTATTATTAGATAATTTTGTTTCCAGGCAGCAAGTAAACTGTCCACAACATCCAGACAGAGTACTGCATCTTCCTAATAGACTAAAGTGTAGCAGATGTTACAGAAGTTATGTGGTAATGCATGTTTCATCAACATACCTATTCACTTTTGCAACACACTGATCATTTTAAATATTGTTTTACTTTCTTTATAATATGGGCAACAAAGTAATGATTAATTGCCCTTTCTTACTACGAGCCATGTTAAGTACCCCTGTAAAACAGAGTTTAGGTCTACTATACACAGCAGTTTTGCTGAAGCAAGTAAACCGATTACAAAGTGAGGAATGGACGCAGTAGTTCAGATGGAAGTAAGACAGCTTTGTAATTTATCCCTTATGTTATTCAAACTGTATATTGAGTGAGATGTGAAGTTAGTTTGATGTTCAATGGATCATTTGTGTGATTAATAATAATGATGTGGAGTCAGTCACTTTATACCCATATCACACACTGGCATGTAAATATGGCTACATACTTACCATCTACAATGGATTTTTTGTGAAAAAGAATTAAAGTTCAGGGAGAAGAAATAAAACTTTGAGATTTAACAATGAAACTGTAATTCTGACAAAGACAGGAAAGTACTTTAAAGATTAGTTAAACAAAATAGTCTTGAAAAGAGATTATAAAATGAACAACCACAAAAGTCAAACATGAGTAATGGAATGTACTCTTATTAAATCACATGATATTCAGGGAATTAGATTAAGAAATGAGACACTAACAGCACCAGATGATTTTTGCTAATTTGTTAGCATAGTAACTGATGATGGCTGAATTTAATGCAGACATTGGCAATAGTAAGAAAAGCATTTCTAAAAAAGATGAATTTGTTAACGCTGAATATAAACTGAAATATCTGAACCTTTTTTCTGAAGGTATTTGTATGAAGTATAACCATGTATGGAAGTGAAATGTGGAGAATAAACATTCAGACAAGAGAAGAGAAGAGAAGCTTCTGAAATGTGGTGCTACAGAAGAATGCTCAAATTATATGGGTATGCTGATGCATAGTGATGCATCTGTTGGCACAATGAACTTGCATTTGGGAGGATGACAGATCGAACCCCATCAGACTGTACACATTGAAGTTTTCCTTGATTTCCCTTGATTGTTTGAAGCAAATGCCAGGATGGTTATTTTGAAAGGGCACAGCTTATTTCCTTCCCTATCCTTCCTCAGTCTAAGCTTTGTACAGTGTCTAATAATCGAGCTGTAAATAGGACATTAAACCATACTCTTTCTTTCTTTCTTCCTTCCTTCCTTCCTTCCTTCAAATAACTAATTAGGAGGTATTGAACTGAATTGCAAGAAAAAGAAATTTGTGGCACAACTAGACTAAAAGAAGGAATTTTGGAGCTGGGAGGAAGGAGGAGAGGGGAATAAATTGCAGAAAGAGACCAAGGTGTGAGTGAAGTATGAAGGTTCAAACGAACATAATTTGCAGAAGTTTCACAGACAGAAAGAGGCTTGCACAGAATAGAGATGGGTGGTGAAACTGCATCAAACCAACCTTCAGACTGATGATGACAACAACCATCCACACAGCATGTTTAAGTTAAGGAATAATATTAATGTGATAAGCATTTACATCCCACCCCTACTTTCCTCATCATCACATTGATTCAATCCCACAGACACTGGACTTGCATTTCAAATCAGTGGGTCTGAAACTCCCTTCTGGTCTTATAGATTTAAGTGTTCCTAAATCACTTAAGATGAATACTGGGATGCTTCCTATGAAAAGGACATAGTTAAGTTTGCATGAAGACTTTATCCTGCACAAGAAATTAAACCCTAATGTTCCCTGTTCGGCACTCACAGTTCAAGAAATGATAAATATCAGCACCCTTAGTGATGGTGCTGCAAATTTTTCCTAGTTTATACAAATGAGTATAATAAAGGTACCCTTGTTGTATTTTAATTACTCTATTCAAAAACACAAGAATCACAGTGCAGGATACAGGAAGTGTTTTATGGATGCGAAGTTCACACAAGTGATGTGGTTTATTCTAGTATAGCTCACTAAAGTGAGGTGGATTAACACCAACTAAGTTGACATTTTGATTGCAGACCACAATACAGGTTCCTCCTGTTTCCTTTCACTTTCAGCAGTTAAATAAATTAAATGGACATAGGTTACAGTAGTTATGCAGAGGTAAAGAGGCTCAGACAGAATAGAGTAGGGTGGTGAAACTGTATCACACCCATCTTCAGACTGATGACCCTGACAACCAAGCTGAGAGTATGTTTAAGTGACCTCAAAGTAACCCCAAAAAAGAATTTTAATAGCTTAAGTACCCGCAACATGAGGATCACTCTGATTACCAAAGAAAATCTCAGTTCTGCACAATGGATCAGGTTTGACTAATCTGATACTGACTGTTTTTCCATAATGGGTTCACCAATCCCTTCTGCATTCACCATCAGCATAACAGGAATAAAGTTTACAAGTACTGGTATAGGAAAATATTCCATTATGGTTTTCAACATATAAATTTATTGTATGTCACAACATTCCCTTTGCAGGATAGTTAACTTGTTATTTCTGACACATGAAAACTTTAAGTGAGTAAAGGGACACAAATTAAGCAGCATCAGAAACCAGGTAAGAAGAGTGTACCATAACTGAAATTTATGAATTCATAATCTTTCTCCTTGCCATTTAACATGAAAGTGTGCAGAAGCCACAATATAATAAATCTCCACTCATTGTTGATTTTGTATTTATTTCTGTAAATGTACACCTTCCTCCTTCCATTCAATCACCTTAAGCTAAGCTGTAAAGAAGAGTCAGTTACATCATTCATCTGTCATTAATCTAAACTAAGGTTTTTTCCATATATTTACTGTTTATGGATTTTGTACCTCAGTAAGAATCGAAGCATCAGAAAGGCAGTCATGAACATGTTTAGACAACTTTCAAAGCTCTTAGCAAAACTAATCTGTCTTCGCTGTCAACAGCTGTCTGTTGGTGCATGAATTTAAGGAGAATATTGCATAGCCGACTTCTTCCAATGTGCAGTGTAGAATTGTGACATAGTTTGTGAATTTGTAAAATTGTCTTCAAAATGCTCAAGCCAAAAATGAATTTTCTTGATTATATGGACGACATAAAAGAGTATCAAAGACTGTGTGGTATAACCACCATTTAAAATGATAGTTATGTTACATACAAAATATTAATAATTATTGCTGCCTGACTACAGCCTGCCATAACCTGAACACACATCAGTGCTCATGTAAAAGAAGCTGAACTTCATAATTCCAATAGACTGCTGCACAAGAAAATTGTTAAACTGGTAAGACATAATCCTTTTTGTAATAAAATATATGCTATATAAAGTACCAGTATCAATATGGACATTACTTGACACAGCAAAACCTCTAAGCAACATAATATGGGAAGCATTAATTGTTAATACCCAGAGAATGAAAGTGTCAAACAGGCAGACTGCAACATTAATGCTGCATATGCAGAGATTATAAAACAAAGCTGTGTGAAAGAGTGGAAGGGGTGGTTGGCTTTGTGGTTGATAATCGCAAGAATTATGAGCTGGATGGTAATACATGGTAATACATTTTTGCCATACGTATGTTTGTGGCATAAAGCTGTATATTTACAAAGATATAACTACTATTTTACCTACTTCTACTCAAGAACTCACTCAGCATACAGTAGCAGCTGTCAGGTAGAAACAATTTTCACTTGCTTTTGAAAATATCTTTGTTATTTACCATACATTTTTGAGAAGACTTTAATAGCTGTACAAGTCACTACTTACTGTCACAAAAGTTAGATAACAGTCAAGACCATGTTCCTTTAGAGCACTTGACCCACTCGGGTAGCTGAGGGCATTAGCATATCATTTGCAGGGTTCGGGAAGATGAGTCTGCCGAAGATTGAATCCACCTTGTGGCAAGCCAGCCAACCTGGATACAGTTTTTTGGCAGTTCCCAGTATCCACCTAGGTAAATACTGGGCTGGTACCCACATCCCACATCAGATACATGCTACGTAAACATTTAGAAAATGTTCCCACACTTGAACATGAGATTTGCACTAGATACAGAGAGATGGGGTACCCAGACTCCATCCAGGGAACAACTGTCACTAACTTTGTTTCAGCCTTTATAGCAATGATGACACCATAGAAAAACAGGAAAAGGGAAATGAGAAGAATCAGCTTCTTTACAATACCTTATTTGTTTCAGTATTATATTCAGATTTGAAAAGATTGTTAATAGCAGATTTACTATGGAATAAATGTACTGTGATACTCCTGTCATTATTACTAATTGCTCAAACAAACAAAGGCCTACAAAATTTGTGGATTCAACACACAATTCTAATCTAATTCATTTGTGCAATGAATTTTGTCAGTCCAAATGAAGAATCACTGCAAAACAATCACTTCCTCAAAACACTCCTGATACACGTGGCTTCAGCCATATTACGGAGAAGACAGGGAATGGGATCTGGAAAATTACAAGAATTAATTATGTCCAAGAAATGTGTCTAAAAATTATCTATCTGTCAATTTTTATTGTTTATTGCATCAAAATTTTTCACAATTGCAGGAATAAATAATTGAGACAACCAAATTTCACAAAATTTTGCTACATGTTGATGCTGAAGAGTGTCCTGTTCCATCCTTATTCTGGACATTTTTAACAGTGGTGTTTTAAAATATATCTGAGAATATCTCAATAAAACTCAGAAAGCACATTTCACATTATAATTTCCATCATCTCCTCTACTGTAACCACTTTATGCTTTCAAATAACTATTCCAATGAGTTTTACATTTTGTAAACTTTGTTACAAGTTAGTCAGTAGGAGCATGTTTTAGTGGTTGAAACTTCACTTGGATCTCTTCTTTGCAGTAAAAATTATGATTTTTGAAATAAATCACCAAATCGACCACCTAAATGATCATGTTCGACAATGCTGAATGTATCCTAATGTGGAGAGAGGTGGGAAGATGTAATGCACCCAAAAACATAGTCAAACATGATCATTTTGGCAGTCCATGTGTTATGGTGTATGAAGGCATAACAATGCAGAACTCCAAAACGTTGGACAAAGTACATTCACCCGTCAACATTATTGTGGCTTTGTACGCTTACGTCAGCAGCTCAAGGTCTTGTTTGCTCAGGACAGGATGTGTATGTTGTCATCATCAGTATTTCATCATTGTCATTGATGCATGGGTCACCAAAGTGGCATCCGATTTAAAAAAAAAAAAAAAAAAAAAAAAGACTTGCACCAGGTGGCCAGACTCCTCAAATGAGGACTCCCAATCACAGATGCAATAAGCACAATTTAGTTTTTGGACTCTTTCCCCACATGCAACTGTTCTGCCCCAACTTCATTTTTATGGATGACAGTTAACAACCACATCAAACTCTGCATGTGGAGCTGCTCTCTGAATGAGAGGATATTCGGTGAATCAAATGACCTGCCCATTCCCATCAAGTGCATATAGGATGCATCGGAGACACACATTGCAGCACGTCCACATGCACCAACGACCATCCAGCATTTGTCAACTGTGCTGGTGGATGAATGGAATGTCCTACAGTGAGAACCCTTTAACAACCTTGTGGTCAGCATGGGAACACACTGCAGAGCGTGCACCGCTGTCTATGGTGATCACACATCCTATTAAGAATCATGTTTCATCTTTTCTTGTAACATCCAGGGGAGCATCACGAATAGCAGTGACTTCAGTGTAATTATTGTCTTTGAGTAAAAGTGTTATTTCTGTTTATTTTACTGCATATTTCTTGCAGTTAAATATGTTTGACGTTGTACCAACTGCAGGTGACAGTCTGAATCATTATATTAGTCTGAAATATCAGTTATGCCAAGATCACTTTTAAATCTTTTTATTGATTACCAGTTTTGACAGATCTGTGCTGTTATCATTGCATCTTGTAAAACATTAACATTACTAGCCTGGTCAACATTGTAATGTTAAATGAATGTCTGCTAAAATACATCAGCACAACATGATGTATGTTTTATATTTGTGCTGGTTTATGTTTGATGTGCTGACGTTCCTTGCTATCTTTTATTCTAAGAGACACAATGTCACTATGTGACTTGCAAGTTTGTAAAGATCATGAACTTCTGTTAATGTGTTACAAGGTCCCATGACAACAGCCTAGATCTGTCCAGTCCGGTAAGTAATAAAAAGATTTATAAGCAATTGTGGCCTACCTGATATTTCAGAATAATATAACCATTCAGTTACCTTCCATACTATACTGCAGCAGTTCTTTCTACACAGCAAGTCCCTGTTTCATTAGGACTGCTTGTGTGAAATTCCACACCGCAATGTTATCTCTTGGTAAGGTATGATTCTTGAAGTTTCAGCAACAGCCGTGTCAAAGGACAAATTGCTAGTGTTGCTGTGGCAGACTTTCTGGCTGCAAAAGTAACAGTGCATAGAGGTGGAGGTGGAGCTGTGATGCAGCATCAAGTTTTATATTAATTTTAGTATTTGTGGGCGAAAAATTTTATTATACAGGGTGTTCAAAAACAGTGTTAAATACTGCGAGAAGTGGTAGTATGCATCAAAACAAGAAAAAATGGTACAAATGGCTCTGAGCACTATGGCACTTAATGTCTGAGGTCATCAGTTCCCTAGAACTTAGAGCTACTTAAACCTAACTAACCTAAGGACATCACACACATCCATGCCTGAGGCAGGATTCGAACCTGCAACCGTAGCAGTCACACGGTTCCAGACTGTAGCGCCTAGAACCGCTCGGCCACTCCAGTCGGCTTCAAAACAAGAAAAATAACTCCAGTGAACATGGGTCCTGAAATGTATACTTTTTGCAATAAACACATGTTTACAGGTGGTGTTCATTGTGGCATCCATTCATGACAATGCACCCCTCTGCCCTCCAAGTAAGGAATGATGCACCCTTTCAAGTATATCTGGTTGCTGTTGTACATGCATGCACGTATAGAAGAGACAACCCTGTAGTGTCTGCACATCATTGTTTGGTGTAGTGTAGATCAATTCCTTCAGGTGTCCCCATAACCAAAAGTCAAGGGGACTGAGGTCTGAGGAATGAGCATAACAAGGTATGGGGCCCCCTGATCAATCCAGCAGTCCTGGTGCACAATCATGCATGACCCACATCTGTATTCGTCGCTAAAATCATGCAGCCTCTAGCAACATAGGCAATACATCAATGAGAAAGTCCAGACAATGCACCCAGTTAACCTTTGTGGTAGCATGTATGGTCCTATTAATCTTTTGCCAAGTACATATGGTCATATGTTGATAGAGAATCAGTGTTGATGCCCTCTTTCCTTAAATGCTTGGGGACTTATATCTACCCATACATGCTGGTTGTGGAAATTCACAACACCATCTCCTGACAACCATGCCTCGTCAGTAAATAAAATCTTGGATGTTAACAGCGGTCTGCACCACACTTCTGCAACAGCCATTGACAGAACCGCCATCTGCCATGATGATCCTGTGGCCTTAGGGCTGAACACACTTTAGATGATACACGTACAGCAATTGATCATGAACCACCTGCCAGATAAGAGAATGACACACACTTTCTGCTGCTGCTGATCATCGCACATAGCTCCCAGATGTTTCTTCCACCAAAGGTAACACACACTCCTCCATGTCAGATGTGCAGACTGTGCGGGCCTTCCGCTGCCAGTCTTCCAAGGTGCAGGGGTATGTGTGTCCCTCAGATGCTGAAAAGTCTACCAAACAGCTTATCAGAGGGCACTCTGCACTGTGAATATTTTTCAGTGTGGGCTCACAGACTATGTCCATTTGCTAGACCATAGCAGAATAGCATATGCACCATTTCACTTGCCCAGTAGTAGGCTTCCATTGCTAACAAGTAATGGAAGAGAGGAAATGTAAATCTACTAAACCATTTGTACATACAGACAGAGTAATAACAGTAAACATATGACTGAATCCACATCTGGAAGAAGGTAAAAAGACCATGATACGTTCCCAGAGTTGACAGTACTGTACAACACGGCTCAAAAACACAATGAAAACTAATGTAGGCTACAATATAACTCAAACCACACAACTGACTTTTGACCACCTAATTGTAGGTAGAGCACTGTGAGTAAGATATCATAATACCATGCAGACACATTTGACAGAGCGCCAATGCAATGACTGTGCTAACATCCGTAACCACGCATCATGCAAGCCCTTCCTTTAAACATGTGTTTACCTTGGAAAGTATGGATTTCCAGACCCAAGTTTATATTCAACACTTTCTTTTGAACACGCTGTATTTGACCCGAATAGAGAGAGCCAGGTTCCTGCTCACTCTTCCATGACAACACCCCAACCCACAAAGCTAAGACTGCCTATGATTTTTTGGCCAGCAAATGGATCACAGTCCTGGATCACCCACCATATTTGCTGGATTTGACCCCAGCCAACTTCTTGATATTCCCCAAATTGAAGTTGAGAGGACAATTCTACAACACATTTATGGAAGCTCCAGATAATTGTACTGCTGTACTACATGCAGTTCCACAAAAGGACTACAATGACCATTTCAAAACACTTTTAAAACAATGTCAGCATGTATTGATAAAGGATGAGAAAATTTTGAATAAATACAGTGAATTTGTGAACATAATCCATTACTTTTATTTTTCACAGCCACAGCTGTAACACAACTCTGATACAAGGTGTGTGCAGGGTCCAAATTTCATCAAGCTATACTATGTGGCAGTGACATATCATATGATAGTTATTTTTGTCTGTAAGTTTTGCATACCATGTCTATATCAAAATGAAGTACAGCAGAGCTACGAAATCTACAGGAATGGTACAATCCATGGGACTGACTGTAACAACACAGTGTCTCTAAGGATACAGCTTACTTTACTCAAGAGGTACGGTACTATTACAGAAAACTGAAAAATTTCCTTGACCCATTAGTAGCAAATTTTTTCAGTTGTAACTGGTAATGGACATGAGGCAATTTGGTTGCATTTCCAACCAGAATACAGCAGAGTCATCTAACCTTTTCTGCTGTTTATCATGATGTAACTGAGACAGGATAAGTAGCACCCACAAATGATGGTTTGAGGTAGACCAATATTCACTCATACTGTCTAATCATGATGGACACATTCTACATAACACTGAAGAAGGTCCAAATATCACCACATGAGATGTTTCTGCAATATGTAAATACCTCTCTCAGTACTGAATAGAGGATACTACATGGGCAGTTCACATTTCTGTATCATCTTCAACACGTATGTTTCATTTGATCATCGACTATGAGAGAAATTTTGTTGACAATTTGTTGCATGAAGTGCTGAGAGAGAGAGAGAGAGAGAGAGAGAGGGAAGGGGGGAGAGAGAGTGGGGGAGGGAGGGGGGGAGAGGGGAGGGAGAGGGGGGAGAGGTGGGGGAGAGAGAGAGAGAGAGAGAGAGAGAGAGAGAGAGAGAGAGAGAGAGAGAGAGAGAGAGAGTGGGGGGGAGGGTGGGAGAGGGGGAGAGAGGGAGAGGGAGAGGGGGGGGGGGAGAGAGAGAGAGAGAGAGAGAGAGAGAGAGAGAGAGAGAGAGAGTTGTAATCTAGTAATAAAAATACCTGCAGATGAGTAGAAGCCACAATCTGTAAGGACAAAATAAAATTATGCAACATGAAGGGCTTGTTTGTAGTAGGTAATTTGTTATAAATATTACAGACACCTGAAGAACCAAAGATGTTGAAGGTTAATATAAGGATAACTGTTACCTGGAAAATTTGTGGGGGAATCTGGAAGTAGTGAATACCAGATATGCACTATAAGAAGACTTATACACAAAGAAGAAAAATTCTTGTATGAAGCACTGACATTTCAGACATTAAAACATAGTACTAGTAATGGACTTGTACCTCCAATCAGAGGTGCCACACAATTTTTCCACCTGAGGATGACGAGGGGGAACACCAATAAATTTGTGTGGAACTACTATTTATTGTTTGACATAAGTTTAACATATTTGCACAAAAGTATGTTGGAAATATAATACTGTATCTTTAATTCCACAAGGCTAGGAATTCCAGTTCCAGAATAAAGAACAATGTATAAAACTAACTTGATGTTTTAGCAATGGAAAATCCAGGATGGAACGTAATGATATTATGAAAGGATAGTTGCTACTCACCATAGAGTGAAGCAGCATCCCCACTATATAGTGAGTAGCAACTATCCTTTCCATAATATTGTAATCTGATATTTTTGTTTTTTACACGACCGAATTGTCACACATTGATGGAAAGGTTTATTACAATTAAGTACAAGTAAAGTTCATTAGTTTCATGTTCCAAGGATAATTTGCATGATAAACTTGTAGTGATATGGAATGTGGTATTTCACATTCCCATCACAAATTAATTTGTAAATATGACTACATGCTGAACTCTTTTTAAACTTTTTATTACATTTTTAAACATCTACAGATGTGAGTTAGTAATACCTACCCTCCACCTTTTACACATTACATTAAAAGAAATTTTTTTGCAGAACAGGTGTTGTCAAGGAGAAACTTCCTTATTTTGTTTTCAAATTTTCTTTTGCTGTCAGTCAGATATTTTAAATCACTGGGTAAGTGATCAAATATTTTAGTTGCAGCATTGTACACACCTTTTTGTGCTGAAGACAACCTTAAAGTGTAGTAATGAAGGAAATTTTTCCTTCTGGTATTATAATTATGTACAATATCATTCCCTTTAAACTGCAATGGACTATTTATAATGAACTGCATGAGAGAATAAATACACGGTGAAGTGAGAGCCAGTATGTGCCACTCCTTAAACAGATGTCCACAAGATGATCATGAGTGAGCACCACACACTATTCCTAAAGCACATTTTTTAGCAATGCAGACTTCCTTTCTTAATGATGAGTTACCCCAGAAGGTTATTCCATATGACATTATTGAATGAAAATATAAAAAAATATGTCGAGTTACTGATTCGTCTCTCCCAAAAATTTACAATGACCACAGGGTTATGTAAGTAAGTTACATATAAAACATTACACTATCAGCTTCATCATGCAGAATTAATTTAGGAAAAGATTGAGTTGTTACGTATTATAAAACATAACACAAATTCAGAAACAATGAGATAAGATTTTGTGGTGATCAGCACATAGAAGTGTGTGCTTGTGAATTAATACTGAAAAATAGTTTGCTTTTAACTGCAACTGTATATAAATCCATATTGGGAAATTTCTAACTGTTTATGAGGAATCTGGATTCCTTACTATGCTATAAGACAGCAGCAAACAGTTAATAGTCTCCAGCGAATTCAGTGTAGATTTTCTAAAGGATTCTGAAAGGAAAAATGATCTGGAAACCTTACTTGGAGCCTAAAATTTTATCTCAGTAACTAACATTCCAGCACAAGAAACAGAAGACAGTTGGACCTTAATTGATAATATTTTCTTTAAAGCAAGAAAATAACTGTGTACGTCTTAACAAATGCTCTTTTAGATAATGACGCTCAGTTAGTTAGGATGAATAAGATAGTGCCTTACAGCATCGATATTCAGTGACAATCAGTTGGAATAATTCATGACTCCAGACCAAATGTTTTTAAGAATGATTTACAAGAGATGACTTGGTATGTAATTTATAATGAACCAAATGCTGACATAAAATTTAATCCATTCCACAATAAAGTCATATAATTATTTCAAAATAGCTTTCCACATAGCCAGAAAGAACATTAAACAGCCATGTAAAAAACTGTGGATGACAAGATGAATTAAAGTATCTTGTGAAAGGAAAAGGGAAATGTACACATTGGCAAGAACAAAGAGATTTCATTCAATATTTGCACAATACAAAAACTACTCAAAATTACTAAGAAAAGTTATTAAAAATTCAAAGAACATGCACATTATGTTGGAAATTGGTAATTTTGACAACAGAGTTAAGGCTATATGGAATGTAGTGAAACGAGACAGGACAACCAGTCACAGAATTGTACATCATCACTACTGAAGTAAATGGAAAGACTATAAATGATGAGTCACAGGTAGAAAATATGTTTAATACTAACTTATTAAATACAGTGGAAAGTACAGGGACAAACAGCTCAAGGGAAAATTCACAGCAGTATTTGAAAAAGCAACCCACATAGAATTCTATCAAATGGATGTATCACCAACTTCTCCTTCTGAAATTAACAAAATTATACATTCACTCAAAATTAAAAATTCATTTGGATTTGATGATCGTTACAATAGAGTGCTATAGATTTGTTCCCATATCATAAGCCCCATCTTATCTGAAATATGTAATGCATGACTATTGAAAGGCACTTTTCCAAAGAAACTGAAATATTCCACTGACAAACCTCTCTGTAAGAAAGGTGATAGAACAGATGTCAGTAATTAATGACTTGGTCCACTGCTGCCATTTTCCAAAATTTTGGTGAAGGTGGTGTATTCCAGAATAGTATCTTACCTAATCAACAATAATATCCACAGCAAACATGAATTTGGATTTTAGAAGATCTGCTTCACTGAAAATGCCATTTACATGGTCACTCACCAAATTTTACAGGCATTAAATAATAAAACAGTGTCAGTTGGTATTTTCTGCAACCTATCTAAGGCATTTGTCTATGTTAATAACAATATTCTCTTAGATAAACTGATGTTTTATGGGGATGATGGTATAAGCAACAAATGGATAATGTCATATCTGACAAAACACATGCAGTAAGTTTTACTTAGTAAGTCAACCCATGTAGTCCAGGTACATTACTCTAACCGAGGAGAAATCATGCACGGGGTTCCCCAAGGCTCAGCCTTAAGCCCACTAGTGTTCCTCATATAGGTAAATGATCTTCCGTCTGATAGACAAGAAGCAGAATTAGTTCTTTTGCAGATGCAGTCCAAGCATACACACAGAAACAGAAAAAATAGTAAACAATGTTCATAAAAGTATCATTGACTGGTTTTCTGCAAATGGTCTCAGCCCCAATTTTAAAAAGACATAACATATTCAGTTCTGCAGGTCTAGGGGTACTGCACCACTGACAAGTGTAACGTGTGGTGAGGTAATAATAAAAAAGGGAGAAACTTCAAAATTCTTAGATGTTCATATTGATGAGAATTTAAACAAGAAAACGCACATTTTGGAACACCAAAACAACTTAGTTTGTATTTAGAATCTCTGCAGATCTTACAGAGAGACGAATCTGTAAGTTGACATTCTGCATATCTTCATTCAGTAATATCATATGGAATAATGTTCTGGGGAAAGTCATTTTTAAGTAAAAAGTCTTTATTGTTCTAAAACAAGCTATAAGAGTAATATGTGTCACACACCCATGATCATCTTGTAGACATCTATCGAAAGGGTTGGGAACTGTTCACAGCACATTTACTATCTCATGAAATTTGTTGTAAATAATCCACTGTAGTTCAACAGGAACAATATGTACATAATTACAATACCAGAATGAAAATTGGCATTCATCACTACACATTAAGGTTGTTTTCAGCAAATTAAGGTGTGCACAATGCTGCAACAAAAATTTTTGGTAACTTACCTAGTGATACAAAATGTCTGACAGACAAAATTTGAAAACAAACTAAAAAAGTTTATCCTTGGCAACTTCTCTTGTTCTGTAGAATAATTTCTATTACCGTAATGTGTAAAAGGTGGTGGGAGGAATTAGTAGCTCACATTTGTAGATGTTTATAAAGAATTAAAAAAGCAGTTTACAACTGTTCAGCAAATAGCCATATTTAAAAATTAAGTTGTGCTGTGCATGCAATATTATTCATTCCATGTCATCACAATTTACTGTGCAATTGATCCATGGAACATAAGACTAACTAACTAACTAAATGTGCCTGAAGTAACTTGTTTTAGGAGTTCTGAAATGTGCTTTTTCTACTTTAAATTCTCATCAATATGGACATCTAAGAATTTTGAATTTCCACCCTATTTATGTTTCCTCAGCATGTGTTATACTTATCATTGTATAATGTCCCTAGATGTGCAGAACTGAATATGTTGTGTCGTCAAAAATTGAGGGCGAGACCATTCACAGAAAACCAGTCAATGACCCTTTCAACAACATTGTTTACTACTTCTTATCTTGCTGAATGTATGCTTGGATTAATAACAGTACCACTGTCATCTGCCAAAAGAACTGATTCTGCTTGATGTATATTACATGAAACATCATTTAGATACACGAGTAACAATATCAGGCCTAAGATTGAGCCTTGGCGACCATCATATGTGATTTCTCCCCAGTCAGAATAAGGTCCCTCAACTACATCAGTTGGGTTACCAAGTACAACTTTTGCATGCTTTTGGTTAGATATGTTGCTATCCATTTTTATGTAGAAGAATATTGATTCTGCAATCAAATGCATTAGATAAATCATGGAAAATACCAACTGGTACTGTTTTATTATTTAATGCTTGTAAAATTTGGTAAGTGAACACGTAATGGGATTCTCAGAAGAGCAACTCTTATATAATCCAAACTGTGATTTGCTGAAGATATTATTGTTGCTCAGGTGGGATACTAGTCTCGAATACACCACCTTCTCAGAAATTTTGGAAAATGGCAGCAGTGGATATTGCAGTTTCTCTGCAAAAATGTCTTGCAATAGTCATGCATTGCATATTTCAGGTAAGACTGGATGTATGATATGGGAACAAATCCTTAGTACCCTATTGGAAATACCATGAAATCCAAATAAGTTTTTATTTTTGAGTGAATGTATAATTTTCTTAATTTCAAAAGGAGAAGTTGGTGATACATTCATTTGATTGAATTCTATGCTGGTTGCTGTTTCAAATATTGCTGCAAATTTTACCTTGAACAGTTTTTCCGTATACTCTCCCTTGCATTGTCCGATGGTGGCCTCCCCATACATTTTCTACAAAAAACTCAGCCACATCACTTCCGCTACTCATATGTAGGCCATGTCTTTTACATCCTCATCTCCCAATTGTAGCAACAGGCACTGCATTCATATGAGATACCATTTTAGTCAGCAGCAGCCCTCTCAACTGTTCACAACACGCACAACAGAGTTAATTCAAGTCTGGTAATGTCACTGTAGAAGCTCCAGAAGACTCACATTTGTGTGTGTAATTGCTGCTCCTAATTTCATCCAGGTCACCCCTAATGCTCTAATTTCTATCCTTAGCCAAGCTGTTCCTCAGTATACATACTACAGTAATATGACCCTCTATGCTAAAATCTTTGTATAAATACTGTATATCCTCTGTCACCTGGCTAAGCCTAGCACTTGGCTTCACAATATCTGTGACCTGTCATCCTGTTCCTAGTTTGTCTCCCCATCTGGCTTACACAAATCTACACTTAGTTCCTTTTTTGTAAGTCTGCTGTAACCTACTGTGACCGACAGCAGGCTGAGGCTCTCCCCTCCTACTTCACATAACAAGTCAATTTTATTTGATACCATAAGCTCAAATGTAGATCAAAAAGTGGAAAAGCTGGTCCCTTTTACCAATGCTTGTCACCTTTAAAAGTAATCAACAGTCATGCAGTTTGTTTAGGTAAAGACAGTGTGAACTTTTTTAAATAGCTAAAATGCAGGAATTAAAAGCATTACAAAATACATTTTATTCCAAGTAATAAGTATTTTTCTTTAGTTTTAGTGTCTTCCTAAATAATAATAATAATAATAATAATAATAATAATAATGGTGTGCTTTTTTATACAGTCATTCAAAAAGAGGACCAACTTCAAAGAATTGTCAGATGCACAAAGAAAATAAGTTTTCTTGCCCTGCCACAGGTGAGTAGGTTCTGTCTAGTGCAGAAAAATAATTTTCAGTAAACAGCCACCTGACTGGTCTATGTAAGACTAGAACAAAATTAGCATGAGAGAAAACTCACTAAACATTTATTATTATTTCAATATAACTAGAATGTTCATGAGTAATCAGTATGATAATTCTGCTTTAAAAATCACTTAGTATCAATTTTGATTTTGAGATGTCTAAAAATAGTTCAGCTTTCCACTAAAAAATATACTAATATTCTCAAATGAAGTGACATGAAGAACAATTGAGCTGCCAAATATTTACATGTGTGCTTCTCTGTGTTAGACTTGTATTGGAATCATTCAGTAAAAAACTGTGTGTGCTGCTTCTGATCAACTGATTACTATATTTCATTTGGGTAGCCTCCAATTTCCTCCCCCCACCCTCTCCCCCCCCTCCCCCCCCACCCACCTACCACCCTTTGCTCCCACTCCAAGTTATACCAAAAAGAAGAAAACCAGAGGGAGAAATTTTATTATAAAATCCAATTTACACATTACTTAATCACCTCACTGACCAGTTGCAGAGAAATATTAAAATTGCCAGACAGAGGAAGGATATACACAATGGCTTTATTGATGCAATGATCCTGAAACTTCACTTGAATGAATTACAGTAAAAACAGAAAACTTAAGTCAGGATATCTAGATGACGACTTGAAACCTGCTATGCCTGAATGGGAGATACAGACTGTTAGTAGATTCAATTCTACTGGAATAATTGTTACTTTGCAGCAGATTAAACCTTCTTACGTTATAACAAAACAGGATAAAGTATGGGAGAGGACCTTGCTGAAATACAGTTAGATTGTTTCCAATTACCTGTTTTAATACCACCAAATCACTTCACACTGAGATCTGAATCCAAGAAAGGTGGTGCAGCTGGAACAAACTGCTGCTGATTTGGGCAGAATAGCATTCAAAATCTAAAAACCTCAATCTGTGAATCATTAAACACTCAACAGCCCCTAGGATTTGCATTTTGGTTGAAATATCACTAATCAGGGAGTATCTAGATATAATAATGGAAGTCTGACTACAAGTGAATATACACACATGATACACACACCATCCATATCAGGTGGAACTAACCTTTGGGCTCTGTAGTGCACAAATGTGAATGTGTACACAAGAAGAAATTGCACCACAGTAATGCCAATATGACAATGAATTCTTGTAAAGTGCAAAAGTCATCCAACTTTGTGACAATGTGAAGCCCTCTCAAACAAGTTAAAGTACCAATGAGAACCATTTTAACATTGTTTTCAACATTCCAGTACTTTAATATGAGCCTCACACAATGTATAATAGAAAATATGACAAAACTGAGTGTTATCCATTGTAAAAAGTGCCTGAATACAGCAATTTCCAAGAATCTCGACATCTCCATTTTTCAATATTCCAAAAAAAACCCAATGAATCATTATATTTTACTATACAGTTGAAACTTAGAACATAAAATTCAAAAGTTATATTTAATAGCCTTTACACTTCCATGCTTTTGTTGTCAGGCAATTCCACAACATAAAGCAAATGTTTGCTGAGCAGTTGTTGGACAAAATGCATATTGTTCCGCATATTTCTCTTTCATATTCAGCCAGTCTTTTACTATAATATTAGCAGCTGTTGTACAACACATTTGTTGGATCATCATTAGTAAGGTGTTAGAAGATTCAGAATATTCTGAAACAATTCAGGAGATGAAAAGTGGAACACACACTAGGAGTCGACAATGCCAAAGAGTAAGAAGAGCATGACTGCACCTTCAAATGAAGATCTGAATATAGACTGTAACCACATTGAAACAACAAAGGAAACAACATGCAAAGAAAGATGTTCACATTTCAATGATCATATTCATTTTAGAGAGTGCCTGTACACATATAAGACAAAAGTTTAACTGGATTATTTGTTTCTACAGTACATGAATGGACTCATCTAAACAACACACGGGGAAGGAAGACAATACAAATAAACAAAGATCTGCCTCAGTCTCATATTATATAAGAGAAGAAGAAGGCCAAAGCATTCATGTATGTGCCTCAACAGTCAATAAACTGACAGGTAAGAGTGATTTTATTTATAGCCTAAGCAAAACGTCTGTAGGAGACACTCAGGCCTATTAGCAAAATATATAAACTGGACAGTGTACAAACTCAGGATAACCGAGATGGACAAGCTCACAAGCTGCAGGAAAGAGACAAAGAATGCACAGAGTTAATTAAGAATGATATATTTAAAGCATAAATGCAGATCATCTCATTACTCTAGAAATAAAATTAGGCAGTTGTATCTTCCAACAGAGTTAAATCTTTAAAAAAATGCATGATGGGTACCGTAGTTCTCACATTATACAAGGTTTGTTGGGCTGCTCTCTTTCAAAGTATGAAAAGGTATTCTGCAAATGTTTCAACTTAGGCTTCGGAAATCCTCATAGTGATAGTTTCTCAAACTTTGCGCAGTTCTTGTTGTACATCAGCTCAAGATTTGGAATTAAAAAATAACATAAGAACAGATTATATGTTGCACAAAATAGGGGCAAAAATATTTTCTGATATTTTAAATGAAAATCAAAACAACACTGACAGCCTGTTTCAACTGCCAGCAGAATCAACCCGTACCTGAACTGTCTGTTGGAGAAGTATTTTACTCCAGACTAGCTTGGCTTTATAACTGCACAATCTTAAAGTATTCACAAAAGAAAGCACACAATGTAGTTAACTGCACATGGGTTGAGAGTGACTCAGGATGGGATTGGGGGGGGGGGGGCAAATAAAATTGCATCTGCAGGAGAGATCGCTTAACTCCCTTAAACAAAATAGCTAATTAAAGGAGGTGCACAAAATCTTAAGTCTTGGGATGTTTTCCAATTCTAAACAGAAATTATACAATCGTGGCAATGCTTATGAGTTACACTAAAAGCTCAAAGACATTTGGAGGAATTCAGTTTACTTCCCAATAAGTGGGCATAGCTATTTGTCTCATGGTGGGGTTTTTGGTCTTATTGAAAAAGGCCTAATAAAACATGAAACAATCACTTTGTCCCAGAATATCATGATATATTGGGGAAAGTGCAGGGAGGTTAGAGTTTGGGATAAGACTGCTATAGTCACAACATGAAATCAATCTCCAAACATGTAATGAAAGCCAAATTGTCTTTTATGGTGCCTAAGACAAGAGTAGTGCATTATGTAATAAGACCTAAAACCAGGACACAATGCCTTTTCAGAATACTTACTTACTTCAGAAATAGATGTTGAGGTGCGGAAACCTGGGGAGAGAAGCGTTTCAATAATATTTGAAGCACCTCAACTTCCATCAGTGATCACATGGGAGCAGTAATAAAGCTTTTGATGTGAAGAAATTGATGTCTTATTTTGATAATTACCAATAGGAGAGTAAAGAGTTCTCTTCAAAAGTTGTATAAGGGAATGCTAATGATACTGAAGAAAAAATTCTGTATAATGAAGAATCTTTACATTAAAGACGACCGTGTTGCAGCATTCTTTTTTTAATTTGGAAACAAAGTAAATCTAGCTATTATATTAAAATATGTACTCTTTCTTTAGAAGTCATTTGAACGTATGACTATAAGTTTAGGATGTGAGAAACAGATTTCATTACTGTGGAAACTTCTGTTCAATTTACAAATCTATTGTTAACTTATTATTCTGATATTGTCTACAAAGTACAATGTACATAAGAGCTCACTGATTTTAAATGCCTAGAATGTATAGCTATGGTAGAGTTTTGAAATTTTTTGAATCAGTGACGTTAAGTAAAACAAAAAAATACCTCTCCTGTAAAATTTTGTAAATGGCACTTGTTGAATTTCATCAAAATAGTCCTCAAATATGGAAAGTTCTGGCACAACTTACATACTTTAGGAGTAAGGGAGACCACCCACAAAATAGCAGAATTGTTGAGTCATTGACAGAAACATACAAAAGAGAAAGTAAACTTCCTAGCATTCGGTATAAATCCTTTGCCAACATACAGTACATAGATGCATGCACACACATCTGTGCCAGTTACTAGAAACACAGTTGCAGGATTGCGTTTCAGAAGGTGGGCTAGAGTTAGTGAGGGTTGTGCTGTGTGTGGTGGATAAGGGAGAGGCAGGAAGAGGGTTTTGGGTGGGAATCTAGCAGTATCAAGGGAGGTAACAGGATTGTTGACTAGGAATTTGGGATGGAGGAAAGTGGTGGCATGTGCATGGGCTAGGCATGTGATACATGTGTACCAGAATCCATGGATTGCGGCACATGGTGATGGTTATGCTGAGACATGGATTGGGAAGGGAGAGCTGTCAGGTAGAGGGTATGGGGACAGTGGGCTAATGGAGACTGAGGCTGGTATGTTTACAGGAGGAAACATGCCTAGCTCATGCATAAAAAGAATTTATACCATAAGCTAGCAAGGCCTGTTTCCCTTCTGTGTGTGCCTGTTGATGACTCCATGCTTCTGCTTTTCAGTGAGTGGTCTACCTTACTCCTTTAGTATTTAAATAAGTTAAAGTATGTATCTGTTGTACGAAATTTCTTGTAAAATGTAGCACTGAGTTGCCAATATGCACAAACAAAAGACAGCTGTTATCCTTTCCACACCAAAAAAATCCCTTCCACACAGCCTAGCCATCTAGGGGCAATGTATCTTCAGTGAAAGAACCCCAAAGCCCAGTATACTGAAGGCATGATGAAGGTTTTCACAGTCAATACACTCCAAACCTAGTCCACACACAGATTTCCCATGACATCCTTACACACACCCCCAAATCTCCCACCACCCCAAGAAACAGCTATAAAGGAGGGCCCTTCCTCTTCATGCAATATCACCCTGGACTGAAACAGCTGAACCATATCCTTCGCTAATGCTCTGACTACCTCTCATCCTGCCTTTAAATGAAGTGCATCCTACCCAAGATTCTTCCCATCCCCACTAAAGTGGTGTTCCATCCCCCACCCAACATCTCATCTGTCCTTCTGCCACTCTCAACCCCGACCAATGTGCAAGACCTGCCCATTCACCCGCCCAGCACCTCCTACTCCAGTCCTGTCACAGGCTTAAGCAAGATAACAGAGGTCAAGTCACCTGTGAAATCAGTAATGTCATATACCAACTCTGTTGCAAACACTGCACAGCTTTTTATGCTGCAGTGACAAAAAGAGTCATGGATTAGCGGTATGCACATATACAGATGGCAATACTATCATGCGCACGCAGTATAAAAGGGAGTGCATTGGTGGTGGTGGTTGTTGTTGTGGTCTTCAGTCCAGAGACTGGTTTGATGCAGCTCTTCATGCAACTCTATCCTGTGCAGGCTTCTTCATCTCCCAATACCTACTGCAACCTACATCCTTCTGAATCTGTTCAGTGTATTCATCTCTTGGTCTCCCTCTACGATTTTTACACTCCACACTGCCCTCCAATGCTAAATTGGAGATCCCTTGATGCCTCAGAATATGCCCTACCAACCGATCCCTTCTTCTAATCAAGTTGTGGCACAAATTTCTCTTCTCTCCAATTCTATTCAATACCTCCTCATTAGTTATGTGCATTGGTTGGGTTGTCATTTGTACCCAGATGATTTATGTGAAACAGTTACGGTATGATTATGGTCGCAGGATGGGAATTAACAGCCTCTGAACACAGAATGGTAATTGGAGCTAGACACATGGGATATCCCATTTTGGAAATCATTAGGGAATTTAATATTCCAAAATCCATGGATGTCTGAAGAACTGACTATGGTATTATCCTTGGCTGGTGGCATCATTCTTGTTTAAAAATAATGTTGATTACTCTCGTCACAACGTTTGCATCCATATTTTGTGTAGCTCCCTCCTCTTTTCTCGTAATGTTATCATGGTGTTCATGAATTTAAATCACCTCTCTATTAAAATATACATCATAATGTGTTATCTTAGCTAAAATGTTGCTATCATTAAATTTTACTTCATGGCCTGCAATCTAAAAAGCATTCCCACTCCAATTGATTTAACACTTTGTCCAAAACGATAGTTCAGCTGAGTAGTAGTACTTCTTTGTGTACTTGGCCACAACTACACAGAATTTTATACACACCAGCATTCATTAGTGACAGACATCTTGGACTACTATTAAGCATTCTTTTATTTTTCCTGTTGGACTTGCAAATCATTTGAAGCCAGTTCTTGGCCAAATATTTACTTATTCGATTGAAAACTTCATTAATAACAGACAGGAAAACTTTTCCAGTGGGCAGCCATTGTTCCTGATACATACTGGAATTAATTTTTATACTTTTTTGGTGTAGTGCTTGTTCCACGTCCTTACTGGAATAACCTTTCTTTTTTTTCAAAAAAAGTAACTGGACAGTTATTCTTGTAAATAAACCTGCTCACATATTTTACCAGCTCCATCCATCAATTTTTGTCTTGGATGAGGGTTACATTGCTCATGGAAGTATCAATCTGTGTTTTTACTTTCCTGTACAATTTATGGCCCTAAGTTACCATCTACCTATTTGATTCTTAATGCATCTAGACAATTAAGTTCCCATTGCTCACTTTCTCTACTGTAAATTGCATTTTTGGGTTGATGCTAATGAGATGTACCAGAAGACATCCAACTCCTCTTGCTTTGGGTGCACCCTATGAAGTTATCATTCATATAGCAGTACCACTTAGTTGATCTGTTCTGTATGATGTACATGGTAAAATATCTCCAAAAAGAAGTTGGCAACAAATGGACGAAGATGGGTGCCAATGGCAAACCCATTAATTTTATTATAAAGTTCAATGTTGTACTGCACATAATTGTTGTAAAACAATGTCTAAATAAAACGTATATATCCACCTGATAAATTCTTTGACCATGGTCCCTTAAACTAGAAGTTTTAACTGAGTCCATATCCTTTCAATTCTTTAATAATTTTCCAATACTATATTGTTTTCAACTTTTGACGCAACCTTCACGTGAGTTACCTTCAAGGAATGTACATCCATATTTGAATTCAGTCACACAATTCTTACCCATCAAAAATGAAGGATCATACACCAAATTTTGATGAATTTCAATTAGGAATATGTTCTCAAACAAAAATCTTTATGAAGACATCATTTTTCAATTTACCCATATATGGACAAATTATATATAACCTGAATTTTAAAATAAATAATAATAATAGTGTAGCAACATAATACAAATGAAATTTTATAGATTTCACCGTCTTCTATATGCCAAACCCATCATTACCAAATATTAACATCCTCTTATCTTCCTCCTTGTAGTTTCTTGTCAGTTTAAAGCATAGATATATTACAAGTGGGACAGGTAAAGCATCTGTCAATTGATTAGCCACAGCAGATGCATTCACTTATGAAGACCTTACACAGTGGTTGTGCTCATAACTGTATTAACTGAAAGTTCCAGAAATTTCTTCAAAACATCTCATATGCATGGTGAAAACAGGTTCTAACTTTGCATCGTGAGACATGGAGATAAAAGTGATGATGTGTTCGGAAAGGGAGCACACACAACATCAGTTTTAACATTTTTGCAACATCTTAACAGGAGGAGCGGTACCAAGTTGAATAAGGTTATTGGACTTGTTGAAGGAAACTGAAAGACTGAGCAGGAATTTCAATGTACCTTCCCCTGCACAATCAGACTGTGTAGTCATCAGTATGTTGTCAATCAGTTGCACATCTACTCAATTCATATGGACCACTCCTTCAAATCTGTGGATTATGGTAAGTACTGGCTGAGCAACAGCACTTCTGTAATGTGTAATTTTTTGTGAGACGCCATTCAATGATTATTTAAGAGATAGCTGTATCTTTAGGACTCTCCTTGAATGGCAGTGATTTATCAGTTATTATACCTAAGTACTTAGCATATTTGCTGTAAACAGAACTCCTACTGTAGCACATCCCATTTACTATCTCACTGTTACTCAGCTAAACATCAGAAATCTCATTTTAATTATAGCAGCTTGGGGCTTTGGCTTTCACTGGCAATTTTAGCACTATCTGTCCACTTTTCAATTATATGACTTTTATAACAAATCTGCCACTCACATGTCCACACTCATTCATTATAATTTCTCATTTTGCCTGTCTTTTACAAGATTCAGTAATCTTGCACACAACACAATAATATATAGTTACCACTTGCTCAATGTGTTGTATTGTTCATGGACTTCTCAGCTTACACAACAGATTATGTGAACTCCCTCTGAAATCTTAGCTCTAAACAATTTGCTTGTTAGGTGTTTGCTAACTATGCGGAGACAGCCTGTTTACGGGCTGTTAACAATTTTTGCAGCACAGACCACTGTGAGATGTTCAGGAAGACAGTCAAAGAGGTCCTGGAAGGTAATGACAGGGATGTTGAGCCATGCTGACTCCAGTGCCATGGCCAGCTGCACTAGGTTTCTAGGCTGAGGCTCCATGACACATACAGCCCGATTGGCATGGTCCCACAGATTCTAGATTGGGTTTAGCTCTCATGAGTTTGGTGGGCAGGGGATTACAGTAAACCCATCCTGGTGTTCTCTGAACCACACACATACACTGTGAGCTGTCTGACATGTAGCATTATCCTGCTGGTAGATGACATCGTGCTGAGGAAGCAAACAATGAGCAGGGGTGGACATGGTCTCCATGGATAGATGCACACTTGCGTTGATCCACTTTGCCTTCCAGAATGACAAGATCACCAAGGAATGCCACAAAAACATTCCCCAGACCACAACGCTCTGTCCTCTGGCCTGGACCCTTTGCTTTCAGGCATTTCACACTGTCCCTACCAACAGCCATCTATCCGATGGAGCATGAAATGTAATTCACCTGAACAGGCCACCTGTGACCACTCAGTGGATATCCGGTTGCAGTATTGCCATGCAAATTTCAGCCTTTGTTGCCAATTAACAGCAGTCGGCACGAGTGCACGAAGCAGGCGCCTACTGTGGAAATCCGTACACAGCAACGCTTGCTCAGTAGTCATTGCGCAGACTGTTGGTGGCCCCTTGGTTCATGTGAGTGGCCAGTTGCTCAACAGTTGCACATCTAAACCCCTCTACACATCTCTGCAGCCACCATTCACCCCTGTCATCTAGGGCCTGTGGTGCATGCCTCGGTGCCAGATTCGAATAGTGCCATTTTGCCATGCACAGTATACTTTAACAATGGTTACACTTGAACAGTTTATAAACATAGCCATTTCTTCCACCCTTGCCCTGAACACCATGATGATCCTCTTTCGGATGGCAGATAAATCGCTCTGTTCCTGCATTACGACAACGACTGCACTGTTTTTCGCGTCCCTCCAAAATGCTTTATATACCCTCCACTGCTAGTGCTACCACATATTGTTTGTGAATGGTTACCACACAATGATTTTGAACGTGGGTCGTGGTCACATTAATGTGACTAGACTATGTATAAATGATCTTAATATGTGGCTATGCACTCTACATTTGTGAAGCAGTTTATACAGTAGTGAAATATAATTTTTTCTTAATCCTGACAGCATGTTGCTTCAAGATATTGATAATATCATCATAGTGTTGAGCAGATAAACAGTAGTACCTTGCATGGGTTGCATCATTCTGGACTTGCAACATTCTGGACTTAAATGCAGCCACAATAAATTCCAATGTGCAGTCAAAAGAAAAAAAGAATCAATGAACACAATGGCACTCTCTCTTGTCCTTCCTTTCTGTTATGATTTAATGCCCTGCTGACACTGTGGTCAGTAAGCACAATGGTGGCTGGATTCCGATATGGACCCCCTCCCCACTCCAGTTACAACATTCAGATTATACAAATGATTTTCCTTTCAAGTATTAGTAATAGAGTAGTAGCAGTAGTAGTAGTAGTAGTAGTACACATTGCAACTGTTCACAGATTTCTAAAAACCATTTTCTAAGCTGGAGTTTGTGCTAAAAAGGTAGACTCGTCATCAACCAAAAGCTGGTTTGAAAGCTACAGTGCGTTACTAGGCGCAGTCCTATTGCAGATATCATGTCCTTGCTTTCCTCCAACTTTTGAAGTGACTTGTAGATTTACAGACAGAGGGGAGGGGGTGATGTACAGTTTGGTGTGCACTCCAAACAGTGGTGCAGCTTGGCAATTTTTGATATTATTGCCAGAGGTGAAAGAAGCGAGAAGTGATAGGAAAAAATTCCTAGGACCAACTGACAATTAAATCCCAGACCTTTGGTTATATTGTCTGACCCTTAAATCACTGACACACCAGAGTTTTTAGTGTGGATGGAAAATTCCTTTTCACTTTACATGAGCAATTCTAAAATAATGCCATGAGATAAGGTCAGTCTAACAATAAACTGATCGTATCTTACCTTGGCAGTTCCACATTTACATTAATATTACTTCAGTTTATTCAAAACAACGAACCTTAATCTGCCACAGTTCTCCAACATAAACGGACAATGGTACCACCACCACCACCACCACCACCACCACCGATGACGACAACAACAACAACAACAATACATTCTTTGAGTTATCTCCTCATCACAATGTTGAGCAAACACACTTCTGCACACATAAGGTATTCATTTTTACTTTCTTTTGTAGCACACAAAGTCACCACATGTAAAGTTATTCAGATACATACATACTTGTGCTGTAGCTTTTAAGTGCCCACAAATTATTTCACACACTTTGATATCAAACTTTTTTCAGTTCACATATGTAAATTTCCAGTGACCACTGATATTACATAATTTACTAAAAACTTGTGTTGCCTGGGAAATATGTCCATTCTGAGTAATGGAAAAATTGGGGTGGCGATTTACTACTGAATAAAAAGCAAAGACATTACTTGTTCTACTGTTTCCATTCAGTATTCCCAGTATGCACCAACCACCTGATTTTTAACATCTGCTCATCTGATATGAGGATACTGTACCTCTGCATTTATTACAGGTACTCAGCCAAAACAGTAGATTTCAACAGGAAAATACAAGTAGTAGCTATCATACACCCACAGAGAAATTGTAGATAGCTTGTAGGTTTATTGGTGGTGGTAATATCAACCATGTTCATGAAAACCATGCAATAGTGACTACTCGTGCATACTAGCAGTTGAGATATTTTAGCAGCTTTTTTAAGTCATTTCAGGTTGCTTGTGCAAATGATCGTAGATTGTGCATCATAATGAACACTTTAATTGAATTTATTTGTCAGCTGTAATAGGTGTTTCACAACTGGCAATCACATGAGTTTCATTATCTAATAAAATCTTTAACAAAGAGGGGCCTTAGCTGTCTTCATACCTCCTGCAGTTGTCAAATAATGTCTTCTAAGCCCAGATTTGTCTTGCTACAGGAGAATAACCAAAACATAGTTTATTTAGAAATTCGCTACATATTGGACTATGGGCCGAGATTAAACTATAAGTTTGAAACAAAGTTGGCAGAATGCAAGTTGGCAGAACACAAGTTGGAAGAACGCAAGTTGGCAGATGTTTTTTCAATAGATACATGACTATTTATTAATTTGTTCTACTGATGTGGAACGTTTAACAGTTTGGGTCAGTTTACAAAAGCTATTGAATGCAATGTTAAGTGCTTCGATGTTCTGTAAGTTTGAAAATTACAGTGCTTTCAACTGAGGAACTTATTTTTTCCACTGAACACATTTCGACAAGGCAATAAATACACAGATTTAGTGCAGGAGGCATTCGCAGAACAGTTTCTGGAAAGAGCTGCACTTCACCATAATACAGTTTGTTGACTTATTGAGAAATTTCCAGAGAGAGGCTTGCAACCTCATATAAAGCAATTAGGCAAACAGTGAAATTGTTCATGTATAAAATGGCAGCAATACAAAAACTGAAGGATGCATATCATGAAAAGCAAATCTGCTACTGAAGATAGTTTTCATCTTTTATTGAGAGGAATAACACCAAATTCTTGCTGTCACCTTCTGTGCTGAAGAGGCCTCATTTCACCTCTCGTCACATTAACATACAAAATCACATGATTATGATCAATGGAGAATCCTCGTGCTGTGCTTGAAACACAATTGCTCGATCAAAAAATTTGGAGTGTGGGTAGCAATACCCAGGCAGCTCATTTTTGGACCTTTATTTTTTTTAAAGAAACCATGAACAGTAAATGTTATTGTTTAATGATCCACAATTCCATTGGCCAGCTAAATGAAGACAAAATCAAGTACTCATTGTTTCAACAAGATGGCACTGTATACACAGTTAACAATTCTGTGCATCTTCTGGAAGAGTGTTTTGAGAAATGCATCACCTCAATAAACCAGCCCCCCCACTTGTCTGTAGAAAGGGTTTTCCAATAGAATTAAGAGTGTGATCGCAAAGACTTGTATAGATATCTCTGATCATCATTTCCTGAATATATATGTAACTGCAAAGCTACTTTCTGAACACACTGTGTCTGAATTATGCCTGGTATCAACAAAAATACAGACTGTGTTTCTGGAGCTATTTTACATTACCACACTGGTCAGAAATACATCTGTCCTAAGCAGTAATAGATAAGATCACTGTTCTATGAAGAATCTGTATTGCCAAACAGAACTGAATTATTGTTTCAGAAAAAAAGAAGTTATTGCCACTACACCAGCCCATGTATCTTTCTTCCCTCCACACAACAGGGTGAAAATAGTTAAAGCCCAGCCATTGGCAGCCAGTAGCGTACTCTTCTAAACATCCACTGTCTAGTAGTATTAAAGAAAATTACTAGCATTGCGAATATCAAGTAAAAGAATTGCAAAGAAAACTTTTTACATAGCTTTTCATGTACAAAAAAGAGCGTAGCACATACATTCAGTTACTTACCGCAACAGACAGTAATGCTTCCTAATTGCCCCTCTGTCCCCCCCCCCCCCCCCCCCCCCTCCTGCCCCGCCCCTTCTTCTCACTCTCTCTCCATTTTTACAAGCTCAATTACTCAATAAATTGCAGGAAATTTTGATTTAAAAACCACTAATGCCGTATATTTAAAAAATAATTTCAAATGCAAAGGCTACCTTTAAATGTGACAGTGTAGCTCGAGTTCTATCGGGATTATGCAGTCGGCAAGTCGTAACTTTTATCATCAATCAAAAAACTGTCAAAGTGGTGTGGCATCTAATTAAAATATCACTGACCATGTTATTCAAGGACTGGACCAAAATAACAATTAGTTGAGTTCCTTATAATGATATGTAAGATTAATCAGAAAACAAAAAATAATGCATAGAAGGGGATAGTGTGTTGACTTTGATAGAAATTGTGCCAGCATGAAATTAACGTAACTCTGCTAGGAGAGAAGACAATTATCTTCACTGACAAAATGCTGGTTGAAATCTTATAAAACTGTGCAATAACATTGGCCAACTGGAAAAATGCATCAAATATCACGAATTTACCAGCTGGCAATAACAGGCTCAAAGAAAATAGAAATTATGCAGAATGGGGTGGAGGGTGGCAGGAAGCATTATCCTATACATAATCAATTGCCTTCAGTCAATTGTTACAACAATAAAACTGTTTTGTTGTATTTAGATTTAAATTCAGCCTTCATGTACTTCATTTTAAATTATACACTATGATATTACCTTCAACTGCTTTGGCTCTTACAGCATCTTCACATGCCCTTTTATGTGGCTTCTTGTCTCCAGTGTTAACAGAAGATTGTCTTTCTGGAGCTATTTTAGACTATTACAATGGTAAGAAATATATCTATTCCTACCAATAATACAATATTTTTTGTATCCACTCCATATAGCATTGTTGTTGTCGTCAACACCAGATGCAAGAAACTTCATAAAAAGCCACATTTGATGCTGTAAGAGATCAAGCACAGGTCACAGTGCATGCTTTAAAATACGAGGGGGGGGGGGGGGGGGGGGAGGGCACACTCACAGGAGTGCGCATTTCAGTTACAGCAGTTTGATTATTTCCTTCATGGCACAATATTACAACTGCTTTACATGAAGTGGTCTTAAAGTTGTCTTTCGTTTATTGCAATCTTTTATTTGTGAAAGGAGAATGTTTTGTAGAAATAGGCCATATCCATCACTATATTGTTGAACTGGATATTGTTTATAGTGTAAAGGAGCTGAAAACTCTAAATGCAGAACACTGAAGGACGTATTTGGAGAAACAAATATCTGCTCTCCTCCAACAATAACTTTGCCCAACTGTGTTCTTTTAGCACATTGTAGAAGGTATTCCAGGTTTTTGTAGACAAGCTTCACTTCTCAATGCACCATGACTACTACTACATACACTATCTGATCAAAATATCTGAACATCCCTGTATAATGTGGAACTGGCAACTAGATATCTCTAGAGACAGACCCGCTAATATAAGAGGAGATGAAGAATACTGTCAGTAAAGAAGCAGTAACAACAGAATGGAAACTCATTGACTTGGAACATGGACTAGTCACTGGATGTCATATGAGTAACAAATCCATTGAGGGCATTTCAAACCTTCTATAACTGTCCATGTTGACTATTAGTGATAGTTCCGAAGTGCCACCAGTAGCCCAGCTAGCACAATGACTGTGCATAAGGAGTTAAAAAGAATGTGGTACAATGATGAGCAGCTCCCTAGAAGCCCCATGTTTTTGTAGTCAGTACAAAGTGACACTGGAGGTGGTGCAGAGAGCCATGCCACAGGACAGTGGATGACTGTAAATGAGTGATTTGGAGTGATGAATCACACTATACCCTGTGGCAAACTGAGGGAAGAGTTTAGGTTTGGCTAATGGCTGGAGAACATTACCTATGGTCATGTGTAGTGCCAACAGTGATTTACACAGGAGGTGGTGCTAAGGTAAGGGAGACTTATGCGTTTAGAGTGTGGTCCCTTATTGTAGTTAAGGAAATGCTAGGTGTGGAAGGATAATTTACAGCATTGTGTATTACCCACAACAGAGGAACAGTTCAGAGACAATTATCACTTGCACCAGCATGACAGTCTACAGTGATAAAGCAGCACCCGTGAGGCAATGGTCTGAGGATAATAACTCATCTGAAATGGACTGGCTTACCCAAGAGTCCTGACCTGGACCCACCAGTGAACCTTTAGGGTGAGTTAGAATGTCAAATTCACACAAGACCTCAGCATCCAACACCACTACATCCTCTGGTTTTTACTCTTGAGGTAGAACATGCTGCCAGTCCTCTCCACAGACAGTCTGACACCTCACTGTAGGTGTTCCCAGTGGAGTTCAAGACATAAAGGTGAAGGGTGGACACATCCCATATTAATGTTCACTAACAGGTATCCAGATACTTTTGATCAGATGGTGTATATGCAAAAAACATAGAACTTAACCCTCTGTAACACACTAAATTTTTGCAACAGCAAACTTTCCACAGCCAAAGCATAAACATAGCAAAACAGAACTTTTATTTATCTGCAACAAATCGAGAAGAATGCCATGCACAGAACACTGTTGTGTTTATGTAAATTCAATTAAAATAAAACTATAAATGTCTTGCTCTCACATGAGATGCAACAGTTGTCAGCCAACAATTTGATACAGGAGCAGCGATGCAGAAACCATTTTAACAAAATAATAGCATAGCCTTTTAATACAAGGTGCCAGGGAATTACTACCAAGACAACAATTATGAGTATATCAGAAGCCATAAATATAAAATTTGTAGCAAATATTTTTGACAACAACCTTGTCAAGAACTTGAGTATCTCATATCAAACATGTTTCTTCCTTTTCTTCATTTTTTAAAAAAGTATACAAATGACAAAATACTTAATCATGTGGAGGAGATTATAAGGGTAGTAGGATGACAAAAAAAAAATCACAGCAACTTAAAATGACAAGCATATAACTTTTCCACTGTTTACTCTCAACACATCACACGGAAGATGTCTCTATGAAGTTCTGCAATTGTATAGAGGAAGCCTTCCAGAAAAACGTCCAATATATACACATACATACAACTAATAAAATGAACACGAGACCACAGATACATTAACTAATGAAAACATTAAATAAATAATGTACAAATTTTGTGCTAACAATTTTCATCTTAAAAGTGTGTCAAACCACCACTCATTCTGAAATATTCAACAGATGCAACACATGCATAAAGGGGACATGGGAGAAGCATCAGACAAAGGAAACAGTTAAGACAAGATGCACAGAAGGAAACAATACTCTCAAAAACGTAGAAAATACTTACTAAGGGTCATTTTAATACTTCAGTTTTTATTTTTTGAATCAATACAGCACATTCTGCTTCTGCTTTTAATACTGAGCAAACTGAAGTATTAGAAACCAAGTACAACTAATCAGAGAGAAGAAATTGTGGAGAGTAAGTACACTCAAGACAATCTAATTTTGTAGCCAGTGAGAAACAAACAGAATGAATAGATAATACAATGAGACCACCACAAATGGATACTATGTATCTCAATTATTTGTAAAAAAGGGAGCTTACAAGTAAGCAAAAGAAATTTTGAAGCACACTTTAACATGTAGATAACAGTGTAAAAGAAATAAATTATAAATAATGTGATAGGTCCCTCAGTCTACTACATTTACCAGCCATCCACCTAACAGGCACACCAAGGAGGAATGATAACAATTGCCTTAGTACTCCTTATGTACATTTATTTCTGACTTGTTCGACATATATAAAGCATTTGCACAGTAATAACAATATGAAAGTAAGGAAAGGGAAAGGTACTTAGCATGACCACAAGAGGTCTTAGTATGAGGGATGAAAATCAGCCATCAGTAGGATAAAATGGGCTATACATTTTTTATCCAATGGGTATCAATGAACAGATTTCAAGGGCGTGTTTAGAAAGAAAATGTTTATAACAATCTTTTCTCAATTATGTTACACCCCACGTCACTTCCACACATCAAAGTAAATAATTAGACACACTTACTTTCACCTGTTCCACAAGTAACACGGCAGTGGTGGCACCTTAACTTCCTGCACTCCAAGTCATGTTTCTTAGACTCAATTTTGTGTTGTATTCTAAAGAATCTAATTCAGTTTACTTAACTATATGCATGATTACTTAATGTGTATTCTGGTATTTAATATTATTCCACTGTCCCTCAACAGCATTTGTAGCAATGGCCCTACACTAATAAGACAGTCGACACATAGCTCTAGATAACAGAACTTCCACATTCATTCACATCCAACCACATCTGATGATAAATACAAAATAAATTTCCGACTCGTAACAGATATTGGTGAATGCTGGAAGTGGCACCATCAGTCTCATCTGGTAATTCTGAGTTACTGCCCCACTCGTGTTACTGCTGTAGCAACCGTTTCGCTGCAAGACTACGTAACTGTTTGGTATTTACTGTATCTATATTTCATGTGTATATATATATATATATATATATATATATATATATATATATATATATATATATATATATATATATATATAAAAATCAAAGACAGTCTGACTGTTTAAGGCATAAAAGAAAGGAATAAAGGACTGACGAACCGGAAACTCAGTCCTCATTACATTCAGACTTAAAAGTCATCTCTCACAATATGTTCCAGCAAAAATCACAAGAGAAGGAAACATCCGTGCCAGTATCACCACTTAGTTGTCTACAACTGCTGTGCATGCTACGAAGAGGGCCATGAGCACTGGAAAAGAACACTGGAGATTACAGCTGCCACTTGCTGATCGAGGATCTGGCTCATGACGAGGGATAACAGACGTTGTTCTTGCTGCAGGAAGAGCGGCCGGTTTTCAGGATGTCGTGCCAGATGAAGTAATGTACCAGCCGCACGCCTCAGCATATCCAGACTGGTTCCCATAGCATCTGGATTGTCTATAAGTGCACCGATACCGTGCTGATAGGCTACCCCTAATGCAGTAGCTTCCGCCTGCTCGATGAATGCTACTAGCAAGGACACACACGGGCTCTGCAGTGCAACAGTACGTGCCACACCACTGTCCGCAGCGGCCAGGTAGTGCAGCATATTCACTGCAAACTCTCGTAGCACTTGCTCTTTTGACCAGCACAGAAGTCGTGTCAGCACAGCACACAGACGTTCCAAACGGGAGTAGGGTGGCGTAGCTACAACCAGATCTACATTAGAGTCTGTTACGCACAATTTGCACAGAGCTTCCAGTGCGAGGCGCTGGGGTGACAACGAGCCTGAAGATCCGGGAAATGGGTCCTGACCATGAGCAGCTGGACAAACTGCCCAGTGAAGAAGTCCATCAATTACGGGCCGCGACACTTCCTCAGGATGTTGACCGAGGTCCATATGACCGGCAATATTAGCCGCTGTCACCAACACATTTTCGCGCACATGGTGCAAGAAGTCCCACCACCATTCCGCCTCACCTTGTAAACTGCTACAAGAATCTGCAAAGTCAGCATCTTCTTCACGGTCATAATTGCGCTGTTTCTGTGCACGAGGAGGATGTTCGTGGTGTAAGAGTAAAAGCTTCCCCAACAAATCAAGGAATGTAACATTTTTGGCAAACTCTGCTTCATTGCCCGGGACAAATGTCAGATTCCTCAAAATAGTTGAAAGACAAACACAACGCCTTGCCTTTGCATCCTGTGTATCAGTAACAAGGTAAAGGCTCGCTTCATCTCTCGCGTAACATTCGTCTTCATAATCTGACATACGTCTTCTTTTCAACGTTCCCGCAGGATCCCTTATTTGTATGCCGCCCCTGTTTTCTCCCTTTATCTCTGGTCTCACATCTGTTACTTTTGACTTTTCTTCAGCTTCGTCACCATAGTCATCTTCCATGTTTATGTCTTTTCCTTCATGTTCAGAACCTTCGAGGAACACATCTTGTTCCATTTCTGTTTCCATTTCTTCGTGTTCTTTTACAGTTTCGTCACAACTGTTGTTGCCATTACTACTTTCATTGCTTTCTAAACATTCGCAATTGTTAAGGCTAGTTCCTCCAACAGCATTTCCAGCACTTTCATTACCTTCACTGTTTTCTTCACTGGCAATAATTTCACTTTCAACACCTTCTTTGATCTTATAATTGCAACTGGATTCATTCGGTGTTGTGCTGTTACAGTTATCACCTTTGCTTATGTTGAATATACTACTCTCATTGCTATTAGAACTATTGTCATTGTTTGTATGTTCTGTTTTTATGTTACTGCTGCTAAAATTATTTGTGTCACTAGTTTCTGATACAGCATTATCACTCTTTGTTTCAATATCCTTTGGTACATTTGGAGAATGCGGCAACTCCCTTTCATAATTACTACTGCTCTCACTTTCGACACAGTTTGCTTCCTTTTTCACTTCTACAGTTTCTTTAGGAGGCTCTAAGGGGTCTACACAGTGTTCAGGCAGCAATGAATTTTCTTCCGTATTTTCCGTTTTTATCCGCGAAAACACATCACTCAAAATAGTTTTAGTCCGTTTCACTTCATCACTATCCTGCACATCAACGAAGGAGCTGTCTTTAATCAAATGTTCCTCATTAAGTATCACATTAGATGCACTGCTCGAACTATCAATAACACCGTTGTCATCACTACATTCCACTTTTAGCACTATAGGAGGAGTTACACTCAAGTTTTCAATGGGATACGATTCTTCTTCACTTACTTTTGTCCGACAATCTTCTTCCTCTTCGGCACCTACAGTTTTACTGTCATCGAGCAGTCTCGCAAATGGAACATTACCGAACTCTCCTTGGAAACATGACACAATGTACTTCGTCGAACTGATGTCTGAAGAGGTCAACTGCCACGGGTCTTGAACCACATCATAGTTTTCTGCCAAGTCACCTTCAATGTCCCAGCTCTTCCGATTATCCACAACAAAAATCTCATTATCTCTGTTCACAATTCGAACTACCTCACCGTTTCTAGTCACAAGAGTATAATTTGGTGTCGATTTCATTAATGTGATGTGATCTGCAGGATCAACTGGCACTCTAACTTGCCCTAGGTCCACTTCCGGTGTTTCCACCTTTGGTGCCTGGAACCATTTCTTCCCAGAATCTGGAAGAGGCGAGTCAAACATGTCAGCTAAACTGCGTCTGAAATGCTCCAACAGCACATCAAGTAGTCCTGGCATGTGGGCTAGTCCAAAATATGCAACTGTGCTATCATCAAACAAAAGGATGTTGAGAATATCCAGAGCCCAAGCACTCTCTGCCAGTAGGCCAGAGCGCAGACTCATCATAAGCCTCCATGCTTCTACAGGTGCTACATCCCCTCGTGTCATTCGCTTGCGTTTATACAAAACAGGCAATATTGCTTCCACACTTTCTGGAGGGAAAACGATCTCTCGCTTTGGGGCACTCTGTTGTTGGTAGACCTGCGCATTATTCATCCCAGGTGGCTGCGCCTGAAATAAGACACCAGTAGGAAATAAATATTGGTACGAAACATGGTCAGCAAAACTGACAAAACTTAACACATGTAATTTTTTCTACTTCAATTCGGATTTTTTTTTAATAAGTTTTACTTTATACTATGAAATGGGCTATGGGAGAAAATCAAATTCAAAAAGTTTAAACATGTGCAAAATTTATACTCACCAGGATTATCATGCTTTGTTGAAGAACAGACTTAATACTTAAAAAATTGCAAGCCTTTGAATAAGTGGCCCATGCATTGAGAATTAAAGAAATTGGTACATTAAGAGTAATGCAAGATCATCTACCTGTATGAAATACTCAGGAGGAGAGAAAATGCCTCTACAGAAACTAATAAAACCCCTATCTTGTTGTCATCTAAAGTCTACATAACTTACTGCACAATCATTAAGCAAGTTGAAAAGGGATGAGGCAAAAAAAATTAAACACTGTAACAAATACTGTATTATAATAGCCTCCAAGTTACCTTGCAAAATTTATTAGTCATGCTTCTCTGTGGAATGAAGTGATTCATGTTTTGGGAATGATTGGCAATTTGTTCCTTCGTTTTACCCAGTCATTACTAAATAACAGCTAGAGGCAAGCTGTTCTGCTGGTATGGTGGCACTGTGGCATCTCTGCACAAAGTACAAGTAACTTGCATATAGCAGTCCAGTTTGAACATTAAAAAGGATATGGCAAGTATATGTAACGTCAGCCATTATGTACAAGTGGCAACCTACGGTACTTTAATACAGTGTAATGGGTTAGAACGATATGCCATAATGAGTCATAACAGTACAACATCCTGTATACTCCACCAAAAAAATATGAGAGCTGACTTCGGATGAAGTGATCAAAATGAATATACGCAATATAACTTTTAAAAAGTGCATAAAAAGCATTCATGATTCAAAGTCTGCACAAGAAAGGGAAACAGACAAAGGAGAAGAAATATTCTGACTGTAATGCTGGGGAAGGGGCAGGGGAGGGGGGCTTGTTCCTTATAACTGTCTCGGTAAGTGGTGTGGTCATGTGGAGCTGCTACAAGGATAACAGAAAATGAAGAGGCACACAACTTTTGAAATCTATATAACTACAGCATTAAGTTATTTCACAGACTATTTGCATAGTGGAGGGTAAGTTATGAACTTCTGACTACTGATCTTACTAGTGGTTAGCCAGGTTCTTATTTTTATGGCATGTATCATATTTTGTGGGGATGTACAGTCTAGGCAGGTATCTGAAAATTCTGACAGTCTCCAATGGTTCTGCCTGATAAACAATAAAGCCTCTCCAATTCTACTTGTATAATGTGTACCGAAACAGTTGGTGACTGCAATTGTTTCATAAAGTCATGTAGTTCACTGAATTTCCATTTTCTTTAATGTTACCAGCACGATCATTCCACGTAACTACTTTTGGTACCTGTTGATGGTATTCTCATTCAGCAATCTATAGATGAACTCTTTTCATTCAGAGTCTGTAGTGAAGCTTCAACACCACAATGCCAGTAGGGATTCAATAACTCCACCAATGATTTTTTTAATATTCGCGACTCGAAAGAGTTATTCTTCCACAAGCCGAGTTCACTATTTCTCATTATCATTCTCCACCTATCAGACCACAAAATTTATTAGTTTAGTGTGGTACATAGTAAGGTTGGGGTAAAGTGATATGAAGTAGGAAGAAGTAAGTTGTGTAATGCAATATATTATCCAATAGGAAAATTCTGTTATTTTTGTAGGTAGCATACATGATGGGTACAAATCTATTTTCATCTTTAATATGAACATTGTAGATGGCTTTTAACAAAGATTGAGAAGCTGCAGAACATAAGCATTCAAAGTGGAGCACAAGTGTGCAAGATTTTTTAAAACGACAATTCTTAGCTGAAGATGATAATTTATGTCCTTTATTCTTTTAATTCATTCTTTTCTACAATGAGAAATAATAAATAAATTGGACTTTGCACTACTATTAACTGAACCAAACCACTGTCACTTCTGTTCCACATTAAGGATGGCTATAATAGGATCAGAGCCACATTTTTGTAAATTAATGTGCTCATATTTAAGAGAGAGAATGGAAAAGAATTAACTGTGTATACCTGAATAAAAACTGAACATGAACAAACTCAATGAATATCAAAAAATATCCTCGAAGGACTGGGTTTGGTGGCACCACTGTATAGTATGTGCATATACAGAGGGGTGGTTGTGTTATTGCTTTATTTGTCACAGTCATTAGTGATCAGATGGCAGTCTGAAGGCCTGTCTGTGCACCCTCTGTTTTGACTCTGCAGGCAGTAACTATACCAAGTTTGCCATAATCATTTTAGGGTACAACCACGCCCTACTGATGAGTCAGCACTCCTGTTGAACAGATTCAGCCATTTGAATGGTGTCACATTGGGGTCCTGGGGGAAGCAGCGGACGTATTAACGGATTGCTGCACATGTTGGACACAATATATCAGTGGCGTGTTGCTGCTTTCAGCAAAGGTTTGTGGAACATTCCCATACCTGTATACCAGGCTCTGGACATCCTCACAGTAAAGATGCACGATGACATAGGTGCACTGTGCGAGCATTGGTGTCTGATCGATTATCATCCAGGGCCAAAATCTGTGCATATGTTGCACCTGTTGTGTCATCATGGAGCACTGGGAATCATCTGCTTGCAGCAGGGATAAGATCACATGTGGCTCTGTCCAGACTATTACTGATACCACAACACTGTCAAGCATCACTAGTGATGGATGTACACACCTGTATGGTGTAGACCTGGTGAGCTGCCTACTCCAGAGTGTATTTGCCCTGAACACGCTGGTCACATCCCAGGTCTCATTGGGGGAGGGGGGGGGGGGGGGAGCAGTCATGGTCATATTTGGTGTTTCTGCAGGTTAAAGTAACCAAAGCAAACAGTGCCCGTTGCCTTACACAGGCTATTATCCCCACACTACTGCCATTTCTTCATAGAAAGGGATGTGCTTTTTCAATGGGATAATGCACATCCTCATACAGCTGCTGCAACACAAGCTCTTTGTGGTGTACAGAAACTGCCCTGGCCACCAAGATCAACTGATCTCTCGGCTACTGAACATGTACGGGACATGATGAAGTGGGAACTTACTTGTTCTCTGGGGGCCTGCAAGAACCACGACCAAATTACTATAAAAGGCACAAGATGCTTGGGACAATCTATCACAGGATGCCATTTGACACCTTTATGATAGTTTGCATGTGAGAAAACACACCTGCATCACCACCAGAGGGGAATACACTGTGTATTGATGCGACTGGGCACTATTTACTGTGATGGGAGTTTCGTTTGATCTGAATGATGAACAACCTGTCACCTCAATGGTCAGTAAAACGACTGTCCTTGAGGCTGTTGCTTTATTTCAGCAGTGTATATAGTCCCATAAAAAAATACTCAAAACCTACTGTCAACATGCATACTGATTTCTAACACAGCAAACTAAGTAGTGCCTTAATCAAGATGACCTTTTTTTTCCAGTTTCAACATTTTGTTGCCAAGGAAACAGTAACTTTATTAAGTTTCTTAAAGCATTTATTAATGATTCTGTCAGCAGTTGCTGTATTTATATTAGGCAATTAGTTTCAAATGTTATAGGTTCTTTTTCATGCCTGGCCTACTGAGGCTGCACTGACAGTGCCTGAACAATAATAATAAACATCAAAGAGGCAATGCATGAGTCTGATTTTGACTTAGTAAAAGGCATGTGTGGATTGTAGCACTTTTTCTGGAAACATTTATACAGCTTATGTTGCCTCTTTGATGTTTATTATTAATATCAGGCACTGTCAGTGCAGCCTCAGTAGGCCAGACTTTAAAATGAACCTGTAAGGTTTGAAACTAGCCGCCTAACATAAATACCGCAACTGTTGACAGAATCATTAATAAACGCTTTAAGAAAATATGATTTGTTATTATTTTTCTTTAATTTTACTCATCTTAACCTGTTTCCTGATGGAACCAGAAAGTATGTGTGTGTGGAGTGGGAGATCAGGGCCTATTGTTTTAAATGAAATCTCAATAGTGATACAGATTCACAAACCTTATATGATCTTTGAAATCTCTGTATCTGCAGTTTACCTCATGGTCCTAGCAGCAGCCGAGTTGCTCTCTTACCTATAGCCATGTACATCTGATGGCAATCCCATTCAGTCACTCTGTGCTTCAGTCAAAAGCCAATACAGAATACCAACTGTACAAGCTGCTTTAATGGGGCAAAAATGAAGCAACTACATTTGAGCATCCTGACACTGCACTATTTGTTCCTTTCTCAAATTTTAAATGCCTCATTTACAACCTACTAAATGGCTCACTTATTAACCATGCAGCTTACTCATGGTTGAACTTAAGAAATCTTGGACTGCAGCTGAAGCACTATGCAGAATTATTCTCACACTTACACATCATAAGAACTAAAATTCTATGGCACTATCACACTATATAACACTGACCTGCTGTCTGACCGCTACTTCATCTGAAAAATTGCATATTACCTCCTTGAGCTGCTGGTAAAATTCCTTATCAACCAGTTTCAGTTGTCTGGTCATCAGCAGGTTCATCAAAATATTTATGGCATCATGTTAAGTGAAATTAAAAATCATTATCGTTAGACGATAAAACCACAAATTATTGACTGCTATCACAAGGTAATATAAGCTACATTCTAAGCTTATAAAAACTATGCTAAGTAGTGTATTTGTTCATGTTATAACTGTAATCCTCATTAATGCTGTGAACAGATTCGTACCGCATACCAGATATGCAGTACTAATCTGTTCAAAGTTTTAATGTTGGTTACGGTTATAACATGAATGAGCACACTACATAGCACAGTTTTTATAGACTGAGGATGTAATTTATATTATGGTGTAATAACAGTGAATATTCCACCGTTTTATCATCTGATGATGATTATTTTATATTTCACCTAATCTTAGGTTGTGAGTACTTTTATGAACCTGATGATGTGGGATGACAAACTAGCTGGGTAAATACAGAATTTTACCAGCACTTCAAGGTGGTAATATGACATTTTTCAAATACATTAGAGCTGTGGGACACCATCTTCTGAAAATCCACTCAATCAGCACTGTGCAGTAGTATTACGAAGACTCACAGGCAGCACATGACCTTGTCAGCTGCTAGTGTCAAGTTTCTGAATTAGAGCTACCACTATGCCATAACAAAGCTCCCCATTAGTGTTCACGAGGCTGAGGGAACCCTACTAAATATCTGTAACAGGTTTATTTATTGGTCATAACACAGTACAAACATGAAAGCTTTATGTGTTTGCCAGATATGCCTACCATAGAGACACACGCCCTCGACAGTGTTAATATTTGTTAAATGCTGACTTCAAATGCGTGCTTCGGAATCAATTTATGACTATTTATTAATAGAACAGACAAAACGAGCCATATGTGATGTAAGACCAAATGCACATACTCTTTATTATGGGCACTTCATTTAATGAAATAAAAGTACATCGACTTCACAATGTGCTGCAAAATCATTTCACGACATGACCCGAGTTTAACACAATGGTTTGGAACAGTGTCTACAAAACACTGAATGTGTTTATTTTTCAATACGAAGCAAAGACTTTGACATACTGTAATGTACAAGCCTCTTAATTTTTTTTTATAACACAGGTTGTCCTCAAGTTGTTAGCACACGAAACAAAGGCTTCTCTAAATGTCTTTCAGTATCTCGACATGGTACAAAAAGCAACACCATAAGTAGACTCATGATGTGTGTAGAAAATTCAGAATGAGTGAGAAAAAATTAGAAGCAGCGAACCTTTGAACCCGGTAGTTGCTGCATCGAATATGGCTTTCCTTCCGGTCGGAATGGAGCACGTGGGCTAACCATCGGTGGCCTTAGGAGTGAGTTTTGATTAATACCAGGAGTCTGCATACTTGGAACCCACTGCTTCTGTGCCTTAAGGAAAAAAGAAAGAAAGAAGTAAATAAGACTCTGAATAAAATACTTGTGTTACTAAAATTATTTATAGTAACATCTCTGACAGTTTCACTAACAGCTTCAATCTCAAAAAGAGTAAGAAATACACAGTTCACACAAAAATTATGGTTACGGATGTCTTCAACCATAAACAACCAACCCTATATGGGCAAAAGTGACAGAGAACATTGTAATTCAAACTGTAACACAATACCTGTTGTGGAGGCTGATACGGTGACTGTCCACTAGCTTGGTAGCGGTGCTGGTCCCACTGGCTGTTAGCTGGCTGACCAGGCTCAGGACCACCAGCTCGTTGAGCATTTTGGTTCCACTGTGGAGGCCCTTGTGGAACAGGTCCTTGTGGAGGGTACTGTGCCCGATACTGAGTGTTACCACTACTCCAGCCTACAATACAACAAATTCTCTATTTTAATCACACCACATTTAAATCAATCTCATGAGATGCATTTATGTCTCATCAAATACTAGAACATCTCACTCTAATGTGAATCCCTCCAATAACTACATACAACCAAGAATATGAGAGTTTAACCTAAGAGGCTCGTTATTAATCCTGCTGCAATGTATTTCGAATGGAACAACAAAGTGTCTGGATCTGAGGAAATTATAAAAACAGAATTGCATAACTTAGCTCTCTTAAATGTTCACTGTTAACTTTATTAATCTGAAACTGATTACAGGTTTAAATCTTTTGAAAACCAACGCAAAGTTAAAAACTAAGTAAATAAAAGTCTCCAAGGCACTAATTTTTTTTATACATTCTTGCACTTCCAGTTAACATATTACTGTCCAACAAATCAAGTTTGACGAACCTACACAGATCAACATTTTTTCAGTTGCCAATTCATTCAGTCATCCCAAACACAAGAAAACATTTTTGTAACATTCCATAAAACACTAATTCTCATTTATAAGTACTGAAATGGAAAATTGTAAGTACATTTCATTGATACAATACATCTGAAAACACTTGCTAAACCACAATGAACCATGAGCTGTACGATTTATTTATATATTTTGTGTTCCGGAGAGCTGTGTTGTAGATATATCACAGGGTACTGAACATGTCAGTTTTACTGATGTGTTATGGTATTATAAAAGTAGTACTACTATTCATTTTTAATATCTAAAGCTCAGGTTCTAACACTAAAAAACAAATTTTGCAGTTAAATAAATATTACAGAAAATGTAAATATTACAGTACATATATAATATAAAAATAAATACATTTACAACAATAAATAGACAGGATCATAAACACTCTATGGTCTAAAATGACACACACAACAGGAACTGACTTAAATTTCTTTAAACAAGAGCTCGTCTTGCTATCTGCCAAACCTAATTTGTGAAGAAAGGGCACTAAAAACCTAACAGCCACTGAAGTGCATCTCCTTCCAAACTAATGCCAAGTTTGCATGCCAAAAGTGGATATCGCCTTTTCTTCTAGATCATGATTACGATATGCTCTAGTAAGTTTGAAAAGGGGCTTTTCCCCCGAAATTACTCAGGCTGTAGATTTTGGGATATAAGGAGGCACCACAGACAAAACAGCACATGAAAAATCTGTGCTCAAGCTTAAGATGGGTTTGAACATTACAGTGCTTTAATAAATACAGAACTTTTAATGGTGGTAATGTCACCGACTTCCTACAATCTGTGAACTAACTCAACCAATCAGTTATTGGGCAGCTATAATTTAACCGGATACATTAAATGTATTCACAGTTGTGAATATGGACAACCATCAGCAGTATAACGGAATGACAACAGAGAAAATTTGTGTCGAACCAGGACTCAAACCAGATTTCCAGCTTATCGTGAGCAGTTGCCTTACCATTAAGCTATATAAGCACGACTCATGGCCAGACCCAAACTTCCACATGTTTCCAACCACGTGTCTACAACCTGCACTCGTACATTCATATGTATATTCTCGTACAGGGGAGACATTTTAGGCAAAAGTCACTTTGCCCGGTGTCAGTAGATAAATATTATATTTCAGTACCTGTGTTATTCAGAATTACAATGCACTGTTCCTTTGGACATGCATACAATGATAAGGTGACCACTTGTGGTAATCGGGAAATCCAGGTTCGAGTCCTGGTCTGGCACAAATTTTCACTGTTGTCACTCCGTTAAACAGCAATGGCTGTCCATATTTGCAGCAGCAATTACATTTAATGTATTTCATAACAGCTGTAGTCACCACAGTGTCTTTTCCTTCAGGCATGTATGAACATTTACCCAGTCAGTCACCTAGTCACATGCACAGACACCAATTTCCCTCCTTGGTTAAGGTATCAATCAGAGTTGTTGGTACAGAGGAACATACACAGAAAACAGCAAGTAGCAGGAAGCGGAATAGGACATTAGACACAGCAAAGGGTGTTGGACAAGCATGTGTAATGACTAGGGACTGGAAAATGTAGCACCTATTTTTGGCAAAATTCGTGTCCAGTTTCTTAGTTTGTAAATGACTAGACACACAAATTTAAAAGGTTGACACACTACATGAGTGCAAATAGACAAATTATTAGTTCTTTGAAATCAACTGTTAAAAAGAGTGCTGATTGGGGGCTTTTGACTGGCATGTTTGTTTTTGAAAACACTTCAACAACTTTTTCTACCGAAATGGCTTTTGTTTTCTTCATTTGGCTGTATTTATACTTTCAAAAAAGATTGTTCTGTTGCAAAGCACCAGCATTTTCTCACCAGTTAACTGAATTCCTCTCAGATTAAGGTGTTTCTGGACATTATTTGTCTTTTCTTGCCCAATCTGAAGATTAAAAAATCTGCAGACTATTAATTTCGACCTTCCGTGGGCATTCATAGCCCTACAACCCATGCTTGACAACACTACAGATAGAACTGACAAGACACTTAGCGTAAAGTAAATCAATCATACGTTAGCTTGGTTTTAACATTAGAAGAATTATTTCTGCACCATCAAAAAACATTAAAGACTGTTTTCCAATCACTATAGCACAGAGGGCATTATAGGCTATAGTCACAGACGGCAGCAAGTGTAAACAGACTAGAATTTTGACCACAACAGGGGAAGGAGCAGTGTGGGGAAACAAACCCCGCATCCATTTCATTGGGCAGCAGCCTACAGCAGAACTGACACACTGTCACAGGGATTGCCGATCTCTTCTGGTGTTGTAAGAGTCATAATTGAAATCTGTGATGGAGAAGGATTAGTCGCTTCACTTATTTCAAAATAAGAAAAGAAAACAATGAGTAACACACAACACAAAACATTCGGGGTAGCTACCACACAATTGCTTGTTGAAGTTGCAGAGTATTGTTAATGATACAGGCTGGAACTCTAGCGGTACATTGCATTACGCGAGTGTGTGTTAAACAGACCACTCAATCATCCACAATTGGCATCACACCAGATCATTGAGTGTATTGATACATCCTTGCATTTGTACACTTTGTTTTGCACATAGGTCCTTGTGCACATTATCTATCCAAATTGGGTTTCGTCATATGGTGTATAATGCCAGTGACTGCTTACATTTTCGATATTCTATGCAGAAAATACAGCCATTTCAAACTTTCGCTAACAAATAGCTCATCTGGATACAGTTCGCTATGAAATGGCATCTATTAAGTAATTTCGCATTTTGAGGCAGAATTCACATTTATTTTGGATTTATCGGAAAATGTGAATTATTCCAGTCCCAAGTAATGACTCATTATTAAAGGTACCTATTTTCTGCAAAGTGCAAAATCACAAAATTTTACAAATTTTGTTCAAAATGAGTAACTGTTTATCTTTAAGAAAAATCACAAAATAAATGATGAAATTGTGTGGAATCAAATCATTTGAAGTTAATGGAGTAAATTCAATTAAAGTTATGGCAATGAAATACAAATATTGATGACACTCGATTCTACACTACTTCGATACATTGAATTCAGTATTGCTAACTAAACTTCCTGCACAGGGAAGTAAAGTAAAATTAATTTTATGTGATGCTGAAATAATAGCACTGATTATGTGTGTGTTTTAAACAATATGATAAATACAGTCTTTTCTGCTGTAGGAGATGGTATTTCTTGCTCCTACAGATGAGGTAGTGGTGAAATGTACCAAACATCAATTATACCTTGATCAAATCTCATTTCTTAGGGTCTATTTCATTATTTTGTTGTTGCTGGAATCCATATCCTGATTTGTAGGTAATGGTTTGAAAAATATTGAGACAAACTGGTAGTTGTACTGAAAAATAGTTCATGAAGAACATGTCATAGGTAGAAATACAAATGATGCCAGAAATTATATTCATTATGAAGTCAAACTTGTTAAGCATCATTTCTCTCCTAAGAGAGAACTCTATCTACATGAGTGCAACAGTAAAATGTAATTTCTAGGCATTAGTTTTGAAGACAACTGGTACACAATCCTTATATCAAAGGCAAACTAATGTACCATACTCTGGAAGAGATATAAATGTTGTAATGTATTTGTTTCCCAAATGAACCTACATTAAACTCAACCTGAAGACACATTTGTTAGCATAACTAGTCTCGGTGAACTATTGTGGAAGGTTACTTAACCCTTTCATTGCTACAGAGGTGCTCTTTGCATTCTGTGTTGAGGTGGCTTTTGTTAAGGCTTTACTGCTCTCCAGATGTTGGTGCCTGTGCCGAGACACAGTGTTCTATGAAATCTTTTTTCAAAAACTATTAAGTGAGAAACACTTATTTTTGTATATGTTACCTGATCCCCCTCATGCACACTAAAGCTATCAGTTGGTTTGTTGCTTGTTCCATAAAGTTTGTTAATTGCTCCACACATAAAATTCATGATAATTATTATGATGTGGAATTTGACAACAAACACATAATTTTTATCTACAACTAAATAAAAAATTGAAAATAATGGCTGCATGTTTGCCATTTACAGTTCTTCTTGATCTTCTTCTGCTTCTTTTAATGACTAATTATCTCTACTCAAGAATTGCTCTATGGTGTATAGGGAGTTATTAAGCGGAAAGCTCTTTAATCTACTTTTGGAAACACTTCTGCTATTTGTTAAACATTTTATTCCCGTACGTAGACTTTTAAAGAGCTGTACAGTTGCATATTTAATCTCTTTCTATGCCGAAGTTAGATTCATTAAAGGGTAATTTTTACTTCTAGTGTTGTATTTGTGAAGATCAACGTAACTGTAAAATTTGGACTGATTACTGATTATAAGTTTCGTAAGTGAATAAATGTGCTGTGAGGCTGTGGTTAATATTTCCAGCTGCTTAAAGAGATATCTGCAAGATTTACATGTGCACACTCCATACATAACTCTGTTTAATTTATAATGGGCCACAACCACTTTTTGCCTAGGCGAGAAGTTAGCCCAGAGTATTATCCCATATGACATCAATGAACAAGCAAAATATTTTAGCTTGCTGACTTCTACATTCACAAAGTTGGCAATTACTATTATGACAAAAGTAGCAAATCTTAAACATCTTAGCAGGTCTACAGTATGGTTTTTCCAGTTTATGTTTTCATCACATTCACACCAAACACTTTGCAATTTCCATCCCAGTTTATTATTTACTGTTGGTGTACTCAGTTAATAGAAGGGAGGATATTCTCAACAGTACAAGAGCGGGTTAAATGCATTTTTTGAAAGTTTACAGTAAGCCCATTTGTGCAAAACCATTCAGTAACTTTCACAGAAACATCATTTACCATTTTCTTTGTTGATGGTTCATTGCTTTCTTTGTTGATGGTTCATTGCTCAACTTCACAAAAATGCTTGTATTATCTGCAAATAGAATTAATTCTGCTTCCCAAAGCAAATAAAATGGCACATCATTAACATGAAGCAAAAGCAGCAATGGACCAATGCTACGTCGGAATTCATCAAGCAAGCAAGAAATGGTCAATAGTTATTTACTTGGAATGTTTTTTAGAGCTCTGAGAAGCTGGATGTCAAGACATTTTGGAAAGGTTTCCTCTTAAATTCCATGCTTAACAATACACGAGCCCTTCAACAAATAGTTAATGGTGGCACAGGGACACACGAACACAAAACATATATCTGTATGGTTCTAAGCATAAGTCAGAGATGATGGATGCTCAGCTTTCTGCAAGGTATCTCGCGCCCATCCATTTTGCCCTTCTATACAGAACCAGAAAAAATTATCACTGAGTACTGTAATTACCCGTGTTACTCAATTCTATTTACTTTCTATGCAGTTCCATATAATGCGGCAATAAACTGGTGTAACTGTAACGTATAGTATTTCATATTTCCAAAATTAGAAAATTAATCCCTTGATATATTGACTTTTCTTCACAAACTGTTCCAAAAATGTATTTTATTATTAATGAAAATAGCTTTTGAAGTAAGTGTGACTTACAAATTTTTGAAGATCACTGTTAATAAAATCCAGAATATACTTGTGCACTGGACTTTCACTGAAGTATCCTGAATCATAAAGTCATTTTGTAGTTTGTGTGTAGATATGGAATCAAATCATGTGTTTCACAGTGTGTCCCTTTGAATGGAAATATTGGTGGAGCTAGTCACAGTACAGTATAAATATTTATCTTGTACCACTGGTGAGTACTTGTCAGTCATCTGTTCAACTTTTATCACTTTCAGTCTCCAACGAAATAACATCACATACTACTTCACTTTCTGGGGTGCTAAATTCAATGTCAAACTTAGGATCACTGTACAGCCATCCATTTTGAAGTACCCAAAGCTACAAACAGTAAAGGTGATATCCATTGGCAAACAACTGAACCAGAACACAATATCTAGGCTACAAATACGGGACTGGATGCCCCCTAGTGGCCGAACACTTAACTACCCATGCTGAAACGGATGTAAGCAAGGCTTTACTTTTTCAGAGGTCTGTTCTTAAGTTGCTGGAATACACTTGGGATTTTAAGTTTTTGTCAGAATAATAAAAACTAACTCTGGCTTTATGTTAAAGTGTTAAATTTTTGAAATCAAGTATTGCCTCTCTATAGTTTCTCATTTGTAACTAATGAATTATATTCATTACATACAACAAATAGAAGATGTTTGGGTTGAATCAATACAACTGACAAACTGTGGTTATCAAAAATTAAGTCTAATATACATGGCACAAAAAAATCCCAGAAAAAAATAATTCCTGGCTGTTACACCACAAAGTAAAGGGAAAAACAAAGATGATGATGATATGTCCACAATATCAAATTATGAAACTTTACTGTCACTTTAAAACATGAGGAATATCACATAAAATAGCTAAACAGAGGGAGAAAGTTCATATTGTCCTCATAAGCTGGGAAGAGACCCCTAACAGCACCAAGAACTATGGGACTTAGCTTGTTTTTCCTGTCCCCAATCTTTAAACTTTTAAGAACCCTCCAAATTACAGTGCTTACCACTTACCGTATATAGAAGGCCTTTGTTGACTATATGGTGGATAGGGAGACTGCTGTGGGTCTTTTGCAAAATCTGGATGCCTTCTAGGGGTCTGTGGAGCTGGAGGTGGCATTGATTTACTATGAGGGCTTCCAGGATACATCTGACCACCTGGGCCAGTTGCAGTAGCTGCTTGTTGACCAGAATATACCTGTTGGCAGTATTTACTTTCAGTTGTAACTATTTTTCACAAACAAATATCAAATAACAACACAAACTGTAACAAAACTATAACTTCTGTTTCTTCATGAATAACATTAAAAAAAAAAAAAAAGTGTTTATACATTACTGTTCACAAGCTCCTTGCTGTTAACTGCACTAATTATTCCTGGTAATGACCTGCAATTGTGCTGTACATTTTCACACTTTCCCCTTATTAGAAACAGTACATCAGAATCATAACATTTTTGTATCAGTGAGAATGTGATCTCATATCTACCTGAATAATAACTATGAGGAAGCTAAAAAGATATAAATGATTCCCAATTATACATAATGTACAGACAGTGTATGTATAAAATAAAAAAATTTAAAATACACATTTGTTTATGACGACTTGAAATTTTCAAACTCTGTTCAGAATTAGGTAGGGGTGGGCTTTTAGCTTAAAACTTGTTGGCAGAAAAGTAACAAGTATGCTTTGTGTGTCCCAGAATGTGTTATAAATTCATATTGGGAAGAAATTCATATTGGGAAGAAATTCAAATTGGTGTTCAAGAAATCATAAAATTTATATGAAGTGTTGTTATCTGCAACAATTTCAAAGTAGGAATCACATGAATTCAAGTGATCAAATCTCAAGAACTTTGTTTTAGAATATTAAGACTGTTAATTTTTACATTTCAACTGAGGTTTTTGCACATAATGAAGCCTAACTAGATAATAATATTGTTGGTTTCAACTGAGAATACTGTATTATTAATCTCGAGGGTGGAAGTGTTGCAGGCATATTGTCCTCCTTAAGGCAGAGTACATTACACTGTTTATTCAAATAACGGAAAACCTAGGATGAGATGATAACAAATAAAGAGTTATGATAGATAGCTACTCACTACACAATGGTGGTGGTGAGTGGAAGACAAGCACATTGAAAGAAGACTGCTACATACTATCAGTGAATGCCCAGAGGGGGCAGTGGCAGTGTGTGTGTGTGTGTCTGTGGGGGATGGGGAGGAGGAGAATTTGTTGCCTGCATCTGACAAAGGGAATAGTTTGATAGCTGATATTACAAAGAGACTCAAAAAGTATGTTTCATAATATAATTGCAGTCTAAGTATATTTTCTTGAATGTTCCACTACACTTCAAAGTGACACAGATACACGATCTTTTTCAACATCATCAATTATCTGTAAATAATGATCAGAATGTTCTGTCTGTCAGTCAGTCAGTCCCTCGACAACAGATATCTGCTCCTCTGTTATGAAGCCATTTGAGCATTATTGTGTGAACATCCTCATCATCGGAAAATCTGTGACCGTTTCAAATCAGTTTGTCAATTGCTTGGACATTGTCATCTGTAGTAGATGCCACTGGTCATCCTGCCCTATCAGCACCATTCACACCCATGCGGCCTTGGTCACATTGTAAGCACCATTTTGCTATGGCTGGATGCAACACTGCATTTTGTCCATATACTACCAGAATTTCAAATTGCATTTGTGAGAAAATTAGACTTTTATCCATAAGATTTTTACAGACTCAAGTACTAAGACTTTGCAGCTTTGGAGTATGTTTACAGTTTCCGTGCCATTTCACTTCCACACTGTGATGCAGTTGTTATCCATACCCCAGTAGAACAGTGTCTGCAGGACATCTAGAACATGTACTCTCTTTTGACAATGTGCCATTCTTGTTGCACAATAGTCTTAACATGGGACAACCAGTGTAACTTACTATTTCAAGTACCCTCGTATATAGTAGGCCTCTTTCAGTGTATGTCTCTGCACTTCAAAGCCTCCTCTATGTAGTGAATACTGACCTATCCCATTACATATTATTATTACACTGTTTATTGACAGTTTTAAAAATGCAGACTGATGGTAACATCAGGTATGTATGTAAAAGATTTCACATGGTGTTTCCTACATCAAGTGCAAATAGAAATTTGTGTCCAAAGTGATTGTTTTTGTATCGTATACTTCTATCATATCAAGTGACATATTCTGTGTAGTTTACTCATGAGGTAACATGCAAGTCAGATTACATCCTAAGAAGAACATTCTTTACCATGAAGTCCTAATAACTGTAAATGTAAACATTTTTGCTTCTCTCATCTATAAAAAGAACAAAACTAATGAACTTATGCCACAGTAGAGTTCCATCAGAATATCAACAGAACTACGGCAACTTTTGATTACCCAGAAATAACTGTGTAGAAGGAGCAAAACTAAAACAAGTTGTGAAATTCGATTTTTTAAAAAACCTATGATCTGTAGAAGGTTGACGTGTTTTCATGATTTTTACTGTATATACTAACTACCCTTAATTATTATTATGTACCAATGACGAGTACATTAAACAGTAAATTATCAACTGCAAATACACATTTTTTATAATAAAATTTCAACTATGTTGAGACACACTGTGTGGAAAGTTATCTGTTCAATGACAAGTACACATACTATTCTTCTTCATTCTTACAGTAAGTTTACCTGTAATGATAATGTAAATGTGTGACTTTCAAAGAGCTTACTACAGAGAAATTATTCTATTCAACATAATTAGAAAATTACCTTTCAATGGACAACAGAAATTTTCTGTTGACATGTTGTATTTAGTTCCATCTGCACATGGAGGGCAGAGAGGGGGGGGGGGGGGGGATGATAATACATTCCCAACTACTGTCTTATTTTCTCTCCAATTTTAAAATCTTCTGCCAACAGTCCATCCGACACTGCATTAGAAGCAACTTCAAGAAATGTAGATTTTTTTTTATCTCCCCTCTGAGTTTTTAAAAATGTAGACCTCTCAGGCTGAGCACTAATTTAGCTTAAGTAGCTTCAATGTATCATTGACATTTATTTGTAAGAGTCTTGAATAAGTAATGGGTGTGCTCAGAGTTTTGGAATGCCACAGGCAAAGTCAGCATTTTGGTAGACATCATCACTGCTCCTCTACAACCTTCTTTTGATTTGCTCTCTTTGTACCATTCAACTTTGTTCCGTAAAATGTTAAAGAAACCTGCCAGTATTACCATTACATCTGAAAGGGGCTGGAAAATCTCAAATGAGTGAACTTCAAAGGGAAGCTAAAACTTCGAGAAAAGTGTATGCCATGTATCACTGATGTTTTGATAAGAAATGATTGAATATGCACTGAGTAATGTAACACTACATGAACTCTATTGATAAAAGGCCATGCACAGTACTTCTATAACATAAATATATAATAATGTGTCTATGTACATACCAGCTGTACTATATTGTTATGCACTGTGCAGTATCTGTAGCATACCATACAAACAGGTGTGAACAGTATTGCATGATGTGGTATTGGTACAATCAGGCCCAAAACATACAATATTTATAATGACAAGAAAAACAAATTACAGAAGACGCACAGTTTCACACGTGCACCAAGTGATTACAGTCATGAAGATCCACCTTCCTCTTGGTTGAAATGTGAATTCACTTCATGATCTGTGCTTAGTCAGTGAAAACTTAATGAAGCACAATTAGATGCAATTTTAATATACAATACTGATTTGGCAATGAGGCACTCAAATACAAAGTCAGTAGTTTGACACACAGGATATCAGTCTAAAGAATGTGACAAACGAGGGAGCAAATCATATCACAGAATTAAAGAATTTAAAAGAAAGGCAGCTAATAAAAACTGAAACTGTTAGTGTTACAATGCTGTCCTATGAAACCAGCCGAGGCTGTTATAAAACTGTAGCTACATATATTTTATAATGGGTTATACTCGTGTCTAAATTAACCAATCATGAAACACTTATTAAGAAAATGTGGATGGAAATCTCGGATGTCTCAAAATTAAAAGTTTTGAGCACCACGTACATCTAGACAAACATTGCAGTAAACCTTTTAGAGATCTGAAAAATTGTGGGCTGTTGAACTTGCGGTAAGACTGTTTGGAAGTTAAAAATTTTCAGTAACTGCAATACAGGCTGTAACAACATTTACAAGGCTTAAATAGAACTACTCAAGAAAGAATATACAATCCCTTAATTGTCTATGTCCTCAATGAGAAAGTTACAAGGCACAGTAACACAAATGGTACAATTATGTATGGATGAAAAGGGAAACCATATAATTTAGATATCTCACTCAACATAGAACATAATTACACATATACTTAAGAAATGGTATGACACACTCATGCATTTACAATTTCTGTGGCATAGCATTTGGAGCTGTAAAACCTTATGTGATGTAACAAAATATTTAATATTGCATTGCTTCCTACAGTTATAATCACTGACTAACATGACACAGTGATTAGTGTACCACAGGTACATTCATCCACCCAAATATTGTTTACACATGGTTGCCGTAAAAAGCTTACAGTAAATGGAGGGATGATTTACTTGAAAAGAAACATCCCACTCCATTTCCATATTTATCTTCTGTCATCTTCTTTACAGTTGTAGGTATTCAAAAATACATCGCATTGATCCAGAAAATGTAAATTAATATCAGCATTGTTATTTCTTTCACATTTTAATGAAGAAGTATGATTTACTTTTATACAAATGACTATAATTACCGGATCTTGACAGTAATAGTCTTGCTGTGGTGGATACCCTGTGGGTTGCTGTGCTGGTGGTCCCATAGGTGGAGCAGGATAGCCAGTACGTGAAGGATAGCCAGGTGGCTGGCTGGGCCCCCCGTACCGGTTGTGTCCAAAGGAATCTTGACCACCAGCCGACTGCTGCGTCCCTCTACCTTGTCCATAACTCCTGAAAATAATAAAAGACTAATTGCAACACATTATTTTCCTAATTACAATGCCACCAACTGTTACCTCAATATAGATTCTCACATTTGCTCAATTTTAGACTACTGCCAGCCTATTCTCTGATAGAACAAATGTTCTTGCTAAGCCAAAGACAATATGCAATAGACCCAAATGAAAATTTAATATTCTCTTGTTTTTACTTTCACACAAAGGTAGGTGTGTGTGTTTTTTTTTCTTTTTTTTTTCTTTTTGGAGCTTACGGGTGCTCAGTGTTGAGGCTATCAGTGCCCTTACATATTTTGAAAGAAACAAATATGATTAAAATGTCCAAAATTGTTGTCTAACAGTGTGAAGGAAACCTATAAAATGACACTCATTCACTCACTCCCATGCCACTCACATGGAACCACACAATCACCATGTCTCACAGGAATTAATACAATGGAGAAGGGTGAAAGGCACCATTCCTGGGATTAAAATAGAAGTAAAACCACAGAAGAGCTAAAGGAAAGGCACAGGGAAAAGTGACTGGTCGACCACTTACAAAAACATGAGTGACCCAGTCATCCTGTTAACAGATTAGGAACATCATCCTAAAATTTTTGGAAACACGTTGGAGATATCACAAAATCTTAAAACTCTCAAACACATTCCTTTCAATGTCACTTGAAACAAAGGGGACATCTGCTGCTGCCGCCCTCTGGTCTAAAAATAAAACATAATCTAGTAAAATGTGGTGCACAGTCATCTGTATGCTACAGGCAGCACACACTGGAGGATCCTCTTGGCAGAGCAAGAAGCCATGCATCAGAGGATTGGCCTATGTGAAGACAAGTAAGCAGGACTTCATCCCGTCTTTGTGGCCAAAGCTTATTACCAATCACTTCCACTCACCCAATCATCTTCCCATTGACACACTGTTGTGGATTGGCAAGACAGCCAACCCACTATGAGAGGAAGCTGAAAGGCACACGTTTTAGCTCACGCAGGCTGGCATGAGGTCTGGAACAGGTCAAGGAAATGAGACTAACAAAAAATGAATGTAGCTGCTGGAATACTTAACTTTAATCCATAAATGGTGAACATCACTCTTGACGGTACATGTCTTACAGCATCAATAGTAACTGGTAATGGCGCTTTGCTAGGTTGTAGCAAATGACGTAGCTGAAGGCTAGGCTAACTATCGTCTCGGCAAATGAGAGCGTAATTTTTCAGTGAACCATCACTAGCAAAGTCGGCTGTACAACTGGGCGAGTGCTAGGGAGTCTCTCTAGACCTGCCGTGTGGCAGCGCTCGGTCTGCAATCACTGATAGTGGCGACACGCGGGTCCGACGTATACTAACGGACCGCGGCCGATTTAAAGGCTACCACCTAGCAAGTGTGGTGTCTGGCGGTGACACCACACACACAACTCTACTTAAACAGCGAGGTGATGGCATGCAGGGGGATAGCACACTGAAATAACTGAAGATCGCTCCATGCCTCCTTGACTGCTACATCCGCCCTTTTGGTCCCCTCAATACCCATGTGTCCTGGTACCCAGCAGGACACCTCCTTCCCCACCCAGCCATTGTAATTGATGGAGGATGTCCTGGATATTTTGGCCTACTTTATCTGCTGGATACGAGCATTGTAGAGAGTCCAGAGCATTCAGAGAATCTGAACAAACAAGGAACTTAGCAAACTAAGCACACCTCATCTGCTCCAGTGCCCACAAGATCATGTACAGTTCCGCATCAAAGACAGTAGAGTCTCAAGGCAGTTAAACCTTGAGGACACTATCAGGGAAAACAACAGAGCAAACAATGGGGCCCCTGTTTCAACCCATCCAGAAAGACAGCTGTAGAGCTGTGGCGCTCAGTTAAAATGGCAAAAAATATAGTATTTAAACATATGCAGGAGTGCAATCTCTCCTGTACTGCACTAATTCTAAAATTACCCTGGGACTATGCAATGATGACAGTGGCAGGTAGTTAAAATCCTGGATTTGAGGACTTACGTTTCCCATATTAAGTGACTCCAGCACACACTGCACGCAGATTGCAAATGGCACTGTTGCTCATAGACGATTAGAGAAAAGGTGTTCCAAAGGTGGACGAGCAACAGTATTGTATGCAAGTGAATTTGGAGTATGAGGCTGGTCCTGCAAGCACCTGTGGCCAGTCTAATCCCCTCAAGATGGTTTAGCATCAATGATATTCAGATAAGAAGGCCTCACTGAGCTGTACAATGTGCATCCACAGTCAAAGCGTGAACACACAAAAGCCCTATAAAACTAAACAGATGTGCCCTGTCTGCTCCCCAACACCTGTAGCTAATGCACTTTATGATATTGAGTGCTTTCTGGGTTCTGGGTTTCAGCTCTCTCAGGTGTGGTAACCATAACAGTTTGGAGTCAAAAATGAGGCCCAGAAACCTGACTGAGTCTTTCAAATGTAAAATGGTGTCTGCCATATGCAAGTCAGGTAAATTAAAAATACTATGATAATGACTAAAATGAAAACACATACACACTTTTCTGCAGAAACCTGAAAACCTCTCTGTGCAGACCACTCCTACAACTTAGAACTACTTAAACCTAACTAACCTAAGGACATCTCACACATCCATGCCCAACGCACGATTTGAACCTGCAACCGTAGCGGTCGCGTGGTTCCAGACTGAAGCACCTAGAACCATTTGGCCACAAGGGCCAGCTAGTTACATCTGACAGGGCACGACTGCAACACTGGAGGAGTAACAAATAAATAGCAAAATCATCCACAAATAAGGAGCACATACAGGACTCCTTACCATAGACATGATTCTGTTTAAAGTACAGCAAAGAGAGTAACACTTGAAACACTGTCCTTAGGAACACCATTATCCTGCACAAAATGATCCAACAGCATGTCACCAACTTGGGATCTAAAAAAAGCACTTAAGACAGTAAAGACTGCATGGAGATCTGGAGATGGCTACAAACGCCTCATTGATGGAGCTGCATGACAATACTTTCTCCAAGTAGTATCATACATCTTACTTATATCAAAGAAGATATCAAGTCAGTGATGTACTGTAAGTAAGCCTGCTGAATAGCCGTCTCCAGTACGGCAAGGTTGTCAACAGTGGACTGAAATCTGGAATTCACACCAAGCGTGATTAAGGAATTACCTGGTCTCTAACAATCAGACCTGACGACAGTTAACCATTTGCTCCAGGGTCTTTCCTACACAGCTCATTAAGGCGACACTCTGATAACTACTGGTACATGTGTGGTCTTTTACTAGTTTGAGGAGAGGTAGCAGAATTGCTTCTCTCTAGGAGTTGGGAAAGTTTCCTGTCTGCCATACAAGATTGAAACATTCGAGAAGGATTTCCTTTGATGCTGCTGGCAAATGTCGAAGTATGCAGCACTAGATTTGGTTGTGACCGGGTGCAGTATCTTGAGTTTCAGGCAGTGCTAATTCCAGGTCCCACATGGCAAGAGGCCAGTTGAAAGCCTCAAAATTGTGGAATCTGAAGTCCATATTGTCCCTCTCTGCAGTCACACAGTAACGGTAGATCACTGGATCCCAGCTGGAATTGGTAGTAGTTGCTGTAAAATGCTCTGCCATTGTCTGAGTGATGACACCAGGCATTGTTTGGAAAACACCCTCATTTCAGCACTGCTGCTATTGGTAAACAACTGTGCCCCAGAAAATCCTCCCGATGGCTGTCCATACCTCTGTAGAATATGTGGAACCGTAGATGGAGCCCGGGAACATTTGCCATGACCTTTCCTTGCTCTCCTTAATTACGTGTTGAGCCTTGGCTCCTGCAACTTGAAAGGCTGTGAGGTTGCTTGCTGTTGTGAGGCATTTAAACCATCGAAGAACAGCATGCCACACCCAGACTGCTGAACAACACTCATCAGTCTACCAGCACACAGGCTGCCTCCTAAGATGACCTGAAGACTTTGGAACGGAAAGTCAGCAGGATCACTCGTCTGATGTGTGATCCACTCATTTCTGGACACTGTCATGGTGTTCAAACACAACCAGCTGACTGAACAGTGTGCAGTTAGCCCTGCTGCCCATCCATTTCGGTGATTTCTGTTCAAGCAATCCATTTCCAGTGGGTGAATCCACGCTGAGAAGTGGTCACCGGAACAAAGGTCATCAGTTGCTTCCCACTGTGTTGAGACTGCAATGGCTGGAGAGCAGAAAAAGAGGTCATTGTCTGAGGACAAGCCAGTAGCAGCTGATAGAAGAGTAAGACTGCCTGTGTTGAGGATGCACAGCTCCTGAGATATCATGAGGTTCTCCAAGTTTCGACCCCTGGGACAAGTATAGTTCAAGCCCTATAATACATTATGGGCATTGAAATTAATCAGTAGCAGAAACAGGCAGGGGAGCTGTGCAATAAGACATATAAGCCTCAGAGTCTATCACATCCTGTAGAGGTAGATACAGGGAGCAAGACAGTGATCTTATCACCCATGTGAAGAGCAACAGCTACTGCTTCTAGACTGGTAACCAAGGAGAGAGCAGAGGATTGATAGGATTGATGTGCGTTACTGACAAAGACAGTAACCCCAATCTTGGCTCTTTCCCATGTCAGGTGAGGGTACAGCCAAGTAGCACAGGGGCACCAGTGGCCTTGAAATGTGTTTCCTTAAACACAAGCACAGGGAGTGTGCCTTTGTAAGGAATTTCGGTTCCTCCATGTGTGTCCTGAACACATTAAGTTTTCGTATGTCCATCCTTCTGACTGAAGGTTGGAGGGACTTTGGTCATCCACTTATGTAATAAAATGGAACACCTCAGAAGCTATGTTGGCATTTTTGGGTTGGAGACACATCAATGTTATAGTCTATGGAAACCAGTTCAGAGATGTCTGCCACTGATGGGATTGTGTATACGATTGGAGTTAACCCCCTTGGCATCAGTTAAGGCCTGAAGATCGTATATTGAGTCACCAAAACTGGTAACTGTATAATAAATAACATCAAAAGGACGACTGCAGGTGTCACATTTTATAACATTATATGAACCCATTAATGTTCCACTTTTAGATGGGAGCCGTCTATCATGAGGTAACACTTTCACCCTAACTTTTGGCCTGGGAGGGGAGCCCACAATGGGTGGAGCTCAGTCTTTGGTTGAGATGGTTGTCCCTGTCTCACATCAAGGTCCATAGCCTCCAAAGAAGAGTCAAAACAGGTGTCTGAAAGGATGACATCAATACTGTCAGACTGTGTACTTCCCATCCCCACCAGTGGACAATTCTTTGCCTTCAACTTTGATTTTTTGGTCCGAGGAGGCAACTGCAGAAGTGGTCGTGTCAGTACTGGACAGTGGACCAGACTGAGTCTTTGGAGGGGCAGGACTTCTGCATTGTCAGCAACCACACTTTTTCTGAAGTTTTGGAGGGAGGGACAGGCTTCAAAATGACTGCAGCAGCACAAGTACATTGACCAACGCAGGTACTAGTGCTGATAGTAGCAACCTCTGTTTGCATAGCAACATCAGCTGTTTAGGAACTGAAACAAAGGGGGTACAAGTAGTGAACATTGGTGGGCAGCATAGCTTTATTATTTTTTTGGCCTCATAATATGGAATGCATTACAGAGTCTTATGCTTTCGCACCTTTTGTTCTTCAAGGTATACACTACAATCCTGACTCCAGACACAGTGAGCCCCAGAGCAGTTCATACACTTCAAAGGAGATGTAAAAGCGACTCTTCATGGGCAGCCTTACCACATTTTCCCGAAGTGGCTTCTCCACGACTCCCACAATTAGTATGTCCAAAGTGCTGGCATTTGAAAGAAGGCATTGGGTTGGTGACATAAGGCCGCATGTTTAGATGAAAGAAATCTGCCTTAATGTACTCAGTGACTTCCATACTATTGAATATCAAGATAAAGGAATCTGAATTTACAAGATCCCATCTACCCTCTTCACAATGTCTTTCACATCGACTACACCTTCTGGAGCCCACTCACATCACAATACCTCCTTGGGAATGTGAACGAGATCCCTGCAAGTCACAACAACTTTGCTGTAGTTCAACGTGTTGCACAGTTCAGTGTCTATTGCACACTCCCCGAAGCAGCTACCTTCTTGGAGGTTAGCTGATGGTTGGGAACTAGAAGTTTACACTAACAATGTCGCATTGCACAAGCACTTTACTGTTTTTAAAGAGCCACAGGTTCCCTCAAAACCCTTTGGGATATAGGATGGGAAAACCTTCTCAAAACTACACTCTTTTCTTCTCACTATTAAAACCACTTTCTGATAATCAGCACGTGTTCTATTACTCAAGACAATACTTTTAGAATGAATCAGAAGGACTGGCTACATGAGCCCGTTTGTTAGATTGGGTACCTTCCAGCAGTCTACCTTTTCCACTGAGAGGAGGAAGGGAAAATTTCGAAGGATCCATTTTGGTCCCATGAACAGCTAGGGGAATAAAAGTTCACCTAGACAGAGCCCCACATAACAAAGTAAGCCTTATACAACAGAGGCACACCAGGTTCTTCAGAAGTTGCCCGCAAATGACTGTTCCACCTCATCAGCGCACAGCACACCTTGAGACTGAGGGGTTTCTAACAGCAGCTTGTACCATCCATGTGATCCGGGTGGTAAAGCCCATGACACACAACATTCCACCATCATGCTGCACAGTGGTTGCTGCAGCATGCCCAGAGCTTATGGTGACAGGCAACTGGTGACACTTACCAGTCCCCAGCTCAGGAACCTTAGGGTCACCAAGCCTGTACCCAGGAAACGAATCCTGAGCCCCTGAGGGCCTTTCACAAAAGGCTGATGTCAGCCTCTAGATGGCCATTATTAAGGAAGCCAAGAGACTGACATAAAAAGGAGAAAAACCTTGACACTGTTTTGTGTTTTAATTATCATGTGATAAGATACAGATATCATCAGCTGTAAGAGTGTACAAGTCAAGTTACAAAAATGAATATAAACTCCAAATTGCATCTGTACAGAAATTTATCAGCCATCCATGTGATAAAAATAAAGCTGCATAAACAAAGTGAAAATTGGTATGCCAGCAGTAACGTATAAATTACATCCAGCCATCCCCCACATAAGTACATACCATACACTTACATTCATTTACCAATAAATGGCTCATTTACATATTCAGTAACTAATATATACAGATAATAACTGGGTCTGCTGCTATGAGTCAGTCAGAAAGCAAGCACATAATCAGTATGCTACTATGTTGAAATATTACTTGCAGGTGAAACTTTACACATTCACATTCACTCTGTATGTTCTTCCTTTTATATTGTGCCAGCAGCTTCAATGTTTCTGTACAAATAAAGATGTAACACCAGTTGTTACTTGTACGGTAAACAGCAAGTTTCTGCAAAGCACTATCAAACAAAAACCGAAAAAGAGCTGAAATAATTCCAAGCGGAAGGAAACGCCTGTTGTATGTAAAACGGGACTAATAAAGGAGACACATTGAAGCTGCTAACCTGTCACACAGCGTTCACTTGAGTAGTTGTGCTACTTCCAGCAGATTCAACAGTTTGCTACACTATAATATTTACAAGAAAGGTGTTGACAGATCAGACCAGATAACAGCACATTAGCCATTCAAAAGAAAACAGCTGAAATGTTGGGAAAAATTATTCTTTCACCTTTTTATGATCAGTGCTGCTAGTACTTTTTATCTGGTATTAGGAAACCAGGAATCAATGTTGAAAGGAAAAAATACAAATTAGCAAATTTTCTTCTGGAACTAGCAGTCAGTTTTATCCCAAAAGAAGGTGAATCCAAACCTTGATTTTATAGAGTGTAACAAAGTAATCAGACAACAGAGGTGTAAATCCCCATGGAGAGACACTTTCTTGTGGTATGTTGTCTGAGTTGTGGAGCTCTCTAGATGCTAAACTGTTTCAAAATGTATCACACACAGACAAAATACATGTAATGTGTATGATGCGTTTCTTTTTTCAGATGACATAAACATGGTATTTTAATACAGATAATCCATGTTTTCATTTGATAAGATAGAATACAATAAATCTTTACATATATTTCAATAAACAAATGTCTAGATTTTTATGGAATAATTCAACGTATTTATTTTATTGTTCCAAAGAAGCAAGTTTTCAGAAATCCTCTAAAAATGATAGTGTGGATAGTCTGAGATAGACCTGAGAGACCAATCTTGAAAGTGTTAATAATGATCTATTTGTCACAATGTATTGTCCTTAACTATCTCCTTAAGTTGCAAGCAAGTGTCCAAGTGAACAGCTCAGAATTTGAATGTTAAAGTGCCCACAGCAAATGTTCCACTGTAAGGCTTTAAGTTCCAATAAAAAGAATTTTAAGGTCCAGAGCCATTAATTATTACATCATAAATATAACATCCACAAAATGATTTAAAATGTTTGTTAACAGACACATGAGAGAGATGGCAGAAATTGCAAGAAGTTCTTTGAGCAAGGTCGAAGGTTGCAGGCATGATAATCTGTAACTAAAAGGTGTCACAAACAACATAGTGAACACAGGGTTGATCAGCAACTGTAGCATACACATAAACATATCACATAAACAAGTACTTAAGTGCAGAACAAAACTAAATAACTATACACAGAATAACTGTCCCACTGAAATTATGTCTGCTATCTGAACTTGGTATGTTACAGACTCAAAATACCCTAAAGCAAAGCAACTAATAATGAATTTTCTTATTTAAAGCCCTCAGGTCAATCAAATGAATACAGGCAAAAAAAGTGAGTACCAAATCCATGACAATTTTTCACCACAAAACAAATGGAATATTATATAAAACAAGCCAGTTACTTTCAGAATGAATTTTCACTCTGCAACAGACTATGCACTGATCCTTAGAACTGTGTGCTGGATCTCTGCCTTTTGCGTCTGATGTATGAACAAATAAATCACAAGGTTTCCAAAAGTGTGAGCATGTCACATACAGCTGTATGCATAAGAAGCACGAATTTCCCAAATTTAGTCCATACACTCATAGCAATTTTCCCTGTATTTTGTTGATGGTCACAGAAAATGCAAGTCACAACACAAACTACAAACATTTCAGTTTGAATGGCATGTCCATTAGAGAATCATTGGGATGTGTGGCAACAGTGCATCTTCTCCTGTAAATTTTCCACTTCAAACTGAAGCTTTGATGATATTGTTCAACATCTTTTTCACTGCAACCCTGGTGCTGTTGCAAAGTAGTGGTGGATTTATGTTCCACAGAAGAATGATAGGCATGCCACTTTTCAATGTTGAAATGTGTCGTGGAATGCCTGGCAAATCGAGTTGAATAATTAAGAGCTTTTTCTTGATTCATTACGGTATCAATGGACTCATATGTTGTCACTCTACCTGGTGTTTCATTTGAGATGCAGGAATTGATGGCACTGACATCATTGGTATTGTCTGTTAATGTAGCACTTGCATGAGCAACTAGTGATTTTTGTGATTCTGTGTGATATTTGGTAGAACTTAGTGAATCAGTTCATCTGTAGCTGCTGTGATTTTATAGAAGTTTGTTGACAATGCATAAAGTTGTGCAAATTCATCAATTGCTATTTAAACATTCTAGTATCCAACAACTGTTTTGCAAATGTCCAGCAGATGCTTCATGTCGTAATTGCACATGTTAATTGGTCTTCAGAAATCAATGTCTGTAAATGTTGTAATAAAACTGATGATTTGAGACATGAGTTAATGTCATCAATGGCTGTTTTACATGGGATAACTGGTGGATTTTCCAAAATTTAGTTCCTGGCAAGCATTGCACACTTGAAACACACACATACGTGACCAATTACTATTCCCAGTTTTTGGAAGGTTGTCGGGCCATGTAGACTAATTGACAGTAATTGCAAGTAACAGCATGCTGCATTGTCTGGTGAATGGTGTACTGATGGCCTAAGATGTCAATCAAACCTAAATTGGGATGTCTTGAAACTGCTTTGCACTGTTTGTATTGTTTAAACTTGTTTTCTGATGCATTCTGTGAATAACATGTCGGCACTTCAGATTACTGTCTTATGCATGTAACATCCTCACACATTGAAAAAAACACAGTTAACATTGTTGGCAAACATGACAATGCTCTTGCACATGCATTTTCCATTGTGAAGTACACACACTGTCAATTTTCAAGGTGCACTGTCAAATGAGTAACTATTTGACATTGTTCATGGATTGGAAATGATAAAATGCACCATACTATTTCATTCCTACTAATGTACCATTCCAGTTGATAGTGGTCGATTCCATTTATAGGTGCTGTTGCATTTACTGCTCCAAAAATTGCCATATCATTTCCTCCATTGAGATATTTGCAAATGTACTTTATCAGTTTCCCTGAATTGCAATACTCGACACTGATGAGTGCTTTGTATGTTTTTGAGAGTAATGGCGAGTACAGAAACGCCCAACAATTACAGAGTTCAGCATCATTGTTTCATACTTTTTAAGTGATGGATTTGCAGCCATCTTCAGTGGAGTGTCGTGTTACAGTAGATATCCTTCACTGCCACTGGTAGTCAGTCTCAGCAAGTAATGCTCCTAGGTATCATCTCATTCATTTCCCATTAGATTTGCATGGAGAATGGTTGTTGAATAAGCCACATGGACCATAAATAACATTTTGGTGACAACTTCAAAGAAGTCCTGATCACTGGTGATACCTGCTGTTTCTGCAGAGATGACACTATCAACCTGACATTGAGAGATCTTTTCTGTCAACTAAGGCAAAATGTTTACATGTGACAATTATATTTTGCCATTAAATGGAAAACAACCAACAGCATTTCTCTTCAAAACCGTGATGCTTGGAAATGAAATCCACTGAAGATTTCAATTTTTGTTTACAGCCTTGGAGAAATATAATGATGATCCAATGACAATTGACTAGTTAACAAAAGTTCTTTTATTTTATCTTGTGTAGGATTTCATGTGCATGTGATTTAAAAAGATCTGTGTGGGCCTATGCACAAACATGCGTTATTGCATCTTGTGCGTACCCATGCATGTGCTGTGGACTACCTATAAATGTGGCCAGTAGTGTGACCATTTCGCTCAATTCACCGGGATTCACATTGCCATCTTTAACAACTGAAGCATATAAATGAAAGTACCCTTCACAATGCAACTTGGTTTCATGCAACTGATTGTAGAGTTGTCATTAGGTTTGGATTTTCCCATACATACAGACAATTTCATCATTTTCACAAATCATCATCAAAATGGCACTGACTGTTTTCCTAGTTTGCTATAAATGTATGTATTAATTCAGAAGCCTCAAAGAGTATATGCAGGGTGATAATGATTGAAGTACCAGTTTCAAAACTCAGTAAAAACCTAACCAAATTTGTACAGATTATTATTGAACAAGGGGAAAATGTTATGAATAAAAAATTATGACTAGATGGGACTGAAAGTGGCAGAATAAGCAAAATAAAAGACACAGGGTAACAGCTGTTCCTAATTTTGAACCTGAGATGCTCGGCATGCATGTCTCAAAGCAGTATTGCATGATACTGGTAAAGCTCTTCTACAAGAACAGTGATGTGTGCCAGTTGGGCTGAGTTGGGTTGTTTGGGGGAGGAGACCAGACAGCGAGGTCTTCGGTCTCATTGGATTAGGGAAGGATGGGGAAGGAAGTCGGCCATGTCCTTTCAAAGGAAACATCCCGGCATTTGCCTGGAGCGATTTGGAGAAATCACAGAAAACCTAAATCTGGATGGCCAGATGCAGGATTTAACCATTGTCCTCCCAAATGAGAGTCCAGTGTGCTAGCCATTGTGCCATCTCGCTTGGTGTGTCAGCTGCTTTGCAGAAAGTTCCAGGTGCTGAAGGGTACAAAAGTAGGCATTGGTCCAATTTTTGCCAAGGTTCTGGAGAAAATTATTATAAAATTCAAAAAGACAGGTTCTTCTGTAGTAAAGTGTGGCACAGGGAGAAAAACAACTGATCAAACATCAGTAGAAGTGACCACAGCATTGCAGGAGAGGTCACAAGGTGGTGTGTAAACATGCAGTACATGGGGAATTGCCCAAACTTTGGACATGAATGTGAGCATGGTGAATAAATTTTTACAAAACATCCTGCATTGCTATCCACAATTTTACCAATCTTCAGGAGTTGCTTCATGCTGACTTACCAATAACAAAAACGTTTTCTCTAGTGTTCTTACTTGCACGAAAGTGGACAATGAATGGCCATAGAACATTCTGCACACAGACAAAACCCATTTCCAACTACAAGGACATGAAAATACACAGAATTGCAGAATATGGTCGACGGGAAATCTGCTCACACATCAACCGTTACTGCTTCAATCTGCAACAGTAACTGCATGGTGCAGGTTGATGATATTATAAGACCATATTTTCTAAGGAGATGGGTCCTGCAGGGCCTGTTACCTGTGCCATCACAGTTAAACACTGAATGCAAGGTGGTGCTCCTCTGCATATTGCACAGTCAGTGATGAAGATGCTGCAGAGGCACTTTGGAAATGCTAAAATTATCAGCTGTCATTTCCCTACAGCCTGGATGTTCAGGTAATTTGATCTTTATCTATGTGACTTCTGTCTGTGGGGTAACCTGAAAGATAGTGTTTAGTGCTCTGATAACAAACACAGCTGATATGAATGCACACATTGAGCACCACATTCTGAACGTGAACCATGAGACACTCCAATCTGTTGTGCAACATGCCATTTTTAGATTTCAACTTGTGGCAGGAAACGGTGGACAGCAAACTGAACACATCTTGCGCCAGTCTTAAGACATGCTTTTTATGCCATTTCTTGGCCTTGTGAAAACTAAAACCAGATGTCGTTGTTGCTTTTTATGCAGTTTCTGGTCTCTGGGCAGTTAAAAACCAATTTTTCCCATCCGACGTAGTACAACCATGTCACAGTGGATGGGCTTTGCTAACTTAAAGTACCACAACTATTGAATGCCAAACTTCTGCCATCATTACATAGTATGGTTGGTTTCATATGCAACTAACATCATGGCTGTCATATTGCGATTCATCTTTGGTAGTAGCCAAAATCACTTACATTATGACGCTTAAGGTGCTGCCTAGTGGGAAATTTTCAACCCCCCCCCCCCCCCCAAAAAAAAAAATAACGTTTCCCCCTTCTTCAATAATGTTTTATTGGTATAAGATGTCATTCTGAGCAATGGTTCATTTTTTTTTTTTTTTTTTTTAAATTTACATCATTTCGAAAATGGAATTCAAATGGTAATTACCCTGTACTTTACAGTGGCTCCCTGTTCTGAGATACACCTATCAAGATTACTGCTCAGAGGCAAAAACAAAGGCAAGAGTTTAACATTAACTATGTGGGATTACAGTACACAATTATCCATTTGCAATGAGATGACATACCAACAAAGGATAGAAGTCCTCTAATTTCTGTATACATTACATGTCAACAGATAAAATGTATTTCTCTGAAAATTTCTGGACAGCAAAGATGCAAGAGATAAGATTTTACAGCTTTGTAGCAAGAAAGGGAATAAATAATATAACAGCAATTACCATGTTTTGATTAACTTTAGAACATATCTTAAAATTCAGTTTCAGAGAAATCATTCAGATCAGTGGTAACACTGTCTACAGAACTTTCTTCTGACTGTGCAAATTTTCAGTGTGGTGTAAGCCTTTCACTTGAACACATCTCCCACAGTTACAAGATCAATCACTTCCTGGAGCAAACTCTGCACATTTTAAATTCATTCCGCATGTGTAATTTCTGGATGTAACCTCTTCTTGCACTCACCTCCTCATGATAAAGATTGAATTTGTTGGAAAGGAGTATTAATTTTGCACATTTCTTCAGTTAGTTGTATCTTGCAAAGCACTTATTGACAATTTGTTCAAAGTCTCATCTATTTCAATCACACTTCAATAATAAATACAAATAACAATATACATTTATTGTCTAAGTGCAACTGAAATAACAAAGACTGCAAAAATGTCTGTTTCCTTTCATGGCAAACACTTGTAAACTACTACTGTCTTTCAAATCTTACCAAATGTGACTGTCGTTACGTCAGGTCTTCAACACACACAAAATTTTTGATCCAACATTGGATTCGTCTTTGGATTGTAAGCCTTATCAACACACTTTATGTATTTTAATCCCAAAAATTTTACAATTCTGTCTATCAAATGAAGGCCCCCTGTGAAATCATTTCATGCATTTAAGACATTAAGACATATGCCACTTGTGGCTTATAGGATATGGACAACAATCACACAATTCTAAAAAAGCGAGATCAAAAACGTTTTTTTCTAGAAATTGTGCAAATTATGAACACAAGTCTTCTTTCCTTAATATACTTGAAACTTCTTGGCAGTTTAGAGCCATACACTAAACCAGGACTTGAACCGTCACCTTTTGTGGCCAAGTGTTCTAGCAACTGAACTACTTGAACATGAATCACGATCGGCCCTCAAAGCTTCACTTCTGGCAGTACCTGATAATATCCTTATTCTGAGACAAAGTTCCATATCAATCATACGTTTCCATTCAGTATACTTTTGCACATATTCTATATAGTATCTAAGGTGAAAAGGCACATGCTTTTGCTGTGGCAATCTGCTGTCTGGTCACGATTTCTTCTCCTCTGGGACTCTCTTTAAAATTGCATGAAATTCTTAAATACCTCGTATGTGATCCTTTCATTTTCCTCTGTGCGTACTGGAATTTAGTAGCATTAGCTAACAAACATGAGCAAGGAAGTACTCAAGAGGAATCTACATTCTCCTTGCCAATTATTTAATCCAGTGACTACATAAGTGACTCAAAGTCACAACACAGTTTGAAAGCCATACTAACAGCAACTGAATGAATCAAGCATAGTATTACTAAATAATACATGTCAGTGATAGGTATCACCTGAGTAACTGTTGTTTTTTATGGTGCTGCCTGAATGACAGCCATGTCATAATTGACACTGTGTTAACTGTATGCATTTACTGCCATGGACTGAATTCTAATTGGCATTGGCAATTACAGAAGAAGAAAGTACAAGGGTTGGGGGAACTGACATTCTCCTGGCGACTGCCACAACTGTTGTATCCCAGAATATGTAGTCATAACTTATCTTGTGGAGAGGAATGGTCCTGGTCCTGGTGGTGGTGGTGGTGGTGGTATTTTCAATCCACGTTTGAAATGTAATGCTTGTCACATTTTTATTTCTAGTGGGAGTCAATAGAAAATTCATGTTGCGGCACCATAAATAAAATACTTTTTTTAACCTTTGTTACATGGTTCATGTCAGTCAGTCTGAACTCTCATGCAAAATTCATTTATGCCATCTGCACACTAGTTCTCTCCCTCTCCCCCCCCCCCTTCCACCATACAGAAATAAAAGAACATCAAACAATACTGTAGAGCAGTAAACAGAGACAGCTCCTTTGATTGCTCTTCATATTACAGTTGTTACATTACAGTTTGAATGTTGTAAGCAAAAATTTGTAGTGGAGAAAAAACAATGCAACAATTACTTTACTTCACACAGACTGGGTATACAGACTTAAATACAAATTAGTGAAGAAAAACAAATACAAAATGCATGGAGTTAAAACATCATTACTCAATACAACAACAACAGCTCAACATACTAAAAAAATTTCAAAAAAGTGCAAAGAAATAAATCTATGGGAAGAAACAGTAGATGGTAAAATATAAGCAGCATCTTACAGCAACAATTCAAATTTTGATTATGTGAAATATTTTAACATCAACTTTTCCTCAGCATAGACCAAACAGTGCAGACAATATTCCATTTGTTGGTAATTCTATGTAAGCCACTTACCACAGCTTAAATGTGTTGTGGTGGAGTTCACATTTTTCATTCCCCTGCGAAAATGGCAGAGGAACAGAGCACAAATAGTACACTTGTAATCCTCCGGTGAGAATGACTACACCACTGCACAGGAGCTTGCACAAGATTCATTCATTAATATTACACATTACCTGCAGTTTCTTTCTCCAAACATAAACATTTTCCAGGAAGAACCACTCTGGCTGTTCTCCAGAGTAATAAATAAACACAAACAAAAATATCTGACTTTTCTCTCCTCCAAATAAGGGGCAATTTTATTACCATACTATCCCCCCCCCCATCCCTCACTATTGTTTCACGACTGCTGCCTCACTACACTGTCCTCTCATATACTTCGTTGTTTCCAACTAAGGGATGTTTACCTTTCAGAGATCTGTGGTACTTCTCTTTTCTATTATTCTGAAGCAAAAATTAGTCACAAATGCATGTCAGTGAACAATACAGAACAATACATGTCCTGACAACACATTACAAGAAGTCAATATCAGATCACTCCATGTTAAAATACATGCACATGGGTTTATATACTGAGGAACTCGAAGCCAACCTTTCAGTCTCAGAAGCGTAGGGAGGATACATAGGCCGAGCAGGTGGATATGAGCTGCTGGGAGAGTACTGCTGATTGAATTCCTGCCCCATATTCGTTGGTTGTCCACGACTATGGGGATACTGATCCGGATACTGAGAGTACCCGGACTGGCCTTGATAGCCTTGCTGAATTCCTGCAAAAATTCATATTAACCAGAGTACCATTCCAAAACTGTACTATATTTGTAGTAAATTGTAATCAGTGTAATTTGGATATTCTATATATTGCAAATTAAAAGAATTACTGAGATGAGCAACTTACTGAATATCAATAACAAACAATGCAACAATTACTTTACTTCACACAGACTGGGTATACAGACTTAAAGACAAATTAGTGAAGAAAAACAAATACAAAATGCATGGATTTAAAACATCATTACTCAATACAACAACAACAGCTCAGCATATTAAAAAATTTTCAAAAAAGTGCAAAGAAATAAATCTATGGGAAGAAACAGTACAAAAAGAGGTAAACCAGCAAGCAAGCAACAACACTGGACAGAATCACACAGAAACCATTCTACAGTTAGCCACCCATTCCCTCCCATGTTTTAGGAAACAACACAATTCCCTTTATGAATTTTTGCCACTCAAGCTAACATATATAGGCAAATTAACAAGGAAATTAGTTTTCTTAGAAGACTAAAGTGTCAGTTCATGCTGACATGTGAAATGGAACAAAAAGTAATAAACAGAAAGCAAAAGGAAAACTCACACTGAAGCATGCGACCAAGAACATCTAGGGAGGGTTACCTTGGAGACGAGAGGGGCCTCCAGAAGGGCAGTAAGGATTGGGCCTCTGCCCAGTCGCCACGTTGTCAAAAGGGTTGGAAACGCTAATGTTATCCCCCACACCTTGCATCGGCACCCCCACACCTAGCACAATAAGCAACTGCTGTCACAGATTCCCCCAATAGGTTGCAGTCAAAATCAAGTTATGAGTTTTACAGATAAAAGCAGAGAAGGAAGATCAAACTTAAAAGTATGTTTTCTCATGGCCTCCATAGCTACTAACAAATCAAATTATAAACACAAAAATGCAAAGCAATCTCTTACATTATACTATATTTTACAAATTAAGCTCAAAATGAGGCACAGATGTAATACAAATGGAAATGAGCGTTTGGCGTCAGTGGCCGGGAGGCCCCTCGCGGGGCAGGTCCGGCCGCCATATCGCAGGTCTTATTACATTCGGCGCCACATTGGGCGACCTGCACGCCGGATGGGGATGAAATGATGATGAACACAACACAACACCCAGTCCCTGAGCGGAGAAAATCTCCGACCCAGCCGGGAATCGAACCCGGGCCCAAAGGACGGCATTCCGTCACGCTGACCACTCAGCTACTGGGGCGGACTATGTAATACAAAATAAAGTATCAATAAATGCCTACCCATGAGGAGCACTTTACTTTCAGATTATGATAACCCTATCTTTCTCCCCCTTCAATGGCACCAAAGAGTGGTCACACACCTAAAATAACAAATATAAAAGCAACAATTCCTGCCAGAACTTGCTGGTCTACCTCAGCAGGGGAGAAATATTTATCCAGCAATCTGAAGCAGATATCTACATGTGACATAGTATTTTGATACTGAGTTTATAAAAAATGAAGATTGTGCATTACAAATTTATCAGAATTTCAGATTTTTGCCTCTGGAAATTGTACAAAAGCAGTGCAAACTGGACTCCTCAGAAGATATGGGAAATAGTCTCTTAACTGTAATATCAAAATATTTTCTCCACTTGAACCAGCTGCTGGAAATGAATCCTGTGAATTTGATGAGCCTGTAATTGAAAGAATCCTTTATCACACACAAATGCTTCAACAAGTGAAGTACAATAGTCGAAATCTGAATCAGTAATTGCTCCAAGTATTCACAAACTACAGAAGTGTCAAATTGCTTTTTATAACAATCTGCTTAATAGTCTCTCAAAAAGATTTCATATTACAGTAAAGTATTACCTTTTCTCAGCAAGGAACAGAAAAAAAAACTGTGTGTAAATTATAGGAACATACATTCAGTCAGTATGTGAAAATGTCGAAGGTGTTATACAGGGAAGTACATTTTTCAGAAATTTCACACCAAATCATTAGCACAGCAAAATAACTAACAATGTTTTGTCTTGGAATCATCACTGATTCATGCACATGCACATAGAGACCTGTCAACAAGTCAAAGAGGACAATTAAATTAACCATCAACATGAACTTGCTGAAAAAAGGGGAGGTGTTGAGGAGCAGATGGGGAAAGGATTCAGCTGTGGCCTTGTTTAAGGAGCTTAGGGAAAGAAGACAATGGTAACTCAAACAGCGCTAAATCAAGAAGTTTGGATTGTAGACTTGAATATCAGCAGCCCCAACATAAAGTGGGTCCAATGTATGAATCTTATCACTCAGTGCTAACAAAGATTCACGATGATCAGCATTAGTATATATACAAAGAGAGGGGAAAGGGGCTACATCGCGGGTACTGCTGCATATTTAGCAGTCACAGTGGACACAAAATTCTACAAGACATTCAGACCAGGACCTGCATATTAAGATGTTCATCAAATACTGGGACTGTCTGCACGTGCTGAGCTATTGAATAAAAATCAGTTTGTTATGTGGCAGGAATTGCTCCACTATACAAAAGCTGTTCTTTTCCATTCTGTTTGGAATTATAATTCTGGAGGGAACTTTATAACATATTTGGAGCAATGCTGTACAAGGGCTTACTGAAAAGTACGCCTGCAATGATTTTTTAAATAAAATTAATGTTGTTACCATTCTACACTTTTATTCTTTGTGTCTACATATTTGCAACCCTCTGCCACTAGAGGGCTCCGAATTGTAGTGTACAGCATGGCAGTATGTAATGTAACTGTGTGCCACTAGAGGGCTCCGGATTGTAGTGTACAGCATGGCAGTATGTAATGTAACTATGTCGGTGTGTGAGAAACTGAATGCTGTAATCGATTTTTGAATTTGAAGAGTTCGTCCAACCTCTTCTTTAGCATGACAATGCCAAATCACACACGAGCACAGTGAAATCTGCTGTAATCCGATGCTTAGGGAAATCACTGTCGGTCGATCGTCCTCCACACTGTTCTGACTTGGTCCCATCTAACTTTAATCTTTTTCCAAAACTAGAAGAACACCACCAAGGCCTTCAATTTCATGCTGATGAATCATTGCTAGTAGAGGAATAATATCTCTATTATTAACTGTTATTCCATTCTAAAACAATGCGTGGAAAAAACCAACAACTATACCTTTCCGTGCAAGCTCTGATTTCCCTTACTTTATTATGATGATCATTTCTCCCTATGTAGGTCAGTGTCAACAAAACATTTTCACATTCAGAGGAGAAAGTTGGTGATTGAAATTTCGTGAGAAGTTACTGTGACTGTGAAAAACACCTTTGTTTTAATGATGTCCACCCCAATCCTGTATCATGTCCATGACTCTCTCCCATATTTCTCGATACTACAAAATTTGCTGCCCTTCTTTGAACTTTCTCAATGTGCTCCATTAATCGAACCATGTAACGATCCGACGCCGTGCAGCAGTACTTCAGAAGAGGATGGACAAATGCAGTGCAGGCAGTCTCTTTACTAGGTCTGCTGCATCTTCTAAGTTTTCTGCCAATAAAACACAGCCTTTGGTTTGTCTTCCCCACAACATTTCCTATGTATTTTCTTCCAATTTAAGTTGTTCGTTATTGTAATTCTTAGGTATTTAGTTCAATTATGGCCTTTAGAGCTAACTGACTTATAGTGTAACCGAAGTTTCATGGATTCCTTTTAACACTTATATGGATGATCTCTCACTTTTTTCTTGTCAAGTGCTGCATACTTAAAAATGATTTAATTACATAATTGATAATGGCACTGGCAGATGATGAAAATGATGTCATGAAGAGAATGTGGCACATCTTTATGTTACATTAGCATACTGGGGAAAAAATTAGTCACCCCCCAAAACAGTACAATGCTAATACTGCACAACATTTCTAGCTTTCACAATCACTCCAGTTTTGCAAGGAAGAGAACCTGTAAGTTTCTTCAGGTGTGACATACCTAACTGAAGCCACTCAGTTATGGTTAAATCCTGTATAGCTACCAAAATGTGGGGAGGCTGACTGTCATTTCACCCATTATTCCAAACCTTCCCACACAGTTTCTATGGGATTACCATCAGATGATTTAGTACACCAACTGAAATGCAGTAAGGCCCCAAGTCTTCATCAAACCAAGCACATATGCGTGAAACCCAGTGAACACAACTGTTATTGTGTTGAAAGAGGGGAGTGTCCACAGCATTCTCATCATGGCTATGAGGAAAGGGTGACATTTAGTCACTCACAGTGTTGAAATCAACATCCCAGCTCATGTTCACAGTAACCCGAATGGGGGATTCCAAGTAATGGTACGAAAAAATACCACCAAAACATCACAGAACTACCTCTTGCCTCCACACACTGCCTCATCAGGGTGTCACTGCTCCCAATGCCTTGCACTGTATAAAAGAGGTCAAATCGCAACTCGACAGACCACACTACTCACCTCCATCCCACTGATGTCCAGTTTGTGTGTGTTGTCTGCCCCATTAGCTGAATGGTCAGTGCATTGGATTGCCACACACAGGGGCCCGGGTTCGATTCCCGACTGGGGCAGAAGATTTTCTCCCCTCAGCGACTGGGTGTTGTGCTGTCATCATCATTTCATCCCCATTCTCAACACGAAGGTCGCCCAATGTTGCGTCACACTCAATAAGACCTGCACTTGGCGGCAGAACTTCCCAACTGGGAACTCCTGGCCACTGACACCATACGATCATTTCCATTTTTTGTGTGTGTTTGGTCGACTGAAGAAGTGCAGCTTTATGTACCGCTCTGAGCAATGGCCTCTCATGAGTTACACAATTCCAAACGTTCTTTGCACACACTTCCCTTCATATAGTTTTCTTTGAAACTGATTGAGATGGACCACCACTCACCCACGGCACCAAGCCATGTTAAATTTGAAACCTATCATCATTGAAAAGGCACAACACTCACCTCTGGACCCTGTATGTTAAGAGCTTTTTATGACCACTGTTCTTACACTGTGTTACATCACTGTGAGTGATAAACCTGTCAATGAACCACTCTGCCAATGATTAAAACCAACTTTCCGTATGCTATCATTGAACGTTATGAATACTGACCTACTCTCAACTCTGCTAAATTACTACACAATCAATCTCTCAATTTTCTTTAAAATCTTTATAGATTTACTATCACATCAGAAGTAACTAAAATAACAGAATAATGAAGGGAAGCATATGGTTTATCTTGTCATTTCACAAGAGTTTGCAGAATGTGTTATTTGTAGAGAAAGAATGAGACAACCAATGCCTACATAAGTCAAATGCATCAACTGATACTAACTTCCAAAATGTATCATCAATCGTTTACTGGTACACACATCAAAAAAAGTTTTGCATCACCCCGGTTCCCAGAACTCCTGAAGACAGATGGTGAATGGGGATATTGTATCATAGACACAGTCCCTTTGACTGTTCAGAGATGCCACTAAACACGCCCAAAGATGTAAACAACCATGCATGGACACCACCTATTAGATGGAGGGTGTCCGGCAGCTGATCAATTCCAGTCATCCAACCAGGACGGAGGTACACAGCTCAAGTTTTCTGTAGTTCAACCATGCCTAGACAGCCAATACCGTGATTCGATCACATCTGCATTGTTACTTTATGCCAGGAAGGGCTCTCAACAAGAGAAGTGTCCAGGAGTCAAAGAGTGAACCAAAGCGATGTTGTTCGAACATGGAGGAGATACAGAGAGACAGGAACTGTTGATGACACGCCACGCACAGGCCGCACAAGGGCTACTACTGCAGTGGATGACCGCTGCCTATGGAATATGGCTCAGAGGAACCATGACAGTAAGTCCACCATGATGCACAAAGCTTTTCGTGCAGCCACAAGACGTCATGTTATGACTCAAACAGTGTGCAACTTCACTCCTGACGTCCATGGCGAGGCCCATCTTTGCAACCACAACACCATGCAGTGCGGTACAGATGGGCCCAACAACATGCCGAATGGACCTCTCAGGATTGGTATCACGTTCTCTTCACCCATGAGTGTCACATATGCCTTCAATCAGACAATCATCGGCGACATATTTGGAGGCAACCGGTCAGGCTGAATGCCTTAGACACACTGTCCAGCGAGTGCTGCAATGTGGAGGTTCCGAGACGTTTTGGGATGGCATTATGTGGGGTCAACGTACGTCGCTGGTGGTCATGGAAGGGGCCGTAACGACTGTACAATACGTGAATGCCATCCTCCCACCAATATTGCAACCATATCGGCAGCATATTGGCGAGGCATTGGTCTTCATGGACGACAATTCACGCCCCCTTGTCATCTTGTGAATGACTTCCTTCAGAATAACAACATCACTCGACAACAGTTGCCAGAATTTTCTCCAGACATGAACCCTATCGAACATACCTGGGACAGATTGAAAAGGGCTGTTTCTGGACAACGTGACCCACCAACCGCTCTGAGGGATCTACGCTGAATCGCCATTGAGGACTGGGACAATCTGGACCAACAGTGCCTTGCTGAACTTGTGGACAATATGCTATGATGAATACAGGTATGCATCATTGCAAGAGGATGTGCTACTGCATATTAGAGGTACCGGTGTATACAGCAATCTGGACCACCACCTCTGAAGGTCGCACTGTATGTTGGTACAACACGCAATGTGTGGTTTTCATGAGCAATAAAAAAAGGTGGAAATGATGTTTATGTTGATATCTATTCCAATTTTCTATACAGGTTCCAGAACCGAGGTGATGCAAAACTTTTTTTGATGTGTGTATTTTGAGATTGGGGCAAAAAATAAAATATCCATTTCACTTTAAACACAAGAATAACGAAATTATGTTTGTGGGACAAAATTTCTGTTTATTATAATCCCCCCCCCCCCCCCCACCACCACCACACACACACACACAACCTCTTTCTCAGCTCTCATACGACAATGACTGTGTAGATGTGTTAAACATAAAACTACATTCTCTGTGTCATTTAGTAGAGCACATGGAATGATAATTTAGTCTGTGTACACTATTTAGCTTGTCGATATGTCTCAAAGAGTCACTTCAAAAGTAAACTGTGTGCACTTTATCATCTTAGGGCAAGGCAGGATGTCTAAGTGGGAAGATGCCCACCTGCTAACATACATCACAGTAATGTCATTTGTACATCTGTCACGACACAGGAGAGAGAGAGATATGCCTTGTAGTTGTCATTGACAGTTAACAGTTCTAGCTAATGTGTCTAACATATACATTATGGCTAATATACAGGGTGAGTCACTAACTATTGCCACCTAAAATAACTCCAAAAGTATGATAGAAGCCGAAAAGTTTGTGGGACAAAAGTTGCATGGGAAAAACAGGGACCATAATATGACGTTGGTTTTTTGTTGCTATGTGGGGTCACTTCAGAGATATGAAGGTCAACTTTGTTTTTTCAAATGGAATGCCATAGTTTGGTACTTATTTTCTGACAGTGGCTATCAAGATGAATCCAATGATGTGTAATAGTAAGGTCTTTGAAGGTCAATGAAGGTCACAAAGGTGGCATGAACGTCCATTTACAGAAGATGTTGTAAGTGATGACCATTGGTATCAATGCAGTGCTGCAATATTCTTATCATTGATTTAGTGGTATTCCTTAACACTTTGGCACTTATCGAAGCACATGCTCTGACAATTCTCTCTCGCATATCTTCAGTGTAGTTGGAATGTCTTTATAAACTATGTCTTTTACGAATCCCCACAAGAAAAAATCCAGAGGCGTCAAGTTTGGCGAACGAGGCTACCACGACACATTTCCTCCGTGTCCAATCCAATGATTTGGGAATTCTCTCTGCAACTCATTTCTAGCCATCAGCGAAAAATGTGTCGGACACCCATAGTGTCGATACCACATTCTGTTCTTTGTTCCTGAAGGTATTTCTTCCAACAACAGACTTAATGTTCCTTGCACGAATTTGGTGTACTTCCTACCATTAAGATTTCCTTTGATGAAATAGGTGCCTGTAATTCTGGCCTCTAGAATCCCACACCACACATTCAGCGACCACAGTTTTTGGTGTGCAACTTGCTGCAGCCAACATGGGTTTTCAGTTGCCCAATAATGCATGTTATACAAATTAACATTTCCACGGTTCGTGAATGAGGCCTTGTCATTAAATAAAATCAAATTCAAAAATGTGTCATCACTCTGAATCTGAAATTGAGCCCATTGGCAGAATTCAATGTCACCCATACAATCCGTACCAGTTAATTGTTGGTGGAGACTGATATGGTAAGGATGATATTAATGCAGAACACGAACAACACTACTCTGGCTCATGCCAGATTCCCTTGTGATTTGATGTGAACTAACACAAGGATCTCGAGCCACAGTGGCAAGAGTACCAATTTCCATTTCCTTGTTAGTAACTTTGCTTTGCCGGATATGTTTCCCATGCGTTAAAGACCCAGTTGTTCTCAATTTATTATACACACATTTAAGTGTATGACATGTAGGGTGGGTACATGGAGGATATCTTTCGGTGTATAAGTATCTAGCTCTCACTGAATTTCGTTGGCATTCTCTGTAAATGAGAAGCATATCGATTTGTTCTTCGAAGGAATACATCATTAACATTCGCTTGATTTGACATTACTAGTCTTACAGTTTCTGTTAGTGTTTTATTGTGAAACCGTCGAATGGTGTTTACATGTCAATGGTACATTAGATGGATAAGCATATTCGGTGAATATTTATTATTTGCACGATATACAAGAGAGAATTGTCAGAGCTTGTGTTTCAATCAGTGCCAAAGTGATAAGGAATACCACCAAATCCATGATGATAAGATTGCAGCACTGCACTGATTCAAATGGTCATCACTTCAAACACATTCTGTAAATCGATGTTCATGCCACCTTTTTGACCTTTGTTGAACTTCAAAGGCCATAGTGTTACACATCATTGGATTCATCTCGATAGCCACTATCAGAAAATAAGTACCAATCTATAGCGTCCCATTTAAAGAAACAAAGTTGACCTTCATATCTCTGAAGCACCCCACCTAGAAACAAAAAACTAATGCCATATCATGGCCCCCGTTGTCCCATGCAACATTTGTCCCACAAACTTTTCAGCTACTCTCATTCTTCCAGAGTTATTCCAGGTGGCAATAGTTAGTGACTCACTCTGTATATCCAAGGAGAAAGCAAGAGAGCTGCTTAATGACTTTCCAAAGGCAACTGAGAGAACTGTGTCAAACCAGATGCCACATGACTGTCTCTGTATAGTCAGTTTCATCTCTAGACATATGTTATTGACAACAGTAGACCTTAAATCAACTCTGTACATTGACAGGTTTGGTAAGGGATCATCTAGAATGAAACTTCTACCAAAAGCATTCGGATCTCTTTGCCAGTAGATGCAGAATTTGTCTGACACCTGACAATTGTCATCACAGAAGATTGTAGAGACTACCAGGTACCAACACACATCTCGGGCATGCCAACCGATAGGTTCAGCGCGGAGGTGGCTCAGTCACGCTGTGGACTGGTACCATGTATAAATGTCAGGCACCTCTCACTGCTACTGAGGGTAATTTGAACATTGCGCAGTACTGAGGAAGGAATCTCCTACCTCATCAGAGAGAGGCTAATCTGAGCTGTAATGTGGCTACCACCTTACGGACAGCTTGTCAAGGAGGATCAAAGTATGTTATAATACACGTAGTGGAGCAACTGCATACTGAATGTTATCCAGAAACAGATTTTAATTCACACTCGCTAAAATGTGCATTTACAAAGCTAAAATGTATGTTTATAAACAGATTGCCTTTATTTTGTTGTTATTTTATTTCACAATATTTACCATTTTTATTTTCATAATGTTAATTCTTTTACTCCCTGTTCCCCTCGAATCTACGAGTGAACACGATCACAGATATGTTGGTGATGTGAAACTTTTTTTTTTCTTTTTGAGCAATTTAGATGAACATGTGTGCTACATTTGATGTTCACTCAGAGGAAATTAAATTATTCCGTGAAGGATCAATTTAAAAATCCTTACACTGAATATGCACAAGTCCAGTTACAGTGATGTGACCACCACCTATGTTCGATGTCAACATACAGTAACCACTCACAGACAGCAGATGGCAGCAGAGGGTATATAAGGTGTGTCAGGGGGCACATGGGAAACAGTGCAGTCATTGTCCTAATTTGAAAATGGAGCAATTTATCTGACTCCCAAAAGAGCATGTTTATTGGTTTTCAGGCCAATGGCGGAAGCATTCTGAAATGGCTAAGTTTGTAAATTGTTCACACGTCGCCGTGGTTAAAGTATACCATGCATATCAAAATGGCGCTATTCAAAACCGGCACCAAGCAACTGTGGTTCAACACAGGCCATAGATGACAGAGGTGAAAATGGTTGTAGAAAGTGTAGGATTGAATAGATCTGCAACTGCTGAGCAACTGACTGCTCTGATGAACCAAGGGATTACCAACAGTGTCTCAACAACCTTTTAGTATACATTGCTGTGCATGCGGCTTCACAGTAGGCTGTATTTTGCACACCAATGCTACTACTGGAAGTCTACTGAATGGTGTCAGGTGGCCTTTTCTGATGAATCATGTTTTACGCTTCATCATGCAGATGGTAGTTGGCACGGATGGCGTGAAACGTCTAAAAGTGAAGGGCCCAGGCCAGAGGAGGGAGCGTTATTGTCTGCGGTACATTTTTGTGGCATTCCCTTGATGATCTTGTCATTCTGGATGGTACAATGGATCACCACAACTATGCAAATACCCTTGGGAACCATGTCCACCCCAATACACAGTTTGTTTTTTTTCCTCAGCACAGTCATCTACCAGCATGACAGTGCAACATGTCATACAACTCTGAGTGTAGCTGCATGCTTTGAAGAGTGCCAGGATGCATTTACCACACTATCCTGGCCACCAAATTCACCAGTTAAATCCAATCAAGAATCCGTGGGACTATCTCAATCGGCCTGTCTGCGTAATGCGTCCACAGCCTAGGAACCCAGTGCAGCTGGCCATGGCACTGGAGTTGGCATGGCTCTTCATCCCTGTTGGTTCCTTTCAGAACCTCACTGACTCTCTCTCTGCCCACCCACACTGCAAAAGGTGGTTGTTCATGCTTCTCACAGGTGGTTGCATTGAAGTGAATGGATCATACATTACCTCACGGAATTTAACTCCAGTAATATTAAACACGCTAATGGCTTCTCACTGACTAGTATCTTCAATTTTGTTATATGATTTGATGCGTATATTGTACAATGTGTACCATCAGTAAGTACTGACAGTACACAGCCTCAACAACATATAAATGTGTATTTTTAACTGTGCTTTTTAGCAATGCACAAGAGTTAAAATTTATTCCCTTGTATAATACTTATTTCATGCATCAACACATACCAATACTACTATCAACAACTAATAAAAATCTTTTTTACTTCACACCACCAGCACCAAAAGCGTGAATGATGCTACTGTCACTTGTTGCCGTTATCTTACAATGGAAAAATGTCCATTGCCCACTTCACTGTGATAATATATTCTATTACAGATTCACTTCAAAATATGCCATTTTGGCCCTTTTTCAACAACTCACTTTAACACAAAATATGTTATGAACAGGATATGAGTACATAAGTTATAAGATTCTGCAAGCTTTTCTGAAAGAGAGAAGAGTAGAACTTGCAATTCCTCTGTCCACTCTTTTGCATCAGATGGCATGTGATCACAATATTCTACATAATTTAAGGGCCAAAAGCAATGTAGATCCCATGTCAGTAATCACTTCAGAGCAGCTTTGTAGAGGCACAAATCAAATCAATTAAGTACATAAAATTAAAATTTTCTGTAAGGATTTCAACAGTACAGTGTTATGGACTACCTGGAGATGGAACTGATGATGTCTTGGTCATCTTCTTCTTCGAAGTAGATTCCACTTGATTTATAATTGGTTGTGGGTCTATACCTCCACGGTCAAAGTGACATTCGAAGGCCAAAAGGTTTTTCGTGTAATGCTTCCGAAGTGTATATGCAGCACTTGAGGATGCTCCGATGCCTAAAAGCCCTGCAATGTCTTTCCAGGTTTTGTTTTTTGTGACCTGTGAATTTAAGTTTGTAATCAAACACAAATGAGAAAACTGTGTTTGCTGAAACACAAATAGCTGTTATAAAATATACATACTATGAATTAAATTTACCTGTCATGTTTTTCTGTCTGAATGTGAAGGATAATCTCAGGAAATAGTGTACAGATACTGATACAGCTTTCACTAATAGATAGGTCGATTGATGAGGAAGGTTTGTGTAGATAATTCATTACCCGTGTGCCAGACAAGTTGTCTGACCATAGATACTTAGTGTTACCCATGCAAACCAGGGGTAGGTTGCTAGTGAAGAATCATTGTAAGTAATGAGCTTTCTTATGCTACAGGTTAACAATTAAAAATTTCCCTTTAAGGTAACTGTTATTTAAGTATTTTTTATGCTACTGACAGATCTGAACTCAAAGATATTAACAAATAATAGAAAACACTAGCAACTATCTATTTATGACATCAAATTTTATAGCTAATCTTAACTACATTACTGTTTAATGTGCATTCATTTTTAATAAATTTCAAAGTTCAGCTTTAACATTTACTACATACACAATAATCTCAAACTGAAGGTAATTCACCACCTTCAGTGGTTTAGGTGAGAGCCTTATTCCTTTGTAATCTGTATTTCCAAAGTAATGGAAGTAATTTCCAAAGTAATTCATAAAATTCAGGAGGTGGTCAACATTAACTTTCACTTATTATTGGAACACACATGAAATAGAAATATGTTGTGCACTGGTCGAATTTCACACAGTAAAAAACTAACTGCTACTGTTTATGGAAAACAGCTTGCACACAGACAACCCCCCCCCCCCCACTCACCCCCCCCCCCCCCCCACACACACACACAAATGACCACAAAATCCTACTATCTCAATATCCGAGACAAAAAAAAAGGAGCAAATACTGCTCAGCAATTAAGAAGCAACTGAAGAAGGGCTTAAAACGACAAACAGCCACTCCTCTTTATCTTCATTCTGAACTGTATTAATTCTTTACTAATGGTTATCCAGCACAGTATGTGAAGCTGAAGATTAACGAAATGTAACCAGTCTTCAAATTACTTACTCTGTTTAATGAACTACAAAAACACAGAGAAAATGTAAAGCATTGTTTTGTTTTGTTTTGTTTTGTTACGAGTTCATAAATTTCAATATCTGCGATGAACAAGATGGGGAATATTTTGGTGCAGAACAAGTCAGATACGTCAAAACTCATTTTTTATCTTATTGCTAACCACTACAAACAAAACAGGATTTCTTTATTGCAGACATTAGACTGCAAATTATCATAAAACTGGTTACAATAAAAGTACAGGAAATGGATGTTTCAGATTAAGAGGAAAGAGAACAATTCATTACATAGTAAAGCTACATGGCTCCTTGTGATATCTTACCTCATTCCCACACTCGTACTGAAGAAGGGTGTAACTGATCAAGCACACGCATAACCTAACACATCCAAACTTAGATTTACACCCTGCAAGCCACCTCTCATGGTATACGGAAAAATCTTTTGAGGATCAGTCAACAAGCAGTGCCTCTTTTTTTTTCTTCAGTAATGCTTATTAATTTAAAAATTTGAATTTGGCACTATTCTACAAAGCTTCTTCTCTAATCTACTGCAGTGGTAACTTCCTGCATCAACAGATGCCAGTACTGCAGTTGCTTGCAACGTGGTCAAAGTCTATGTTCGTATTAAACAGCGTTCTGTGATAGAAGCCTGAAATGTAGAAGTAAAAATGCCCATTGGCATTCATGAAAGACAGAAAAATGTGTAAAGTGATGGAACAGTGGATACCAGCACTGTTTGTCGGCGTAACAACGCTGAAGACAGATCATTGGCTCATGAAAAGCAGAGCAGCAGGTGACTCCACCCAACATGAAGTGAGTCGATGGCATTATTCATGGTGATCACCAGGTGACTGTGGATGATTTGTGTTACATTACCTCCCACAGTAATGGCATTGTGATGATGATGATTTTTTCTGCAAATGTGATACTCAAAGCTTTGTGCGACTCGAGTATCAAGAATATTAACACTCTGTCGGGCGTAATTGGCCCGACAGGCACAACTGAAATGTTTTTGTTCCCTCTCTCCCAAATAAGTCAGCGTGGGATTTGCCTGCCATTAGTACCTTCCTATCTTCAGGCAGTGTTTACAACACCCTCCACAAATTTTTGCGTGACCTTTGTAGAGAGCAGATGTGACGTTAGTGGCCTCTCATGCTCATTGCACTTTAATACATCTTTGCTTTTGGAGGTGTGTATTTTTGGTTCTTTTTAAGACTTGTTATTTTGCTCACTTTATGGATGAGTAATGTGAATTTTGTGAATATCTTGTAAAAATATACAGTTCAGTAAGCTTGGCCTTTCAGGCACATTCCGACTGAGTACATAATTATCCTCAAGTTCTCTCTTTTAGACTCTAGATTCTTCAAAGATACAGCTCAGAATTATTACAAATTGTCTAACCCCTGTCATCTCGAAGAAATACAGGATTTGCTGATGTACAATGATGAGGAAGACTCCATACTGTCTGAGGATCTTGGTGATGAAAGTGACATTGATTCACAAGATGAGATGGAAGAATGTGAAGGTGATTCTTTAAAGCAGCGAGATGGTGAGGATACTGCTCAAGATGAAGAAAGAAGAGACAACAAAACAAGGAACTTTTATTTGGGAAGAGATAAGAAGACCATGTGGGCCAAAAAGGCACCTGAGGAAAGACATCGTAACGGGATCTTACATCATCACCACTCACCTCCCTGGAGTCATAGGAAATGCTTAGAATGCTACAAGTGCAGTTGAGTGTTGGAATAATTTATTAGCCGATGATATCCTTCCCACCATTATCACATATGCAAATCAATACACTGACACTATCAAGGATCATTTCACTAGTGAGAGAGACATCAGATCCACAGATATAATTGACCTAATAGCATTTATTGGTTCGTTGTACCCAGCAGGTGCATACAGAGGGAATGGTCAAAGTCTGGAGGAACTTTGGGAGACTGAAGGTGACAGACTGAAAAATTAAGTCTTGTGATGAATATCAAACAGTTTAACAGTGTGATATGTTGGCTTCATTTTGACACCTGAATTACCAGAGCCCAACAGAAGGAACTTGAGCAGCTAGCTCCTATTCATGAAGTTTTCGAAGAGTTCATGAAAAATTGTCAGAAGAGCTATTGTCCTGAGGATAGCATCACAACAGATGAAATGCTTCCTGGTTTACATGGTTTATGTCGTTTTTTGGCAGTATATACCCTCAAAACCTAACAAATATGGAATAAAACATTTTGGTCTTCTTGATGCTAAAATGATATACACAGTGAACATGGAGATCTAAATTGGACTACAGTCTGGAAGTGGTTTCTGTGTCAGCAACAAACCTACTGGAGTTGTCAAGAGAATGGTTAAGCCCATATTTGGATCTAGCCAAAATATCACTGCTGATAACTGGTATTCAGATTCTCATCTTTTGACTATTTGAAGACAAAAAAGCTGTCGTATGTTGGAACTGTCTGAAAAAATGAAAGACAACTGCCACCAGATTTTCTTAACATAAAAGGGAACACACAATACAGCAGTATGTTTGGCTTTAATGATGGGAAGGTTTTCGTTTCCTACACACTGCGCCATAACAAAAAATTAGATTCTTGTACATTTGCTTCACAATGATGATGTCACTGGTCCTGAATCTGGAGAAATGGAAAAAAAAAACAGAGATAGTCACTTTCTAGAATTCAACAGACGGTGGCATTGATAGTGCATATCAAATGTGTGTTACTTATTAAATGAGCAGAAACACAAAGCGCTGGCCAGTGATCGTTTTTTATTCACAATGTTGAATGTAGGTGGTCTCAACTCCCAGGTTATGTACCTTGAAAGTCAATTGGAGAAATTGCAGAGAAGAGTGTACCTAAAATCTCTGGCACATCAACTTGTGCTTGGAGAGCTACACAAAGGAAGTATGAAAAAGATTAGAATCCCCTCCAGCTTGCGAAGCTCACTCAAAAGATTTATTCACAAAAAAGACACAGAAATCACCTCCTCTCCCACATCCCAATATACGTAGACGCATCACCTGCACTACAGAAATGAGTCGCAGAAGGATGTCAAACTATGAATGTAAAAACTGTCACAAATATAGTCTGCCAACTTTGCTTATCTGTGCACCGATGTATTTCCTCTGGTAATTGTGAGAGAAGTTGAAAGGCACCAGCATCAAAACAGTGACTTAAAATGGTAGTTTTTTTCATAAATTTATTGTTTGATAAAATTTATGTGCTGAAAACTATTACTGTTCAGTGGTGGATTCAAAAGTTCGGTCATTTATATTCTGTTTCTTCTGTGTTTAATAAAATGTTTTTTCAGCATCCATTTTCATATGTTGTGTTACTACACTTTCGCATGAAAGCCACCTACCACATTTAGGTTACTAAAGTTGAAAATATGAAATAATAGCTGATTTCAAAATCTCTGCCTGTTACGCTCATTGTGCCTGAACACAGGAGTCTCAGAACTGCACCTGACGATTGGTTAACCAAGCAGAATAAAAGGCCAAGAAAAACAATTTCCTGCCAACTCTTGCAGCCCTTCTGTTTGGAGGGAGAGGAGTTTTGGGAAAATTTGTGATTGGAGACCACACATGGGTTATTTTTCTGAAGCATACTCAAAGAGGTAGTCAATGGAATGGCATCAAAGGAACTCACTGAAGAAGAAAAAGTTCAAAACTTCGTGCCTGGCAGCTAACATTATAGCTACAGTATTCTGGAATGCAAGGGGCAAGATTATTGTTGATTTTTTGGAGCAGAGGTGCACAATTAATTCTGTCAACCATGTCAGACCCCTCAAATAGCTTAAAGCACATCTACAGTGAGTTTGCACAACATAAGCTATGGTGGATGCTGTTGTTCTGAACGACAATGCAAGACCACACATCAGTCATTACTTCACTAAAGAGATTGTGAAAACTGGGTAGGAAGTTTTGCCTCATCCCTCATATAGCCCTGGCCTGGCATCATTAAGCTTCCACCTGTTCGGGCCACTAACAGCAGCTCTTCATGGGATTCACTTTGAAGATGAGGAGGCCATGAAAACATCAGTGTGTCAACGGTTTCAGAAGCAGGACTGTGCATTTTACCAATCCAGATTACGTGCCCTTGTTAAAAAGATGGACCAAACCCATGGAAATGGACAGATTATATTCAAAAGTCGTAGATTACTTGTCAATGTGTGCTTTCCAATCTATGTAGTTGCATTTGAAATCTTTGACACACACACACACACACAAACAAACACACACACACACACACACACACACACACACAAGAAGCATTTCTTTTTGACTGACCCTCTTTTAAGCAACAGTTATTTCTCTTTCCTTATCAAACGCACAGAAAAAAACTTAACACTTGCACAATGGCTCTATTATTTATTGAAACACCTTAAATTCCAATCACAAAATATTCTTAAAAAATATGTTAGTAGGAAAATCTATTTACAGTACATCTAGTTAGGACGTCTATGGAACTACCATGGAACTAAACACTGCACCTTGCATACCTCCATGAAGCCCCCTCTTTCCTTGACGTAAGCATACAACCGATAGAGATCGAGAGGATTCTTGGAGATGGTGGGACATGCTGAGATAGGTGTTCCACGCTCCTCCATGAACTGCAGCAGTTTGTCAAGCCACATGCGTCGCTCGTGGTTCTCATCCATCTCATACAGTTTGCACAGGCTGTCTGGTTTCTGTGTCACATAACATACTTATTAGTGGGTTCAACCAATACACATTAAAACTCAAAATTTACAAGTACATCAAAATATTTACAGTATTCTAACACCAATAACCTTAGTTACAATTTGTTGACTGTCAAGTTCAAGTGTAGTTCATACTGCATCTACCCCACTTCCCTATGGGAATACTAAAAACTGCTTTGACATATCTATCTTACAATGTTACATCAAACTGACTGTGATTAAAACTCGACAATTTCAGTTATGTGGTTACAAGCTACTTTGTCTGTCGTAACACATGACATATAAATTCTCCCACTTTGTAAACGAAGATGGTGTCTAGAACTGATAGGTGCAAAAAACACACAGGAAAAACAGAAACACTATTTCGAAGTACAAAGTGATATTTGTTTCTCTTTTGATGTATGTTCTTTTTATTCGGTATCAATAAGTCATTGCAAAGCCTAATCTAATGTTCGCATTCAAAGTAAATGTAAATCGCGCTCTGGAGACGTATGTGCTAAGTAAGTGCATTAATAATCGAAAAGTTCTACCGCAGATAATAATAAAATTTGAAAAATGTTGAGAAAGCAGAGAGTGTTGCAGCACTCTCGATTAAAAAAAGAACGCCCAGCGATCGACAGGTAAAAATTAGTAGAACTTCGTGCGTCCGTTAGAAGATGGATACGCGAAGCATACAAAAATTTCCACCGTCGTACCATAGCGAAAGATCTTGCCAAGAACCCCGGAAACTGCTGATCATATGTAAAATCACTAAGCGGATGGAAGGCTTCTATGCTGTCACTCGTCGACCAGTCTGGGTTGGCAATAAAAGACAGTAAACGGAAAGGTGAAGTTTTTTATTTCGCGTTTAAGAAATCATTCACGCTGGACGATGGTACAAATATACCGTCGTTCGACTGTCGCACAGACTCCCGCATGGAGCGCATAGAAATAGACATCCTTGGCGTAGGGAATAACTGAAAGAGTTGCAAACGAGTAAGTTGCCAGGTCCAGATAGAATCCCAATTCGGTTTCGGGGAGAGTGCTCTGCGGCACTGGTCCCTTACTTAGCTTGCATTTTCCGCGAATCTCTCGCACAGCGCAAAGTTCCGAGCGACTGGAAAAAAGCGCAGTTGACTCCTATATACAAGAAAAGCAAAAGTACGGACCCACATAATTACAGACCACTATCCTCAACATCGATTTGCTGCAGAATTCTTTAACATATCCTCAGTTCGTTGCACGGATTGCCCTTTTTTCACGTGCTGAGCATAGATGAAGGGCAACAGGCAGATTCCATATTCCTCGATTTCCGGTAAGCGTTTGAGCCGGTGCCCCACTGCAGACTGCTAATGAAGGTACAATCACATGGAATAGGTTTCCAGTTGTGTGACTGGCTAGAAGACTTCTTAAGAAATAGAACCCAGTGAGTTGTCTTCGGCTGTGAATGTTCATCAGAAACAAGAGTATCGTCAGGGGTGCCTAAGGGAAGTGTGATAGGACCGCTCTTATTCTATAAATGATCTGACGGGCAGGGTGAGTAGCCATTTAAGGCTGTTTGCTGATGAAGCTGTGATGTACGGAATGGTGTCTCGTTGAGTGACTATAGGAGGAAACAGGATGATTTACACAGAATTTTTAGTTGGTGTGATGAATGGCAACTAGCTTTAAATGAAGAAAAATGTAAGTTAATGTGGATGAGCAGGAAAAATAATCCTGTGACTTCCGAATACAGAATTAGTAGTGCTGCTCGCCACTCCATATGAATTAAATATCGAGGTGTAACGTTGCAAAGCGACATGAAATGGAACGAGAACGTCAGATTGGGAGTAGGGAGGACGAGAGGTCGACTTCGTTTCATCGCAGAATTTTTCACCTGTAGAGGAGACTGTGTGTGGAGCACTAGTTCAACCCATTTTTAAGTACTGCTAGAGTGTTTGGGATCCACACCAGGTCGTATTAATGGAAGACACTGAAGCAATTCAGAGCCTTGCTGCTAGATTCGTTACCAGTAGGTTCGATCAGCAAGCAAGTAGCACAGAGATGCTTCGTGAACTCAAATGGGAATTCTTTGAGGGAAGATGACGTTCATTTCGCGACGTATGCCATACTGAGGAAATTTAAAGAATCAGCTTCTGAGGCTGACTGCTGAACGATTTCATAGTCGCCAACGTACATTTCGCCTAAGGACCAGAAAGTAGGACTAGTAAGGAGGCTTACAGACAGTCGTTTCTCCCTCGATCTGCTTGCTACTGGAACGGGAAAGGAGGTGACTATCAGTGGTATGTTGTATGTTTTACCTTTCGACATGCACCATACGGTGGCTTGTGGGGTATGTATCTAGATATAGATGAAGATATCATACGTATTAAGCCTTAGTGATTTTGTCCGTCGTTAAAATGGTTTGTAGATGAACCTTGCGATAGCATTTCGCTGGTGGCAGTTTATCCCAATTGGAACATGGTCACCTTGACGTCCACCATATGTCACAGAAGTTCAGTGGAGCAAAAAATCTAGACTCAGAATTGCGTAGCAACCTTTAGTTACATTATACAGCTATTCGACGCACTCATGAACTCATTCTGCCCCCACCTAAAACATAATATTGCTGAAACCAGTTACTTCGTCACCGTCTCCTACCCCCTGCAAACTATAGTGAAGGGCGTTTAATTGTTTCCTACCAACGAGGTGAAGATTTGCCACTGACACATGCGCCCCTGTCCCCAATAAAATGTACGCCCCTAGTCGCTTACCACTCCCACAACGCCACTTTCCGCCTCCACATACGTTCTGCAGCATTGATATTGAATGGGGTTCCCGTTTGCTTTTAACGCTTGAACATTTCGCCCCCGTCCATTCCGCCCCTTGCTTGTACAGTTCTTCCCGTGGTGCCCAACCACACGACAGTTCTCACGTTGTGACTGACGGCACTGCCCCTGGACGTGCCCTGAGCGCCCACACCTGTAGGATCACACGTCAGCAGACAAAATGACTCGCCTATTGCATACCCCTGTCGCTATATCTATCTCCTGATCCGTAGCTAACCTAACGGCAGCGTTAATGTCTTTCGGGCTACATCACAGAACGCTTTTATACACATCGGACGGCAGACCTCTGAGGAAAGCGTCTGGACCTTTATGCTCCTCGTCCTGGAAGATAATCTTATTTGCTTCATCTCTTCCCATTAATTCGTAAGTATGCCAATTGACTTTTATTATCCCATCGCTGAAACTTTCGACTGAATCATTGTGCTTCCCCGACGTTCCACTCAACTGTTTCCGTAAAAACCTCGCGCTATTCTGTTTTCTACAGCGTTTATTGATCCACTGTTCAAACCGCTCAGAAGACAGTACTTCTTCAACTCCCAGTTATACCTATCAAACGCTTTTGCGTCCTCTGCCAGCCGCAACTAAGCCATTTGTAATAGCTAATCATCTGTGTAAACGCCAATCTTTGCTACTGCCTCCAAACCACCCAAGAAGGACAAAAGATGGTTCAAATGGCTCTGAGCACTATGGGACTTAACATCTCAGGTCATCAGTCCCCTAGAACTTAGAACTACTTAAACCTAACTAACCTAAGGACATCACACACATCCATGCGCGAGGCAGGATTCGAACCTGCGACCGTAGCAGTCGCGCGGTTCCAGACTGTAGCGACTAGAACCGCTCGGCCACTCCGGTCGGCCCAAGAAGGACAACACATCGTCAGTTGGTTTGCCAGAAAAGGGAGAAATCAAATTAGCGGCGGCTGAATCCACCGATGTAGTAGATAAACTGGACGATAGCCCATCTTCTTTCACATCAACCATTTGCCTATACGTCTCTGCCAAGTCCATTGTTAACTGCTTTACCTGATTTATTAACGTACGAATCACCTCCCGCCCGGAAATACCATGCGTCCTGGACTCTGTCACTGACCCCAATACACAATTAAGTATAATAAAACAGCAACACACCGAGTGACATGGTGCAGTGCTTAACACACTGGACTCGCATTCGGGAGGACAACGGTTCAAATCTGTTTCCGACCATCCTGATTTAGGTTTTCCGTGATTTCTATAAATCGCTTCAAGCAAATGCCGGGATAGCTCCTTTGGAAGGGTACGGCCAACTTCCTTTCCATCCTTTCCTAACCCGATGGGACGATGACCTCGCTGTTTTGTCCCCTTCCCCAAATCAGCCAAAACAGCAACAACATCAGGACAATATCCTCTCACAATCATCGATTAAGGTAAGATAAAGTTCCGCCTTCTGGCCCAATCGTGCCCGACCCATCGCCGTGTCATCCTCTGCCAATGGTGTCACTGGATGCGAGATGGAGGGGCATGTGCTAATCCCACCGCTCTCCCGGTCGTTGTCGGATTTCCTGATCTTGGAATAGCTGCTAATCGGTCGCGTAGATCCTCAATTGACCCACGTGAGGCTGAGTGCACCCCGTAACCTCCCTGCAAGGAAAAAATCCTGGCAGTGCCAGGAGTCGAACACGGGTCCTCCAGCTGGCAGTCAGCCGCGTTGACCACTCAACTACGGAGGTGGACTCTCGCAAATCTACAATACTATCTTACATCTTACGCATAATCATGAGACTTCAATTCCCTACACTGCCTAGCACCATCGTCATAACGTCGGCACCTAAAATGCTCTATTGATACAGTAGTGACTCAGTACATGGTACACACACTGTGCCCTAATAGTTTGCACTACAAGCACCTTATTGGTCATAAAGAGTGCTCCCTGAAATTGCCACGAAATTTTGACAAATCAGCCGTTCTTCCGACCTCATAAACACTACTCTAAAGTTCCGATAACACTCCCGCTTAGAAATCCTCTGCACGCTAAAGTAGAAGAACTAAACAAAACAGTTAGTCCACTGTAATTATTCCTGCTAACTGCTGCAGCCGGTATGAGATGCTGGGTCGGGCTGCCGATAGCCGTATCGGAGTTGCTTCAGACACGCAAATGTAGAGGCCCGAGGTTGATGACATCTACAGTAGCAGGGTTGAGACGAGGTGGTGGGTTGAGCCAGGCTGTTGACCGGTGGTCGACCAAGAAAACAGCATTAACACTCACTCATTTTATTAGAAAAGTTACAACACTCCTAGCGTTGCTCCGTAACAGTTACACCCGCTTGTCGTGTGACGACAGTTGCCGGCGGTTACTGATACTGTGGCCGATCAGCAGCCGGCTTAACGTCAACAGCAGAGCAGGACTGACTCTGGTAACCTGCGGCAGCTCGTACACCGTCTCTGCAGGTCAGGGCAGTAGCCCAGACAATGAAGACCAAACAAGGTGAAGTAGACGCAATTTTTTACGGTGGTAGGAGTTTCACGACAACGTACTAAAACTCCACATTAATGGCGTGTAAGGGTGGGGGTGGGGGGGCATTTAAAGGTCACTTTATTAAGTTTTTATCGAATAATTCATAAACCGCAGCTTCTAGCGAAAATTATTCCCAGTACAAATTGAAACTACATTAAATTTCGTACAAAAACGGTATTATATGTTTTTTCTTTAGAGCTAACATTTTCGGCGTTGCAGGGGATGGAAAAGCTGAAGATTATTAAAAATACTGTTTTCATGGTAAAAAATTACTGTTTACTGTTAAATAAGGTGGGGTAAGAACAAAAATATTAAATTTGTGTCCAACGTTTAAGTGCAGTAGCGATGCAATAAGGGATAAATTGTGTTCTATGGGTGTAAGAGAGTGGGGAAGCATAGGTAGAGGACAGAAGTGCAAGGGAAGTAGGCTGCCGAATTGTAGTCATGCACTTCTCTCCTTCATAGGTCTGCAAAACGAAGAGCGAGTGGTGACTTCCCACCACTCTATGTAACTCGCCACCTCCCAAGAAGCAACTATAGGGTGTTTCACAACGTTATACTACAATTGCCCTCCACAGGATGGTGTGTTTATTTTCCACAAAAGTGTGTTGCACTACATGGGATACAGTTATGAGTTACTGTGCCACTAATACTAACGCAGAAACGCTTACGCTTTGCCAGTGATTAGTATGGCGGGCTGCAGAGGGTCTAAATAAGTTTGTGAAACACCCAGTAGTTGCTTCTTGTGATGTAGCGAGTGGAAATCACCTGTTCTGTCTTCAGGAGGGAATGGCATGACCACAGTCTGGCGAACTATCTGTCCTCGCACTTCTATCTTCACCCTCTCCTCCCTGTTACACACTCGAGTATAATTTATGCCTCAGTAGGCTCTAAGATACTTATACGTGGTACAGACATTTAACATTTCATCTTAATCTACTTCATCTAACAACAGGCATTAATTTGATACCATCAGAACACTACTTTTAATAAACTGCGGGTTTTCCATCCCTCAGCAACGCCGAAACTATTGGTCGTAGAGGAAATACGAATAGTTCGTTTTTTAATTTTTTACTGGGAAACAGTCTTGCTAGAAGCTATGGTTTTTGAGTCATTCAAACAAAACCTAAAAAAAGTTACATTTAACCCCCTCCCCCCCACCCCAACCACCACGCTCACACCCAACTGGTGGGGATTTATAGTATGTCGTTCATGACACTTCCTCATACAACTATACAAAATTTTGTGTCTATGTTTTTATTCTCGTAATTTTCCTTCATTGACCACAGGGCGCGCCTGTAGACAGGGTAGTCCGCCATGGTTCTTGTAGCGGATGACAGCTCACATCGGTAGTGTTCGCCATTCCTAGCGGAGGCGTACAGCGCAAGTACAGGCTGATGTCGGCTGTACAACTCCGGTCACGAACGGCTGACCTCCGAGGCAGAAATCCAGCTACTGCCGAAGTGAACCCGAGGTGGTCCACCAGTGGAAGGTGCCAACTTCACGGGAGTAGACTTAGAGCCAGTAGTCGGCTCGTCGACCATGTCACCCTGTTGCCTGATATCAACCTACAGCCGTAGTAGGTGCTGCGAGACTCCGATTATCTCTACTGGAAATAATGGGTATCTATACAGGTTTGGTGTCCAATAGTGCCGGGGCATTGCTTCTAAACACGTACCCCAAGACAGTGTTGCGGCCAGAATGTGGGCAACTGGCCTGCGACTTCCGTGGTCGCCCTGCCATTCTGCTTCGCCGACAGTACTGCGAGTACTGGCCTCTGACACGCAATGTGGAAACCAGAGGGTGTTACTGCCGCATCTCATGCAATGGTGTTTTGGTTCGCTCCGTGCCGAGTGGCGGTCGCGGCCTCCTTACAACAGCTGCGGCAATTCCGCTTAGTAGCACCGAAAACTAGTGGTGGCGGTATGAGACAGAGCACAAGCTCGGAATACGAAAGGATGATGAAGGAAATCGGCCGTGGCCATTTCAAAGGAACTAGCTAGGCATTTTGCCGGAGAAGTTTAGGGATATCAGTAAAAACCTAAATCTGGGTGAGCGGACGGGGATTTTAACTGTCGTCCTCTAGAATGCGAGTCCATTGTGCTAATCACTGCGCCATCTTGCTCGGTCCAGATGATACGAGAGGACTTCAGAATGTAAGTTATACGTTATTATGGCAGGCAAAGAAACTTTTATTGAATGCTGTACTACTCTTTAAAATGGCAGACATACGTGACACTTGTTTTCGACATAGTCACCAGCTCTTTGTAAAACAACGAACGGATGTTCAACCAATCGTTCAGCGCCTCGACGATCCATCCATTGCTGAGGCAGTCATTCGAGAACCACTGTGTGAACGTCCTCATCGTCGGAAAATTTGTAACTGCTGTGAATCACTTTCTCGATTGACTGAAAATTTCCGTCTGTGGCCCATATCGATGGTCTTCCTTCCCGTTCAGCATGACTCATGTCTGTGCGCCGTTGTCAGATTACCAGCTCTGTTTCACTATGGCTGGACGTGACATCGCATTTAGTTTAAATACCGCCAGAATTTCACGGTGACCCTGTGAATCATTTAGATGTTTCACCTATAAGAATTGTATATCTAAATTGTACACGTTTTCAACGTGAAATTCTGGCGCTCACTTACGCCCTGGAGTTCGTTTCCAACTGCCGCTCCCACAGTGTGATGCACACCGCAGCACTGCCACTGCAGCAGACCATGAACATGTGCTCTCTTCTCAGAGTGCGCCACTAGTGCTGCGTAATGATCTTAGCCTGGGACGACGCGTGTAACTCTTTCAAGTCCCCTGACACTACGCGCTACGCCACGGAATCTCAAAGAGCGGAGCGAAGGAAAGTTGCAGTTATTTTGAACAGAATTGAATCTACGTTTACGTTATTTTGTGCTCCATTTATCAAATTTTGTTGGTGGTAGCGTAGTTAATTTTAGCCTCCCATCAAATCTAACCAAAATGCCAGCAAATATTTAAAAGTATGAGCGAATGATGACAGACAGTGAGCGAGAATAGGCTTCTAATTTAAGGATAATCACGGTTAGTTCAAATATATGCTTACTTCTTAGTCGGAATTATAGCAGTTCCAGCTTCGACACATAGGTAGAATATTAAATAATTAATTTTTCACCTGCTCTCATATCCTCTCTCCATCGTCGTTATAGTATCCGAACAAATTAGTACTAGAAGTTAGTTACTACTGAAATGTTCAGTTACTGCTACCTGGAGTCCCATGTAGCATTACAGTTGTAACAACGATGCAGCCACAGATATTTAAAGAACGCGCACTCGCTTGCCATGATCCCAAATGCACTTGACGCTTGTTATCAATCCTGCCGCTTTTCACGTAATGTAGTGAGGTCTAACAAACTAGGTCAGTGCTATACGGTGCATTTGTGTAACTCCGTTTAATATACAGGGTGACCTAAAAGTTTGTTAACATTTTAAAACCCGCTAATTCAGGGAATAATGTAGATAGGGAGGTAAAAATTGATATACATGCCTGAAATGACATGGTGTTTCACTGAAACCAAAAACGAGTGCAAAAACTGGCTAACAGACAATGCTGGACAGTAAAATGTCGGTGACGCCGCATGAGAATCGTGTATAAAATGAGCTGTAATGAGAGAAGGTTTATAAACACGTGCTGGAAGGTACGACCTTTATTCAGTATGGCGCTCCTCTCCATATTGCTATGCTTGTGAAAGACGTGTTGTGTACATCGCTTGGTGAGGATCGAATGCTGCGTTGTCACGTCCGTCATCCTTGACCTCCCAAGTCCCCAGCCCTTAATCCGTGTCATTATTGATTGTGGGGTCATCTGCAGTCGCAAGCCTACCACGATCATCCGATTTAATTAGGAATGCTAAAAGAAAACATCCGACGGCAGTTTCTCACCATACCTACTGTTCAGTGCTGTTCACAACATTGTCGCTCCACTACAGGTATTGTTGATGAATGACAGCCGATATGTTGAGCATGTGTTACAAAAAACACCGTCTTTCCCAAAAATCAATTTTTATGCTAATTATTACTTTTGTATACACGTCAAAAAAAGGTTTGCATCACCCCGATTCCAGGAACTCCTGAAGATAGACGTTGACTGTGGTTATTGTATCACACACACAGTCCCTTTGACTGTCACTAAACCCACCCGAAGATGTAAACAACCATGCATGAGCAGCGCCTATTAGACGGAGGGGGTCCGACAGCCGATCAGTTCCACTCATTACTCCAGGAAGGAGGTACACAGCACGTGTTGTCTGTAGTTCAACCGTACCTAGACGGTCAATACCGCGGTTCGATCGCTTCTGCATTGTTACTTTGTGCCAGGAAGGGCTCTCAGCAAGGGAACTGTCCAAGCGTCTCGGAGTGAACCAAAGTGATGTTGTTTGAACATGGAGGAGATACAAAGAGACAGGAACTATCGATGACATGCCTCGCTCAGGCCCCCCAAGGGCTACTACTGCAGTGGATGATCGGTACCTACGGATTATGGCTCGGAGGAATCCTGACAGCAACGTCAGAATGTTGAATAATGCAGCCACAGGACGTCGTGTTACGACTCAAACTGAGCGCAATAGGCTACATCATGCGTAACTTCACTCCCGACGTCCAAGGCGAGATCCATCTGTGCAACCACGACACCATGCAGTACGGTATAGATTTGCCCAACAACATTCCGAAAGAGCCGCTCAGGATCGGCATCGCGTTCTCTTCAACGATGAGTGTCGCATGTGCCTTCAACCAGACAATCATCGGAGACGTGTTTGGAGGCAACTCGGTCACGCCAAACGCCTTAGACACACTGTCCAGCGAGTGTAGCAAGGTGGAGGTTCCCTTCTGTTTTGGGATGGCATTATGTGGGACCGACGTACGCCGCTGGTGGTCATGGAAGGCACCGTAACGGAAGTACGATACGTCAATGCCATCCTACGACCTATAGTACAACTATATCAGTAGTATATGGGTGAGGTATTCGTCTTCATGGACGACGATTAGCGCCCCCGTCGTGCACATCTTGTGAATGACTTCCTTCAGGATAACAACATCTCTCGACTAGAGTGACCAGCATGTTCTCCAGACATGAACCCTATCGAACATACCTGGGATAGATTGAAAAGGGCTGTTTATGGACGACGTGACCCAACAAGCACTCTGAGGCATCTACTCTGAATCGCCGTTGAAGAGTGGGACAATCTGGACGAACAGTGCCTTGATTAACTTGTGGATAGTATGCCACGACGAATACAGGCATGCATCAGTGCAAGAGGACGTGCTACTGGGTATTAGGGGTACCGACGTGTACAGTAATCTGGACCACCACTTCTGAAGGCCTCGCTGTATGGTGGTGCAATATGCAATGTGTGGGTTTCATGAGCAATAAAACTGGCGGAAATGATGTTTATGTTTATCTGTATACCAATTTTCTGAACAGGTTCCGGAACTCTCGGAACCGAGGTGAAGCAAAATTTTTTTGATGTGTTTATTATGTGAAACGCCATGCGCTGGTGATTTGCTGAACTTTTTTGGTTTCAAGAAAACCCCATCCAATTCCAAGCATGTGTGTATATTTTTACCTCTCTGTCTACATTTCCCCGCGAAGTATTGAATTTTCTAATTTTAACTGACGTTTGGATCACCCCATACAAACAACAGACATTGTCTTGCGTACGTATCACTTACTGTCGCCAAGTGGGGTATTTTTATTTCAAAGCAACAGTTCCATTTTGTACCCGTGCGAATTGGCATCACCATTTGTCTATATTATCTCGAGATAAATAGCTCTGTCTTTTATACGTGTAACTTATTACCGCAACTTGTGGTCTCGTCAAGAAACAATAGATTCCACGTCTTTCCCATACGATATTACTTCTGTTCCAGGAGATGTTCAGTCATATAAATAATGGAACTGGTAGAGATTTTTATTGTGCATTCGTTGTCCGAGCATACAGCAAATGTTCCCCCTGGCAATGCTAACACATGATAGGCAGAGATCGGCAGAACGCATTTAGCCGACTGCGTGCTGTGTTGCAGCCCGAGGTCGTCGCACTCTGTGCTGCACCAGGTGACGCGGATGATGGACGCGATGACGCTGCTGGAGCCGTTCGCCTTCACCAAGATGACGACGACGCGCTGGCAGTCGCACGCGCCGCCCCCGCAGCCACAGCGCCGGACAGCCGCCAAGCAGCACCCGCAGCCCGCTCACCGCCCACGCGCCCGCCTGCACAGGAACAAGTCACCCGCCACAGGTCAGTCGCTCGCAAACCGCCTACCCTCACTTTGTGGCTGTGGCGGTTTGTCAACGGGTACCGTACAATATTTACATACACTATATGATCAAAAGTATCCAGACACCTATTAGTGGACGTTAATAAGGGGTGCGTGCTTCCTTCGCCTTTATAACGACTTCAGTTCTGCTGGGGACACGTTCAATGACGTGTCTCAATGACTGTGGAGGAATGGCATTCTTCCTCGAGAGTCGAAACCAGAGATGGTAGTGATGTTGGATGCTGGGGTCTGGAGTAAAGTTGACGTTCTGACTCACGCTAAAGGTTTTTCTTTGCGTTCATGCCGGCACTCTAAGCAGGCCACTCCATTTTAGGCATATTATTGGCCACAAAACATTATCTCACAGATGCTGCTTTACGACAGGGAACATTGTCCCGCTGGTATAAACCAGGATTGTCTCCGAAGTGTTCCCCTGCTGTACGCAGTACAGCGCTTTCTTAAGTGCAGTAAGGAAACCACATCCTAGCCACGAAAAATGCACCCATACGGCCATCTGTAACCGTATTTCACCGTAGGCACTATATATCATGGCAAGCAACGTTCTGTAGGCACTCAACAAACTAAAACCTCTCTATCGGATTCTCGATGGGTGTAGCGTGATTCATCACTCAAAATCACTCGTTTCCAACAACTCACTCTTCAGTGGCGTCGCACTTTACATCACTACAAGTGTCTCTTTGCGCTGACTACAGAAATTTGTGACATAACAGGAATTATTCCATAAGAGTACGCCATTCTTTTCGACTCCTTATGCAGTCATTATGCTAGATGGACTGAGATTCATGAGTAATTTTTACCGCTGATTTCATACGACTTTTTACAATCAGCCTACCCCAGTGCTCGACGGTCCCTGTTGGTCGATACATTGAGTCTGCATGGTCTTGGTTTAGCTGTTGTTGTTCCTTTGCATTTACACTTCACAATCGCATCACCAGTCGACTTGTGAAGCTTTAGAACGGCCGAAATATCCGTGATGGATTCATTACTTAGGTGACATGCAGTGACTATACAGTCCATGTTCGAAGTCACTAAGCTCTCCTGACCGACCCATTCTGCCGTTACTACTCCTCTACTGACAACACACTCCACACCTCCGTTTCTACTGGCGGATCCGCCTCACGTGACATCCAGTGGTCAGTTCCGTATTGTATAAGGGTAACCGTATACTTCTGCTCAAATAGTGAATGTTGATACTACAGCTATGAGTTGGCCATTTGCTTTCCCTGGAACATTTTTCATGAAATCTCCAGTCACAGCCTTCGCTCTATGAATGATAGTATGCTGGAATAAAAGAGAAGAGGGTGAGCGCTTGTGATCCCCCGTCTTCGAGTTCATTAAAAATTTTGTATCTGCTCCAGCGCGTGGATCTGCTCCTGTGAACCGCTTCTGCAAAAAAGGCCGAGAGTAAAGGACGCGAGTAGGAGCAGGAAAGGGTGAAGTACTTCGGTACTGCGTGTAAATTTAAAGCACCTTTACAATAGGAAGAATATGAATACTTAAATTGTTACTTAACTTTGGCGTTCATGCGATGCCGTACATCAATCAAAGCTAACATCGACTAGAAGTTTCAAAGGCAAAATCTGTAGTGGCTCGTCCACTATGCAATAGAAACAATCTTGCTAGGTCGTCTGCTCGTAATCAAATGGGCTGAACGTGGAGCGGCGCTCGTCGAGCTCCACATCGTCGGCTAGAGGGCGCTGTGGTCGGAGTTGTTCGTCCGCTCTCGTAGTGCCAACCTAAGAACTTGTACCTAACCCGTCGCATCGTAGCTATCGATACCACAAAAATTGTGGCAGTATCATGAGGGGGATGCTGTTCCGGCCGTAGTGAAGCATCTATCCCACTTGCTAGGACGAAACCACGGAAAATCTAAATCTGAGCTGAGACTTTTAACTCGATCCTCCGACCCACCAGTCCAGTGAAGAGGGCATCAGCCACTTCCACTTGGTTTACACAGTGTGAGAAGCAGACAGCTGTTCCGTATTACTTCAAAATCTTCATAATTCAGGATCCGAGGGGTTATCATCAGCTGAAAAAAAACCAGAACGCATTGACATACCATAGTGTCTCAACTACGATATTTCTCTCAGCGAACAAGATACTCCAGTAGCTAGAACTAACTTGACTAAAAACCATCGTTGGACTGGTACTAGCTGAAAAATCCATACTCCTTCAGTGACGTCATTTACATCTACATCTACGTGATTACTCTGCTATTCACAATAAAGTACCTGGCAGAGGGTTCAATGAACCACCTTCAAGCTGTCTCTCTACCGTTCCACTCGCGAACGGCACGTGGGAAAAACGAGCACTTAAATTTTTCTGTGTGAGCCCTGATTTTTCTTATTTTATCGTGATGATCATTTCTCCCTATGTAGGTGGGTGGCAACAGAATGTTTTCGCAATCGGAGGAGAAAACTGGTGATTCACATTTCATGAGAAAATCCCGTCGCAATGAAAAACGCCCTTGTTTTCATGATTACCACTTCAATTCACGTATCATGTCTGTGACACTATCTCCCTTATTTCGCGGTTATACAAAACGAGCTGCCCTTCTTTGAACTTTTTCGATTTCATCCGTCAGTCCCACCTGATGCGGATCCCACGCAGCACAGCAATACTGCAGAATAGGGTGGACAAGCGTGTTGTAAGCAGTCTCTTTAGTACACCTGTTGCACCTTCAAAGTGTTCTGCCTATGAATCGCAGTCTTTGGTTTGCTCTACCCACAATATTATCTATGTGATCGTTCCAATTTAGGTTATTAATAATTGTAATCCCTAAGTATTTGTCTGAATTTACAGCCTTAAGATTTGTGTGACTTACCGGGTAATCGAAATTTAGCGGATTTCTTTTAGCACTCATGTGAATAACTTCACACTTTTCTTTATTCAGGGTCAATTGCCACTTTTCGCACCATACAGATATCTTATGTAAATTATTTTGCTTGTATTTTTGATCATCTGATGACTTTACAAGACGGTAAATGACAGCATCATCTGGAAACAATCTAAGACGGCTACTCAGATTGTCCCCTATGTCGTTAATATAGACCAGGAACAATAGAGGGCCTATAACACTTCCTTGGGGAACGCCGGATATACTTCTGTTTTACTCGATGACTTTCCGTCTATTACTACGAATGTGACCTTTCTGACAGGAAATCACGAATCCAGTCGCAGCCTACTCCGTAGGCTACGGTTTAGATAGTTTTGATGCACGGCAGTTCTTTAGTTTGACGAGCCTTATTTTATGTGCTGTCACCGTCTATCTCTAATAGTTAGTGTTGCTGATTGTTACTAGAAAGTTAGGTAGGAGCTTCATTTCCGGTAACTATTCTTGAATTGAGAGGTCTGCAATTGGGTCCAAGGCGCGTGACATGCTGCGTGAATCAGTAAGTGTCAACATTGACACATGAGCCGCCGAAATTGAGTCAGGCTGAAAGGACTTACACCAGGCTGGGTGGTGGGAGTGCTGGCTCCGCTTCCAAATGACAAATCTGTGGCCTGCGTTTGCCACGAATCTTACAAGTCTCCGGTCGGATTTCAACATACATTGAACGACTCAGATATTACTATTTGTCAGTTTTCCTGGATTCTTGACAGAACTTTGGGTTTGACCACATTCCTGCATTTGTATAAGGCGCAGACAAATGAAAACTAGACAGATGGGAAAAAAGGAAGAAAATTCTTCATTATTTCAAAAGTAATCGCCATAATTGTTAATACATTTATCCCACTGTGAGACAAGACGGTCAGTGGCTTCACGGAAAAAGTTTGCGGTTGCTTACGGAACCTTGATTTTACCCGGGCTTGTACCTCTTCGTCCGAAGCAAATCGACTGCCACTAGTATCTTACTTCAGGGCACCAAAATTATGGATATCGCATGGGGAGAGAATGGGACTCCATGGAGTATGTGTAAGGGCATCCGAGTGAAACTTCTGCAGCGTAGTCGAAACGTGAGGGCGGGCATTTTGTTGACAGGTTGTGTTGGCTACATTGCAGTCGTTTCGCTGGGAATCCCTTACACGTACCCCATACAGTCCCGATCCCTCCCCATGCGATTTCCAGATTTTTGGAACCGCCGGCCGAAATGGCCGAGCGGTTCTAGGCGCTTCAGTCTGGAACCACGCGACCGCTACGGTCGCAGGTTCGAATCCATCCTCGGGCTTGGATGTGTGTGATGTTCATAGGTTAGTTATGTTTAAGTAGTTCTAAGTTATAGGGGACTGATGCAAAACCGTCAGAGGATAGATAGTGAAATACGTCCAAGAAGAACTCGGCGAACGCTACGGTTGCCATCTGATTCGGAAGAATTTACTGAGGACCAATAACAAATTTGAAGGATCTCCGGGTCCACACATGTTTCCCAAAGATACACAGAGCGTGGTGGATATCGTAGAATTATGTATTGGGAACGATCTGTTTGAATATATTAGCAACGAAACCAATAAGTATTACAGTCAAAATTTCAATAGAAGGGAACTGGATTTTAAAAAATGCCAAATTTGTCGACGTTATGGGGCCCGAACTTCGTTGATAGACACACCGATATTTCGCAAAACGATTCAGACAAATATTATCATTTTTACATTTTTCCGACATCAACAATAAACCGAATAATGCCGACCGGCTTTTCAAAGTGCAATTCGTAACTGATTATTTTTCCATAAAGTTTAAAGAAACGTTTAATCTAAGTCAAAACATCTCAGTTGATGAAGGAATGAAACCATGGCGTGGACAGTTAAATTTTAAAGTTTACAATCCGTCGAAAATTACCAAATATGGCTTTCGGAGCTGTGTGATTCGAGTAAGGGATACATTTCCTCATTCGAGATATGTTCCGGCGCTGGACAACCTTTAGCAAAAACAATGATGGAACTATTGACACCTTCTTATGGAAAGTGGCATCACCTCTGCATAGATAATTATTATAACAGTGTAGAACTTGCAGAGAAGTTACTTGAAAAGAAAATTCGAGTTTGTGGAACGATACAGCAAAATGGAGGATTTCCGGAAAAATTAAAGCTCGCAAAAATCAATGTGTTTGAAGCTTGTCACTAACCCAAAGGTGACAAGCGGCCGGCGACAAGCCAATCCGAATTAGCGCTGCCGGCACCAAGCGAATAAATTTATAAGAGACGGGCGGACGGCAAAGTGTCAACAGTTATGGCGAAAACATCTGAAATAATGAACACTTTACTTACTTTTATCCATCTGCCTCATTTTCATACAACTGCCCCTTATACTACATTGCATGACTGAAGATGAATGTGGTATTTGAGATTCCATCGTAATCTCACGACTGTGCACATCCGACTGCTAATCTCCCCCTAGCCCATTTTAGTGTCGACCGGTTTGAAACATGCTCATTGCTGTGTTCTACCGCGCGATAGATTGAAACGCCGCGCCGGTTCATCTAGAGCCCGGCGGCCCGGATAAGCGTTCGTCGGCACGAGTGCAGAGTGCACTGCTCACGACCACCGCAGCGCCACTGCCCGCTTCAGCGGACTTGGCTTGGCTTCACAAGGAGTGCCGGACACGCATTCCGCCGCCAGATACCCATCATCTGTGGTACAAAGCGTGTGTGTTGAGAGGCCTCACGAGCTTGATGTCGTTGTTGCTGCCGTAGGGCTTGTTTGCCACGCTGTGTAACATTTTTCGAGCACGACTGTCATGCTTTCGTGGTTGTTTTATTTGCCTGTTGCGTTTTTCTACATTGTCAGTTGTGTAATTTTGGTCTCTGGCGGTTTCCTGATGAGTGTAGTTCCATTTGCGCAATTTGCAGGGCCAAGGGTGCCAACTGGCTCCGATCTTACCGACCTGCTTTCGTCCACTGCCCCTGTGAGGCAACCTTCTTGTTTCACCTTGAGCCCATTTTACACGAACAACTTCTTGTCTCAGTTGAGAACTCGTGGCAAGTGAGTCTACTGCAACAACTCGGACGTTTTATCCTGTACTCTGTCTCGTCCGTCACGAGTGACCATTTTCGTTTACACGGCAGCACCAAAATTCGTGCGTTGTCAGAGCTGTCTGCTGTGCAGTTTGGCACCTGCAAGGTGACAGTGACTTTGTGAGGGACCATCATTTTCACGGCTTTGTGCTGTACGTGTCGCTTCACGTTTCCTCTTCACTATCACATCTGAAAAAGTAGACCTAGGGATGTTTAGGAGTGTGGAAATCTCGCGTACAGACGTATGGCACAACTGACATCCAATCACCTGACCACGCTCGAAGTCCGCGAGGTCCGCGGAGCGCCCCATTCTCCGCTCTCGCGATGTCTAATGGCTACTGAGGTCTCTGATATGGAGTACCTGCCAGTAGGTGGCAGCACAATGCACCTAATATGAAAAACGTATGTTTTTGGGGGTGTCCGGATACTTTTGATCACATAGTGTATATGAGCAGAGCAGTAACGAATGGGGAATCATTCTAGCGACGATAAGTAGCGCAAATGCGGAAATCCGCTGACTTAAGCGACTTTGACAAAAACCAGATTGTTTTGGCCCAGTGGCTGTAAGCGAGCATCTAGTATACGGCGAAGCTAGTCGGCTTTTCGCTTGCTACTGTCGTGACCGTCTATGGAAAGTGGTTGAAGAATGATGAAACCAGGAGCAGATGACAATACGTTTTACAATATGTGTACAAAGTAAAAGCCTAGACAATGCGTAAATAATAACGTAAATGAATAAACGTCCATACCTCATCACGGAACATAGGGAACGGAGGCTTGCCCGCTCTCTAAAGCAGGATAGGTGGCGATCTGTGGCATATCTAACTACAGAGTACAGTGCTGGTGCAGGCACAAGTGTTTTGGAGCACACCATTCGGCGCACAGTGACGTTCCGCAGCAGAGGACCCCTACGTGCTCCCACGTTGACCCAACAACATCGTCGGTTATAATTACAGTGGGCACGGGATCACCGTGACTGGGCAGCGGATCAGTGGAACTGTGTCGCCTGGTCGGATGAATCCCATTTATTGATAAACCAAGTCGATGGTCGTGTCCAGATACGCTGTCATCCAGGCGCTCTGCTGCTCGAAACATGCAGCGCACCACGGACGCAGGCCAGTCTGAGTAGTATTATGGCATGGGGGAGATTCGCCTGGGCTTCCATGGGACCTGCGGAAGTAATCGAAGGCACCATGACACATCTGGACTCCATGAACATTATTGGGAACCACCTGTAACTCCTTATGCTAGATGTCTTCCTCAACAGCGATGGCATCTTCCAGCAGGATAACAGTCCGTGTCAGAAGGCCAGAATCGTGCTGCAATGGTTTGAGGAGCATGATTGTGAGCTCACGTTGATGTCTTGGTCATAAAATTCGGCTTATCTGAATCAGATTAAACCCAACTGGGACGCTATCAGGCGCCAGCATTTTTATAACGATTCTTTTCCCAAAACATTGACTTGTACTTCAGAGTGAAGCCATTTTGTTAAAAACCATTTAAAATATCCGTACGTATTACGATAGACAATATCATCAGTTTCAAAGCAGTTTTTGAAATTTTATTCTAGGTCGAAAATTGTGGCGTTCAGAGCTCCCACCAGCTGCCTTCGCACTCTGTGAAGATTTTTCGTCGATGTCGTGTAGTGTCTTCTGGGCGCAAATCTTTTACTTAAAAAGACAGAAAACAATCTTAAGGGTGTACAATAAATGTCTAAAGTCAGTTTGGTAATTTGTTTGTTTTTAGTTGGAAAAAAAAGGAACGTGTACATCGGTTCCAAATCGAGCGTCACCCTGGTCTACCTCCCTTAACTTCTGATGATAGCAGACGACGACATAATCTGTTCTGCGCATGCAAAGTCTGAAACATGCTCAAGATTTCATAGCTCCACACTAGGCACAGGCAGTCGGTCACTGACGTCACTGTTCCGCTCCCTACTTAGCTGGCTGCTGATTTACACGCAAGCACAGAATGCGCACCAACAATGAGTAGTCGTTTGTGGCGAGAAAGTCGCTGGTGTAAAATGGGGTTTGAGTGTAGGAAACCAGCATACCACAGCCCGTGGCACTACCTCGTTACCCGCTTGTGTCGTTAGTTCTGAGGGACTGGCTCTGCTCTGGAAACCTCCTTGCAGGTACTAACGAAAGGGCAACCAGGTTCACTGGCAGCAAACCCCTCCACTTTTGAAGCTGGTGACTCTGGCCACATACCCTCTTAGCCACCGTAATTGAGGCAAAGATTTATGAACTATTGTCCTTAGTTCACTCCTTCCCTACTCCAAATCCCCGCCACCACCCCTCTATGCCACTTGGGCTGTTATCCATTGTTTATTTCGGACCTAATTTATTACCCTGGAGTGGATCTTATGGGTTGAAGGACAAATGTTGGTGTTTATTTAGAATGTAATATATTATCCAATTAATTATCCTTATCACTACAGTTTATTACCTTATCGCTGATATTTATTACCCAATTGGGATAATTTGTGACTCAATATGGCGGATGCAGTACGGCCAACACTATGACATCACAATCAAACTTGACTGAGAGGGTCCTGGGCAATGATTATGACCTACAAGGGGCGTTTGAAAAGTCCATGCAAAAATAAAAACTACTTACGTGTTTGGGGTAAACCTTTTCTATTTTTCGACATAGTCTCCTTTTAGACTTATACACTTCGTCCAACGCTGTTCTAATTTGTTGATCCCTTCCGAATAATAGAAATTGTCCAAGTCTGCAAAATAGCTATTAGTTGCTGCAATCACCTCCTCATTTGAATAAAATCTTTGTCCCGCCAGCTATTTCTTCAAATTGGGGAACAAATAGTAGTCCAATGGAGCCAAGTCTGGAGAATAGGGGGGATGTGAAACGAGTTAGAATCCTATTTCCATTAATTTTGCGACCACAACTGCTGAGGTGTGTGCTGATGCATTGTCATGATGGAAAAGGACTTTTTTGCGGTCCAATCGCCTGCGTTTTGCTTTCAGCTCGGTTTTCAAACGGTCCAATTATGACGAATAATATGCACCTGTAATAGTTTTACCCTTTTCCAGATAGTCGATGAGGATTATCCCTTGTGAATCCCAAAAGACAGTAGCCATAATCTTTCTGGCCGAAGGAATTGTCTTCGCCTTTTTTGGTGCAGATTCTCCCTTGGTAAACCCAATGTTTAGATTGTTGTTTGGTCTCTGGAGTACGAGGTTTCATCCACACTGTCGAAACCATACTTAAAGTCCCGCGGATTCTTCCTGAACAGCTGCAAACCATCCTTGCAACACTTCACACGATTCCGTTTTTGGTCAAGCGTGAGCAGTCGCAGAACTCATCTTGCGGATAGCTTTCTCATGTCCAAATGCTTATGAAAAATATTATGTACCCGTTCATTCGAGATGCCCACAGCACTAGCAATCTCAGGCACCTTAACTCCTTTGTCATCCATCACTATATCATGGATTTTATCAATGATTTCTGGAGTCGTAACCTCCATGAGGCGTTCAGAGCGTTCAACGTCACTTGTGCCCATATGGCCACTCCGAAAATTTTGAAACCACTTATAAACTGTTCTAATTGAAGGTGCAGAGACACCGTAATGTTTATCAAGCTTCTCCTTAGTCTCCTGTGTCGTTTTGTAATGTTTAATCACCACACGAAATTCTTTTTCGTCCATTTATTGACAATCGCTCGAATTCCTTGATTCACACGAATGCCATACACACAGAAATAGACCAATATGGCTGAAACTTGGTGTGCGTTCTTTCCAAAGATGCTACTAGCTAAACATGACCTCGATATACACCGGTGGTGCCATCTCTCGGATTTTGCAAGGACTTTTCAAACGCCCCTCGTATCATTACTATCTGCCTCCCTCTTATTCCCCCTGCCCCCCCTCCACCTTCTTCCCCTTTTCCCTGTAGGTTGCTTGTGCTGTTATCCTGCGTTTATTGAGGATCTAACTTACGAATATGGTGTGTTATCCTATGAGTTGGACTGCATATGTTGGTGTATACTTAGGATTTAATTTATTGCACAGACTACTATGGCTGTTGCTATAATTTATTACCTTATTAGAACTACTGCATTTCTTGCTCCTATAATTTATCGTCCTTATCACGACAATTTCTTACCCAATATGGCTGTAGGATTCAAACACAGCTGCCCAAGAAAAGTCTGACATTTTGACATCAAAATGGACGTCACCGAATGTAAAAACAGCGGAAGATTAAACAAATACGAGTGGGATAGCTTCAATATGAAACGGACTGTTTATTGTTTCTAGGTCCCTCCAGATATGTGTGTAGCAGTGATACGTTCAAAACACGCCAGTGCTGTAAAAAAGGCAGGAAATTTTTAAAAAATCGGAGAAACATACTTTTCATATTGAATAATCTATTTATTTAAAACATTCGTAATGTTTCTCCGAGTCCCTTCAACATATATGTAGCAGTATTACACTGATAGTCCCCTGGTTCTAGATTTAACAGTTACCACTACCTCCTTGGACATGCAAGCAGTGGTATTTAACTATCACTGATTGTGTGAAGGACCTACAGCAGATGTATATTATGCAGCTAAGAGCGCACTGGCGGAAACACATCGCGGGGGTAGCTGCTGCTGGTTGTAGCCTGAATTAACACATGAAGCGCCTCCACCCCCCACCCCACTCCCTGAACCAGTTGTGCATTATATCCGCCCCAATCATGTCCCTCGGTCCCTGGATCACAGAAGCTAAATACACAGCCAACTCCTACAGCCAAACCTGGTAACCTGCTCTCCTAATAATTAATAATTATTACAGTGAAACGATGAGCGAGTGATGCTGAAAAAGTGGTTCTGCTGAAGACATCGTTGCCAAGCACTGCGTTCAACCATAGTGACTCCAACTTTGGTCACTGTCATGTGTAATTCGATTACAATTTATCATTACTGAACACACATAATGTGCAACACATGTTAAACAATTATATATTACAGAGGACCATAACAGTAAGCAATCATGAGATGCAGAGCAATTCCATCATGCATTGTTAATTTGTTCTCGTGTACTGTTCAAGAGTGGAATGGTTATATTTGAAGAAGACAGCATGGAATGCATCACAATCACCACTGACAGGTCGAAACACGGGCGGTGTTTAAAAAATAAAATCGTGACTGACTTTAGAATACAGTTATTCTAGAAACAAATCCATTACTTACATTTCGTTCCAGAAACGGAACTTCTGCTACCTCTATCATTTAACCCCATCCCCGTTCCATTTGTGAATGGTGCATGAAAAGAATGATTGTAGGTAAGCCTTAGTATTATCTCTAATTCCTCTGATTCCGCCGGCCGAAGTGGCCGAGCGGTTCTAGGCGCTACAGTCTGGAACCGCGCCAACACTACGGTCGCAGGTTAGAATCCTGCATCGGGCATGGACGTGTGTGATGTCCTTAGGTTAGTTAGGTTTAAGTAGTTCTAAGTTCTAGGGGACTGATGACCTCAGAAGTTAAGTCCCATAGTGCTCAGAGCAATTTGAATTTGAATCCTCTGGTTTCCTCTTTGTGAACATCCTACGAGATGTATGTGGCAGGAAATAATACATCTTTCTCCGAACATACTCTGTCGGATTTTCTACAGTAAACCTTTCTGTGAAACACAACGCCACTCTTGTAATGTCTACCATTGGAGTTTGTTTAGAAAATCCGTGACGCCAACTAAACGATCGCATGCATGTCGCCCAACGTTGTATATGATTAAATAAAATTTAATGTGACCTGGGAAGGGTATATGAAGCTTTGTATTTTGCCATAGACAGAATATGTCAGATAACTGGTCAGCATTCAGTGACATGATGGAATGTATAATGCGACAGGAAGTTCGTGTGGATGTAATGTGCACTTTTATTGTGTGCAAGGGGTAGCTTTGACAGCTAGCATTGTGTTGACTAAAGTTTTCCTGAGCAGTTATTTGGAAGAAAATGATAATGGTGAAGAAGAAGGAGTGTTCTTGCAAATATTTTGTAGGTACACAACTTTGGTGGGGAAATCCGAATCTCAACTCGGTGTCAAAGAAACCAACCCATTCTTGATAGTGTATTCAATATGAAAACAAATATTCTTGTACAAAATCTTTATTAATTGTTGCATACATATTTACATGCAAGATACATTTCTTCCTTCATTTTTTTGGCGTAATTTTGATAATTTCTAGCTAATTTTAAATTACAATTTAATCTGCATCAGAATCTTCTCATTCTTTTTCCAACCAGTAATCAGATCCCGAATTGTAATACGTATCTAATTTTTTTCCTGTAAGAGAATTTATGCTGGACCGGCACTCGTACTCGAATTTCTCAATGATGACGAGCGGTCGCCTTAACAGCTTGAGCTATCAATGCACACTTCCCGGACCGACATAAACTTCCATATGTCACACTGTCTGCATCCCTATACAGTGAAAGTTTGAGTCGGTCTATGAGGCACAGCTGATGGTAGGCTTTCTAATTAATTTCGGACGGCTGTAAGTCGTCATTAACGTCTATTCATCCAGACACGAAAGTAAATATTACATGCCACTGTGATCGCAAGGGTCTCGATTCCTCACAGTCTCGTCCTCACCGGTGCGGGAATACTGAGTAAAGCTGTAGGCATTAAGTGATGAATATACTGGACAATGTCATAGGGATATAGATAGCGGACATATGGAAGTATGGGTCCGTTCGGGAGGCGTGGGTGGATGGCCATAGTGGCTAAGGCGACTTTTCGCGATAAGCAGGTTCGAGTCCTTGTCCGGCACAAGTTCTTATATCTCACTAACAGATAGTAAGTCTATACCTAACACAGCCAATGCCAAGATATTTGCAAACAGTGAATTTATTTCGAATTAATTTAAGATGGCTTCCACTCTTTATTAATGTCTGCTCATATAGATGTGCAAGGAAATATTGTTAATGCACTCCACGTATTTTTTGATGTACAACTGTAAGTTTACAACGTTTTCAAGTGAACTACCATTAAATGTAGTTATTCCGTCAGGCTCAAACTCCACTGTGTTTCCGTAGCGGTCGTGCGGTTCCAAACTGTAGCGCCTAGAACTGCTCGGTCACACCGACCGCCCGCATCTCGTGGTCGTGCGGTAGCGTTCTCGCTTCCCACGCCCGGGTTCCCGGGTTCGATTCCCGGCGGGGTCAGGGATTTTCTCTGCCTCGTGATGGCTGGGTGTTGTGTGATGTCCTTAGGTTAGTTAAGTTTAAGTAGTTCTAAGTTCTAGGGGACTGATGACCATAGATGTTAAGTCCCATAGTGCTCAGAGCCATTTGAACCATTTTTTCACACCGACCGGCTAACATATTTAAGTGATTAACATTGCAAGATCACAGGTCAACACATGGAACAGTGACGGGGGTTAATGATAGACACAGACTCCAGTGTTTGGAAAGAAATGTAATATTTTTTTACAAAAAACTTTTTTCTACTGTCAGTCATGATTTTCTTTTTTTAAATATGGACTACAAAGCAATGATAGATGCATGTTTTTTTTTAACTACGTCATTACCGCCCTCTTTCTTTGCAGACAATCCAGTGGCAGGATGACAAAATAACTTTTATTCCTTGAGCTGTCGCTATTTTCTTTTTTAGATGCGGTGTTTGTTCCATGCACTCCATGCCGTTTTCTCCGAATACGATCATTCCTCTCTCGAATAACATGTGAGAAAGAATGAACTATGCGTGTATTAAACACATGAAACCTACCTTGAAGTAGCTTTAAGGGTAACTGGTGATAAATTATTGGTCTCGTAACTGCTTAGCGCCCATGCTGAATCACTCGCTGAACACTACCGAAACTTTGTTTACCGCGTTCGTTACAGGACTAGTGAGCACATTAAGCACAAAGCGCGCGAAATTATTCAGTAACAGAGGGTGGAGTGAAATCGATATGCTGGCAGCCAGGGAATAGAAGAGTCTAACTCAAAAGACTCTGACGACAACATGGGCGCATAGGACATTCCTCAGATGACTGACAACGTTCCGACCAGCAACTAGTTATCACTGCTTGCTGAGGAGTGAATTAACGAAGAGATATGATAAAAGACGGCCATTGGGAGGCTACCCCCACCTGTCGATGCACGACCAGCAACTACGAGGAACTCAGTGAGCTACCCACTGGTCTCACTGGTCAGCTGAAGACAGCGTTCAAACCTAAAACGTTTAGGTTTCCGGCAGACACCTTGAAAGACAATATATTCCTTCTCCAAGGTTTTGGGAAACAAAGTTTCTAATTCTACATATATCCTACTGGACAGAAATACAAGATTCAGGTGGTCGTCCGTGACATCCGGCCTGACAGATCTGAAAACAGAGCCATAGTGGCAGCGCTTCCCGAGAACTTCACCGTAGACAGCGTGAAAGTCATGACCAAGTGTCCACCACTGAACGTCCAAATGAAGGCAGGATTAGGCAGCTCCGGTTCCTGGCGACCTAATTGAACAAACACAAGAACTTGTCGACCTACCAACTTATTGCACCTTAAGGTGACAGTTACGAACTACGAGGAATTAGAAGGTCCCACGCAGTACTAACGCTCTGAGGTATTTTATCATGACGCACAGCAGTGTCACGTGAAACCAGCGTGCGTAACGTACGCTGGGAATCACCTGTCTCGAAAATGTGTCACACTGAGGAATAACTCAGCAAACGTGAGTGCCATGTGGTGAAGCACATCGAGCACATTATAGCCAGTGCCAAATTACGTTAAAATATTGGAAAGTTGACGACATACCGGTACTGCAGCTCCGTGCAAGACACACTCACCACTGCAACACGCCTAACCATGTACACCTCAACCCCCGAACAGTTTCCCGCTTTAATGAACTGTCACCAGTCAGCAGCAGCGGCCAGAACGAGTCCGCAGCGGATTTAACGCCGAAATTGCTTCCCCACCCCACCGTTATCAAAACGACACAACTCCGGGGCCCATTACCAGCTGCAAATACCCTCAGAATTCGCAGGAACCCTGAAATAAATCAAAGATTTGTTTAAAGAATTTAGTATCCACGAGTTACGACGCAAACCATCACGAAACTACGGGCCCTCACTGACAAGTTTTCCTAGGTCGTCATTGTGGCTGACGCTGTCATAACTGTCTTCAGTGATGGCTCAGATTAGACTGAGGGCATTCCATTCCCTAAACTGGATATCCACTAGCGTTTCTGACAAGAAGTACGAATTGGAGCACTTGCTTCGTCGCAACGGAAATGATGTAGCGTGCCTTTCTGAGCCGCGCATGAACGACACTGACAGAGTGACCATCCATAACCACGCATTGCATCGGGTCGACCGCGATGGCCGTTGAGGTGGCGGCGAAACCGTCCTGATGAAAATATCGACGCCACTTTAAGATACTCAGTCCTCCCCAGACTCCCCATATTGATGCCGGAATCGCTTTGGACACACCACAGTCCACATCGACAGGGGACGTCAAATTGATTCCACGTAGTTAGATTTCCAGAAGGCTTTCGACGCCGTTCCTCACAAGCGTCGTCTAACCAAACTGCGTGCCTATGGAACATCACCTCAGTCGTGCGACTGGATTCGTGATTTCTTGTCAGAAAGGTCACAGTTCGTAGTAATAGATGGAAAGCCATAGAGTATCACAGAAGTATATCGGGCGTTTCCCAAGATAGTGTTATAGGCTGTCTATTGTTCCTGATCTATATTAACGACATAGGAGACAATCTGAGTAGCCCTCTTTGATTGTTTGCGGATGATGCTGTCATTTACCGTATTGCAAAGCCATCAGATGACCAAAACGAATTGCAAAATATAGATGAAATATCTGCACGGTGCGAAAAGTTGCAACTGACCCTGAATAAAGAGAAGTGTGAATTTATTCACGTGAGTACTAAAAGAAATCCGCTAAATTTCGATTACGCGATAAGACACAAATCTTAAGACTGTAAATTCAACTAAATGCTTAGGGATTACAATTGCAAATAGCCTTAACTGGAACGATCACATAGATCATGTTGTGGGTAGAGCAAACCAAAGACTGCGATTCACTGACAGAACACTTAGAAGGCGCAACAGGTCTACTAAAGAGACGGCTTACACCACGCTTGTGCGCCCTATTTTGGTGTATTGCTGTGCGGTGTGGGATCCGCATCAGGTGAGACTGACGGATGTCATCGAAAAAGTTCAAAGAAGGGCGGCTCGTTTTGTACTATCGCGAAATAGGGGAGATATTGCCACAGACATGTTACGCGAATTTGAGAGGCAGTCATTAAAACAAAGGCGTTTTTCGTTGCGACGGGATCTTCTCATGAAATTTGAATCACCAGTTTTCTTCTCCGATTACGAAAACATTCTGTTGGCACCCACCTGCATATGGAGAAATGATCGTCACGATAAAATAAGAGAAATCAGGGCCTGCACAGAAAAATTTAAGTGCTCGATTTTCCCGCGAGCCGTTCGAGAGTGGAACGGTAGAGAGACAGCTTGAAAGTGTTTCATTGTACCCTCTGCCAGGCACTTTATAACAGAGTAATCACGTAGATGTAGACGTAGATGTACGCTTATTAGCAAAAGTTCGAGGGTATTGTGTATCAAGCAAAATTAGTGACTGGATTGAGGATGTTTTGGAGGGAGCACGGAGCAGTTATCTTGGAAGCAGAGTCATCAACAGATGTAGAAGTAACTTCGGCTGTGCTCTGGGAAAGTGGGTTTTGACCCTTGTTATTTATATTGTTTATTAATAACACTGCGGACAATATTAACAGTAACCTCGCAGATGACAGTTATATAATAAAGTACTACCTGAAAGAATCCGCACAAACATTCAGTCAAATACTGATAAGATTTCAAAGTGTGCGAAATTAAACACTGTGCACTTCAAAAAACGAAAAAAGTTAGTTTTCTATGACTATAATATAAAAGAGTCACAGTTTGAATTGGTCATCTCATGCAAATAGCTGGATGTAACAGTATATAGGGGTATGAAATGAACCGATCACACAGGCTAGGTATAGCAGGCGTAATACTGCGCTGTTCACTAGTAGGATTCTAGGGAAATGCATTCAATCCACAAAGGAGACTGAACTGGCACACGTTTGCGATGGACGCAAACTATCCTGTGAAAACCCGTCTGGAAAGTTTCTAGAACCAACTTAAAGTGATGAATCGAGGAGTATGTTACAACCCCCTACGTATATCTCCCGTACATATTGCGAAGACAGTGTTAGACTTTTTACATCATGTACACAGGCATTTAAGCAATCGTTCTTCTTACGCTCCACGCATGAATGGAAAGGGAAAAAGCGGTAATAGCTAGTACAATGGGACGTGCCCTCTGCAATGCGCTTCACAGTGTTTTGCGAAGTGTAGATACAGATGTAGAATGACGCATTCATGTGACGCAGTAATGAAAGTATATAGAGTTATTCACAAGCAGCTCCGTACCTCTACAAGACATCACAATAAAATGACGCATCAGAATATCCCTCCAAATTTCGATCAGTAAAACATGCCGTGAAGTAGTTGCAGAGTGCAGAGTGCAGTATCAGGGGGTAGGCAAATCAGAACATAAAATGATGGAAAAAATCGCAACATCAAAACATAATGAACGTAGATTGACGTACAGTTTTGCAGTCTGGGTGCGTAATATAACCGTGAGAGTGCTCCTGTTGTCATACGAAATCGCACCCGAGACCACAACTCCAGGTATAGGTCCAGCGTGTCTAGCACGCAGACAGATTGGCTGCAGGCCTGCCAACTTGCTTTTAAGTAGCACAACTCCTTCGTGTTGCGGTTTTTCTCCATCAGTGTAGATACTCGTAAACCATTCACTCCGGATTGTTGCATCGAATTTGTTTACGCCTGCAGATACGCAACCCACTGAACAGATCTCCAAAGAGGACTGCTACCGTTGCACCTTCCCAAGTAGCAACGGCAGCAGCAACCTAAGTGCACTGCACGCACGTATTGACATTTGCCTTGCCACAAACTGTGCCCATATTTAGCATCTGTAAAGTGAATTTAAAACTTGGGAAAATGCTCTCTCCACTCATATGTGTCTACTTTCTGTATGTCTTCTGAAAACCCGGATGTACTTTAGAATAACGCTGTATAATTATAGCGAATACGAATGAGGAACCATTCTAGCGACGATATGAGCCGCAAGGAGAAATGCAGTGACGTAAGTGATTTTGACAAAGGGCAAATTGTTATGGAAAGTCGCCTGGAAACGAGCATCTTGGAAACAACGGAGCTAGTCGCCAGGTTCTATGGTATGTTATTAGCATATGCGTATGAAAAGTGGTTGAAGAATGGTGAAGCCACGAGTAGATGATGAGGTGTCGGTAGTCTACGCCACATCATAGAACATGATGGCCGGAGGCGTGCTCGCTCTGTATGTCACGATATCCGACGATATGTGGCAGACGATATGTTGGAACACGTGAGGCAATACTAACCTTACGACTTATCTTAGAAGAAAGATTAAGAAAAGGCAAACCTACGTTTCTAGCATTTGTAGACTTAGAGAAAGCTTTTGACAATGTTGACTGGAATACTCTCTTTCAAATTCTAAAGGTGGCAGGGGTAAAATACAGGGAGCGAAAGGCTATTTACAATTTGTACAGAAACCAGATGGCAGTTTTAAGAGTCGAGGGGCATGAAAGGGAAGCAGTGGTTGGGAAAGGAGTGAGACAGGGTTGTAGCCTCTCCCTGATGTTATTCAATCTGTATATTGAGCAAGCAGTAAAGGAAACAAAAGAATAATTCGGAGTAGGTATTAACATTCATGGAGAAGAAGTAAAAACTTTGAGGTTCGCCGATGACATTGTAATTCTGTCAGAGACAGCAAAGGACTTGGAAGAGCAGTTGAACGGAATGGACAGTGTCTTGAAAGGAGGATATAAGACGAACATCAACAAAAGCAAAACGATGATAATGGAATTTAGTCAAATTAAATCGGGTGATGCTGAGGGAATTAGATTAGGAAATGAGACACTTAAAGTAGTAAAGGAGTTCTGCTATTTAGGGAGTAAAATAACTGATGATGGTCGAAGTAGAGAGGATATAAAATGTAGACTGGCTATGGCAAGGAAATCGTTTCTGAAGAAGAGAAATTTGTTAACATCGAGTATAGATTTAAGTGTCAGGAAGTCGTTTCTGAAAGTATTTGTATGGAGTGTAGCCATGTATGGAAGTGAAACATGGACGATAACTAGTATGGACAAGAAGAGAATAGAAACTTTCGAAATGTGGTGCTACAGAAGAATGCTGAAGATAAGGTGGGTAGATCACGTAACTAATGAGGAGGTATTGAATAGGATTGGGGAGAAGAGAAGTTTGTGGCACAACTTGACTAGAAGAAGGGATCGGTTGGTAGGACATGTTTTGAGGCATCAAGGGATCACAAATTTAGCATTGGAGGGCAGCGTGGAGGGTAAAAATCGTAGAGGGAGACCAAGAGATGAATACACTAAGCAGATTCAGAAGGATGTAGGTTGCAGTAGGTACTGGGAGATGAAGAAGCTTGCACAGGATAGAGTAGCATGGAGAGCTGCATCAAACCAGTCTCAGGACTGAAGACCACAACAACAACAACATGTGGCAGATCTGAGTACAGAGTACAGTGATGATGCAGGCTCAAGTTCTTCAGAACACACTGTTGAGCGCACATTGCTGAACATAGGGTTCTGCAGCAGACGACTCCTACGTCTTCCCATGTTGATCCAACAACATCGTCAGTTATGATTACTGTGGGCAAGTTATCATCGAAATTAGACCGTGGATCGTTGGAAACGTGTCGACCGGTCGGATGACTCATACTATCTTGTGGCAGCTAGTATGCACGAAGCAAGCAATGGGCCATGGTCGCAGGCAGTATTATCCTATGGGGGACATTCACCTGGGCTTCCACGGGATCTGTGATAGTAGTCGAACACACGGTGACAGGTATGGTATGCGTGAACATTGTTATGGAAAACCTGTATTCCTTCTTGTTTGATGTCTTCACTGACGGCGACGATACCTTCGAGCTCTGTAACTGTCCTTGTCGCAACGCAACTTGACCGGCAAATTAGCTTGCTCTGAACCTGATGGAAAATATCTGGGATGCAGTCGAGCATCAGCTCCTCGCCCAAAAACCACCATCCCGTTATTTGTAGGAACTGCGTCACCTGTGGATAGACGTCTGTCGATACATGCATCAAGACACCTACCAAGTCTTGTCGAACCATGACACGCAGAATCGGCGGTGTATTGCGATCTACAGGTGGACCAACACGCAAGTAAACAAATGGTCTTAATGTTTTGGCTTATCAGTGTACATACTTACCTCTGTGTCTTATCACCGAGCCGGCCGAAGTGGCCGTGCGGTTAAAGGCACTGCAGTCTGGAACCGCAAGACCGCTATGGTCGCAGGTTCGAATCCTGCCTCGGGCATGGATGTTTGTGATGTCCTTAGGTTAGTTAGGTTTAACTAGTTCTAAGTTCTAGGGGACTAATGACCTCAGCAGTTGAGTCCCATAGTGCTCAGAGCCATTTGAACCATTTGAACCATCTTATCACCGCTTCAAACATAGTCAAGCTTGTGAGTTACTGCAACACAATGAATTTCACCCTCTGACTGTAGAACTGCAAGGATCAAAAGTACTCCTCGGAAATCATTACACTACCACTCTTCGTGGCATTTCTTAGTTACATCGCTACCTCTATACATTTCTTAGTCATGGAAAACCATCACGAGTCACAGGAAGCTACTGATCTTTGCCTTTCAATGCATGTTGAATGGGTAATGTGGTGCAGTGAGTAACCTTAACTCAAGCCCCTTTCCAGCCATCCTAGTCTAAGTTTTAGCTGGTTTCCCTTTAGGTAAATGCCGAGACAGGATTCTCAAGTAGGTCACATTTCTCACCCTCATTCTTTTCTAAATGATTTACTGCGCTGTCTCTAACGGCTTTAACGTCAATGGGTCGTTAAACTCTAAGCCTTGCTTCTTGTTCTCTCTGAGGCTGCTCCACTGTGCCTTCTTTTCGATACTGTTGTTTTATTTTCAGGAAGTGTGTCTTAGTCCCTAGAACTGCAGTTCTCAAAAATGTTTGGATGTGTGTGAAGTCTTATAGGACTTTACTGTTAAGGGCATCAGTCCCTAAGCTTACACATTACGTAACCTAAATTATCCTAAGGATAAACACACACACCCATGCCCGAGGGAGGACTCGAACCTCCGCCGGGACCAGCCGCACAGTCCATGACTGCAGTGCCTTAGACCACTCGGCTAATCCCGTGCGGCGAACTGCAGTTTTGTCTCTCGACAAAACTGTGTTCACAGTCTCTTTTCCTTGGTTTTCATAGTACTAGTACTTGGGAGAGCAGTTACTCTCCTAGAACCGAATTACCAATTGGATTCCACTAGTGTTAGCAATGTCAAACGTGCTGTTTCTGTAGCTCACTTCACGTCAGAGCAGCAGGAAAAGGCAGTTTGGTTTGCAAAACAAGTATTTATATGTTTGCTGCGGAAGATGGCCACACAAACAAACGCTGATACTGTTTCTAGGTAATGTTACGAAAGTCACGTAGTGCTGTCACTCCATTGTGCATTTTTTCTTGCACTAACATGCTGCAAATGCCTACATCTAATTTCTGACCTGCTATTCTAGTACTTTGCTGTGGATAGCTTCAAATATAGAAAATTACTTATCATATAAGTTACCGCAGGGCTGTCACATACAAATCAATTTCTCGGAAAACTGGAAGGCTGTCATTTTTTCCTACAAAGCACGTATGAAAATACAACAGCGGAGAGAAATCAAATCTGAACTTATTTTGACAGAAAATGTACATTTTCAGCTCAGTATAAGGATGCATTAAAGGTACTACAGGTGACAGAGAAATGAGTACAAATTTTTTTCCCCCTTTGTTGTATTTCAATTCCCCATCGGGGTGGGCTGGCAGCAGCATATGCACTGCTCTTCAGCCGAAAGACATAGAACAAACAATAGAATACATTTAAAAATATAAAAAGGAGAAAACATGATGAACATAGATTTAAAAAAGGGGGAACATCATGGAAGACAATAGACAAAAAAGGGGCGACTGTAAAATGGAGATAAAAACTGTAAAAAAGTAGTGCACACAAAAAACTACACACTGGGACAGTTAAAAGAACACAAGGCATAGTATGACCAGAGCATAAAAGTATCGCCGGATGGCGTAGCACAAACAAACACTGACAGTGACACGAAGTACAATGCCAGCACACAATTAAAATCACACCTCTCGACGCACAGGAGAAACAGCACTAAACACAACACTGACGTGGTACTCTGACGATGATCAAAACGGTGGATCTGCCAGGCGCAAGGAGATGAGGGAGACCGGGAGGGTGGGAGGGGAAGAGAGGGGGGGAGATCGACGGGGGCGCGCCGAAGAGGGCCAGGTAGGGAGGGATGTGGGAAGGAAAGAGGCAAGTATGGGGTGCAGGGTCTCAGGGGGGGGGGGGGGGGGGCGGAAGGAGGAAAATCCGCTCTGGGAGAAGGAGGGGTGGGGGCAAGGCCAGGTTATAGTTGGAAGGAAGGGTAGATGTTACGGCGAAGTTCATCATCCGGGAGGGGGAGGCGCTGGAAATTGCCCTGATGAAGGAGATGGAGGCTGTGGAGGTGGAGAGAAGGAGGGATACAGTGATAGAGGCGCGGCAATGGGCGGGGGGTGAGTACAAATTTTTAATTATGGCAATATTTGTTTCATTCGTCTTCCTTATTTCGCTCTAGCTACTCTGAGGTAGTGAGACAGAAAAGCTCATTCTAAGTGGAATCTTGTTCTCTTTCTTTGTTTATTTTAATAAGTTGTAACATAAGAGGGGTGTTAGATAAGCAATACGACACTTTTTTCGGCCAATTTCAGATGAAAAAATGTGGAATTTGTTGTGGGACATTGTGGAATATTCCCGCTTCAGCCCATATAGTTCATGACGTTCCGATAGATGGTGCCCCTGTACGCAACCTTCTAAACTATATCTGTAACTGACCAGGAAAGTACTTGGGCTCGAACAAACAGATCTGTATGAACGTTTGGTTACAGGACCATTATGTACCACTGAATGTGCTGGTGGGTGTCGTTTTTCTGCAAAACTCTGCAGTCATGCTCTAGATATCACTGTAGATGTAATTGTAGACGCCATACGCAGTGCAGCAATCTTAACTATAAATGTAAATGCGGAATGTCAATAAAATGCTCCGAGCAATACGAATGACTGCAAAACGCACAGTGAAGAAATGCAAGTTGATCGCATGGCGTATTTGCACATTCTATAATATCAGTGTTGAAGGCCACGTCAGTGACACTTTTGAAGTTGTTGGATGGTTCACCAATATCGTAGCCAGCGTTCTGCCACGTGTAACGAAGCTTTGGTCTGTATACTCCCGCAGATAAGTTATTGTAAATGACAGAATGCATATTCATGATAAAGAATCTGCTGTGCAATTTCGGCTGCATATTACTGGAACGTAGTTTAATGTAGTCTGTTATTGTCTTGGCATATGTTTTATATTGCCTGAAGAAATACACATCCAGAGGTTGTGCACATTTTGTAGTTTTAGGCGGAATGATTTTTAAATCTACATGTTTTCCACCAGGTGCTTCCAGTAGTACTCGTTCATCCTTATGTCCAGACCAGGAGTCACAAAGTACTAATGACTTTCTCGACAAATGTGGATTCAAAGCTGACAGAAAAAACGTCTTCAGATGTTGTTTCGTCATATTCCCAGTCACACTTGCACCGACGACGACATTTGGAGGGCACCGCGTTTCTATTTCCCTTGACACGCGGGGTCCAAACTTTCCACTGGATTCGTGGAAGGAAATATAGAGTTTGTCTGCCAATCGTCCGTCCATTGATATAGCAATATCGATCGTGTAACTATGTGTTGCACAGTTAACTGATTGCAACATCGCGACAGTGTTTCTCTCCCCTTTCATGGATAGTGTTCTGTCACAAGAAAGTTCATAGCTGAGGTGACTCTGATCACAGTTCCATACAGAACTAATATCGATATTTTCTCTCGTGATATGCTCATTGACGTCAGCAACAAACGTTTGAGCTCTTTCAATCAGCTCTTCTTCGTCATCCTTATCTTTTCGTGCTTGGAGCACAGTGATACGGCGTGATGTTATCCTAAACTCCTTTTTCAAATTAGTAATAAATCCTAGTGAAACTGTAAAGTTTCTACACCCGAGATTTCGGGCTACGTCCAATGCCCAATGTTGTAAATGCCAATAGTGAACGGCGGAAACGCATTCTCGCGCTTCATCGAATTTCGCCATTACACGCTCCTTGATGGTCTTGAACAGCAGTGTACGATTTCCTTTGAAAACTGTATTTCCTTCTCTTTTCTTTGCCACGTAATCCAGTATGTTTTTAATATTGCTTTTAGACTTCAGTTTAGGGTATCTTTTCAGAAGCTTGTCGTATGTGTCGAAAGCTCTTACGTAATAATCATCGTATATGTTCTCCAGTGTGTTGTCATCAAACGCCGTGATGATACTTGCAACTTTAACCTTCTGCTTGGGAGACAGTTGGTATTCACTGTCACTGCTTCCATCGCCTCTTCCCGCACTTGCCGTAGCACTACCGTTTGCAATGAGTTGTTCGTCATTATCATTCCTATCATCATCATTATGTGTTAGTGTTACAACAGTATCTGTTTTTAACTTATGCTCATATTTCTGCACTATAACAGATACCAGAAAACATGCGAATGATCGTCTTCTGCCGGCCGGGGTAGCCGAGCGGTTATAGGCGCTACGGTCTGGAACCGCGCGACCGCTACGGTCGCAGGTTCGAATCCTGCCTCGTGCATGGATGTGTGTGATGTCCTTAGATTAGTTGGGTTTAAGTAGTTCTAAGTTCTAGGGGACTGATGACCTCAGAAGTTAAGTCGCATAGTGCTCAGAGCCATTTGAACCATTTGATTCGTCTTCTACACCAGTACCATCTTCACGAAAAAGGGTTCTTCGTAACTTCATCTCAACCAATCGCAATACATTAGCAGGATTGATTACCAATCGCCGAGCCATCTGACGCTTCAATACACAAATAATGTCACAAAACGCAACTTCAGAGGTACACCGCACCGTCCCTACTGGTCCCGACTGGCGTACCGGCAGGTCAGTGTGCAATGCGGCATGGCATACGCAGAGGCCTCTAACGGACGACTGCAGAGTTTTGCAGATGCGGGAGAATCACTAGTGCAACAACAGACCTTTACATTATTTCTCACACGATTTTGGTGTATTTGTGTTTGTTCGGGCCCAAGTACTTTCCTGGTGAGTCGCGTTCTAAGCAGAAAGCTGTCACTGAGTTTCTTTTGGCGGAAAACCAGAGCATCGCAGATGCTCATAGGTGCTTGCAGTATGCCTACGGAGACCTGGCTGTGACTAAGGCACGGTGACTTGTTAAGCTAGGCATCTGTCATCATCGCAACGAGGTCGTGCAAAGCTGTTTCATCTCATTCGTACCGGCTAACCGCACACATCTGTGACTCCTACAATACTGGAACATGCAGACATTCTCATTCGAGGTTATCGACGGATCACAAACACTTCGCTACTCAACTGAACGTCTCTGTTGGTAGTGCTGACACAGTTGTCCACCATCTGGGGTACTCAGAGGTTTGTGCCCACAGGGTTTCGCGTCACCTAATAGAAGACCATAAAGAGCTTCCATCTATGGCTAATGATGGATGCACTCCACAGGAAGCAATACGTGGATGATGTGGAGGTTATGACACGGCAAGACGTTGGTCCTAACTTACACCAGTGGAGTGCTACCATGGGAGCTTACAGGCCCTCCCAGTAGGGTGGCGTAAGATTACCGCATTGAAAGGAGATTATGTTAAAAAAATAGGGTTATATAGCCAAGAGAGTGGAGAAATAATATGGTGTATTGGAATCCCGAATAAAACCAACCTGCTTTCAGAAAAAAATAAGTTGCTTTACTTACTGAACGTCCCTAGTATTTAATAAATAAAGTAACAGGACCACTGCTTAAATGAAAGTATTGTAATTTTCTGATTTGCATAGAACATAACTCTATTATATGTTTATGTAACAATTCATTACAAGTCCTTTGTTGGTGTACTTTGACTTCAAACAGGTCATACTTCAAACACCTCTACACAGAAAAGTGAAGCGCCATCTGGGTTCAATAGAATGCCAGCCGACTAGTGGGTAGCCTCACTTCGCAGACGGGATCCAGATTTGCAGCCAAAATGTTTCCTGGACTGGTATTTTCTTGTAATTCTATTGCACTGCTCTAAGATCTAGGCTACACTACATTAAACAGAGCTAAAGTACAGCTGTGTGAACTGACATTCTACTCTGTGGTCACAGGTGAAATTTTCTCGGCCTACCACAAATACGACTTACATATCAATGACATTTTGTATTTCTTATGTTAATACGTGTAAGTTGAATATGAACTTGATATGCAGAATTGTTCTTTGTGCAGCTTTTTATAGCAGTCGTACATGTTTTGTTGCAGTTGTTGAAATGGAATACTGGTTCACCGTAAATATTATAGGGTTAATCTTTCCTACTATTTTAGAAATCGGCAGTGGCAATTCGTCTAAGATTGATGAAGGCTTATAAGGACTGAGTTTCTTCATTTTCAAGGGATCAGGAGTAAACGACTGAATTCAAACGTGACCATACTACTTCTAAAGATTATCTAATGTATCGAAACTGAACCACAGTTGAAAACATCCATATAACGTGTAATTTGAAGACTGGCAATGAAAGGTGAATGAAATATTTTACCTCATATGTATATGGTGTAAAAGTGGAGATTATAGTTTCAGTGGAAAACTGTGACAACCTTTATGTAATGCTAGCTGAGAAACCCAGCATTTCTTGGGTATTCATTTACACCTGTGCCCGAGACTTCGTACGTGCGGAATTTTTTGTCGCATAAGGTTTCGATGTTCAAATACACACACACACACACACACACACACACACACACACACACACACATGCCCGAGGGAGGACTCGAACCTCCGACGGGAGGGGCCGCGCAATCTGTGCATGGCGCCTCAAACCACGCGGCCACTCCGCGCGGCAAGACTTCGATGTATACACTGTTTGAAGTAATATGATACGAGACATGAACGGAGAGGTTGTTTACTTGACTAATACAGGAGAGAGTCACATAGAGTTGCCAATGAAAAAGCAGCTGACAATAAGGTCAATACCCACAACACACAGCGTCTGGCCTCGTACTTTGTTTACGGTCATGGCATAACATAAGCTTACGAAGAATTGTACATGTTTAAAGCGAAATCGTGAATTGACAGGAATAAGTGAGATTCAGGGTATGAACACTCACTCGCCTGTGTTATTTCCCGTCAAAATTTCCGCTTCTATAATGTTACGTTGAAGAAAAGTAACTTTAACCCTCTGCGAGTGAAAAGTTCTGAGGAGCGAGATGATAATGCATGACGCTCTCCATCAGAGTTATGTTGCACTTCACCTGCAGAGTAGCTTCCAGAGAACGAGTTACAGTATGATGTTCAAATACACACACACACACACACACACACACACACACACGCGTGCGCGCATGCCCGAGGGAGGACTCGAACCTCCGATGGGAGGGGCCCTAAGGTGAGACCAGTGAGCTCAAAGAAGAAAAATCTAGATCCTGCAGCAAGTCCCATTTCGTAATCTTCACTGGATTCTTGAGACCGTTTTCAGAAAGACTCGACCGTTTTCGTAAACAAAACGAAATCAAAATGTAATGGTTCAAATGGCTCTGAGCACTATGGGACTCAACACCTTAGGTCATAAGTCCCCTAGAACTTAGAACTACTTAAACCTAACTAACCTAAGGACATCACACACACCCATGCCCGAGGCAGGATTCGAACCTGCGACCGTAGCAGTCCCGCGGTTCCGGACTGCAGCGCCAGAACCGCCAGACCACCGCGGCCGGCAAAATGTAATGAGTACCCAAATCACATAGCAAATTTAATAAATTCGTCTTTCCTAGCAAAGAACGTAAGTCAAACCTATCGAAAGAAGCAAAGCAATATCGTTCAGTTTTAAATTCACAAACGGAAACCAGTAAATCCATATATACGTAGTAAATTCGCTGTTGATTTGTATTTGTAAAGATGAGACTGTATCGCGTAACTCTGTCACTGACCTGAACTTCTGAAAATCAAAGCCAGCGAGATATACGGGCCGTGCAACGAACTTGGGCATCACACTAGTAGTCTTGCTTGCCAAACTTCGCGACACTCGGCTCCGTGCAGGGCCCACGGGAAATCAATATTTAATTGAAAAGATACCTACTATAGTCCTAATTTTGTCGTGTGCCATCGAGAACTTACATGCATTTTTACGCGCAGTTAAAAAGAAAGAAAAAAACTGACAGCACCATCTATTGGTTCTTTGGTGTACAACCAAACTAACAGCGCAGTCTATTTGTTGTTTGGTGTACTAAACCGTGATGATTTAACATGCGAACTCCTAAGGTGAGACAAGTGAGCTCAAAGAAGAAAAATCTAGAGGCAGCACAATTAATCCAGTCAAATTGCAGATATACCTTGCAAAAGGTGGGGTAGAAGATTTTATTTTTTTAACTCCTTCATATTGTTGGAAAGGTTACAAAACCAAGTGTTGCCAACAAAATTACTCTTGGGAAAGCTTTCTGCAGTCAAAAAACTTCGAAAATTTCAGACTTTTTTCAGTTTTTCCAAATATCTCAGTTTCATTTGCTCCTATCGCTTTAACGTCTATTTTCTTTTTTAAAGAGCACAAAATTCTCTACAAATTTGATTCTTACCATTTTTTTCTACTCCCAGTATCTAAGGCGCTACAGCGCGTCAAAAAATGCCAATTTTTCAAATTTTGAGCATAGTGCCAACATACCTTATTTTAGAACACTATTTTTTCAGTTTCTGTTTGTGTAGTATAAATACACGATACATCGTGCTATATGTTGGAATTTACCACCTCACTTTCAGGTATTCAATATCTCTGTATGCAACATGAGGATTGCTGGGCAACCAACTATTGTGATTCTTACATCACTACCTGAAGTTCACTATGGGCCACCTCAGCCCAGGTATTTGTAAAACTATAAATATAAATGTGAATCATTAAAGACACACACACACACACACACACACAAAATAAATTGTCTCAGGAAACTGAACTATTATTAGTGCAATAGGCAACCTAATTAGGTAGGTAATTATTCTTGTGTATAAAGGCCACACAGTTGACATTAAAAATAAGTAGCTTTATTACAATTAAAATACATTGTCAGTTACTAAAAAATGTTGACAATTCTGGGTTTGTAATACTTGTAATATCGCACTTTAGCGCACTTGACACAGGTATGAGCATCACTTCCAACGTTTTGATGGGCCAGGTTCCTCAGTGTCACCAGAAATACTTTGAGTTACGGATTCAGGGTCTGTACATAGAGTTGATCCCAGATTGACCTCTTCTTTAAACAGCGAGTCAGCCTCAGCAAGTTCGTTGATTTCGTCAGCGGTTTCCTCAACATCCTCAACATCTTCTTCACTGTCTTCATATAAAAATTTTGGCACGTTTTCGCAGTGGACCCCAATACACTTCTTGCAAATTGAAGAACATTTCAAACCCGCTTTTCTGCAGGAGCGCGCTTCGCCACAGTTCAGCTTGCATGAGCATGAAACAATGTGAAGAAGTGCTTCAGGTGCTGGATCTTGGCTCATTATAACGAATATTGGACCGTGGTCACTGTGATTCCAGCCCCATTTCTCAGGAGGTTTCCAGTTTCCCATCCAACTTTGGACTTGTTGGTAAGTCCGCAACGAATGATGTTGTGCAGCATCTTGTGTAGATGGCAACCGTGCAAGATTCAGTTTGCTTTTTGTGGCAGACTTGGCGAATAGCTGGTACCGCAAATGGTCTAGTGTGTCGGAACTGCTGACACCTCCACTATACAATGCGATAGTAACCTGTTCTCCTGCTGTTATTATTTCTTCACTGGTAGCATGTGGTTTATTGAACGTGCAAAGTGCTGAGGTTAGGTGTTCATTTTTCGCAACAATATTGCAGCACTTAATTTGTCCTTGACCAAAAAAAGCGGATGTTGCACCACATCCGCTAAAGGCGTGAGTGAACAGAATATATTCACTGTCAAATTTGTAAGATGCAGTGGAAAACCACTTGTCTTCTGCATTTCCTCTTCCGGGCTTTAAGAAAAATAAGTTTTCAATGCCTTGCCCCAAACCGGTCATGAGCAAAAGCAGATCAACATCATCTCCTACAATGACAACACTTCCAAAATCTTTGGTTCTTGAAATGCCAGATGTTACAATCATAACGTCAGCATCTTCTTGTGCCTGGCTTTGAAGCTGTTTCAGCCATCACCAAATCGTCACCATATTTCTGGAAAAGGCGAGCCTTGACAGTTCGAATATCAGGACGAGATGATGTGGGTATTTGCTCTAACAGATCGTCCATAGAAAACTGACATTCTTCCGTACTGGTTTCCAGGTAGGCAAATATAGCCTCCATGCCTTCATCTACTTGTGTTGCAGGTCGGTTACCTCGATTCTGTCCAGTAGCTGAAACACGGTGAAAGAACTTTCTGTAGCAAAATCTGTGGTATCGCCCATCTGCAGCAACCAAATCATTTACATTTTGAATCCGCTCTATCACTTGTTGACCAAATTCATCACCACGTCGTTTAGCCTGTTCTAATACTGTCGATTGCACTTCCAATTTCATTACTTTGTAAACAAAATTTCGTTTGGCATATGGCAATCTTAACTGCTTGGTTAAAAAGTCATCAGAATTGCCTTTTGCAAATAAGAAGCATTTCTCTTAGAAATTGAACTGACCTTTTTCCTGCGACTGACGTAGCACGCCTGTTGGTTCCTGAGGATGTAGAAGGCTAGCTGCTATCATTCTCTCATTAATGTACTTCTTGTAGCATGCTTCACGCAACATCACTTCACTGAGCGTTTTCAAAAACGGGTGTGGGCAGACTCTCTGCGTTTAGCACTACAATCGATAAGTGTGCTCAGTCCTTTCTTTTTCACAAATCGTTCAAATGGCTCTGAGCTCTATGAGACTTAACATCAGTCCCCTAGAACTTAGAACTACTTAAACCTAACTAACCTAAGGACATCACACACATCCATGCCCGAGGCATGATTCGAGTCTGCGACCGTAGCGGTCGCGCGGTTCCAGACTGAAGCGCCTAGAACCGCACGGCCACACCGGCCGGCTTCTTTTTCACATTGCGTCCACCACTCACCACAGTTTTTTCGCAAATGAAACACAAATTCATGTCAGACATACTCATTTTCAGCACCACAACATATACTGAATGGAAGCGACTCTAAACTGTAAGACCCTTATTGTTGTGTGCTAATAGCTGTCAGCGCGCTGTGAACAATCACCAGAGATAATTGCCTTCCGCCCGCCAAAGAATAAATACGCTTTTGCCCGCTAAAGAACAATTCCTACATACTTTTTCTTATAACTGATCATTAACGTCAATCAACTGTAGAAAATGTACGGCACCTGCATGCAATCGTATTACATATTGTAACATAAATAAACTTCACGCAATCCGACGTGAATGTGTTCGTAGTTACTGAATATGATGCTGTTTGTCCTGGCCCTGCAGCAGAGTGAGATGGTAAATTCCAATGAATAACATGATGAGTAATATGTTTATACTACACATATAGAAACTGAAATAACAGTGTTCAAAAATTAGGTAATTTGCCACTTTGCTCAAAATTTGAAAAATTGGTAATTTTTGACGCGCTGTAGCGCCTTAGATACTGGGAGTAGAAAAAAATGGTAAGAACCAAATTTGTAGAGAATTTTGTGCTCTTTAAAAAAGAAAATAGACGTTAAAGCGATAGGAGCAAATGAAACTGAGGTATTTTGAAAAAACTGAAAAAGTATGAAATTTTCGAAGTTTTTTAACTGCAGAAAGTTTTCCCACGAGAAATTTTGTTGGCAAAACTTAGTTTTGTAACCTTTCTAACAATTTGAACGAGTTAAAAAAATAAAATCTTCTACCCCACCTTTTGCAAGGAACAGGCTTTTTTCTGACAGTTCTACTGGACTATATGTGTTACGAAATCTTGACGCTCGACATCTTTAGCCGCCATTTTGCTGAACGTATATCTGTCTCTCCCTATCCAACTGTCAGTATACAGCTGTCCCGCAAGTAAACGAGTAAAATTTTATTTTGCCATCATTATGTGCACAAAACATCGCATTTTATCTGAATTAAGTATTTTTGACATCCCTGATTGCTGAGTCTGGCAATTAATTGACCAGGAAGCATTAAATACCTACAGAAAATAAAGAACCGTAGCCTACTGTTTAAAAATATCCTCTTCACATTATCAGCTGAAAAACTGTAAAGCAAAACTTCCTTGAAGTCACAGCAATTCTTTAATTTGATTGTAACTATTATTACATGTTTCGTTAAAGTTAGACGACCTTCATACAAAAAAAATGCACTATGTAGGGAGTTGGTGGGGCTAGTACAGATAGTTTTTATATTTCACGATTTATCTCGAAACAATTTGAGGCAGATTTTTAAGATTTAATGTATTTCGATTAACCAGTTTTCATACTAAAAGAATCATTAAAGTGATTCTATGTTTCTTCAATAGTTTGATCACCAAATGGAAAAACCTAAACAAATGCAATCTGACCACATTTACTCCATTGTAAAGTGTTGACATTAACTGAAATGGCATAGGGTAAAAGTTGATACCGTTTTTATATATATAAATAAGACCAGTTTTCCCAAAACAAAAAGATCACTTAATTAAAATTATTTTGTGTCCACTTTTACCATCCCCATTCTCCTCTATTTAAACAAAAGTTTTGGAATGATAAAACCTCTGATACTTTGATCTCGCTTTTGTGGAAAGGGTGAAAAAAACTTAAAAGTAAATAATTTTCAGTTCAACATTAATTTATATTTTTCATTTACGTTAGACATTTGAAAACAAAATAATTTTTGTCAGCTTCTGTCGAACAGAACAGTTTTTCCCATTGACCTTATTTGTTACATTTTTTTGCATTTGCTCTTAATCTAACTCCAATATATACTGACGCAATTTCTTTAATAAGTTTTGTTTCGTGCATGTCGTCTAGGTCAAATACAGAATTTACAGAATGTGCATTAGGTCCAAAAATATTTTTTTCATTAATAGAAAAATGGTGAGACACCGAATTTACGAACTGGGAATAAACTTTACCGAAATCTTCCACATTTGCAAACACACGAAACTTCTTCTCACAATAAACAATAATTTTGTAAATTGCAAACTTAATTCCTCTCCTAGAAACCTGCTGAGTGAAAGCAGTTGGGTCAGACAAAGGCTTCCTACAATATGTGTGGTCACTTACTTTGTCATTACCAAAAATTAAGAAACTAGCACACTCACAACACTTCAAATTATTTAACATTTTTAACTACAAATCCTTCTACGTAATACAAAATATTATTAACATAATTACTGAGGTTTACGTCATTCAGTCTACTACAATAATCTAAACACTGTCTCAATGAAGCATCTTTTACACTAAATTTTCTGTTTGAACATGGCGGTACCTAAAGTGAGCAATTGAAAACACACTGTTTGATTCAAAATCAAGTACATTAGTCTTACATCCAGAGTTTATGCTATTTTTTAATGGCTTTGAGAACTGACTGGAACTGAATAAATTTTGGATTATTGTTCCAGCCTCTTTTACCTCTAATACATGAAAATAGTAATTCCAGTTGATCTTGAGACACTTTATACGTTAAAAAATGCTGAAATGGGTCTGTGTCATGGGAAAGACATACTGTAGCAAACATTCCTACACTTTTAATAGACAGCAAGAAACCCAGAGCAAATATCTTACGGGGATGCCGTAGAATGGATAAACCTTCAATGGAGATAGACTTCAAAATATATTCCATCTCTTCGCAATAATTATGGCAGAAATTAATGTTGAACTTATGTAAAGGTGGTTTTAAGCCTTTAGCAAAAATATTTCTGCTATTTAACAACTCAACAAGTTTGTCTACTTTTCAGATAAAAGTAACAGTTGCAGTTGATCCTCGAAAACCTGTATGTTGATGTGACTCAAGAAATTCAGTACATCTGCTACACTTGAACTCAGGGTTTGAGCAGCAAGAGAGACATTCATCGTCTTATTGTGGAACTTAACATGCTAGTTGGTGACTCAATTAGCAAACTTCAAGCCTTCACTCTCCTGTAGTTCATTTAAATTAACTATGTAGCTCCACTGTGCTTCACCATCAACTATCTGCAAAATCTGTTTCTCAGCCTTTCTTGTTGATTTACGCATGTGGCAATGGTCCAAAACTACATAAACATTGCATTCAGCTTAAGGGTGCTTAAAATACGAAATAATATGATCAGGTTCATCGTTGCAGCCCATGTTTTTCAAAGCTTGCAGGTTTACAACTAGGCCGTCACAAGTAACGGACCATACGACTACACCAACTTCATGTAATTTTAGGAGGCATGTATGGATTAATTCAGCTGAAAGTTCAGCTCGAATACTATTTACAAGAAAATATGCAACTGGACATTTAAATTTTTTCTGTACGAAACAATTTGGAATACTAATGCTTCTATAGCTAGTTCATTCAAATCTACTGGCTTAATGCCACCAAAATTTACATAACCACTGTTAACTTTTTTAATATTGTCCCATAAGAATTGTTTATGAATCATCATATTGTCAAAAATTAAAGCACATTCTTTTAAGCAGGGTTTTTTCTCTATATTTTCTTTTAAGAAACTGAACACTTCACTGATGAAAGCAGGCTCACAGCTGACAGATGAGATCAAAGATCTGATGCAATTTGGATGGGGCAAACTAAATAATGATCTAACGTATCTATATGCTTTAGGTGAATAAAAATGTAGTGTCGGAGCGAACTGTTTTATAATATCTCAGTATCTTCTTACTTGTTTGTCACACATGGAGTTTTCCAATTCGTTAACGATGAAGTGCAAAGGAAAACCACTAAATCTAAAATTTAAATGATTCTCTATATCATTGTTCAGGTGTCCTTTTTTATAAGTTCATTAATCAGCTGTGCCATTGTCGAAATGTTTTTGTTTCGTCGGCCTACAGTCATTTGCAATCTTCTTATCTTCTTTCTTAAATTTGTTTTCGATAGTGAAGGGAGGTTTGCCTGAATTCCTTTATTTTCAGCAACTGCTTCAGGAGACTTTTCCAGTTGTACACCTGTGTGATTTACATCCTGCAAGAAAGGAGGTCATTGTAATTTTGCATTCATCACAACAGTTCAAAATTATAAAACCTTCATAAGCAAGCTTATAACAATAATTATAAATATAGGCCTATTGACGTTTATTTTGTTCAGGCCTATACTATTATAATTAAAAGCTTGTAATATATTCCACTTACTTGAGTACTAGCAGGTTCTTTACGAACCAATTGTCGCCTTGCAGTCATCTTTCTCTGAATATGTTTCGGAAAATCAAAGATGGATGGGACGGCATCTTCTTTTAACAGTCTTAATGATGCTCCTGGCCTCACTTTATAGCAATTTTCGGTAACGTGTCTGCTGCATATTGTACTGTACGCAGTAGGTGAGCACTTGTCTCAACGAATTGCTTGCGCCCACAATTTCTGCATTTCCGAACGCGAAAATGGAAACCTGTATAAACAAGAGGCAAATACAGAACTAAATCCAAGAAATATCGTCTTCAGTAGTGCAATTTATACATGAAATACAGTGCGGCAGGAACACTAGTTCTAAACAAAAACATAACTTACCTATGAAAATGAACTCCGCTGTCTTTCCTCTAGAGTTCTTTACAACCATAAGCTACTCAATATTTCACCATTATAGCTTCACAAACTTAATAAATCGCTCTCGCATGAATGATTATCAAACAACAGAAAGCACAAAACAACACGACCTACACCCGTACGTACAGAGTTGCCAAGCTGATACAAATTGATCGTCACTATTTTCAAGGGTCCAAAGCACAGCAGTTGTGTATCTTGTTTTTATTGAGATCTCTGGGTGGGACCAAGCGAGGTGGCGCAGCAGTTAGCACACTGGCCTCACATTCGGGAGGATGACGGTTCAAACACGCATCCAGCCTTCCTGGTTTAAGTTTTCCATGATTTCTCTAAATTGCTTCAAGAAAATGCCACGCTAGTTCCTTTGAAACGGCACAGCCGATTTCCTTCCCCATTCTTGCTCCGTCTCTGGTGATCTACACTCATGCTCATAAATTAAGGATAATGCTGATACATGGTGAAACAACGCTCTGTTGGGCAGTCTGCATTTGACCTGCCGTCGTCGCACAGTGGTGCTGGCAGCAGTCCACATACACAGAGGTGTGTTGGTGCATGTCAGAGTACGGTGCAGTGAGTAATTGTGCAGACGTTTCCAGACGCGCTAATGGTGACTGTTGTTGAAAATGGCTCAAAGAACACATATTGATGGCGTTATGAGGGGTAGTATACTAGGGCGACTGGAGGCTGGTCAAACACAGCAGATCGTAGCACAGGCCCTCCGTGTGCCACAAAGTGTGATCTCAAGATTATGGCAACGATTCCAGCAGACAGGAAACGTGTCCAGGCGCTACAGTACGGGACGTCCACAGTGTACAACACCACAAGAATACCGATATCTCACCATCAGTGCCCGCAGACGGCCACGGAGTACTGCAGGTAGCCTTGCTCAGGACCTTACCGCAGCCACTGGAACAGTTGTCTTCAGACACACAGTCTACAGACGACTGAACGGACATGGTTTATTCGGCTGGAGACCTGCAAGGTGCATTCCACTGACCTCCGGTCGCAGGAGCGCCCGTAAAGCCTGGTGTCAAGAACACATTACATGGTCATTGGAACAGTGGTCCCAACACAGAGGAGTCCAGGTATAGTCTGAATAGTGATTCTCGCCAGGTTTTCATCTGGCGTGAAGCAGGAACCAGATACCAACCCCTTAATGTCCTTGAAAGGGACCTGTATGGAGATTGTGGTTTGATGGTGTGGGGTGCGATTATGATTGGTGCACGTACACTCCTGCGTGTCTTTGGCAGAGAAACTGTAACAGGTCAGGTGTATCGGGACGTCATATTGCACCAGTATGTCCGCCTTTTCAGAGGTGCAGTGGGCCCCACCTCCCTCCTAATGGATGGCCCCACCGAGCTGCTATCATGGAAGAGTACCTTGAAACAGAAGATATCAGGCGAATGGAGTGGCCTGCCTTTTCTCCAGACCTAAACCCCACCGAGCACGTCTGGGATGCTCTCGGTCGACTTATCGCTGCACGTCTTCAAACCCCTGCGACATCCCAGGAGCTCTAACAGCCACTGGTGCAAGAATGAGAGGCTATATCCCAGCAGCTGCTAGACCACCTGATCCAGAGTATGTCAACCCGTTGTGCGGCCTGTGTACATGTGGTTGGTGATCATATCCAATATTGATGTAGGGGTACATGTGCAGGAAACAGTGACGTTTTGTAGCACATGTGTTTCGGGACGGTTTTCTCAACTTATCACCAATACCGTGGACTTACAGATCTGTGTCGTGTGTGTTCCCTATGTGCCTATGCTGTTAGCGGCAGTTTTGTGTAGTGCCACGTTGTGTGGCACCACATTCTGCAATTATCCTTAATTTATGAGCATGAGTGTGGTTGTCGATGGTACATTAAACAATTGTTTGCTCCTCCTCTCCTTTTAGGTGAGCAGACGATTTTGGATAAAACTTTAAATTCCGATATCTTTTTTCCGTGATCCGATTTTAATGAAATAAAGCCGACATGTTGCCAAAGGTCACGCTCAAGTTACCTGTGAAAACCCCATGACAATTCGTGTAGTAGTTTTGAAAATTAGCATGTACAAACAAACATACATACACGACAGTTTTAGATAAAACTTTAAATCACACTATATTTTTTCCGTTATCTGATATGGATGAAATAAAGTCTTTGCATTGCACCAAGCTACTTTCGTGTTACCTGTGAAAACCCTACGAAAATTCGTCTAATAGTTTTGGAGATTAGCGTGTTTAAATGGAGAAACAGAGAGACATGAGGGTTTCACCATTTTATTATTAACACAAAAGGTTGCCACATATTTTGAATGATTACCAAAATCAAATGCAAAACCGAATTTCCCAACAATGTTTGCATAATTTTGAAAACAATCAAATTGCTTTCATTACTTTCCCAGACAGAACTCAGCATCGTGACAATTTATATTACACAAGTCCAATGGTTTCCTCAATCCATTTTATTAGCTTCATCTTGTAGATAGCAACTTGCATAGTCCCACTTCATGGACTATTTATACTGTATCTCACCTCTCCTATCAGCCGTTGTTAATAATTGCTGGACGCCAGATCACTGAAGGTAAATTAACAACGATCAGGTATGTGGTGTTGGGAAAACGTTAAATGAAAGAAAGTGAGTTAATAGAGTACCACATACATTAAAAGAAACAAATGCGTTATTCATCTTTTTGCCCAGTGTATCTCAGAGCACGTGGTCTTGGTAGAATTATTGATTGTTTGTTACTGCTTCATATTGGTCCTTGAATACAACGTACGCTACGATCTTCTTCGAGCTGTGAGTGAAGAATTGTGTTATCTCTGGTGGAGAGCGAGGGATCTCTACTGTGGTGTAGGCAGGTACCAGTGACCACTTCTTCACGGTCGGCCACAATCCTGGAGATACAGTCTCTTCGACTGGTAAAAATGTCCGACGGTAGCTAGCCACCACCTGGCATATTAATGCATTCTGTTCGAACCGACAGATGATTATTCGACAAAGACCATCTCTCATCAAAGGTACATTGTGCAATTACAAGCGATAAGCCCGAGGTATAAATGAATCATGCAAAAGGAAGGCTGAGGTAAGTGCCATGTTACTACCTAATTGCAGAGAGGGAGCAAAACCAGGTGTGTAAGAAGCGTTGTGACTGACAGTGTATGGGGGCCGCCAGATGCCAAACCGCTCAATGGTAACAAGCTGGCAATCCCATGTCATTACGTATCCGATACTGCCGCACACTTATCAGTGTCGAGCTAATATGGCAGAAGTCTGATTGCAGCAATATAAGAAGTTACAAATATTTACCAAAAATGCTAAATTGATTCCAAACAAGCTTCAAGTGCATGCTTAAAAGTAATGTATCCGAATTTAAACAAACAGGATGGCACTGCTAGCTTAGTGTGGACTAGAAGTCGCTGCTGAGTGAAAATGTCGGGCAACTGAAGAAGGTCCGATGATGGTTTCAATGACCTCTTTAATGAGGCTTCATTACAATAATTAGTGTGTGGCGTGGGGAGTATGACGGCGTCTCCCTCAGGTTACTGATGGCAGGTTCCACTGCTGGGCGGCAGGTGCTGCATCGCCAGGTTCCCATATTTCCTCGCTGTAGTGAGTGTGGTTGGCTGCAGCTAACGCAGGGACATTAGCCTGCATCACAGAGAGTATCAGTCTTCTGTCAATACCCTGGCGGGGTCAGACATGACTGGAACCACCTATCATACTCCCGGGATGGTGGTCAAGTGTGGAGTCGCACCTGGTGCCCAGAGGCTTAGGCATCAGGCAGCGGTTAATGTCCCAGCTGTGGCAGAAGTATCTGCGTCACTGAGACAGAATAGCATAGCCTCAACGTCATAGCACTAGCCACCTGTTCGAAGACGACAGGCTGCTTTGAGCGTCCTTAAATACTGATTCTCCGTGCTGTTCACCACGGCTAGTGTGCCACACTGAACTGTCTGTAACGTGTCAATGACTTTCCGGCTGTCATAACTGAGATTCAGTAATTGTGTAGGTTACGTCAAGTGGCACGTGTCGTCTGTCGTCACTGTACTGTTGCGAAGTTGCTGACCGTGCAGCCCCTTTGCCAACTACAAATGAAATAGCGGTGCCCTGGTTTCGTCATGATGCAATTTTTGCTGTTTCCAAGACTCGCTTGTAACTTTATCCCTTTATATTCCTCCCTGCCACGAAGAAAATTCGGCCTCAAATTTTACTGCAATAAAAACACTAGTTATTTACAAATATTTACACTTCGGATTTATTTCCCCACTGATTGTATCACACTGTACATTATTTGCTCGAATTCAGTAGCACTTATTTCTGTGCAGAGGTCCATGTTCAAGGTACACTTTGTCCCTCATATCATTGCTTCTGGTTGATGCCATTGCGACAAGTTTGAACTCATAGATGGAAGTCGGCAGGGATGGGATTGGGTTTACTTTCCACATAAGTTGGTAGTATATGATTCCAGTTACTGTGAAAATTATAGTGGCAACTGAGGTCTACACAGGTGACAGAAGTCATGGGATGCCTCCTAATAACGTGTTGGACCTTCTTTTGCCCCCTGTAGTGCAGCAACTCGGTGTGGCATGGCCACAACAAGTCGTTGGAAATCCCCTGCAGAAATGCTGAGCCGTGCTGCCTCTGTAGCCGTCCATAACTGCGAAAGTGTTGCCAGTGCAGAATTTTGTGCACAAACTGACCTCTCGATTATGTCCCATAAATATTTGATGGCATTCATATCATATGATCTGGATGGCCAAATCATCCACTCGAATTGGCCAAATCACCTACTCCAATTGTCCAGAATGTTCTTCAAACCAATCACGTGGTCGCCACTGACCTAGGGGTGAATCTTGCGACAGTAATGGCATTCTGGTCATAGAGTAAAGATGAAACGGTACTCCATCCATTTCTACAATATGCCATTCAATGTCAACTTTGGTGTGATGTGCAACCAGGCAGTCTAAACCGAGAATGACCACATAGCCACTGCCGAACACAGGAAAAACGTCTACACCAACGCAGAAGTTATCTTCCCCAACTCAGAAACCAAATAAAGTTGAACCAGTTGAATCTACAAGACCCCAGCTTATGCTGCTTAGTGACCAACATGGCGGATTCACTTTCACTTTATCAGGTATAGCCTTACTTGCCACAGATACCTGCAATCCGGTGTCTTACAAAAATTTACAAAGTCCCCTTTCATGTAACTGGTCAGAAAAGGGTCTGCCACTGATTTTGCACTTGCGCTGACTTTTACTGGCTGCCTTGTTTAACTGAGAGGAGCGAGGTCTGGCCTTTAGCCATGTTCCATGCCTCTCCGAGTTTCTGTCCATGCAATTCTGTTCAGAATGTCCAAGCCATGTACATATCTGGCACTGCCATTCTCTGCAATCAGGCCTAATATACCCACATGTAAAACATTTAAGATCTGTGTTAAATAGGACCTTATTTTTCAAAGGTTCGGTGACCACATCAGTTTTGGCTAGCACCAACACTGTTTCTGCTGCTTTGTTTAGAGTCTTTGGAAATTCCATCGCGACTCTACGAGACATTTTTGGGTGTGAACCCAGTAATAAGGCGTCAAGTTCTCTTTGCTCAGCTTCTTACAAGTAGGCTTCATTAGCATTATCGTCCTCCGTGAGCTCTTATGTATTGACATTCATTTTCTTAATACGATCTACAAAACACTCTACTAATTCCCCATGCTTTTGAAACAAGCTGTTAAGTTGCTCACGGTAGTGTCTCGATGTATCCTTCCTTCTGCATCTACCTACTAACACTTCTCTCAAGACATCAAACAACAGCGTTTTGCTTAAATTCTTGTGGTACATCACATGTGTCCATGTGCCCCCAGTAGTTTTAACTTGGCTGTACTCAACAATTGCTCATTACTCCAATTTCCTAACATAGCAGCTGTGTCCAAACTATCGACAAACGCCAAAATATGCTCTCCAGATTTTCCTGAAAATGGTGTTATCAATTCAGCAGTGCTGGTGCCCAGGACAAGTGCACTAGGAAGTGTCTGTTCCCTCCTTTCCTCCTTTAGTTGCCCTGATTCACTTAGTAGCTGAGCTACTTGGTTTATTAACTGCTAAATAAGCGCCCTGAGCCGAAATTTGTTCCACCATGTTGCCTACTGAGAGAGGATAGGAAAACAACCATACAGGCTCTAACAAAAATTATGTTGTTTCATAGGATGTCCGTGCTGCAGAAGACCCGAGGTTATGGCTGCTGTCGTCTGGCTGTTCATCTTCTTCTTTATGTCCATCCCCAGCAGTCCCCCTAACATAAGTTATAACATGACGGCTCTGATAGCTTAGTGGGGGCTAGGATTCGCTGCTGAGGGAGAATGTTGTGCAGCTGAAGAAGGTAAAGTGATGGATACAATGACCTCTTTATTGAGGTTTGATTTCAATCATTAGTGTGTGACATGGAGAATGTGACAGCATCTTCCCAGAGGCGATGGTCTCCAGCTGCTGTGCGTTCTGCTGCTATACAGCTGTTGCTGCGTCACCAAGTTCCTGTGCTTCCTGCCTGTAGTGAGTGTGTCTGGCGGTGGCGACCACAAGCACATCAGGCTGCACCACGATGCCTGGCTTGCTGTGTAGTGGTCTTCTGTTGGTGCAAGAACAAAAATGCAACTTACATACTGCTTTATTTGCAAAAACAAAAACAAAAAAACGTTCTGGTACTGTGGCACTCTAGGGGGTGATTTTTCTTTTTTTTTTTAATTTAGACATCCCAAAACGTTATTTTAAAGCTTTCTTTTGTCAGAGGTACCGGTATTGGGTACTGAATCGCACTGTCACAAATGAAGCACTGTGCTTGTATGTGTGTGTGTGTGTGTGTGTGTGTGTGTGTGTGTGTATGAGATAGAGACAGAGAGAGACAGACAGAAAGGAAGTGAGAGAGGGTTTGTGTTTACATAGAATGGGATGGACACAGAGAGTGGAGAGGAAGAAATGTGCTGAATATGTATACATGAGCGAAGGTGGGGGAAAGGACTAGTGTATATACACTGATCAGCCACAACATTATGACCATCAACCTACTACTGATATAAACCCATCCAGACGATAGCAGCATTATCTGACAAGGAGTGACTGCTAGTCAGACACACGCATGGTGCATGCAGTATCAGTGAATGTGTTGTCCGTGTGTAGAATGGGGATGCCCTGGAGGCTCAGCTTGAGCATTTTGGAAACTGCACTACTTGTCGAGTGTTCGGCGAGTGCTATCGTGAGGGTTTTCAACACATGGCGGAACCAAGGTGAAACCACTTCCAAACATCATGGGGCTGGGTGGCCACCCTTCATTATAGATGTCGAAAAACTGAAACCACTTCGAGACATCGTGGGGTTGGGCAGCCACCCTTCAGTACGAATATCGGATGTTGCAGACTGGTAAAACAGAACAGGCAGTGAAATGTGGTGGAAATAACATCAGACATTAATGCTGGGCACAGTACAAGTGAGTCTGAACAAATAATGCACCAAATACTTCTAACGATGGGCATCCTCAGCCAATGACCCATGCATGTGCCAATGTTTTTTTTTTATTTATTTATTGTTCCGTGGGACCACATTTAGGAGAAGTCTCCATGGTCATGGAACGAGTCAATACATGAAATTATAACACGATTGTAGAAACAGATAAAATGAAATATAAGAAACATATTCAGGCGACAAGTCGTTAGTTTAAATAAAGAAAATCAAGAATGTAACACTGGAATTTGCTTAATTTTTTAGCTCTTCCAGGAGCTCCTCGACAGAATAGAAGGAGTGAGCCATGAGGAAACTCTTCAGTTTAGACTTAAAAGTGTTTGGGCTACTGCTAAGATTTTTGAGTTCTTGTGGTTGCTTATTGAAAATGGATGCAGCAAAATACTGCACTCCTTTCTGCACAAGAGTCAAGGAAGTGCATTCCACATGAAGATTTGATTTCTGCCTAGTATTAACTGAGTGAAAGCTGCTAACTCTTGGGAATAAGCTAATAATGCTAACAACAAACGACATTAAAGAAAATACATACTGTGAGGGCAATGTCAAATTCCCAGACTATTGAATAGGGGTCGACAAGAGGTTTTCGAACTTACACCATACATAGCTCGAACAGCCCGTTTTTGAGCCAAAAATACCCTTTTTGAATCAGAAGAATTTGCCCAAAAAATAATACCATATGACATAAGCGTATGAAAATATGCGAAGTATACTACTTTTCGTGTTGAAATATTAACCACGAGTTTAGCGACTACTACTGAAATGGGCATGTGATCATCAGCACTGGACAATGACACAGTGGTAATGCTCTGCATGGTCCGATGAACCCCAATGCTGATGGGAGGGCACGAATCCGTCACCTTCCAGGGGAACATTTCCTTGACACCTGTACTGTGGGACGGAGACAATCTGGTGGCAGCTCCAGTATGCTTAGGAGAACATTCACGTGGGCTTTCATTGATCCAGTGGAGCTTGTGCAAGGCACCATGATTGCCAAGCAGGATCTTACACCGCTTCATGACGATCATGTTTCCTGACAACAGTGGCATATTTCAACAAGATAATGCGCCATGTCACAAGGCCAGGAATGTGATGGAGTGGTTCAATACAGTGCCTAGTTCCAATTGATGTGCTGGCCCTCAATTCACCATATCTGAACCCGATCGAACACTTCTGGGATGTGATTGAATGTGGAGTCAGAGCTTGTCACCCCCATCCTTGGAGTTTATGGGAATTAGGTGACATGTGGGCGGATGTGGTGCCAGCTCCCTCCAGCGACTTGCCAAGGCTTTATTGCTTCAGTACCGTCAAACGTTGCCACTCTATCCGTGCCAAATGTTGACGTACCAGCTGTTAGGTAGGTGGTCATAATGTTGTGGCTGGATCAGTGTACATGACCCAGTCACACTAATGTAACCATTACCTACGTTCGACATCAAAGTGCTATAGCCACTTACAGACAGCAGGTGGCAGCATTAGCAGTGTAGAGTATAATGTGTGTCGGGGTATGCAGGAACAGCGCAATCTTTGTCAGTGCAGAAATGGTGTGATTTATCTAATGTCTAAAAGGGCCCGATCATTTGCTTTCAGGCCTTATTCAGTAGTAACAACTGTACTTCAAAGTATCTCATTCTGTCTGCCGCCACACGTACTGGGCATAACATCATACTTAGTAGCTTATATTTTAGACGTCGTTAGCCATATTTTCATCCCCCTATACTGAATATGTATCATTACTGTATTACAGGGATTTGAGCCTGATGGTCCGAGGAAAGGGCTAAAAGGGGTTGTCAAGAAATAAAAAGTCTGAAAATGTGATCGAGACTGTTTTCTACTGATTTTTAACATTTTATACCAATCACTGTGCTCCAGTCAAAAATGCTTTCTAAACTTTTAAAAGAGTGGAAGCATTTCCGAAATGGCTATGTTTGTAAACTGTTCACGTGTCACCATGGTTAAAGCATACCATGCATGGCAAAATTGCAATATCCAAAACTGATGCTAAGTGGTTATAAATCTGTGGTGCAACTGTGGTGCATCATGCACTATAGATGACAGGGCTGAACGATGCCTGCAGAGATGTGTACAGACAAATAGATGTAAAACTGTTGAGCAATTGACAAGATGAACCAAGGGACTATTAACAGTATCTCCTCATGGCCATTTAGTGCATGTATGGGTCTCTGCAGAAGGTGCATGGTTCATGCATAGGTGTTCATTTTTTATGCGTGCTGTTCTAGAGTGGAGTAATAGAGAATTAGAGTGCACTTTGTTTGATTAATCTTCTGCCACAACCTTAAGTGTTATTTGAACCATAACCATGTAGATGCAGATGTAGGTGCACCCATGTGGACTGCTGTTCATCAGCGACGAAGGCTGGAATTTGCTTGCCAATAGCACCACTGGACATCCACTAAGTGGTGACAGAAGGTCTTTTCAGATAAATCAGTTTTACGCTCCATTATGTCAAACTTCTGAAAGCAAACACCCTGCAACAATCGTCAGGTGGGTCCAGGATAGAGAGGGGAATGTGACGGTCTGGGGAATGTCTTCATGGCTTCCCTGGGTGTTCTTGTCATGTCGGAAGACACAGTGGATTAACACAGTTATCCATCTATTCTCGGGAACCACATATACCCCTACATGCAGTTTGTTCTTCCTTGGCACGCAGTTCATTGGAATGTGCAGAGGAACGTGTATCACCCTGCACTACTGTACCAGACATTGGAAGTCACTGAGTGGACTGAAGGGACATCAAAACCACATTTATGGTTCTAATCCTCATCAGTTTACGTTTTTATTTTTTAGATGTTTCTTCCCTACTCTTTATCATTTCTTATCATTAATAATCAGGACATTGTTCTATGTGTCCACTAACTGGGCTGTGCACAACCATAACTAGTCCTGTCCAGTTCATGTAGGGTGACTTCCAGATGGAGTAGACAAACAATGAATACATCACTATGCTTTTGATACTGGGTGAATTCGATAACCAAGCTGCTATTGCTGCTCGTACATATACTGCACAGTACCCTCAAAGGTGACATCCTGATAAGAATGTTTTTGTCTCCTGGAGCAATGTCATCAGGGAAGCAGTAGTCTTTGTCCACAAGTAATGGACAGGTGTCATTCAAGGACTAGACATGCTCCACAAACACAGGATGCAATTCTTGATACCATTCACCATTCACCTCAGTGAAATACCCATGATATTGCAAGGCAGTTCAGATATTTCAAAAATTGGTTGTTAAAGCGTTGCTTAGTGAAGAATTCCACCTGTATCATTACACATTTACTCAACACCAGTGGCCAGAAGACCTCATTCAACGAATGCAGTTTTGTGAATGGCTTTTGCAAAAAGTGGAAGATAATGAACATTTTATGAAGAGTGTGATATGGACAGACAAATCTAGCTTCACTCGCAAAGGTATTTTTAACCTCCACAACAGACATTATTGGTCACAACACAACCGACATGTCACACGTAAGCATGACTTGTAGGCACGCTTTGCCATAAATCTGTGGCCTGGAATCATGGAAGGAGTGCTTTTGGGCCCCTACATATTACTGGAAAATTTGAATGTGCTCCTGTATTGTATGTTTCTTTACAGCACTTTGCCTGGCTCATTGGAAAACATCCCACTTAGTGTTCGGCGAAAGCTATGGTCTCAACGTGATGGTGCACAGCCACGGTTCACAATGAATGTGTGTAACTATTTAAATTAAACGTTTTCATGGAAATAGATTTGTCACTGAGGTCAAATATTCTGACCTCCATGTTCCCCGGACCTTATTCCACTAGCTTTTTATTTGTGGGGACACCTAAAGGAACAAGTTTATAGTATTCCACCAATGGATGGATACAAACTAAGAGCATGTGTGCATACTGCTTTGGCAATGATGGATGCAGGTGTGTTGCATAGCATGTTACAAAGTATTTTGACTCTAGAGGGAATGGCAACCAATGCAAACAAAGCATTCCTTGCATTGGCTTTAACACTGTGTATAAAAAAGAAAAAGAAAACGAGATGCTAGTCCAGGAAATAGTTAAAACTGAGAGACATATAGCTATGAAATTTTACTAAAGGAATTTTTTTTCTTTTTTTTACTTGGCCCTCACACTGAAAAAGAAGACACAAGTATGCAAAAATTTATTTTCATCTAGTTTGTTGCCTAACAACAGTTTATTAAAATATCACACTGTGGAAACATATACATGGTGTTTGGAAGAAGATGTGAATTTTGATATTTTTTTTAATTTTATTGCACTCCTTCTTGTGTGTTGTGCATAAAATATTGCTTTTTTTTTTAACTCTTCCAGCATAATACCATATATGGCTGGGAAAGAGGCAAGACGTCTACCCTTTTGGTAATTGCCGGTACTGTTTTGTCTTTATCCTTGATCATAGTTTCCACAGTTGCAAAAACTCATGATAGTGAGATGTATTGTAATAATCTCTTTTTTGCTAAATCTGCACAATGAAACATCAACACCAAATATCAAAACTTCTCTCAAACACATCAAACACTCTAAATGTTTGACAAATGCATCAGACAAAGCCACACATAGTAAATTATTTAAAAAGCTAGCAAAGGATGACAAACTGCTTGTTCGCGTATGGAGGAATTTGAAAATTTGATATCCTGTCATACAAAAACTGCACACAGTAGGTGTTCATATGAACAGTTTATATTATGTTTGTAAAATAATAATTAACTACAGAGTGAATCACATCATAAGAGTACATTTGGATGGAATCATTTAGTTGACCAATAGTATATTTTAATTGAGCTTGACCATAAGATGTTAACCTGGACTGGTCAGCTAAAATAAGTTCACAAAGATATTTACATGTAAGTGTCTGGTGGTTAGACAAGGAGTAACTGGAACACTGTTCTGCACAGTGAGTTACAGAAGTGTGTATTAATAAAATTCAAAATTTATTGTTATATTTTACTTTATAGAGGGAAACTAGCAAAATTTGTGGACACAAAATTACGATCAGACAAAGAAGTGTCATTAACTATGTGTTTTTTATCAAGGAAAATGACAATATTATGAGAATTATGTTGTAAATACCATACATATACTCATCGGGATCTGCAAATCCTGGGAAAAAAATGGCTAAAATTTCAAATTTTGTAGATAGAATAAATAGTAAATTAACAAGTTTTGCTAGTGAGAGGGGCATTTTTGAACTCAGACAAATCAGAGCTACAAAATTGTGGAACTGAATTTTGAAAACAGCCACTGATTAAAAATCAGAAATCAAATAAGAATTTTAATTACAAATATTTGGGGAAATATGGTATTTTAGAAGAAATAAAGATGTTCTCTAAAAAGGGGAGGGTGAAAGCATTAAACTGAATAATAATCTGTCAGTCAAAATCAGTTATTAGTTCACTTTACAAGTTCCATCTCTACAAGTTCTTGAAATTTTATTTCCAGGTTATTTAATATAAGTATCATTGTTAGTGATTTAGAAACCATATTGTCACTTGAAGGAAGGTGTAAGTAGATGAATGACGAACACCAGCTTTACTTAACGAAAGTTTATTCAGCACTTGCACATACAAGAACGCAGAGCGATGTGCCTCTGGCCAGAACACTTACGGTATATATACAGCTACAGAACATTCCAGTATAATGATTCTTGCCATTTGTGGATACTTCTAGAATGGCAATGTTTCAGTTCAGGTGAGTTTTGAACTCACGACCCTCCATGCAACAATCTAGTATCATAACCACTGCACTACAGCGACTGCGCTACTCGGCTTCTTCTGCGAGATTGCTCCCTCCTTAAGAGAACAGCGTCTCGCTGTTACATCCTCCTAGTCCAGGAATGAGTCATCGGTCTTGCATACTCTGACTCCCGATGACTGATGTTCACCCTGGTGGTGATCTTCTTATAACTTCCCTTGCCGCTACGATCTTTGTTACCTTTCCACTTGTTGCCTGTCGCTGGAGCTTCGACTGTACCCTGGGTTGCAGGAGCCTTATAGGGCTTCATTCGAAGGGCGTGGACCGTATCTCTGATCTTTCGTCGTCTTGTGTCAGGTTCGAAGTCTTCAACTTCGTAACATCAGACAACAGTCTTACAACCTTATAAGGGCCAAAGTAGCGCCTGAGGAGTTTCTCAGAGTGACCAACCTTCCGAACAGGAGTGAAGATCCAGACGAGGTCACCAGACTGGTAGACAACAGGGCGGTGGCTTGTGTCATACATACGGCGATCGTTTTCTTGAGCCTGCAACGTACGGAGTCTAGCTAACTGCCGAGCTTCCTCAGCTCTGTTTATTATCTGGCCGATGTAGACGTCTTCCACGTCATCAGGATGTAACGGAAACACAGTGTCGATCGTCGTAGTCGCCTCACGCCCATGCACCAGGAAAAATGGCGTAAATCCTGTGGTGTCTTGTTTGGCGGTGTTGTAGGTAAACGTCACGAAAAGTAGCACCTAATCCCAGTTGCTCTGCTCAACATTGACGAACATTGATAGCATGTTGGCCAAGGTCTTATTAAGGCGTTCAGTAATCCCGTTAGTTTGCGGATGGTAGGCAGTCGTCATGTGATGAGTAATGCACCGACAGTTTATCTCTGTCACAAGATTCGATTGAAAAACTTTCCCTCGATACGTAATTAACGACCTTGGGGCACGGTGTTTCAATACAATGTCTTCTACGATGAATTTGGCTACCTTGAATGCTTCGGCTGTTTTCACGGCTTTTGTAATGGCATAGTGCGTCAGACAATCAGTGCAAACAACAATCCATCTACTGTCACAAGCAGACGTTGGAAATCGTCCGAGGAGGTTCAAATGGCTCTGAGCACTATGGGACTTAACTGCTGAGGTCATCAGTCCCCTAGAACTTAGAACTACTTAAACCTAACTAACCTAAGGACAACACACACATCCATGCCCGAGGCAGGATTCGAACCTGCGACCGCAGCGGTCGCGCGGCTCCAGACTGTAGCGCCTAGAACCGCTCGGCCACTCCTGGCGTCCGTCCGAGGAGGTCAAGCCCAATACGATGGAAAGGCGTTTCGGCTGGTGCAATTGGCGTGAGTCGGCCAGGTGGTTTCTGAGGAACTGCCTTTCTCCTCTGGCACTCGCTACAGTGCGACACATAGTGACGGACACTCCTAAATAAACCCGGCCAGAAAAGTCTCTTGCGGATCCTATCGTATGTCTTAATAAATCCTAAATGTCCGGCCTCAAGTGTGTCATGGAATTTCGTAGAACATCTAAGCGCATGTGTTTAGGAATCACTGGTAGCCACCTCTTTCAAAAACGGATCAAAGTTTTTCTTGCAAAGTAATCCTTTAACTACCTTAAATTGTCCTTTCACATCCTCTGACCGATTTAAGGAAGCATAATTTGAGATATCTTGGCGTCCTTCTTCTGCTCAGCAGAGAGATCCTAGAGTGCAGCGAGACAGTCATTATCTTCATCAAAGTCTTGATGGTCTGGCACAGGGCTTCTTGAGAGACAGTCGGCATATTGGTGTTTTATCCCACTTTTGCACATTATGGTAATGTCATATTCTTGAAGTCGTAGTGCCCACCTGGCGAGTCGTCCTGTTGGATCCTTAAGATCTGTCAACCAACAAAGTGAATGATGGTCTGTAACAATTGTGAATGGCCTTCCGTAGAGATACTGTCGAAATTTGCACATGGCCCAAATCACAGCAAGATATTCTCTTTCTGTAGTTGAGTAGTTTCTCTCGGCTTTTTTAAGTGTCCTAGACGCATAGGCTATAACCTTCTCTTTTCCATCCGAAATCTGCACTACAACAGCACGGATCCCATACCCACTGGCATCTGTGTGTAGTTTTGTAGGTACTCTCTCATCATACAGATCAAGTACAGGGTCAGTCGTCAGAGCTTTTTGCAGCAAATCGAAAGAATCTTGTTGAGCACTACCCCAGATAAATTTAGCATCGGCTTTTAACAAGTCTTGGTGTGGCCTTACTTTGATACAAAAGTCTTTGATAAAACGACGGTAATAAGAACACAATCTGAGGAAGCTTCTCACATTTCTAATACTTTTAGGGATAGGAAATTCCGTCATAGCTCTCACCTTTTCTGGGTCTGGCCGTACACCTTCGTTTGACACAAGGTGTCCAACCATTTAGATTTCTTTTGCTCCAAGGGACACTCTCTTGCATTAAGTTTCAGTTCGGCTTGTTGGTACGGTCTGGCTTGTTGGAGGCACTTAAGAACGGCCCTCAGTCTTTTTATGAATTCATCAAATGTCTCTGAGAACACTATAATGTCACCTAATTCACAAAGACACATCGTCCACGTCAGGTGCCTTAGAAGATTATCCATCATTCGTTCCAAAGTTGCTGGTGCATTACACAGACCAAACGGTATTACCTTAAATTCATACAGGCCCTCAGGGGTGATGAATGCAGTTTTCTCACGATCAGCCTCATCTACTTCGATTTGCTAGTATCCCGAGTACATGTCCATGGTTGAGAAAAACTTAGCCCCTTTCAGACAATCTGGTGTATCATCAATTCATGGAAGAGGGTAAAGGTCCTTTGTAGTTATTTTATTAAGCTTCCTGTAATGAACACAAAAGCGCCAACTGCTATCTGTCTTCCTGACAGGAACCACTGGTCACGACCATAGGCTCTCCGAAGGCTGAATGATGTCATTCTTCATCATTTTCTCTACTTCGTCGCAAATTATTCGACGTTCCGTTGCTGACACACGTTATGCTCTCTGGCTTATTGGTTGATGGTCTCCAGTGCTAATCCAGTGCTTCACTGACGATTTGCCTAATTTGCTCTTCACCTGTGGATTGAAGCATTCAGAGAACTCTTGAAGAATGGTAGTTAGCTTCTTCTGTTGTTCCTTAGTGAGATCTGGTGATAGTCGAGCTAGAAGATTTTGTCTCGTAGTGGTAGCGCGAAAGTAGCGCTAATTTCGCCCACAGACCCGGCCTGGGAAGTTTCTATGACGCTCAGCTGTTCTGCAATTAACAGCTCAGCATTTACTACGCACATGCATCTTGGAAGGATCTGCGGTTCTCGGCGACACTTAACTATCCACAATTCACCGAATCCGTTCTTAAACGAGATGCCAGAGGCTGGGATGACCAAGTTATTCTCCAGTGGTTTGCTTCTCTTACATTCCACTCAAGATCCATTGGTTGATGCATGGCATGACACATGACAGCTACCTTTCTAGTGCTGACTGTAGGAATGATCACTTCATCCAGCACACATAGTCTCCACACACTAGGATGCGCATCTTCCTGTCCAGAGTACCTCATCTCATCTACCATAATCTTTGAGCGACCACAATCTATAATTGCTTGAGAAGCTATCAAAAAGTCCCATCTGAGAATGACGTCATGATTACACTCTTGGAAGACGATGAATTCTAACAGCTGTGTATGGCCACTTGTACCCACATGAATAACACATCTTCCTGTAGGTTTTACATATTTCCCATTAGCCTCCTTCAGCAGAGATGTTTTGCTGTCGACGAATACGGTTTTCTGCAACTGGCGATTGTACTTCTCCGAAATGACTGATTATGATGCTCCAGAGTCCACAAGAGCTTGGGCTGGTTGGCCATCCATGAGGACATCGACGTAGTTTCCTATCATTTTCGTAGTGATCGACGGCGGAGGATTTTTCTCTTCGACAGTCTCACCTCCAAGGAAGGTCGCACTCTTTAGTTTTCCAGGTGGCGGCGGCTAGGTGATCGGCTGTAGCTTCTAAACGGCGATGTGGACCTTGATCGGCGTGTTGGGGAGCGTCCTCTCCAGCGGCGATGGTGACCTACGTCGTCTGGCGCCCACCTCTTCTTGTTCATCTTCGTCGTCCCGGAGTTGGCGACGACTAAGATCGTTCTGCTGTCTTTTGGTGTGGGCTCCATCAAATATCCTTTCTCGACAATAACGCATCACATGTCCCGGTCGTCCGCAGTGGAAACATACTGGTCGGTTACCCTGGGTCCTCCAGACATCAGTCTTCCTTGGTACCTAAACAGGTTCCTCATGCGGCATTGTAGAAACGTAACTTCGCCTGGGTCTCGACTTTTTTATTGTTTTAAAGAGAAATGAAGGACGAGAGATTGGGTTCAATGTCCGTTCCACTTCCTCCCTTATGACCTCTTGAACCGTCTCGGTTTTTTGCTCGACGTGCAATCCAAGTGCCTTATGAACTTCCTCTCTCACTATCCGACAACGAACACTTGTGAAATCAGTTTCTTCCTCCATCACAGACATCGATACGACGCTTGGAAGCCGTTCAAACTTCTTGCGTGTAATTCTTTTTTGATGCATTGTCTCGATATACTAGCACCATTTTATGAAGTCGTCTGCTGTCGAAACCTCCTTCAGGAGTAGGGCTTGATACATGTCCTCAGCGACACCCTTCATGAGATGTGCAACCTTATCTTCCTCCTTCATTTGAGGATCCACTATTTTACACAGCTCCAAGACGTCTTGAATGTAGGATGCTGTAGTTTCTCCTGGACGCTGTGCCCTGCACTTTAATTTATCTTCAGCCTTGCACTTCTGTCGTTGTGTGTCGCCAAAATACTCGCGCAGTTCCGCCTGGAATACTTCCCAGCTTGTGAACTTCTCCTCGTTGTTCTCATACCATTGCTTGGCAGTGCCCTCCAAGTAGAAAAATATGTTAGCCAAACACACGGTGTCATCCCATTTGTTAAATTTTACTATAAGCTCGTATACCTTCAGCCACTTGTTTGGATCTTGACCATCGTCACCAGAGAACCCGGAAGGATGTCTCATGTGATGGCACACAGTTGCTGTTATCGTGACGTCATCTTCTTCTTCTGTCTCTAATAGATTGGGATCTATAGAATATGCCTCAAACTCGGGTTTCTCGCCACGTAAATGGCCTGATGGGAGCCACTGTGTCGTCGACAATGTGTGGTATCACAAGTTCCAATACCCAGCGCCTCCACCAGAGTAATGTCACGCAGAGGAAGGTGTTAGGAGATGAATGACGAACACTAACTTTACTTATCGAAGGTTTATTCAGCACTTGCACATACAAGAGCGCGGAGTGAACTGCCTCCAGCCAGAACACATACAGTATATATACTGTTACAGAACATTCCGGTACAATGATTCTTGCCGTTTGTGGATACTTCTAGAATAGCAATGTTTCAGTTCAGGTGAGTTTTGAACTCACGACCCTCCATGCAACAGTCTAGTATCATAACCACTACACTACAGCGGCTGCACTACTCAGCTTCTTCTGCAACAATATTTTGAACAATTAATTCTGATAAAATACAACCTGAATGCAAAATTAACTATTTTGTGAAATTGTCCCCTATGTGTATATTACTATCAGGATTGGTATAAGAACAAGTCAATAGTTCCACCTTACTCCATTACTGCTAGTTCCAATATAAATCAGTGTTGAATTTCCCACATAGAAGTGTTGATTTCTTGCATAGCTGTAGATGTAAGCAACAACTGTATTTGCATATATCTCTGTGTATAAAGAATTTTATAATAGCTTTGCATTTCTACTCTTTTTTAGTCTCATAACTGCTTTTACACAAATAATCTGACAGTATGTAGCCTCATGTAGAAATTGAAACTAACTCATCTACCTATATCCAATTTTCTGTGGGGCATAGAACACTAATAACACTTAGTTCAGTACTAGTACTTGGTGTTGCCTTTTTCATACTACTGATATCTTATCATACCAGGTCACTTCCACAAACTTTGTAAGTTTATTCAAAATCATTTACTCTCCCCATTACATAGATTTCTGTCACGTCTGGATGTTTCTGAGTCATAATCTCTACGTTGCCACAGGAGGGCCCTGTTTACGTTCCAAGGGCCACTTGAAGCACCAGGCTGAGGCACACTAGAGGTGCCTCTTGTGTAAAATTTGACACAGAGTGTATCATAATTAGTAGCAAAACCAATCCATTTCCATGTTCAGTAGATTTAGGTTTATTTTGACAGGTCTCATGAAGAGCCCAAGGAATTGCAGCTTGGCAGGTAATGTACGTGCAAGGGAAGTAGAAGGGAAAGGGGGCACGAAATGTTTCTTGTGTGGAAAAATGGGAGTGGGGGGGGGGGGGGGGTGGCAAATGACATATTGTCACTTGTGTGGAAAAATGATCCTTGTCACAGAATTTGGTAGAAAGATGTACCTATTAATTTTCCGGTTTCTTTCAATCAGTGTGGTATACTTGTGTGATATGGTAGTTTTTGTTTGAACTTTTCTGGTCTGTTATAAGCTGAGGTTTGATAGGGTCCCTGAATGTTCATCAAACCAGGAACATATGCTTGCAGACCTGTGAACATAGCTGCTGCCATCATGAAAGATGGTAGTGTCCATGACATATCACCATGAATATATAGAAGAAAGGAAGATAACTGTTTGGCAAGAATGCTGAAATATACATCCGTAGCCTGAATGAATGGGCTCAAGCCATGGTACAAAAAAATCATCCCTCGAAGATCACAGGACCACCTCCATCCTGACTTACACCCTCAGTGCATTATAGTTTAAATGCCTCATTGAGCCACCAATGCACTCAGCACCTTGTATCATTTGAAAAGAGGAAAAACTATGACTCATCAGGCCACACTATGTGCCTCCATTCCTCTGTGTTGTTTGGCTCATTAAGTAGATTTATGTGCATTTGTGAGTAATGGCCTTTTGTGAGGTACCACCCTACGCTAAATGTCCATTGCACTCCCTTCACAACTTATTGAGATGAAACTGCATTCACTGATGCCATTTCCTGGCAAGTTTGAAACTGATCATCATTGACATCCCTGTTAGTTAAGACCTTATCATGACCATAGTTAAAATGCTGTTACTTGGCTGTGAATAGTACACTATTCCCTGTAAACACATTCGACATTCCTCATTGATACACTAACAAACTGGGCAACATCAGTCACAGTGTGGTTATATGCACATCCAAATACAATATCTCCTTTTCCATTCTGTCACATCTCCTTCTCAACCTAGCTTACTGCAGTGATTCGTACAACTGACATCACTTGCCTGAAATGATTTGTCAATGGTGGATGGTCACATGAATGCCTGCTACTAGTTCTATGTCATCTACAGAATTCCAAAGTGACAATAGGGCTCTTTTATGAGGATAGCTGATATCTTTCCCCATGAGCTGAACTCTTTGTGGACAGAATTATTGATCAATAAAATCAAAATATTATATGTGCTCTATTTGTAATATACAAGGGTATGATATAAGATATTTTGATATTTGATAAAAAGACATATTGGTCAAGTTTTTTATAATATATTATGCAGTGTTATTTATTTTTTACAGAAATGATTTTACAGATGAATTAAATGTTGGCTTCTTAGTAGTTATATATACTGTCTGACAAAACAGTGAAGCACCCAGAAGACATGGTCGGCTGTCAAACATATAAAACACCAGTGTTTGTGTAAAAGATTATAGTTGCAATTCTCTGTGACAGGTAGAACAGCCACCGTAGTTCATTAGTGCATGAAGCACACTGTAACCCCTCCACATCTGTGCCTGCCATACAAGAACAAGTAATGGATTCCCTGCAATGTTCTGTATCATCCTGCATCATTCAGTAGAGATTAGCAGCAGCCAGACTAGGGAACTACTTTCCCATATGTAGGCTCCCATTAACGCCACAACACAAACAGCAGTGTTCGGAGACGTGCCATGAACATGGAACCTAGACTGCTGATGAAAGATGTCACATTGTATTCTGCAATGAATCAGGATTATGCGCTAGGCTAGATGATCATCGTCGACAAGCATGGTAGTGACGTGGGAAGATGTCCCATTCTTCCAATGTTTTGAAGAGGCATAGTGGTATTAGTCTTGGCATCATGGTGTGTAGAGCCATCGGGTATGACTTTACATCGTAGCTGGTACTGGTTACAGAACTGTGATGGCAAAATGGTACATAACAGACATCCTGCATTCTCGCATACTACCACTCGTACTACAGTATTGTGGTGCTACTTTTCAACGGAACAATTCTCATCCATGCATGGAAAGTGCCTCTGTGAAGTCTCTCTGTGATGTTGAGGTATTCCTGTTCTAGCAACATCAAGATTTGTTGTTGATAGAAAATGCTGAGGACCAGCTGAGACATCAACTCTGTCAAAGTGCCAGTATCCAGGATACCAAGGAATGACTTGCCATTGGAGAGGGTACAATGGCTTTATGACACCCTTGACAATTGTATCAGTAAATAAAGCCAGGCAAAAGAGAGTGCAATGTCTTACTGATAGGTGGTCCACTTTACTGTCAACTTCTTTGTAAATTTGCCCCAATCTTGTAATCACTGAAATAATATCACATACCCTCTCAACCCATGAAGTTTCGTTTTGTTCCCTCCTCCCCAACTGGGTGCTTCACTATTTTTGTCAGGCAGTGTATATACATTTTTCTGACACATGGAAATACACAATAATGAGATACTTGTGACCTGTATAACCATTATCTTTTGTGGAAGTCCAGAAAACAGTTCCTTATTGTCTAACATTGTCTTGATGGACAACTTATCTCTGAGAGCTACATAAAAGGTATACAGAAAATTAGTATCGCAGAAACAATTTTAAATAACGCTGCAGAGCAAATATGGAGATAAAAGCCAAAACCTTACCATTTTCAGAAATGTTTCTTGTAGCTCACCTATTTGTTAGCACAAAACAGCTGCAGTATAATTAAAGGAGCCACTCAAGTAACTGTTGCCACCCTCTCCATCTGCTCTGTGTGCCACACAAGCAAATACACTACTCTTCTTTGCATAAAATTCTGTAGGGCTGATTTTATATAAAAACAACTTTTCTTGTGAATGCCTAAGTTAACAAATTTGTAATTCTTAAAGAAAATAGTCACAATGTTTTGGAATAATATCTATCATAGTAATTTTTTATCCAGATATTTCTCAAAATTATCCACTTTTTGTAGAATTTCTTAAAAGTTCACAGCTTACCCTTTGTAAGATCATTCATAATAAGTATGAAGAGCTGAAACAAATGTTTCCACATTCCCAAGATGCAATTGCTCAAGTGATTCAACAAATTGTCACAGCACTATTTTACAATGTATTGGAAGCTTACAAACTTGTTAAGCACAACCATAGAGGGTTATATCCTGTCATTAATATTCAGTAACTCATATCTGTATGGTACAGTTTATAATATAGTTTTAATGTCGCTAAGTTTGGATTTTTTTTTTTTTTTTTTACTAAAAGTAGTTCTGAAGGAGCATACCACCACAGCCACACTTTTGACATGAGCCACTTTTAGTTAAGGGACAGCACCATTTCTTACTTAGTGATTCTTAAACTGCAATGCATCTCCTCCATTACTGGCAGTTCATGAAGCCATACTGTCACATGCTTTCATGTTTTCACTGTGTTTGATGGTTCTTCATTGACTAAGAGTTTGTTACATTGTCCTATGTTTAAATTGACCCTCACACAGTATATCACCTCTTCTAAGATGGTTTAGAAAGCTATTCATTAATGAAAATGTGGTTAAGATGTGTCTGAATTTTGATTACCACAAATTTTGCAATGACTGAAAATGTGGAAAGATAGGAAAGAAGTACCATCAATATTTTCTGAAAGTTTGAATCATAAATGTGCTTCATAATTAATTCTTATAAACAAAAATGCATACCATAACTTCAGTTTCGAGCTAGTTGTCATAGTATTATATTAGTGAATATCTAAATTCATTACACATTTAACAATAAGTCATTACAATTTCACCAAGTAAATTTTTCATTAAGACTTTTGACTTCTTTCATTGTAGCCGATCCAGGAAGTCTCATTCAATGGACCGCACTCCATGCCTGACAAAGCGGTCACATCCTGGAGCAGCAGTGAGCGTGAAAACACAAGAACCTGTAAGACGGAGCAATGAGGGACCGCCTTCATTACCATCTGCAATACCTTCACAAGATAGTGATTCTCATGAAACCCCACCAAAAGTGTTCCAGGCTGCCCAGTATGAACAGCATCTTGTAGAGACACTTGAAAAGGATATCATTCATAGAAATCCTAATGTGCAGTGGAACCGTGTTGCTGGGCTGAGCGAAGCAAAAGCAATACTTCAGGTGATGAACAATATTCAGTTACACACTTATTTTAGACAGTAATATTTTGTTGAGTTACATGTTATTACTAACACAACTCAAGAATAATCAAAAATTTCAGCAAAATATGATGAAAGTATTAAAAAACCAGAAGAAGGTGTACATGAGAAATGTTTCTCTACTGCTTGAATAACTTTTTGTATTTAAAATACACTTTGGATGTGTGGTATCAGAAATTATGTTTTATATCTCCTGCTTAATAAAAAGAACAGTTTAATACTAAATCATTGCATCAGACATGAGAGCAAATACCCTCACCTCAGGTGCCCTGGATATTGATTGACATCTGCACTCTTCATGCCACTGGTTAGTGGCTGTCAGGTACTGCTTAACACGACCACCATTTTCTTCCTCCTGTGTTCTATATGTAGAGGAAGCATGATGAGACCTATGTGTGTCCTACTGCTTCTTATCTTGCTCATGTGGATTTTCCCTTACAGGTACAAAAACAACAAAGTAAAACCAAATTCCATAACACACCGGTGTTCAAAAGTTTCCTTAACAACTTTCCACAGAAAGAACATCCAAAATTTAACATTCTATGTTATAAATCTTCTGAAAGACTTTAACTTGGACCATACATGCTATTGGGAGTTACAGTATTCATCTCTGAATTTCATGTATATGCTTTGCCAATGCAGCTTTGCCAGAGCCATACTCATTTTTAATCTCCTGTATATGCTGAATTTTATCAGTAGTATTTCATTGAAATGGGATACGCCATTTCCTGTCTCCATAATTAAGTACATAACATAGTTAGCCTTCCACTACTACTTCATGTAATCATCACTAACTAGCAAGACAATGAATGTTTCTCATGATGATGTGCAATTATGTAGAGACAGCCACAATTTGCCTTTAAAAATAGTACTGAGTGACAGTAAGGCACACAAAAAAATGGAGATTTCCACTTGCTGAGCGGTAAGACATCGTTTCCTCAAACAAAAAGGTTATCAGGAAGATAAACATAATTTTGAGGTTGCTGATATATTGCTTTGGATACTGGAACAAAATAAAAACATAATATTTAAATAAATATCAAATTAAATAAATACTAATGTAAAAAGTGAGTTACACACATAAAATTTAGAGGTATTCAGAAAAATATCAGTCTATAGAACCAATGTTAGGGAGGACTGGAATAGTAATAGGAAGAAAAAAGAAGAACAGTGTGACAGAGTCAGTGGTGTGAAAGCAGAAGGAGCTAGGCAGATTACATAATATTGTTGAAGTTCAGACAAAGGATAATGTAGGAATGTTGGGTGTTCTATATGGACATTATCCATTTATGTAGAACATTTTGCATCTGTGTAAAAGATCTGTCCTTTAGTTGGAAGTTACAGATGGTATGGGTTCTGAACACGTTGGAGTCTCACAGTTTCATAATCTTGCTACTTTAGGAATCATATCAATTTAAACATTAATTTTTTTCTTCGGGAATACATATATGTTAATCACACATAAGACGCATAGGAATTTCTGATAGTATTCTAAGCATACTGGTTTAAAAAATCCTTATTTTTTCTTAAATGCAGAATATTCCCATAATTCATAATGAAGAATAGGTTATTGAACTGAAATCACTCATGTATAAAACAATGGAAACACCAGGTTGAAATATCAGCTGTATAAGAAAAGGATAGATTGCTACTCACCATAAAGATGACATGTTGAGCTGGAGACAGACACAATGAAAATATTATTACACATTTAGATTTTGGCCAAAGCCTTTTTTAATAAGAAAACACACACACATTCATTCACACAAGCAAGCACACCTCACACATACATGACAGCCATCTCTTGCAGCTCAGACTTGTGAATAGTTGCCCCATAATCACAAATACTAATGTATGGTGCTTCACCTGGAAGAGTGACCTTCTCCGTTCTCAACAAACAGATAGATCTCATTTCTTCACGGAATAATAGTAAGCTAGGGAAAATAGACATTTTATACTACTCACAGTTCTGCATGTAATTACTTCAGGCTGATCAGACTACAAAATTTATACTGAAACTAACTTTTTATCAACTGAATATAATGTTGATGTGATCCATACTTCATTCTTGATAACTCATTCGATAATGAATATAGAAAGCTGCTCTTGCTTTCTAGGTGACATGTAAAAACATGATATGTCATATAGCTTAGACTAGTCAGCATAAATTAAATTTTAGTGTTTTTCAACAATATGGCAATAGCAACAGAGAAAAAAATTAAACATTTAGTGTGAAATTATTGTTGCAGATGACAGTCCTCTGAAACTCTTTGGCAGTGACTAAACATTTATCAGTGTTTACAGCAATATGTAGGTAAAGTTCCTATACCTACCAAGTGAGCAGCTTGGTGTATCAGAAAAATCAAAGGACATCATATCCTACATTAACATATTTGTAACAGGATTGCTGTTTATTTAAACATTATCTATCGTCTTACACTGCCAGATTCATACATGTTAGGGAAAACTGTCTTTCATGGTAATTTCTTCATGACACATGCACCATGTAGCATAAATTGATTGTGGTGGATATTATGTAAAAGCTTACCTAGACCTCTGTGAGACCTATGGTCATTTCAGAAAGTAACATAACTACTATGAACTGTGTCAATATTACTGCTAACATTCATGGCTGACACATACATTTTGAACCCTAGCCAGGTATGCGTAGTCTAAATTTGCACTTATTATTAACCACAAATAATGTTAGGAAGTAAATTTATTGGTGCACCAGTATAAAAATCCCAGAGTCTATGAAGAGGATTCTGCAAAATGCTTGGTTAGAAACTTTACAAAATATTTTAACTGCATGTGCCCTTAGAAAAAATACTTTTTTAACCTTTCCTGCACTGTCCCAGGAAATTATGTCACTGCACCATGAATGAAAGTATGTAAACACAATCTGCAGATTACACAGTGGTAGGGATTTTCAAATGCCAAGCAGACAGATAGGAGCTTTTTGGAGAACTTACCCTTTATGCTGGTTCAACTCAGTTTATTATCCATCTGAATGCTTAGACTTTTACATAGAGTTTCATTTATTGTATTCCCATTGACATCTATTTCTAACCAGTAGCTGTAACATTTTTAACTGATTTCAATTGCATAATATAAGATTTGTAAGATAAAGTAAAATAATGGTAAGAATATCATGGGAGATTGTCAGTTCACCTGCCCAACGAACAACATCCTTGCATAACATGTGTCAGTAGACATCGAGTTATAAACACAATGTTTATGTCTGGCATAGTGGTTAAAAGAAAAATATGCAGTAATACATTTACAAATGTGTAAAAAAAATCAGAAATTTTAAAATCTTTTGCTGTTCAAAATATCAACCCTGGTGTGCAACCTCAGTTATTAAATTAACAGAATATACACTGAAGCACCAAAGAATATGGTAAAAGTGTGCATGCTCAGGTACAGAGATATGCAAATAGGCAGAATACAGTGCTCTAGTTGGAAACACTTATATAAGACAACAAGTGTCTGGCGCAGTTGTTAGATAGGTTACTGCTGCAACAATGGCAGGTTATCAAGATTTAAGTGACTTTGAATGTGGTGTTGTAGTCAGCAGATGAGCAATGGGACACAGCATCTCCAAGGTAGTGATGAAGTGAGGATTTTACTGTATGACCATTTCACGAGTGTACTGTGAATATCAGGAATCCGGTAGAACATCAAATCTCCAACATTGCTGCGGCCATAAAAAGATCCTTCAAGAACAGGACCAACAATGACTGAAGAGAATTGTTCAGTGTGATAGAAGTGCAATCCTTCTGCACATTGCTGCAGATTTCAATGCTGGGCCATCAACAAGTGTCGGTGTGAACCATTCAATGAAACATCACAACACAAAGCTTTAGGACAGTCAGTACCGACATTGGACTGTTGATGATTGGAAATATGTTGCCTGGTCAGAGGAGTCTCATTTCAAATTATATCAAGCAGATGGACGCCTATGGGTATGGAGACAACCTCAAAAATCCGTGGACCTTGCGTGTCAGCAGGGGACTGCTCAAGCTGGTGGTGGCTCTGTAATGGTATGGGGCATGTACAGTTGGAGTGATATGGGACCCCTGATATGTGTAGATACAACTCTGACAGGTGACATGTACGTAGGCATCCTGTCTGATCACCTGCATCCATTCATGTCCATTGTGCATTCCAACAACACCCAACACATCCAGAATTGATACAGAGTAGCTCCAGGAACATATCTGAGTTCAAACACTTCTGCTGGCCACAAAACTCCCCAGACATGAACATTATTGAGCATATCTGGTATGCTGTTCAGAAGAGATCTCCACCCCCTTGTACTCTTACAGATTTATGGACAGCCCTGCAGAATTCATGGTGTCAATTCCTTCCAGCACTACTTCAGACATTAGTCAAGTCCATGCCACATTGTGTTGTGGCACTTCTGCATGCTTTTGGGGGGCCTACATGATATTAGACAGGTGAATTGGTTTCTTTGGCTCTTAAGTGTGTTTAGTAGCACTTGAAGAAAATAAGTAAAGGTACAAGAAGCTGCTTTCATTTTAGAAAGTATGGCATAAAGTTCCTGGTGTTTCAGATGACAGGCTAACATTTCAGATGGTTAACTTTGCATATAAGCACAATACAGCAAAAATCCTAATAATAAAGTTTCGAGGTTAACATCTATGATCACGATGAAGAACTAAGATATAGGAGAACAAGTGTGGAGGTACTTAGACATTCACATACTGTGCATTATTTATTGTTTATGAAGATGTATACATCAATGCAATAGACACTGAAGAGTAATGGAATGATACACATTTCCTTAGTAACATACAGTACCATGATGATGGTGGACACTTGTAATGGAATGGGGTTTGCAAAAGACTAGTTGCCACATGGACTCTTACTGATTGATGATTCACATCTAGTGGAAACTAGTCTAATGATGTGTAGAATCCCAGGCTTGCTCAATAGGACTGAAATTAGACCATACTCTAATATCCATAGAGCACCACACTGACAACATTCAAGAGTGATGTGATGATGTGGGTATTTACACACATCATAAAAAGTTTTGTGTCAACCCAGTTCCCAGAACTCCTGAAGATAGTCATTGACTGTGGATATTGTATCACAGACACAGTCCCTTTGTCTGTTCAGAGATGTCACTAAACCTGCCTGAAGATTTAAACAACCACGCACGAGCAGTGACTATTAGATGGAGGGGGTCCGACTGCCGATCAGTTCCAGTCATTCCACCAGGAAGGAGGTACACGGCTCATGTTGTCTGTAGTTCAACCAAGCCTAGATGGTCAATGCCACAGTTTGATCATGTCCACATTGTTACTTTCAGCCAGGAAGGGTTCTCAACAAGGAAAGTGTCCAGGAGTCTCAGAGTGACCCAAAGCAATGTCGTTTGGACATGGAGGAGTTACAGGGAGAAAAGGAACTGTTCATGACATGCATCGCTCAGGCCACCCAAGGGCTACTACTGCAGTGGATGACTGCTACCTATAGATTATGGCTCAGAGGAACCCTGACAGCAACGCCACCATGTGCAATAATGCTTTTCATGCAGCTACAGGACGTCGTGTTACGGCTCAAACTGCACGCAATAGGCTGCATGATGCGCATCTTCACTCCCAACGTCCATGGCGAGGTCCATCTTTGCAACCATGACACCATGAAATGTGGTACAGAGGGGCCCAAAAACATGCTGAATGGACTGCTCAGGATTGGCATCATGTTCTCTTCACCAATGAGTGTCGCATATGCCTTCAACCAGACAATCGTCGGAGACCTGTATGGAGGCAACCCAGTCAGGTTGAATGCACTCTGTCCATCAAGTACAGCAAGGCAGAGATTCCCTGATGTTTTAGCATGGCATTATGTGGGGCTGACATACACCATTGGAGGTCATGGAAGGTGCTGTAATAGCTGTACGATACGTGTATGCCATCCTCCAACTGATAGTGTAACCATATCGGCAGCATATTGGCGAGGCATTTGTCTCCATGGACGACAATTCGCACCCCAATTGTGCACATCTTGTGAATGACTTCCTTCATGATAATGACTTTGCTCAACTAGAGTGACTAGCATGTTATCCAGACATGAACCCTACTGAACATGCCTGGGATAGATTGAAAAGGGCTGTTTATGGACAACGAGACCCATCAACCACTCTGAGTGATCTACACCAAATCGCCATTGAGGAGTGGGACAATCTGGACCAACAGTGCCTTGATGAACTTGTGGCTAGTATGCCATGACAAATACAGGCATGCATCAATGCAACATGACATGCTACTTGGTATTAGAGCTACCGATGTGTACAGAAATCTGGACCACCACCTCTGAAGGTCTCGCTGTGTGATGGTACAACATGCAATATGTGGTCTTTAAGAGCAATAAAAAGGGCAGAAATTATGTTTATGTTGATCTCTATTCCAATTTTCTGTACAGGTTCTGGAACTCTTGGAACCGAGGTGATGCAAAACTTTTTTTGATGGGTGTATTATTATCATGCTGAAAATACATATCTCCAGTAGGACCCTATAAATCACAAATATAAACACATGATCTGCCAGCCACTACCTGAATCCTTAGCCTACGAATGATAGGAGTACATGCACCAGAGGTCACGTTCAGTCTCATATGAATTTAATCACATGAAGAGACTACCACTTATTAGACTGCATCTTGATCGTTATAGGATTACACACACATTTAGAAATATGCAATTCTGTACTGGAACTCATCTGCCTTAGTGACCTTTTCCTTTTGTTGAGCATCCATTTGCAGTGTTTTTGCCCTTATGCTAATTGCTCTGGTCTGCGAGGTGTGGTTTGCAAATTGTTTATTGTGTGATGGCGGTTTTTGTACCTTATTGTGATGCGATAGGTCTTGATGGTATTGTTTCCCAAATATTGTGTACAAAAATAGCAAGTGATCTGGAGGGCTGTGGTTTGTCTATCTAAGGTTAAATTCTCAGCCCAGTGATGGAAATCCCTACCAGCTAAATTTTGATAACTGTAGTTGCAGTATTACCTGGATCAACATAGCCACTGTATATACAGGAAATTGTGGCCAATGAAAGCTCCAGTACCTGTATAGCTTCAGGGATGAAGCTGTCCCTCGCATCTGACTTGTGTCACTTGTCAGTCAAACATCTTGCCTTTCTGTGTGCAGCTGTTCTGTGTACAGCCAGTGCATGGTCTGACTACATTTCAGTCATGTACCATACTGAAACACTCAATTCAGTGAAACAACAAAAGTGCTATTACTCCAATGTGGTAGCAATCAGTTTCCCATCAGCATATATATCTGACCTCATACAGATGCAAATATTCTGTTGTAGAAAAACTGGCTCTGTAAACCTGTGCTATTAAGAAATCTGTTTTACTTACTTTATTTTAATTGAGTCATATTTTTAGTTACTTAACTGAGTAGGACATACAGTGAGAAAGTTGGCGTAACTAATTTAATTTTGAAGCCAAAAAATCCACTATGAGAATGTTACAAATATTCTTTCCAAGATCCTCAAAGAACATGCATCAGTCTAGTGAAATTATTTCTATTTCCGGAACATACATTGCCATTAAATCTACTTTATTATTAATTTACAAACTCATTTCTTTCTGATAAATGGAGAACTTCCAGAATGAATGTTCTATATAATCATCAATTACTGACCAGTGAATGGCATATTGACATTTACACAGGCTGAAAAAGCACTCTATGTTTCAGGAAGCCATGGTACTCCCAATGCTGATGCCTGATTTCTTCTGTGGAATAAGAAGACCATGGAAAGGAATTCTTATGGTGGGACCTCCAGGAACAGGAAAGACTATGTTGGCTAAGGCAGTTGCAACTGAGTGTGGTTCAACATTCTTCAATATTTCTTCAGCAACACTTACCTCAAAATACCGTGGAGACTCAGAAAAGCTTGTGCGACTATTATTTGAAATGGTACGCTTATACAATAATGGAAATTCACTTAAGTTTTCACTAACTGCATAAAAATCACTTTTAATCAGTCAAAGTAGCAATCTGGTTTTAGAAGTCAGTATAGCACAATCAACCATTTATAAGTCATGAAAGTAGTTGCACTTTGCCTACGATTCAGAGATTTTGAGTAAGCTTTAAATTTAATGTCAGTAAATTCTCTTCTGACAGTCCTTGACAGACAATACATTGATTCAACCTATGTTATTATGCTGATGAATTCATAAACCACTGCAATAACTATCATTAGATTTAACCAGGATAACGGGAATTTTAAAATTGAGAAAAGAAGCATGTACGGAGTTTTGTATCACCGATGCTATTCACAGCAGCCCTAGGTGATGTTTTCAGGTACATATGGTGAAAAATATTTGTTAATGGAATGTAACAGAACAATCTTCATTTTGCTGATGACATTGTGTTGTTTGCCTGCAAATGATTTGTAATCAGTACACAGGAAAAAAATTGTACAAATTAACAATGAAGTTATAGAACCAGTTGAAAAGCTGTATTTCAGACATTTGAAGACAATGGCAGTGTATGCAGCATAAGAAAAAATAATATAGGAACAAAAGTGGCCTGGGTTGCTTTGGTACACTAAATTTCGAAAGTAAGCATCTGACGTGTATGAAAAGTAAAGCTTGCAGTTTGTGTATTTATCAGTTATGCTTATGTTAGTGAGATAATGCAGAATCTGTACAAAACTTGAGGGTTTTTCAGAGAGCAATAGGAATATGCATACCATAGACCATAATGGTCTAAATAAAGTAACTTTCCTTTTTTCCAGTTCATGGATAATAATTTATTTTTTAGAAGTAAGCAGATTTTTTAAAAAGTAGTGCCCTCTTTTGTATATGGGTAAATACTCATTTGCAGTTGTCCTAATTATATAAAGAACAAATCAGTTCTATCACTGTCATAAAAGTAGACTGTCATTAACACTACATATATTTACATTTGACATTATAATGAAGAATCCTGTCTTCAACACATCTAGTAGGGAAGACAGCACTGTTAGTGTTACAGAGCCTGAGGAGATTATAGAGCATATTTCTACAAACAAACCATGCAGCACAGTATGTCTTTTTGGAGTTGGTTTGGTATAATTTGCTATTAATCTCAAGAACAGGACAGTTGAGTTAAAAAACTGAAACTGTGCAGATTCTAGTAGTACATTTTAATACTCTCTACTCCATTTGCATTCAAGCTGGAACAATCTAGACCACAGTGCTGGCAAAACTAAATTATTACTCTGTAGTATAACATTTATTGCAGAGAAATATTCCTGAAAGGTTAAAATTATGTGACTTATGTGGAAGGCAAGCAAAGATCTATACTCAGGTCTCAGTCTGACATAAAGCTTTAACCCATTGGGAATTTTTATTGTTGCTTAAAGTTTACTTCAGGTTTAATGTTTCATTCTGAGAACAACTTCAAGGCATTTACATTGTACACTATTTTGTTTTTAATAGCATTTCATTAATTTCTTCAGAATTGATATGCTTGTTGCTACACTCTGATTTTTTTAATGTCCTCTGAGCTGATTCTTTCAGTGCATCATCCTTCTCACACTTTATTTTACAGGTTTCAATGCATTTTCCTCCCTTCCCTTCCCTTTTCTAAAATCCTTGGAATTTGTAAACTAAGTTGATACTCTTTGTTCTCAGTTCAACTAATATTAATAATTCTAAACTGAAATGGAAAATTGACACTTATGAGGTTCCAGTAGAAAAACACAAGAACAGCAGATGATAAAGATAGTAGACTTTGGAATCAGATGTTCCTTTATTGAGTAAAATAGAAGATAGGGCTGAAAGAAAAGGGGCAATTTAAGAGATATGCAGGAGACCCAACCAGGTTCCCAAGTCAAAAAAGTCATATTGTCACAGGATAAGAAATAAATAAATAATGAAACCAATGGATAAGATTTAAAAACTAGAAGACGAAAGTGGTGGAGAGGGTAGCCAACAACTCAGAAAAAAGTGGAGCATAGTGTGAAACTAGAAATATAGATAATCAAGTTTGGCAACTCCAGATTGAATATTAAGAAACTAAAGAGGATATTCATTGTACACCTAGACTCTGATACCCATAGTTAGGAAAATGCTCAGTGCCACTGTCCTGTCAGACTGGATATAAATATCAAAAATTTTAATTATTTAAAAATAGTTGAGAGTAACTTTGACACAAGCATCTCCACATCATAATGCTCCATTAAAGTGTCTCTGTAAAGCAGTGTTTCAGGAGATCCACTGCATATGCTGTGGCCTGTACTTTATAACAAATAATTCAGTTCATATGATCACATAAAGCTAATTTGTTGCCTACATGTTTCAATATTGGTAGAACAAGTTTATCTAAAATATATGCCAATCAACTCATTTCTTATAATATACTGTATATTCTAGGCTAACAGCTCATACTGCTACATTACAAATACACAATATACATTTCAAAATATAATGACATGTAGAAAAAAGGCAATATGATTGGAATAGTGATTGAATACTTGTATTAATTTTTCAAAGTGATTTTGTTTTCTGGGTCTCACTCATACCAGTTTTTCAACTTGAACATTTTAATTTGCTGCAATGAATAAGATATTTCCTTAATAATATGCATTATATTTCAGGTTCACTTTTATGCCCCAAGCACTATTTTTATAAATGAAACAGATTCACTGTGTTCACAACGTCGTACAGATTCAGAACATGAAGCTTCCCGAAGATTTAAGGCAGAACTGTTGATTCAAATGGATGGTCTTAATTCTAACAGGTATGAACACCATATTTACTTCAAATGGTAAAGAAACATCCATTAATTAAGTTATATGGACAAGTGTTGCCTGTGTGAATGAAGATATAAGTTGGTTGACACTGCAATCAGTGTTTGAGTAGAGTCTGAGAAAAGAAAAAGGTTAGGGTACAGGCACATTGGAAGATTAATAATGCAGAGATTGTGAAACATATGTAGTCCCTAAGCCATTGTTGTGAATTCCAGATGAGCTGACAGTGTGAAAATTTTGCACATAAAATACAATAAGCAGTTCTGAAACACACACACACACACACACACACACACACAGAGAGAGAGAGAGAGAGAGAGAGAGAGAGAGAGAGAGAGAGAGAGAGAGAGAGAGAGAAAATGTAACTGTTTATTATTGTGTCATTCCTCAGCATACTGTTTTGGCACTAAATAGATTCCTGTCCTCATCTGAGACTTTTTTTAACTGATAAACTCTCAGATGACATGATTCAGGGTGCCGATTTCTCGATACTCTCAAGAATCTGTTGAGTGTAGATGTATTTTTAGTAAATACAAGGGATATTAAATATAACCTATATTTTCCCAGGTAGTGTATTGGATTTTTGGGTGTCCCAGCTGTTATGCACTCTTGGTCACTACAACTGCTACTCTATAAATTAAAGAATATCTGACCAGATTTTTTCCTTGAAACAAAAAGTGCTTCATTCTGTCACAGAAAATGCCAAACTACTCCACTGGTGTTTAAAACTCAAAATAAGAACAAGTTTGAAAACACTCTGAAAAATAACAGACTGTGCACTGCACGTGTCCACTATTTTTTAGTTAGTTAGCTGAGTTTGCTATTGAGTGTAACCCCAGAAAACAAATTCTTTCAGGAAATCAGCAGATTTTATCCCAGGTTTTTCTTTTGTCATAATAGAAATGTCTTCCTTGGGTGTTAATTGTTTCAGTTCTTAATGGGCACTTGTAATACTTGTAGCATAACAAATCCAAAAATTAAACACAAATCAGCAAGCTTCATTTAAAGTTATAAGTTTACTCTTTTGTGAAACATTCCATGAGTCACAATACGCTCAACTGCGAATGTTGTTCTCAGGCCTCCGATGAGTTACTTACTGTTTGTAGACAGCTGGAAACAGATCTGACAACTGTTAGATGACTGGAGCTGCACCAAACAGGTGTACTTGGAGGGCTACAGAGAAACATGTACCAAAGATACCAATGATACCTCGAATACAATCCTCCCATTGTTTCCTCTACAGCAAGTACAGGATCTATCACTACTCGCCATTGTGGATGGTGTGATAGGTCTCAGGGCCCTGTACAGAGGAGACAGGGACCAGAGAGAACTCAAGGTTTTACAGCCACCCACCCCACCCCCAACCAATGAATTCAAGGTTCTGTCTTTCACTGAAACTGAAACTGAGCCAGTAAGACTCACTTCACTTATTTAGGAATCTGCTGTGTATCATGTCAAGGGGAGAAAATTTAAAAGAGTATGGGGTCTATTAAGCACTGACACTTATAACATACAGGAATACTTGTACCCTTAGAAAAATTTCAGCAAAGGATGGGAAGGATCACCACACGCACTCCACACGTATGCCCATTCAATATTCTGAGGAGGCCGTTCCAGCACCCATTGAAGGAACAGACAACTATGTATTGTGGAGCATATTTGAACAAACAGTGCTTGTCAGGCAAGCTTCAAAATCATACTTGAATCCTTCCACGACTGGAAGGAAAGGCTGAAAAGAATAGCCATTTTCACAGACATACATTCTGCAGCATTTCCCCTGGTTCTCAGTTGAGAAGGTGGCTTGAATCACTTTGACTTTGGAGGTTCTGCGACAAGTTAGGCTACAAATTCTTAGAATTGCACCATAGAGTAGAGAAATCTAGGGTCTGTCTAGATGTGTCAGGTGTGCACTACACATCAGAAGCTGTTACCAAGACAGTTGATGGTTTGTGGGGTGCACAAAAGATTTTTTTTATATTACCTGACTCTTCATGCTGTCTGAGTAATGACACCTGTAAAAGCATCAGTGTAAGGTCAAAATTAATGCACTCCCCTTGCCACCTTCCCCCTATCCACCCAAAAAAGTATAGAAGTCCTAGTTATCAGTATCAATTGCTGAAGCACTTGCAACAAAGCACCAGGGTTAATAGCACTCCTAAAAAGCAGAAATGCTGAACTCCAGGAGTACTATCCCAATTTAATGCTTGCACCACTGCCAAGATTGGTTATATAGATATTAGGGTCACTACTATTAAGAAAAAATTTAAACCGCTAAGACTGAATGAAGTTCCATGACCTGATAGAATTCCTATTAGATTCTATACAGAATTTGTGGCTGAGTTAGTGCCCCTTGTAAAAATATTATATACCATAGATCTATCAAACAAAAAAAACTGTGTCCAGTAGTTGGCAGAAAGCACAGCTCTCACCCATCTACAAGGAGGATAGCAAAAGTTATCTACAAAACTAATGTCCAATATCATTGACATGCATCATTATAGAAACTTAGAACATATTCTGAGTTCAGACATAACTAGGACGTCAAACAAAATCACCTCTTGCAAGGTAACCAGCATGGATTAAAAAGCATAGTTCATGCAAACCCAACTCACACTTTTCTCACATGATATCTGGAAAGTTATGGAGCAAAGCAGTCAAGCAGATGCATTATTTCTTGAATTTTGAAAAGCATTTCACTCAGTACCTCACCTAAACTTCTTATCGAAAGTATGATTCTGTGGGATATCAATTGAAATTTATGACTTACTGAGGATTTCATGGTGGAGAGGATGAAGCATGTTATCTTGGCTAGAGGGCCATCAACAAATGTAAAAGTATCTTCAGGCAACCCATAGGTAGGTTTCTTGGGATGCTTGCTGTTCACGTTGCATATTAATGACGTATCAGACAACACTCATAATAACCTCAAACACTAACCATTGTGGCCGAGCGGTTCAAGGCACTTCAGTCTAGAAGCGCGCAGCTGCTTCAGTCACAGGTTCGAATCCTACCTTGTGCATGGATGTGTGTGATGTCCTTAGGTTAGTTAGGTTTAAGTTCAAATGGTTCAAATGGCTCTGAGCACTATGGGACTTAACATCTGAGGTCATCAGTCCCCTAGAACTTAGAACTACTTAAACCTAATTAACCTAAGGACATCACACACATCCATGCCCAAGGCAGGAGATTCAAACCTGCGATTGTAGCAGTCGCACGGATCCAGACTGAAGCGCCTAGAACCGCTCAGCCACCGTGGGTGGCTAGGTTTAAGTAGTTCTAACTCTAGAGGACTGATGACCTTAGATGTTAAGTCCCATAGTGCTCAGAGCCATTTCTTTTAACCTCAAACTTTTCACAGATGCGTTTATGTGTAATGAAGAACTGCCTGAAAAAATTGCACAGTTACTGAGATAAATCTTAATAAGATTTAAAAGTGGTGTAAGGATTCACATCTTGCTTTAAATTTTCAGAAATATAAAATTGTGCATTTCCCAAAATGATAAAAGTCGTATCCATCAACTTCAATAACAATCAGTCACAACTCGAATCAGTCAACTTGTACAAATACAAGGTTGTAACAATTTGTAGTTATATTACATGGAGAAATTGCCTAAGCATAGTTGTAGATAAAGTAAGTGGCAGACTTTGTCTCATTGGTAGTACACTAAGAATACATAATCTGTTTACAAAGGAGGTTGCTTACAAAACACTCAAGCTATGCAGTAGTTCTATAATGCTCTTCCATGGGTCTAATAAATCTGTGACCATTTGTGCTGTCCTTGGTGTAAGGACAGTATGAATGGTCACAGATTTGTCAGACCCACAGAAGAATTGTTAATGGTACAATGTTAATGATATCTTAAAGAAGCAACACTGTTTATCTTTGATTTGTGTTATCTACCATTTTTAAATGCTTTCGCATTTTCTGTTTATTCTGTGTTTGTATTGTTGTCTGCCATTAGTTGTAAGCTGTTACACATTGCAATAAACTCCGTACAAATGGGCTTATTTTCATGGTTCATTTACTGTTCCTGATCACAGGTTATGGTTCTAGGTGCATAAGTCTGTTTTCAGTGTAGTGGCAGAGAGTTGTTTCCTGGTGTCATGCGTAACAGCAAAACTTTTAATGTCACCGGCATAGTGTTGGCGTGGCACAATGGAACAATCTACACATCAGTTTCATTTAATATTGTCTGCAGGGGACAATTAGGTGGTGTAGAAATTCCAAATGGATGTGATATTAAGAGGAAAAGACCTTTTAGATACTGCCAATAGCATTGTTACTCAGTCACCACAGGAGAGAGAAGCAGAAGTAAAAACATGGCAGGAAAAGGACACAAAAACACAGGAGTTTATTGTGACCTGGATGGAGGTAGCACCACTCACTCATCAGCTGGCATGTGGACAAAACTGAGACTGTGTATGAAAAAGAGTCCACAGTATTTACCTACTTCAGCAAAAGTGTTTCTTGCTCCAGTTTGATGATGACGCAGTGGTTACCGTTGTGTCGAAAATACAAAAAAATCAACACAATATTGAAGCAAGTGGGAGAACCACTTTCAGATAAAATGATCATAACAAAAGTGGTAATGTCATTGCAAGGGTGATATAAACATTTCTGTTCAGCCTGGGAGTCCATATTCTTTGAGAAGGAAATGTTTAATGACTTAATTTCAAGATTGCTCATTGAGGAAGAGAGAAATAATCAGTGCAATCAGCCGGAGGTAGCTTTAGTCAGTCTAAGCAGGCAATAAAAAATTACCTGTTATGCTTGTGGTAAGACGAGCTACTACCCAAAGGACAGCAAAAGTAAAGCAAATATAGAACTAAGAAGTTGCAATTATTGTAAGAAAAGATGTCATTTGAAGTCAGATTGCAGGCTGTTGAAATCAAAGGAAGGCAAAAAGGCTCAGAATGTAAATGCCTTTATGTGTATGAATCAAGGAGTTGACCTAGAAAATTATTGGATGAGGTGCTAGCGAGCATATGTGCTGAGAACTGTTTACAAAACTGGACAGTGTGCAAAGCTCAATGAAAGTTACTGTGGGTGACAGTAAACTTCTTGATGTGACTGAGCATGGTACTGTGGAACTGTATGCATGGATCAGAGTTAAATTTATCAAAACAGTACTTAGTGGAGTGCCTTTTGTTCCTGAACTGAAATTCAATCTGTTTTCTGTAAGAACTGTGTTACACAAAGATATGTGTTTAGTTTCAAACAAGGAACAATGTGAATTCTTGAAGAGTAAAGGCGAAGTTTGTGCATTATTCAAACATGTCAACAAAATGTATCATACATTGTTTTCACTAAACGGAACACAGTCACAACTGTCAATGGTTCCTTTTATGCATGTGGATGAAACACACACTGTGGTTGACAGTAATAACATGTCAATTTGTCTATATATATTGAAAACTTGAGTGTCTGGCACAAATAATTGTAACATCAGAGCATTACGCACATGAAAGAGTTTTTATCATATAAAGGAGTGAGATTCATTGAAAACATTTGTAAAGAATGTTTAGTATGTAAACAACATCACTTGCTTTCCCTGTCAGTTCCTCTGGAGCTAATGCCTCACTCGAACTGATTCGTGCAGATGTCTGTGGACCCATGGAGATGCATTAGCTTGGAGGAGCTGGTTCAAATGGCTCTGAGCACTATGCAACTTAACATCTGAGGTCATCAGTCCCCTAGAACTTAGAACTACTTAAATATAACTAACCTAACGACATCACATACATCCATGCCCGAGGCAGGATTCAAATCTGCGACTGTAGCAGTCACGTGGTTCCGGACTGATGCACCTAGAACTGCTTGGCCACTGTGGCCGGCTTCTTGGGGGAGCAAGATATTTTTTGCATTTGAAGGATGACAACTGTGGTTAACACAAAGTATTTTTTATGAAACAGGAGAATAAAGTAAAATGTTTGATTAGGTATTTTATGCAAACACTGAGAGAGAAAATGGTCGGAAAATTAAAGTTCTAAGAGGTCATAATGGACTGGAGTTTATGAGTACTGACTTAGGTACATTTTTGAGTGAAAATGGCATAGCCCATCAAAGATGTGTTGTGTACACTCCACAGAAAAATGGAAAAGCTGAAAGGGAACTGCACACCTTGGTTAAAGCTGCTCATTCAATGATTTCAGGAATTCCCAAACATTTCTGGGCTGAAGCAGTTAACATGGTGGCTTATTTATTAAATCAAACTGGTCCAAGCCCTATAGAAAGTAAAACTCCTTTTGAAGCTTTTTATGTTAGAGAATTGCCCTTAGCAGATTTGAAAATATTTGAAACGCATGTGTCTGTCCCCATACCCAAGGAAAAGTGACTGAAACTAGGCCCCAAAAACAAGATAGATTTATTTGTGGGTTATGATAATGATGTGAAGGGCTACAGAATATTTATAGCTCCCACAAAGAGAACTGAGATGCAGCAAGACATTATTTTTTGCCTCCAGCAGTATCCAAAAGGAAGAAGAAATCTGATGTTCATGTAAAATAGTCAGATACTATTCATTGTGATAAAAAGAACATAGATGAAGCTTCAGATTTAGAGGAATGGAAAGAAGAAATGAGGACTGATGTTGTGGAAGAAAATAAAAGTCAGCCTAGAGGAGAACAAGAAATCAGTGAAGACAGTGAAAACAGAAATTTTTTTAGAGGATGCAGAGGACAAGAACACATACAATCTTAGATCCAGGAGGAAAATTTAACACCCAAATCAATTGGAGGATTATGTGTCAGAGCTGTTGACAGCAGTGATTGACAAAGACCCCAGCACCTATGCTGAAGCAATGTCTAGCAGTGAAGCTAAAGATTGGAAAATGCTCAACCAAGAGAGCTGCAAGCCCTAGAAGAAAACATCACATGGTATTATGTATGTAAGCCAAATGAATGTGATGTTATTGACAGAAAATGGGTTTTTAGGCAAAAAAAGGGATGAAAAGGGTAATGTTGTTTCTCACAAAGCTTGTCTTGTAGCAAAGGTTTCCAACAAAGCTTGTCTTGTGACTCTTCAAGCTTTCCTGGCGGATGTGTTGTAAATAGTCTTAGACAATTTACAAAGCTTGTCTTATTTAGAGGTATACAGTGCAGTAGCAAAACTGGTTTCATTGAAATTTTTTCTGGTTAATTTTAATGAGAATAACTTTTCCATCTATCAACTGGATGTCTTTAGTGCATTTCTCTATGAAGAGATAGTTGGAGACTACTGGTTATTGCAGTAAAATTAATGGCAAAATTTGTAAACATACAAAAGCTCTGTATGGTTTAAAGAACTTACAAATAACTGTACCTGATGTTACATTTTATTCTCTCATGCTAAAAAAGTACTTTAAGTAAATAATTATTCTTAATTTTACTTTATTTTCAACATGATTATTTTAAACCATTTTGTGGTACTTAAAATGACAAAATACCTGTAATTATTCTGTACACTTACAATTAGATGTTATGAGACAATAAAGTTTCTATTCTATTCTACCAAGCAAGGAAAAAAAAAAAAAAAAAAAAAAAAACATGGCTCTGAGCCCTGTGGGACTCAACATCTATGGTCATCAGTCCCCTAGAACTTAGTACTACTTAAACCTAACTAACCAAAGGACACCACACAACACCCAGTCATCACGAGGCAGAGAAAATCCCTGATCCACCAGGAATCAAACCCAGGAACCTGGGTGCGGGAAGCAAGAACGCAACCGCACGACCACGAGCTACGGACTAAAAGTTTCAATTCTGCCATAAAAACAGGTAGCCTATTTATGGGGATTATGACAGTCAAATTGAAAGAATGCATTACAAATTTAGAAAAAAATGTGGGCTTTATAAGACATAAGATTTCGCATGTAATAAATGATAATTCTGAGCTGCAGAACGTTTCCCCATCTTGGCGTTAAGCACCAACAATCAGTCGAATTGCTCGCCAAACAAAAGTAAACTATGAGCAAATACGTGTTGAACATGCAAAAAAAAAAAAAAAAAAATCAACATATTTAGTGACAGGACATGTCTAGCTTGCACTGTAATATCAAAAATTATGGAAAAGAGGCATGTAGAATCAGAGAAATTCGAGAGTACAGAAGCGAACAAAATGCGACGTTAAGTCGAAGAGTTTCAGGTCTTTGCTACTGTGGAAATCGTTCCTTTAAAGGAATTGTGTGCATCAAATATAAAACTGCTTCATTTCTCTTGTGCAAATGTGAATTCGAAATGGAAGATATGGTTGTGCATGGAAGATGAGTTAGGAATAAATTTTAATAACAAAGATGGTACTTACATTTTTTATCAGTATGCTCATTGATGAAGTTAAAGATTTAAGAAGTAAAATCGACGAACTCCGTTGACAGAAGCTATAAAATGATGGCGAAATATGCAGAGACAAAAAAATTGGCGCTAAATTATGCAAAAACCAATTCCCTGCAAAGAAAACCTTTACGAGAACTGAACAATATATTACGACTAAAAAAACATTTAAAACTGTGAAAAGAATTGCGAATGATTCTTCCTTAATTATTACAATAAGCAACAGGTTTCTAGCACTTCAAAAAGGATAAAATCACTAACAACAAAGTACCTGTACTGAAAATACGGTATTAATTTTACAACTGAAGCAAACAAAATAAATAACAAGAAATATTCACACAACAGAAACAGCAATGGCATAAGCAGCAGTCACAGTTGGAGTCAGTCCATTCATCCTATTATGTGGGTGTAATAATGTGTTGTGATAATGTAACTGGCCAGAAAATGTATAGGCCTAGGTAAAATGCTATCAGTTTACAAAGGTGACTGCTTCCAAAACACTTGTGTGTTCCACAGCACAATATTGTTGAAGTGTGTGGAAACCATACTAAACAGGACTTATTGGGGATACTGAACTTATACAAGTGGTCACATGTTTGTTTGACTCGAAGGAGACCATCGAAAATGCTGAAAAACTTGAATTGGCAGATGCTTTAAATTTGAGACCAAGTATCCTGTGAAAACCTATTCACAAAGTTTCAAGAACTATTAATATATATGGAATCTAGGAATGTATTGCAGATGCCTAAAAGATTCACTCATATACCAACTGCAAATACAAAATTAGTTTAATTGGAACGTACACAAAGTCATTCTTCCCACACTGCATATGCAAATTAACTGGGAAGAAACTGTAGTGTGTGATACTGTGAGAAGTACCCTCTGTCATGCATGTCACAGTAGTTGGCAGAGTGTGTGTGTAGACGTATATTTTTTGGACAATTCCATTTATACCATAGAAGAGTTGAATAGACAATATTTATCAGAATTTTGAGACACATCTGGTTACTGTGGTTATGCAAGCCTATCCAGTTATGTCTCCAAGAGTGACCCAAAGCCTCAGTATGATTGCTATTCCCCTTGTATTTCTTCTGAACATTACAACAAGAGATTCTTCCAAGGCATACGTGGTAGCAGCATCACAGGGGTAATGGACATTGTACCCTGTACCACCAACCCAAGGACGTTAACATCCATGGAAACATTGAAAACTACGAAACAGATTCATTAATCAAATTACTACTGTATTATTATTTATGAGTCTAATTTAAATCCAGGTTCAAGTACTAGTCTGTTACAATTTTTCTGTTGTCACAATAGAAAAATGATTTTGCAGGAACTGAGTTAATTAACTGATTTCATTTTTTAATTTCAATGTTTCTATGGAAATATATTATGTATTAATAAATATAGGTTAAAACCAATAAGTAAACAGTGCGCATCTTTTGTGAAATAAAAGATAATTGTAGGGCAATGACTGGAAAAATTAGTTATTTTTCTGTCTTTTATTATACCAGACAATAATCACTGAATGTGTTTATACAATTATTGATTTCAAGTGTGATCTACAGCCATCTCTAAATCAGTATTGGAACACAAGAAGCTTTTTTACACAGTGATGCAAATGTAGCATATTTTGCTACATGTAATTCTCTTTGACCATGTGATCAAACTAACAAGAAGAATTGTCACTACAAAATGTGCACTGTAACCTTTTACACTGTGCTAGGAGTAATGGAGAGGATTATACCTACTCCCCTGCTTCCTGCATCCCCCATGTAAAATGCCAAGTTACATTGCACATATATTAAATAAAGCCTCCAAGCACACAAAAACTTCACTTTTACCTTGCATATAATTCTTCCAATGATAACAAATATAAATCTTCTGATCAGGGTACAGCTGAAGATCAAATATGGATACATAACAATCTTTAAATCAGGTCTTAAAGGGCATTATAGCCATAGTGCAGTAAATATCATACCTGTCCATTTGTCTTTTCATGTGTCTGCACGTGCATCAAGTCTATGAGCATTTCTTAGGTGTGTGTGTGTGTGTGTGTGTGTGTGTGTGTGTGTGTGTGTGTGTGTGTGTAATTCCTCCATCATACAGAAATAACAAAAATGCTCTCAAAAATTTTTCAGTTCAGATAACAAGGTGATAATGGTACTAGCAGCAACCAACCATCCATGGAACATTGATGAGGCATTTCGCCGAAGATTTGAGAAAGGGATATATATTCCTCTTCCAAACGGTAAATCTGCATTCATAATTCATCATAATAATGGTATTCATACAGCTGTGTATTTGATTCACAGGGGTGTACTTAAACCCAAATCATTGAGCTATGACACACAGAATTGTTACACATACTCTAGCATCACTTGATGGAAAGATATTAACTTTCTCCTTATTATATTCCTAAAATCAATACACATATACACTCAGATCTACATATAATGTACAACTGTGCATGTACATGCAATATCAGTAACTGAAAATCCAGGAATAGAGATAGTATGTATGTAGGATAGAACACTGCCCGCCAAATAGAAGCAATTCTGAACAGTAGGTAATTGCTTATAAAAGACAAAAATGCTTTATTTTTGGAGAATGTCCTTTATTAGGACTACCAATGCACATGCTCAACTCAGCACAGGCTCTTGTATTGCAATGCTGTTTATCTAAATGAGGTCAGCAATGATGTCAAATGGGATAAGTGGTGGGCGAACAGAGATATATGTAGAGTGAGGAGATGGATGAGTGGTACAGTAGGTGGGGTGGGGGGGGGGGTTATGAAGGATAGTGCTAGGATGGAACATGTAACTGTTTTGCAAGGTCAAGTTAGGGATAGGTGTGCCAGGATGAAAACAGAGAGGAAAATGGGAGAGTACTGGGGTAACAATACAAACTCGTAGATACATATAGGAGATATCGAAAGGTTCAAAGTTATGAGTAAGGATAGAGTAGTAGATAGAGGAAACAGGAAAAGTAAGAGCATGTTATGGGAACAATTGGTGACATTAGTTGATGACATGAAGGGAGAAGAGAAGGAGGACAACTGTGGCACAAGAGTTAGCAAATATTGAAATCTTAACTGGAATGAACGATATGTAGAATGGAGATTTCCCACCCACAACATTCAGAAAAACTTAAGGCTGTTGGCAAGAATCCAAGTAGCATGGCTTGTAAAACAAATGCTGAGGACAACCGCTTGCATAGCATGCTAACTTTCAGTCACGGTTTGACAATATCTGTTCATGTGAGTGGATAGTTTAGTGCTCATATCTACATAGAATGCTGCATAGTACTTTCAACATAGTTATATGCTGTGACTGCTTCCATGTGTGGCTCTAGTTGTGATGAGTGATGCCAGTGATAGAATTGGTCTAGGAATGGTTGGCAGATGTATAGGACAGGTCTTGCATCTGGGTCTTATACAGGAACGTCACCCAGAGGTCAAGGGATTGAAAACAAGATGGCCATAAGGACACACAAAGATACTGCATAATTTTGGTGGACAACTGAATAGGGGTAGAGGAGTTCTGTTTAAGTCAGGGTTGGAAGGGTTGATATACTCTGCTGATGCTTCAGTACGGTCCTCAGTACCCTAGGAAAAGAATTGCTTGTCACTGAAAATTTGGTATCCACTGGTTGCCAGTCTGTATGGGGGAGGGAGGTGAGACGTTTTTTATATAAGACGGGTAGCAGCTGCAGAGTGGATGTACTTCTGGTGAGTGATGGGTTTAATTTAAATAGTCTGAAAGTGGCCATCAGTGAAGTGAAGGTGGCTCTAGGGGCCAAGGAGGACAATATAAAACAGGTGGTAGACCAGTGTTAAGATTTTGAATGAATGACAGTGGGATGTCTTCATTGGGTCTCTAAATCATAAATATGCCATCAGTAAATCAGAACTAACTAAGGGTTTCAGGACTGTGAGTGATTAGAAAGGATTCCTCATGAAGGCTCTTGAACAGGTTGACACAGATCATGTAGATGTAATATGATTTTCCGAACATCCTTTGACCATTGATACAGGAATGCTGAATATGGGCAGAAATAACTGCAGGTCAAGCATGGAGAAAGGAGGAGATGCCAGTTACATTAAGAAGGCATGAAACTATAAAAACACTGATACCCATATACTTTACAGTGATCAGTGTTTTAAAACTTATGCTGCAAAAGTAGATTTTCTTGGAAAGTTAATAATAATAATAGCATACAGGACTCCATCTGTTAATTTTGAATTATTTATGAAATATTGATGCATTATTAAACTTCTTGACTTCCAAGCAAAATAAGGTAATATTATGTGGAAATATAATTTTTCAGAGAACACCTGTTCCAGAGCTTTACTTAAGTTCCTTGCCATTTTATGTGATCCAGCTCCTTTATGCAATTTGCAACAAGAATTATGGGAATGAGCACTACTGCTACTGACCACATTTTTATAGATGCATTGAGATTACAAAGTGCTATTGAAATTCCCATAGTTAATGGCCTCTCAGAATATTATAGTCAATTGCTGATGTTTAATATCAGAGTGCACCACATAAATAAAAATAATTGGAAAATACAAGGGTGATAAATGGACAAGAAATTGTCAGATACAAACTGGAAAGATATGTACAACATTCCTGGTGTTAATGAAAAACATAATGTATTCTGTAACATTGTAATAGGCTACTAATAGAAACTGCATTCCTAAGAAATTAAAATATGGAAGCAGATTAAATGCATCTGAACCTTGGGTTACATATGTAATCAGAATATCATGCAGAACTACGAGAAAACTCTACTAGTCATCAAGGGACATGGATGATGATACGATTAAAGCCCATTTCAAACTGTGCTGTAAAAGTCCAAGTAAAGTCATCTGAGTGCCAAATGGTATGTATTATCAATAAAAAATAAGCTCCTTAAAGAACAAGATAAGAACTGTTTGGAACCCACCAAAAAAATGAGACAGGAGAAAAGAATCCAGAAAATGGAGAAATTTCTTTAAAAAATGAGGAATTCTGCATAAATTTATTTGGCCAATAACAGATAGATTAGGTTTGAATATTTCCATAGAGTACTTTCCAAAACAAGTTACATAAAATTCAGCATCCTCCTACATTTCCAAAATAAGTTTCCAAATTTTATTAATTCTCTTACAAATAAATGGTCAAGTGGTTATGAAGAAATCAAAAGTAAAATAATGAAATGTTGTTCAGCTGAGCTTACAATTAGTAATATATTGGCTTACTTATGCAACTAATCTTTTCCTAGAGAGACAAGCGTTCTGTTTTCTGCAACTTCACAAAAAAAGGGGGCAAGACACTATTCCAAATTACCAATCTGTCTTATTATTGCTAGTATTTTCAAAAAAAAAAAATTTAGAAGATCATATAAGTTGTAAACACTTTTGTTTGTTTATTTATTTGTCCATCTTCAAGCATCTGCATGCAAAGGATGCCTAGACATTTGTAAGTACACTCTATTTTATTTAGTTGAGTTGTATGTATTTCTATTTTTAATGTTTGACAAGAATTATCTTGGTGTACAGGTTGCCTTAGGCTATTCCTTCTATAATTTACTTCTATATGCAAGAGGTAACTGCATATGGAGAGAAATAAACTGTTAATATATTTAACTGTGTGGAATAAGGCCTATAAGGTATTTTAGTCATGGAAATTCCAGATGTGCACCTGTTGGTCTTGTTCAAACAGATGCTCCCCCCCTCCCCCTTTCTCTCCCTCTTAATTTTTCTCTCTTCTTCTTTTTCTTCCTCAGGGAGAATCACCCTAAAATCAATACCTTATTTTAAATGAAAGTGGAAGATATCTTAATAGGAACTCAGTGATAGTTGTTTAAAAACATATGTGCATTGTTTCCCCAACAAATAAATAACAAGTGACAGAATTATAGATATACCGTCCGTGTGACTATTTGAAGTAAATTTAGTCTCGAAATGTATGCCAAGGAGTTCAGCAGATGTGCACTCATTTCAGCATAGGATTAACTGAAAATAATGTTCAGTGTTTTCCTTGGTATACAATATACTAGAATCAGTAAAATAGAAGCTACTACCAGTGGGAAATTTTGTGACTTAGCTAAGGGAACCATAGTATTCCCAAGGAAATGCTTAAATATTATGAAGTAGTAGACACAGCAGGTTCCTGGTTTTTATCTTATGTGAATGACAGAAAGCAATGTGTATTCCTGGTTTTTATCTTATGTGAATGACAGAAAGCAATGTGTATCTGTTGCCTGTCAGTCACTTAACAATAGGCATTCAGAATTAGAACCAATCAGACATGGTGTACTGTAAGGTTCAAGTTTGGGTCCTCTGTTGTTTCTGATCTACCAGTACATAAACAATCCTTCATTTGCAGTTTCAAAAAGTACAAATTTTATTATTTTCTGTAGATGATATAAGTGTAGAAATAAGAGGTAATATCAATTTCCTAAGTGAAAAGGCAGCTGTTGAAAGATTAGAAAACGTCATCAGTTGTTTTAACACAAATGCAATGCAATGTAATGATATTTGTGCTATGTTGTGTACATTCAGTTCAGTACATCTCATATAACTCTACAAGCTACAGAAATAGTCTACTGAAACAATGAAGTACAAGAAATAGAAAGTGTTCACTGTTTTGGATCACAACTTTAATTGGAGGACTGTGGCCTGGAATTATTTTAGTGCATTAGTTCGGCTATGTTTCAATTCCTACTGCCATATGTAATTTAAAAATGAAGAAACTAGTTTTTTCTGCACATTTTCATTCAATAATGAGTTATGGGATCATTTTATGGGGATGCTCTACTTATATGAGCAATATTATTTTCAGATGATGGTAGTGTGTTATAAGAATTATGTATGGTGTTATCAGTGCTCCTTCAATAAGGCTGCTTTTATTTTTATATACATCATTTCCTTCTCTGATTATGACACAGTTTACATCACTTTTTACTGCAGTTTCACGGTTTTTGAGCACTTCTTGTAATCGAGCTCCAGGCTTTCAAATTCTATTCACTTTATATTCTGACTTAATATCAGATAAGACTGTGGCTAGTCCCCTACCATGACTCATTGATAGTACGTATGTTTCTTCTTTCTTATTCACTGTCTGGTTTTCTGCACTGCATTTAATTTCATCATTTGTTGCACTAATACAATTTTTACTTCTAATAGTACTGTACATGGTGGTAATGAGTTTCCATTGGCAGTTTTTTGGTCAATAGATTTTTCTGAGCAGTTTCCTCTGACACTGAATTTTTTTTCGACTTTTTTGGGCTGCCTGCACTTCGAACCCTGTACTCGCTCATTAGTGGAACACGAAAAACGTTTGTTCTTAACACAGGATGAGAGAATTTCTTACGCCTAATATATATAGTACACATTCTTATTTGCAGCTTTGCATCTCCGTGGGAATGTCCACAACTGCATCAAATTTTTCAACATACTGTCTGGCTTTACTCAACTTGTTTTGCAGGCCTTCCCCCACAATTACTTCAAGTCTGGTGTATTACTTTACTGTATCTTATACAGACCTATTCAGTTGTCTGTACAACCTTTAGGGCCTACTGCTTGTTAAATCTGGACCAGTAAAAATACAATACAATACAGCACAATGAAACTGGTGGTATGCTAAGTGAACAGATGTGCTAAATAAAACATACCGGTAGTTCATAATGTGTTGTAAGAAAGACATGAACGCTTTGTCCCTTAGAAAGCAGTTTCTATTAGAAGTATATATAATTCCTAGCAGTTGTGTTCATAATGACAACAGATGGGACCCTGTCCCATTGTTTGTTTTTCTGTCTAAAAAATTTTTTTTGGCCAAATTACATACAGTGTGCCACCTGTAACCCACTTTGTAACCTTTCCCAGAAAGTTTGGATACTCACTACTACCTCCCAATATGTTTTCTACATGATAGTCATAGTGGACAAATTGGTGCACAGTGAAACTAAGAAATACACTATAATTACAACACAAGAACATAAGCTGACCAGCTTGTGCGCTGCTGAAACTAAGTGTTGTCCAGTGCATACAACAATATCATGTGACCATTCATGAAATTTTATGTCATAACAATGTGTTATTCATAAATGATTGTTGTCAAGATAGGACTATTACACTGAGGTGACAAAAGTCAGTGGATAGCAGTACACATGTCCAGAGGGTAGTAGTATAGCATACACAAAGTACGATCTGTTGTAGAATTTTAGAACATGTTTTTTGCTCGAGTATCATGTCGTTTTTGGAAACCCAGAATCTACTATGTAGGAATCAACATGGATTCCGGAAACAGCGATCGTGTGAGACCCAACTCGCTTTATTTGTTCATGAGACCCAGAAAATATTAGATACAGGCTCCCAGGTAGATGCTATTTTTCTTGACTTCCGGAAGGCATTCGATACAGTTCCGCACTGTCGCCTGATAAACAAAGTAAGAGCCTACGGAATATCAGACCAGCTGTGTGGCTGGATTGAAGAGTTTTTAGCAAACAGAACACAGCATGTTGTTATCAATGGAGAGACGTCTACAGACGTTAAAGTAACCTCTGGCGTGCCACAGGGGAGTGTTATGGGACCATTGCTTTTCACAATATATATAAATGACCTAGTAGATAGTGTCGGAAGTTCCATGCGGCTTTTCGCGGATGATGCTGTAGTATACAGAGAAGTTGCAGCATTAGAAAATTGTAGCGAAATGCAGGAAGATCTGCAGCGGATAGGCACTTGGTGCAGGGAGTGGCAACTGACCCTTAACATAGACAAATGTAATGTATTGCGAATACATAGAAAGAAGGATCCTTTATTGTATGATTATATGATAGCGGAACAAACACTGGTAACAGTTACTTCTGTAAAATATCTGGGAGTATGCGTGCGGAACGATTTGAAGTGGAATGATCATATAAAATTAATTGTTGGTAAGGCGGGTACCAGGTTGAGATTCATTGGGAGAGTGCTTAGAAAATGTAGTCCATCAACAAAGGAGGTGGCTTACAAAACACTCGTTCGACCTATACTTGAGTATTGCTCATCAGTGTGGGATCCGTACCAGATCGGTCTGACGGAGGAGATAGAGAAGATCCAAAGAAGAGTGGCGCGTTTCGTCACAGGGTTATTTGGTAACCTTGATAGGGTTACGGAGATGTTTAATAAACTCAAGTGGCAGACTCTGCAAGAGAGGCGCTCTGCATCGCGGTGTAGCTTGCTGTCCAGGTTTCGAGAGGGTGCGTTTCTGGATGAGGTATCGAATATATTGCTTCCCCCTACTTATACCTCCCGAGGAGATCACGAATGTAAAATTAGAGAGATTATAGCGTGCACGGAGGCTTTCAGACAGTCATTCTTCCCCCGAACCATATGCGACTGGAACAGGAAAGGGAAGTAATGACAGTGGCACGTAAAGTGCCCTCCGCCACACACCGTTGGGTGGCTTGCGGAGTATAAATGTAGATGTAGATGTAGAAGGGCAGTGCACTGGCTAAGCAGTCATTTGTACTACGCTAATTGATGTGAAAATGTTTCTGATGTGATTATGATCACACAACAGAAATTAACAGGCTTTTAACGTGGAATGGTGGTTGGAGCTAGAAGCGTTGGACATTCCATTTTGTAAATCGTTATATAATCCAACATTCCGAGATCCACAGTGTCACGAGTGTGCTGACAATACCAAATTTCAGGCAACCCCTCTCACCATGGACAATGCAGTGGCCGATGGCATCCACTTAATGACTGAGGGCAGTGACGTTTGCGTAGGGTTGTCAGTGCTAACAGATGAGCAACACTATGTGAAATAACAACAGTAATCAATGTATGATGTATAAAGAACATATTCATTGGGACAGTGTGGTGAAATATGGCATTAGTGGGCTATGGCAGCCAATTAGATCCTAGAAGTCTGGAAGACCATGGCCTGGTCTGATGATTCCCGATATCAGCCGGCAAGAGCTGACAGTAGCGTTTGAATGTGGTGCAGACCCCATGAAGCCATGGATCCAAGTTGTCAAGTGCTGTGCAAGTTGGTGATGGTTCCATAATGGTGTGGTCTGTGCTTGCATGGAACAGACTGGGTTCTCTGGTCCAACTAAACCAATCATTGACTGATAATGCCTAAGTGTAGCTAGTTTGAGACCATTTGCAGCCATTCATGGACTTTATATTCCCAAACAATGATGGAATTTTTGTGGGTGACAATGCACCATGTTACTGGGCCAAATTTTTTTGCGATTGGTTTGAAGAGCATTCTGGACAATTCAGGTGAATGATTTGACCACCCAGATGACATGAATCCCATTGAATTTTTATAGGATACAGTCAAGAGATCAGTTCGTGCACAAAATCCTGCATTGGCAACACTTTCGCAAATATGGACAGCTGTAGTGGCAGCATGGCTCAGTATTTCTGCAGGGGACTTCCAATGACTTGTTGAGGCCATCCCATGTCAAGTTGCTGCACTACACCAGGCCAAAGGAAGTCTGGTATAATATTAGGTAGTATCTCATGACTTTTGTCACCTCAGTATATGTTGTTGAAGAGCAACATGGCTGCTGTATCTCATGGTGTTTTTATGCAATGTATTTCCAAGATTCTCTCTGGGCAGGCAATTAAAAAATTAAGCGCTAAAACATGTGCAATAGAGGTATTACAAGAAACATTATCAGACTTAAATTTAATACATGTTGCCTCTCGTATGGTGTAATGCCATTCTGTGCAAAACTTAAACTACATAGTGTTTCAACTGTTGCTCCCGAGATCAAACATTGTTTTTAAATAGCTTTGTCCTTTGAGGACGGCCCAGTGGCCGAAATGCGTAAGAAGTGATTGAAACATTATTTGTAGTCAAAACAGAAGAATTGTATTATACAAGCTCTGTCACGGCAACATCTTACATGAGTCAGTGTTATGAGAGTTTTATCCCCTGGTAAAGAAAATTTTCTACCGTTATTACTCAGACCCTGTCCCGCCAAATTTGTAAATTTAGTGAGAGAAGAAAGACTCAGAACACACCTGCCTGCTTCCTTAATCCCAATTTTCTCATTGTTACGACATTCACATGAAATATGAGCACCAACTAAGAGAGACTGGGAAGCAGATGGAGATGATCCAAGTCATTTGTCTTTTACGTTATTCACAGTTTGGATAGGATAGTGAGACACGAAAGACAGGTGTGGCTAGACATGTGGTGGTTTGACAGGTGACCCAGCTCGATGCATCAGAAGTGCCAACACAGATGCGCGTAGTCCGTAAGGTGTTTGCATGTGGAGCTGTCTGTCTGAGCAGCAGACCATACATCAACCCCTGCTACTGGAACAGCAGACCATACATCAACCCCTGCTACTGGAACGGTATATGAGTGCCATGAAATGACCCAGCTGTCATAAGGGCACCAAGTAACCTGAGGGGTTATTGTCGACATCTACACTATATTCTGCAAGCACCCTCATCATGTTTGGTGGAGGGTTCTTCGTGTACCAGTGACACTTCCCTCTTTTTCTCTTGCAGTTACAAATGGTTCGTAGGAAGAACATTTGCTGGTTAGCCTCCATGTTGGCTCAAATCTTTCTGATTTTATCTTCATGGTCTTTTCATGAGCTAAACGTAGGAGGAAGCACTATATTGGTTGACTCTTCAAGGAACATGCACTTTTGGAATTTTAACAGTAAACTACACTGTGATCCAAAATTACTCTCTCGCAGTCCCTGTGACTGTTGGCTGAGCATCTCTGACACTTTCAAGCTTACTAAATGAAAGTGTAACTAAATTATCTGCTTTTCTTTGGATCTTTTCTGTTTCCTCTATTAGTCCTGTTTGTCACACATCTTAGACTAATGACAATGCGTGTTCTTTGCGGTGGTTTGCAAAGTACAGATATAGATGTTTAGATTAATTCAAGTGTTGGTCAAACGAGTGTTTTGTAAGTCATCTTCTTTATCGATGGACTACATTTCCTAAGAATTCCTCTAATGGGTCTGTCTGGCATCTGCCGTACCCAAGAGTAGCTGTATGCAGCAGTTCTACTTCAGATTGCTCCCTACTCATATCGCTTTCCAGTGATTGTTCTGCATTTGTGTAATCATACAATAATGGGTCTTTCTATGTATTCGCAATATGTTACATTTGTTTATGTACGAGGCCTAGCGCCGATCCTCTGCAGTTCCTCCTGCAATTTTGCTACAGTTTTCTAGCTTTATGACTTCTCTGTCTATAACAACATCATCCACGATCAACCTAACAGAACTCCCGACGTTATCTTCTAGGTCGTTTATATATACTGTGAGAAGTAATGGTCCTAAAACACTTCCTTGCGTTGCGTCCAAAGTTACTTTTATGTCTGTAGATTTCTCGTCAGTGAGAATGACATGATGTGTTCTGTTTCCTAGAAACTTGTCACTACAGTCACGCAATTGCTGTGATATTCCGTATGATCATATTTTGTTCACTAAGCGGCATTACGGAATTCTGTGTCTGTAGATTTCTCGTCAGTGAGAATGACATGATGTGTTCTGTTTCCTAGAAACTTGTCACTACAGTCACGCAATTGCTGTGATATTCCGTATGATCATATTTTGTTCACTAAGCGGCATTACGGAATTCTGTCAAACGCCTTCAGGAAGTCAAGGAACATGGCATCACTTGTGCGCCTCCATCTACTACTTTCTGGGTCTCGTGGACGAACAGAGCGAGCTGGGTTTCACATTATAGCTGTTTCATTCCTACAGACAGGAGATTGTCGGTCTCCAGAGATGTCATAATACGCGAGCATAAATTCTACAACAGACCGGCGTCAGAGATATAGGCCTATAGTTCTGTGTATTTGTTCGACGAGCTTTCTTGAAAACGGGAGTGACTTGTGTTTTTTTTTTTTTATTTCAATCATTAGGAACGCTTTGTTTCTCCAAAGACCTACGGTAGACTGCTAGAAGAGGGCAAGTTCGTTTGCATACTCTATGTAGAATCGAATTGGTATTCCTTTAGATCCATTGGTCTTTCTTCTGTTTAGTAATTCCAGTAGACTTTCTATCGCATGGTCACTTATTTCGACATCTATCATTTTGTGCCACGATTTAAAGAAGGAACTACAGTGCTCTTTCCCTCTGTGAAACAATTTTAGAAAAAGTCATTTCCGCCTTTTCTGTGTCATCCTCCGTTTCATTCTCATTACGCTCACAGTGTATCTGAACAAAACTTCTTAGGATTTTCTGTCAAATCGGTCAACAGAATTTTACTTTCAGATTCATTGAACTCTTCATTCATGGCCCTCCTGTGCTGATTTTTGGTTCGTCTAGTTTTTGTTTGTGTGTGAGGCTTTTGCTGGTTTTAAATTTGCAGTCAAACTCTCTTTGCTTTCGTAATAGCTTTCTAACGTGGTTGTCGAACTTTGGCTGGACTTTTCCATCCCTCACAACTTTGGTCGGCATGTACAAGTCTAAAGCCTAGGCCTATTGTACAACAGTGGCGGCTCGTGACTGGGAAGTTAGGTGAAGAGCTATCAGGAAAGAAAACTATACCTAGATTCATACAAGCTTATCTAAATAATTGAATTTATTTCTTTGTTGTACTCCAAATCAATTCTTGGATCCTTTAAGGGTGGCCGGCCGGAGTGACCGTGCGGTTCTAGGCGCTACAGTCTGGAGCCGAGCTGCCGCTACGGTCGCAGGTTCGAATCCTGCCTCGGGCATGGATGTGTGTGATGTCCTTAGGTTAGTTAGGTTTAATTAGTTCTAAGTTCTAGGCGACTGATGACCTCAGAAGTTAAGTCGCATAGTGCTCAGAGCCATTTGAACCATTTTGAACTTAAAGGGTGCAAACTTGTCGGTGATGTCTTCATAGAATGCTGTGTTTATATTAACTGCAGTAGAAGTTCCTTCTGAATTGAAATATTCGCTAAAGAAGAAAGTCTTTCTTCTGAAACTGCATTCTTCGTGTACGTTTTTATACGCTTCAGACAAGGAAAGCGTGTTTCCGTAGATGCCGTAGTAGAAGAGATGGACAGAATGAAGGAGAATGCTTTATAAGTAGCCGGGAAAATATCCTTAGCCTCGTTAAGCATTTATAATATCCTTCCTGTGGGAATCTTTCTCATTGCCATACAAAATAATAAAATACATACTGCATCATCAGCGGGGTTCAGATTTAATACATATACCGCCAAATGCATTATGCGTGCTCCACACACACAACAAACTCTGCTTTACAGCCTTGAGCTAGAAGCAGCCGGGAATAAAATTCCCATCTACATCACTGCATGCCGCCTCCACAGAAAACCTCAAGAAGGTGACATCTTAGTTGCTATAGTAACCATACGATCACGCTCGACCTGATATGTGGCTCTGTCCACGAGGTTGAGCTCCAGGAAACGAAGGCCACTGCAGTTCGCCTGGTCCGAATCGTGTGCTTGCTGCTAGAAGAGAATTCCACACAGTATAAAACATGGAAATGCATTTGGAGTAATAACCAGCATACGTGGTAAAATAAATAAACTTTTTTAAAGTGTAGCAACGGTTGCGGATGCAGGGGGTGGGTTAAGTGGCTCAAGGTTCCCCCCTCCCCCCCCTCCCCCCCCACAAAATAAAGCATCTGGGTCTACCCAGATACAATACTTCGTATTGTCCTTCTTTCTTAGTACAATTTTCATTACTTATCCTAACGTAATCGATTTTAAGTAGGTATAATATGTTATCAACTTTTAAATTACTTAAGAAGCTGTTTACATAATGAGTCTTTAATTCGCACGCTACTCATTGGCGATGCACCAACAGCGACGCCCAACTGCTACCGCCGCAGAGCCGCCCGCGACGGGGTCCCGCGTGGTATATGAGAGAGTAGTGTGCAGTAAACAATGAGTGGTTTTCTTACCTTTTTTTTTTTAACAGCAAAAGAAGAGGCCGAATCGCGCGAAAATGGACCAATATTACCCGAAAACAATGCCAGCTACTTCTTATTGTCAACACAAACGTTCATCAGGTGCATCCTTCTGATTATTTTGTATGTTTTAAATGAAATTCATATAAACGCGATTAGTCGGGTTTGTGACTTTTTGTTCGGTTGATTTCGTTGATCTTTCGATAGGTGTGGTGTGGCTGCCTGTGGACACGAGTCTGAGCACTCGTTCCTCCCTGCTGGCCCTACAAGGGACAGCGTGAAGTGAAACTTAATGTAAATAATGTAATACAACATAAATCATCGGGTTTCTTCGGTTTGTAATTCTTTTTAAACTAGCTTTCTTCGCACGCCTGCAACTGCTCTGAATTTCATAGTTTTATATTCTATTATTTACCTAAAATCGGTAAATAATCTTTTACAGGTTAAAGTACTCATCCATAAGAACAACTTTTACTATCGGACCTACTTCGAAATCGCGCAAAGCACCAGCTATTTCATACATTTCGGTCAAGTAGGTTATCAGATGTGTAACTTTTGTGCAGCTGATTTTTTTCGGGATTTCGAAGCTGCTGAGTATTAGTCTAACCCATTAAAAGGAATTTTGACTATTTTTAAATAACCCTGTAGAGTAGCTCCGCAGAGTTAGTTTAGTTGGTAAGTTGTTGATTTCATCGTGCGCGCAGGCCGCTGGTGGCCGAGTGTTTCTAGGCGCCTCATTCTGGAACCGCGCGACCGCTACGGTCACAGGTTCGAATCCTGCCTCGGGCATGGATGTGTGTGATGTCCTTAGGTTAGTTAGGTTTAAGTAGTTCTAAGTTCTAGGACACTGATGACCTCAGAAGTTAAGTCCCATAATGCTCAGAGCCATTTGAACCATGTGAATCATCGTGCACGATTCTCTACTTCGTGTACAAGCATCAGTTTGTTGGCTGCTGTTAACAGAGCCCGACCCAGTGCTATAGGGAGTGGCTAGTACATACATTACCTGACCTGAAAATCGTTTCGATATTTCTTATGTAACAGGAAAAGCACTTAGCGATGAGGAAAAGTATTAACATCTGACACAGTCTTCAGAACCACCTCGAATTATGAATATCCAGAGTAGACAAGAAAGAAAGTTTCAATTGGATTGGCTAAAGAAATACTGTCTGTAGCCAAAAACAGAATGGTGCATAATGTTTGTCTTGCGTACTATTTTCTGGTCCAGGTGGTAGGGGAAAGCATTCTGTAGCGCTAGGATCTTTAGCCACTCGTCCACTTTGCAAATACACTCTAATATAAAATGAAAAAGAATCCTGAATATGACAGAAATCGGTAGATGTTCTGTGCATCTACAGACAAACAAACCATTACAGTTTCAGAACATTTGGACGATTTATTCAAGAGAAAGCGCTTCACAGATTTAGCAAGTCAACAACGCATTGGTCCACCTTTGGCCCTTTAAGCAAGCAGTTACACAGCTTAGCACTGATTGATAAGAGTTGATATATGTCCTCCTCAGCGATATCATGCCAAATTCTGTCTAATTGGCGCGATAGATCGTCAAAATCCCGAGGTGCTTGGAGGGCCCTGCCCGTAATGCTCCAAACATTCTCAAGTAGGGAGAGATCCGGCGACCTTGCTGGTCAAGGTAGGGTTTAGCAAGCACGAAGATAAGCAGCTGAAACTCTCGCTATATGCGGAAGGTAATTGTCTTGGTGAAATGTAAGCCCAGCATGGCTTCCCGTGAAGGATAACAAAACGAGGCCTAGAATATCGTCGGCCTACAGCTTTGCTGTAAGGGTGCCGCGATGACTGCCAAAGGGGTCCTGCTATGAAATGAAATGGCACACAAGACCATCACCCCTAACTGTCGGGCTGTATGGCGGGTGAGAGTCAGGTTGATATCCCACTCTGTCCGCGGCGTTTCCAGACACGTCTTTGCTGATCATCAAGGCTTAGTTTGAAGCGCGACTCATCACTGAAGACAATTCTACTCCAGGCAGAAAGTGGCTGACACCACTGCAGACAGGCTTGTTGGTGTACAGAGGTTAATGGTAGTCGGTGCAAGGAGCTCCGTGAGCTCAGCCCCCTTTCTGTGAGCCGCCTATTGATGGTCCTTGTGGTCAATGAAGCACCAGTTGCACGTTGCTTCTATGATAATGATGAATGCGTGGTTCTGATGATTGCTCGGTCCTCATGTTCTGTCGTCTGTTCCTTCTTGACATCGTGTTCTGCCATGGTTAATCCATTCCTGCCAACATCATCGAATAGTAGCATCGCTCCTATCCGAACGTCGAGCAATTCATCGATTACTCCAACCAGCTTCTTTCAGAACAACTACACGTCCTTTCTCAAATGCTGATATCTACGTATACTGTTCGCGCGCCCATTTACGAGGTACAGTTGCTGTCTAATTGAATCCACAGAATGAAACTCGCAAAGATTTTATGTCCTAGTATTGACGTGTCCCCTGTTTATTCTCCTTGCCAGCTGCGCAGTAAAACCGTGCTGCAGTGTCACACATTCATCCACCAGCAGTCAAAGTTTACAGTTTTGCATTTTCCTTCGATACATTGATGAATACCAATTTGTGAGCAATTTACATAACTCCTACTTGGTGCGTCGTTTCTTTGTCTGGTACACATTTCGAAAGTTCATATGAAAACCCTGAAAAGGCTGCCAATATTTTAATCGAAACGGAGAGAAACTGAAAATGATTAAATCAAAGAGAGTGTGGCTGATTCCTATAGTAAATACTATTATACTATGTTATCGACAAAATATACCGTTAAGAGGCCGCCGAGATGAAGTGATGAAATCGGCCAAGGAAAATCTCAAGCCGTTTTAAAATTTCGCGTTGACTCAGTTGATTCATCTCTCCAAAAAAAAATTAGAGACAGCGCTGCAAAATGCTACATATCTGAGCAAAAAAGCTCATAATTAGATGATTGATTGTTACCATTCTGTCATAATAAGAAAGGTACTCAACAAAGTCGACGAAGCCGGCCGAAGTGGCCGTGCGGTTAAAGGCGCTGCAGTCTGGAACCGCAAGACCGCTACGGTCGCAGGTTCGAATTCTGCCTCAGGCATGGATGTTTGTGGTGTCCTTAGGTTACTTAGGTTTAACCAGTTCTAAGTTCTAGGGGACTAATGACCTCAGCAGTTGAGTCCCATAGTGCTCAGATCCATTTGAACCAAAGTCGACGAAGCGAAATATTATGCTACCCTTGGCGACGAAATAGGATACCAGTGGTGCAGGACAATTTAGTGTATGTATCAGGTATTTCGATGTACTAACAGCACAGTGCATGGAGATTTCATAAGCTTCCTGTCTGCAATTGACTTGACTGGTGCTGCATTAAGCGATCAAATCATTCAAGTTCACAATTTGAGATGTGAAGGTTATGACGGAGATGCCAACATGTCTTGAAAGTTAAGTGGTGTACAATTTCGATTAAAGTAACTCCTGCTTCTAGCGACTTTTATGCATTCTGCATAACATAAACTAAACCTAGCTACCGTGGAGGCCTGCAGCTTGCCTAGTGTTCGCAGTATGATGAAAGATGTAAGTAGTATTAGCAGTTTTGTAAGTGAGTGAGTCAGCAAAAGGGTTGGAACTTATCAAGCGAACTGTCCTTGAAATCATCCGAAGGCAAAAATGGTTTCAAAATCTTAATGATACACGCTGGCTTCAAAGTCTGATGCACTCCAATTCAAAGAGCTCTTTCACTATAGTGTACAGCTTTCTTTTTTTTTTTTTTTTTTTTTTTTTTTAAGTAATTGACGGACCTTCTCCACAATCGGAAAGTGCAAGTCTTCTGGTTTCTATTCGACGATGGCTTACCTTTGACGGTAACAACCCCTGTATTTGAGATTACTGTTTCGCTTTCACGCCAACTTTAGGCTGTTACATTAGACCTTTAACTTTTGCTATGAGATGGTAGACGGTGTAAAAAGAACTCTGGAGAGGTACAGAGTAACTTAATATTAAGAAATTTCCCAAGAGGCATGTCGCACTTGTAGAAACTTTGGACATTCAATTGCAGGCTCCCAGAAAAGCCAGACATTCAATTCAGCGCTGAAAAATAGAAGCTCCAGATGCTAAGTAATACTAAGGTAAAAAAAGAACCTTTAATATACAGGGTGGTCCATTGATCGTGATCGGGCCAAATATCTCACGAAATAAGCGTCAAACGAAAAAACTACAAAGAACGAAACTTGTCTAGCTTGAAGGCGGAAACCAGATGGCGCTATGGTTGGCCCGCTAGATGGCGCTGCCATAGGTCAAACGGATATCAACGGCGTTTTTTTTTTAAAAATAGGAACCCCCATTTTTATTACGTATTCGTGTAGTACATAAATAAATATGAATATTTTAGTTGGACCACTTTTTTCGCTGTGTGATAGATGGCGCTGTAATAGTCACAAACGTATAAGAACGTGGTATCACGTAACATTCCGCCAGTGCGGACGGTATTTGCTTCGTGATACATTACACGTGTTAATGATTGTACCTTAGCATATGGCAAAATCTAAAAAAAATCATCTGACATGACAATACAGAGAGGATGATTTCATCACACTGTGTTCCTGATTATACTTCTTGTGTATATTTCACTCTTTGAATTGCATTGTGAATATGTGCTCATATTCTTCTTTATTTTTGCATGCATCCATAATATTATGTGGAGTATTTGATTTCATGTTTATTTTTGTTTCATGTAGGACTAAAATAGAAACTGTTTCATTGGATAGTGTAGTATGTACTCATGTAAATTTGTTCCTGCTTACTAATCTGTGTGTGCACTGCTCAGTTTAAAGGTATTACAAGTTTGTTGCTAGTATTCTGCTTTACTTTAGATTGCATCCATTTTTATACTTCTCACATTTAATGGAATACTCCATGTTACCAGCTTTTGACATAATTGGTAGTCAGCTTTATTACATCTGGTCATGAAGTAAGTATGTATTTCTGCTTTGTATAGTGTTGCTTCTTGCCATTAAGTATCCTTTGTGGACGTAGTAACGGACACCTGTAACAGGGACTACTGACAATACAATGCACTACAATCATCCTTCCACACCAGTGAAAATTTGATAGGAAATAACACACACACAAACACACACACACACACACACACACACACACACATACACACACACACACACACAAACACACACACACACACACACGCACACAAGCTTTCATAATTGGATCTACTAGTGAATCCTCTATAACTAGAGTTTGCTAGATGCAGTAGTATTCAGTTCAGTGAAAGTGTTTTCAAACTATAGCACACAATCCGATGTACAAATATGTACTTCGACGTAGAATAATTTTTCTAGTTATAATATATGGCACAATAACTAAGAACTCTGTCACTAATATTACAAAACATACTAACCAGTAAAGTACTTGGGCTCGAACAAACAGATCTGTATGAACGTTTGGTTACAGGACCATTATGTTCCTCTGAATGTGCTGGTGGGTGTCGTTTTTCTGCAAAACTCTGCAGTAATGCTCTAGATATCACTGTAGATGTAATTGTAGACGCCATACGCAATGCAGCAATCTTAACTATAAATGTAAATGCGGAATGTCATTAAAATGCTCCGAGCAATACGAATGACTGCAAAACGCACAGTGAAGAAATGCAAGTTGATCGCATGGCGTATTTGCATATTCTATATCAGTGTTGAACGCCACGTCAATGACACTTTTGAAGTTGTTGGATGATTCACCAATATCGTAGCCAGCGTTCTGCCACGCGTAACGAAACATTGGTCTGTACACTCCCGCAGATAACTGATTGTAAATGACAGAATGCATATTCATGATAAAGAACCTGTCGTGCAATTTCGGCTGCATATTACTGGAGCGTAGTTTAATGAAGTGTTTTATTTTCTCGGCATATATTTTATATTGCCTGAAGAAATACACATCCAGAGGTTGTGCATATTTTGTAGTTTTAGGCGGAATGATTTTTAAATCTACATGTTTTCCACCAGGTGCTTCCAGTAGTACTCGTTCATCCTTATGTCCAGACCTGGAGTCACAAAGTACTAATGACTTTCTCGACAAATGTGGATTCAAAACTGACAGAAAAAACGTCTTCAGATGTTGTTTCGTCATCTTCCCATTCACACTTGCATCGACGACGACATTTGTGGGGCACCGCGTTTCTATTTCCCTTGACACGCGGGGTCCAAACTTTCCACTGGATTCGTGGAATCGTCCATTGATATAGCAACATCGCTCGTGTAACTACACTGCTGGCCACCGTAAATGCAACACCCTGAAGGAAGCATCCGAATCAAGTGAAATTTACACCGTGGAATTGCAGTGATGAGATATGCAACTGATTAGAATTTCAGCGCAGACGCACATCATGCGCGCCTGTGGCGCCACCTCATAGCGCCATTTAAGGCTTGGCGATTTCGACGAGTGTACGTTCGGCACGTGTGTTTACCTTGTGGTTGTTTCACAAGACGATCAGTTATGCCTCGTAGACAACAGCGAACATCGTTTGATCAAGTATCCGAGTTCGACAGATGAAGGATAGTGGCTTACCGAGATTGTGGATTATCATACAGAGAAATCGCTAGTCATGTTGGACGAAACCAAACAACTGTAATGCGGATATGTGACCGTTGGGTGCAGGAGGGTACGACGGACCGACGTGGTCGATCGCATTCACCTCGGTGCACCACTGCACGTGCTGATAGGCAAACTGTGCGCATGGCAGTGACGGATTGCTCAGTGACATCCCGAACCATAGTACAGCACATTGCGTCTGTAACGCATCATCCAGTGTCTGCGTGTACCATTCGACGCCGTTTACAGCAGAGTGGTCTGTCCGCAAGACGTCCATTGCTTCGTCTACCATTGACGCAGAACCACAGACGTCTCCGTCGCCAATGGTGTGATGACAGACGGATGTGGACGGCAGAATGGAATGACGTTGTCTTTACTGACGAGGCACGCTTCTGTCTGCAGCACCACGATGGTCGAATTCCAGTGTGGAGACACCGTGGAGAGAGGATGCTGGACAGCTGCATTATGCACCGCCACACTGGTCTTGCACCGGGTATTATGGTATGGGGCGGTATTGGAAATTACTCTCGCACGCCTCTAGTACGCATTGCCGGTACTTTAAATAGTCGGCGCTACATATCCGAGGTGCTGGAGCCAGTTGTCCTTCCTTACCTTCAGGGCTCGGCCACAGCCGTATTTCAACAGGATAATGCGCGACCACACGTGGCACGCATTGTCCAAAGGTTCTTCGTCAATAACCAGATTGAAGTGCTTCCCTGGCCGGCTCGCTCTCCGGATCTTTCGCCGATAGAAAACATGTGGTCCATGGTTGCTCAACGAGTGACCCAGATTACATCCCTAGCTGCCACACCAGATGATCTTTGGCAACGCGTGGAAGCTGCTTGGGCTGCTGTACCCCAGGAACACATCCAACGTCTCTTTGACTCAATGCCGAGACGTGTGGCAGCGGTGATCTCCAACAATGGCGGCTACTCTGGCTACTGATTCTGGCAGGAACCACATGTCACAGACGTCTGTAAACGTAATCATTTGATACTTGGTCAACATGTTATCTACAAAATAAATTTTGTTGTGCTACCTCTTGTCTTTCTTGGTGTTGCATTTACGGTGGCCAGCAGTGTATGTGTTGCACAGTTAACTGATTGCAACACCGCGACAGTGTTTCTCTCCCCTTTCGTGGATAGTGTTCTGTCACAAGAAAGTTCATAGTTGAACTGACTGATCACAGTTCCATACAGAACTAATATCGATGTTTTCTCTCGTGACATGCTCATTGACGTCAGCAACAAACGTTTGAGCTCTTTCAATCAGCTCTTCTTCGTCATCCTTATCTTTTTGTGCTTGGAGCATAGTGATACGGCGTGATGTTATCCTATACTCCTTTTTCAAATTAGTAATAAATCCTAGTGAAGCTGTAAAGTTTGTACACCCGAGATTTCTGGCTACGTCCTATGCCCAATGTTATAAATGCCAATAATGAACGGTGGAACCGGATTCTCGCGCTTCATCGAATTTCGCCATTACACGCTCCTTGATGGTCTTGAACAGCAGTGTACGATTTCCTTTGAAAACTGTATTTCCTTCTCTTTTCTTTGCCACGTAATCCAGTATGTTTTTAATATTGCTTTTAGACTTCAGTTTAGGATATCTTTTCAGAAGCTTGTCGTATGTGTCGAAACCTCTTACGTAATAATCATCGTACATGTTCTCGAGTGTGTTGTCCTCAAACGCCGTGATGATACTTGCAACTTTAACCTTCTTCTTAGGAGACGGTTGGTATTCACTGTCACTGCTTCCATCGCCTCTTCCCGCACTTGCCGTAGCACTACCGTTTGCAATGAGTTGTTCGTCATTATCATCCCTATCATCATCATTATGTGTTAGTGTAAAAACAGTATCTGTTTCTAACTTATGCTCATATTTCTGCGCTATAATAGACACCAGAAAACATGCGAATCATTCGTCTTCTACACCAATACCATCTTCGCGAAGAAGGGTTCTTCGTAACTTCTTCTCAACCAATCGCAATACATTAGCAGGATTGATTATCAATCGCCGAGCCATCTGACGCTTCAATACACAAATAATGTCACAAAACGCAACTTCAGAGGCACGCTGCACCGTCCCTACTGGTCCCGACTGGCGTACCGGCAGGTCAGAGTGCAATGCGGCATGGCATACGCAGTGCCTCTAACGGACGACTGCAGAGTTTTGCAGATGCGGGAGTATCAATAGTGCAATAAGAGACCTTTACATTATTTCTCACACTATTTTGGTGTATTTGTGTTTGTTCGAGCCCAAGTACTTTCCTGGTCAGTGGCAAGAAGCAACACAGTTGAATGCAGAAATACATACACATTGCGTGAAAAGATGTAATAAAGTTGAATAACATTACTGTCAAAAGCTGCTAAATGGAGGTCCCCATAAACCCATTGGATTATACAGCTTATACAGCTGTGTCACAGCCAGCCACAGGTTTCAAGTCCGTCATTACATTGCTAGCTGTGAGACGGACCGAGCAGCTATAGCGCCTCCTTAGTGTTTCTTCTTCGCTGTTACTAGATGGCATGAATGTAATATACCATTGGAAAGTTGAGAAATCGGTCTGTTTGGTGGTGAGTACCACACACGATTTCTCTCGATATTTTACGAGTTTTAAGCAAACACTTTCAGGTTTTGTTTGGTTTATTCTCCCCAATCCCATCAAGAAAACACCCCCCAGAAGTTGTGCAGTGTGTAAAGCAAGGAAGAAGAAAAGTGATACACGATATGAATGTGAGAAACTCTAGTGGCGTTGAACATGCCTGCATTTTTCGGGTATATCACACCAACAAAAACTTCTAAAACAGTGTTATCTTCATTCCTCAACAATTCAATAAATAATGAGGATAGATTTATAAAGAACTGTAATCAAAAATATATATAACTTTGAGGAAAGTTTGTAAGACAACATATGATGATTTTCGTAAATTTAAATAGTAAATGTATGGTCAACTGTGGGAAAAATATTAGTAAGTCACTGGGTGAAATGGGAGAAAGATGAAGAATGGATGTGAACTAAAATAAAGTAGGATATGAGAAATATACTTAAAATGCACTTAAACTGGGCAGTTCACATTCGTATTCGTAGGCAGGAACAAATGTCAACAGAACACTATGCAGCAAAACCAATTTCTGTTTTATATGAAACCAAAACAAATATGGAATTATTTACTCCAACAATCAATACAGATGCAAGCAAAAATCGAGCAGAATACAATCAGCTTATTCACAGTGCAGTTCAAAGAGTGCAATACACACGGGAAGTCATATATCAGGAACACAATGCGATGAAACCCAGTTCTGTTTACTGCGAAACGAAATCAAATACGGAAGACATTAAATCACTCGATAAGAAAGCGAGATGATGTACTGATAATTTTGCAGTGCTCCAAATGTCATGGCAGAGAATCGAGGTCATGTTACCGGAAGTCCCCCTAATGTGAATTTAAACCCCCCCCCCCCCCCCCACTACACACACATCGCTCTGCTGAGACTACCGGACATTGACTATACGAGAACTGTCTCCAGTGTTCACGAGATCCAAATTGAATCACATAACTGTAGTGCTTATGACGGGGCAAAACTGCACTAGAATGTTGGCTCCCACAAAGATAATGCACTAAGACGTATACAAAAAACCTTAAGATAGTAAACACTAGTCTAGAAAGTAAAATACAAAGGTACAATTCACTTTTTCGAAGAAATACGTGGGAACAAAAATTAAACTATGCACTGTGAATAAAACAAACTAATATCGCTCCAGGTGCGTCTGTGGAAGGGGTGCCGCAAAAATGCGTGAAAGGACCAGAGCTGTCACGACGGTCCCACGTGGCACGCACACATGCGAGTCAGCAGAAGAAGCAACGGCAGTGCGAACTGAGCTGTCGTATAGTACAGACGCGAATTTCGAGATTCTGTAATTTCAGTCCGCGGATCAGGAGGGTCGAGCTTAACGCGAGCTCCCCACAGACTCATAAGGATCTTTGTTTTTCATTCTCCCTTTGCTTCATCATGTCTGCGAAACACACAGCACCCCCACGATCACGAGAAAAAGATTCGTTTTGTTCCGGACATGCTTCCACTGTTCTCCTGCCCTCACACAACCAGACGACACGCTCGTCACCGAGGAGGGTACACCGTCTGGGGTCGGTGTTCGAGCGGAACTGTTATGCAAAGACAATTATCGCGATCGACGGTTAATGGACATTGCGAATCAATTTCATTTTTGTCACTTGTTCATTTACTCATTTGACAAAATAATTTTCGGAAAGTGTACTTATCAATTTCCTGTTACCACACCGTCGAACAAAGTGCGTGGGTGTCAGTAAAGTCGGATCACTCTACAACTGACATGTAAGCGGCGATACCCACACGTTCCCGCTTCACTGGTGACCCCAACACGATCGCTACGCTAAATACGCGGTGATGAACTTTCATCAGTGTGAGTGATGCAGAACCACAAGTGATCTAACGCTTTCGTCCTCGCGTATGAAGAGTGAGTTCACGAACAAAACTTCGTGAACTAGGCGCTAAAGCAAGGTGACAGCTTTGGAAGAACTGCAAAAGACAATAGACAGTGTACAACAGACAATACTTGAGCTACTAGTGCGCAACCAGAGACTGGAGAACAAGTTTACGGGAGTGGCAGAAAGCACAGGATGTGTGTTTTGGTTAGGCTGCCCTCCATTTGGCCCCGTGGCCCAATCATGTGGTTCAGCCAAGTGGAGGCAGTTTTCATGAGCAACATCACCTGTGACCTCGCCAAATTTGGACATGTCATGAGCCAGCTAGATCAAGACTATGCAGCCAAAGTGTGGGATATCACCACCACGCCGACATAGTCTTCATATAAGTGACTATCAGAGGAGTTAATAAGGTGAATTGCATCACTGCGGGAACAACAGGTGAATCAGTTGCTGCGACAACAGGAGAGATTAGATTAGATTAGATTAGATTAGATTAATACTAGTTCCATGGATCATGAATACGATATTTTGTAATGATGTGGAACGAGTCAAATTTTCCAATACATGACATAATTAAGTTAATTTAACAACATAATTAAGTTAATATAACAACTTTTTTATTTTTTGTTTTTTTTTAATTTTTTTAATAATTTTTTTGTTTGGTTTTTTTCTTTTTTTCTTAATTTATATCTAAAAATTCCTCTATGGAGTAGAAGGAGTTGTCATTCAGAAATTCTTTTAATTTCTTCTTAAATACTTGTTGGTTATCTGTCAGACTTTTGATACTATTTGGTAAGTGACCAAAGACTTTAGTGGCAGTATAATTCACCCCTTTCTGTGCCAAAATTAGATTTAATATTGAATAGTGAAGATCATCCTTTCTCCTAGTATTGTAGTTATGCACACTACTATTACTTTTCAATTGGGTTTGGTTGTTAATAACAAATTTCATAAGAGAGTATATATACTGAGAAGCTACTGTGAATATCTCTAGATCCTTAAATAAATGTCTGCAGGATGATCTTGGGTGGACTCCAGCTATTATTCTGACTACACGCTTTTGTGCAATAAATATTTTATTCCTCAGTGATGAATTACCTCAAAATATGATGCCATATGCAAGCAATGAGTGAAAATAGACGTAGTAAGCTAATTTACTAAGATGTTTATCACCAAAATTTGTAATGACCCTTATTGCATAAGTAGCTGAACTCAAAAGTTTCAGCAGATCATCAATGTGTTTCTTCCAATTTAATTTCACATCAATGGACACACCTAAAAATTTTCAATATTCTACCTTAGCTATATGCTTCTGATTAAGGTCTATATTTATTAATGGCGTCATACCATTTACTGTACGGAAGTGTATCTACTGTGTCTTATCAAAATTCAGTGAGAGTCCGTTTACAAGGAACCACTTAGTAATTTTCTGAAAGACATTATTGACAATTTCATCAGTTAATTCTTGTTTGTCAGGTGTGATTACTATACTTGTATCATCAGCAAAGAGAACTAACTTTGCCTCTTCATGAATATAGAATGGCAAGTTATTAATATATATTAAGAACAACAACAGACCCAAGACTGACCCTTGTGGAACCCCATTCTTGATAGTTCCCCAGTTTGAGGAATGTGCTGATCTTTGCATATTATGAGAACTGCTTATTTCAATGTGCAATGACAGGAGGCCATCGCAGTTCCTGCGCCATTTTCAGAGCCTCGCACAGTCCGACATGGTCCTAGACTTGCTATTGCGTGCTGTCTGGATGCGCAGCCTTCCAGCACAAGTGCAAGCAGCCATTGCTGCACAAACAGAAATGCAGCTGGACACTGTCATGAACTTGGCTGATAGGGTGTGTGACGCACCGGCAACAACACCCAATACCACCGCCGTGGCAGCCTACAATGCTGTTGCCGTGCCTGCAAATTTGGCTTTGTTGTGATATGTGTCTCCCGTAGTTACCAGTACAGATGCCAACCTGCCCTACCTAGTTCGAGACCTGGCCGCAAAGGTGGCAGTACACAGGTCGACCAGTTGGCACACTCACAAACAGAGGGCAGCAGTCCCCATAGTGGCACAGATTTCGATACCACCGATCTGGCTCCCACCACCATCAGCGTGTTACCAGCCATTCTGGTGGTAAGCCGACAACATTAGAGCATCAGCTGAGTGGGCACTGCTGGTATCATTCCTGCTTTAGCTATAAAGCGACAAAGTGTCGGCCTCTCTGCTTGCACCCAAATGCCAGCTGCAAATGGGCCTAGGTTCACCCAGCTGCAGTGCAATATCCAGGCATCTCCTCAAAATGGAATGGCCTAGCAGCATGAAGTACTTCATCTGCATGGGTTCCAATCTGTCTCTTTCCCCTTGATTTATGCTAAGAGCTTGCTGGAAGGCCTAGACAATCTCTTATGGTGGCAAACAACTCAACAATAAAAATGTACAGCACTTGTCACAGAAATTTGGATCCTGGACTGTGTCGCACCTTTCCTTGTAAGTTTGTTGTGGCTGATGTCAACAAACCAATCCGGGGTGCGAATTTCCTTGGTCACAACAACATATTAGCTGACATTACAAGTGCCCTTCTGATTTGACAACAAATTTGAAAATAGAGTTACAGTAACAGCTGGCTGCCTCGTTCAGTGTTAAACTAGTGAAGTTCCCCAGACCATATGCAGATATACTGGACAAATTTCCAGAGCGCACTTGTCTGCCTTGTGCACTGAGGCATGTCGAACATTCAGCAGTCCACCACATTATGACTACATGTGGACCACCAACCTCATGCTGGCCACATCAACTTGCACCCGAGTGACTTGCTGTAGTAAAGGCTGAGTTCGAGGCCGTGTTGTGACAGTGCATTGTTCGTCCACCATGTAGCCAATGGTCCTCTGCCTTGCAATTTGTGCCAAAGATAGATAATTTTTGGTGCCCATGAGGAGAGTGGTTGGTTGGTTGGTTTTGGGGAAGGAGACCAGACAGCGAGGTCATCGGTCTCATCGGATTAGGGAAGGACGGGGAAGGAAGTCGGCCGTGCCATGCCCATGAGGAGACTACCTACCTTAAATGCACAAACGGTGCCAGACCGATACCTCAAACCACGCCTATAGAATTGTAGCCACGCCTTGGTGGGCTCTGTTATACTTAGCAAAATTAACTGCACGAAGGTGTTCATGCAGATCCCTGTGGTACCTGAAGATATTCAGAAAACAGTAATTATAATGCCCTTCATTCTTTTTGAAAGCTTATACTTGTCATTCGGTCTACAGAATATTGCCCAGACATAGCAGCATTTACTGGATGGCATTTTACGAGGCATATTTGTGGTATTTTATGTACCTCACTGATATCCTCATCTATTCAAAGTCATCTGAATGCCATCACTGCCACATAACGACCATCTTTCAGTGGCTGAGCGAGGCCGGGATAGTCATTAATCCCTCAAAAATTATGTTTGGGGTCACACAAATTGAGTTTCAAGGGCATTTACTCAGAGCCACTACTGGGTAAGGTGCAGGGGATGTTGAACAAGGTGCACCCACAGACACAGAAAGGCTTAAGCCACTATCTTGACATGATAAATTTTTATCGGTGCCATCTGCCTAATGCCACCACATTGCTGGAACCTCTGACTGTGGTGCTACGTGGTCCTACCTTGAAGCCGGCCAGTGTGGCAGTACGGTTCTAGGCACTTCAGTCTGGAACTGCGTGACCGCTACGGTCGCAGGTTCGAATCCTACCTCGGGCATGGATGTATGTGATGTCCTTAGGTTAGTTAGGTTTAAGTAGTTCCAAGTTCTAGGGGACTGATGACCACAGATGTTAAGTCCCATAGTGCTCAGAGCCATTTGAACCATTTTTTCCTACCTTGAAGGGAGAGACCCTTGTTAACTGGTAGTATGCAATGGAGAGAGGATCTATTAACTCCAAACGAAGCCTTGCAGAAGTGACACTGCTCTCTCACCTGGTGCACGACGCTCAACTGGCTGTGGTCATGAATGCTAACCAGACAGCTATAGGTGCAGTGCTTCAACAGCGCATTGGCAGCAGCTGGCAGATGCTCAGTTTCTTCTCATGGAAGCTTTCAGAGTGGCAACACACATGGAGTGCTAAGGATTGTGAGTTGCTTGCATTGTTCAAGGCAGTAAAATTCTGCCGCCTATCAGTAGAAGCTCATCCCTTTGTAATTTTCACCAACCACAAGCCCCTAACTCACGTATTTCAGTACAATAATACCACGTGTACGCCACACCAATACTGGCAGTTGGAGTATGTCTCACAGTTCTTCACGGACATCCTCCATTACCACAATAAAGAAAAATTTTAATGGAGCAAAAAATAGTACGTTCATAGTGAAAAATGCAACAGGAAATGACAGTGAAAGGAAGTTTGTTGACATTAATCAATAGCAGTTGAAACAGAAACAGCAGTATCTTTCATAAATATAATACAACAGTGAAAAATGACATTTCCTAACATTTATACAAACCTAGCAATGCACAGGAAGGAGTAAATTATCCACCTGTTGGCTCTCTTCCAAGATTTGTGTAGTGATCTTGAGGATGTTATGCGTATAAAATAATTTTGAAAACAAATTACTCTACACAGAGTATATGCAGAGTTTGTTCTACTGGACAAGTGAAGACTATGTTATGTATCTTAAACCCACTGCATCATTTGAGCACATTCCGTAAACTGACTTAGAGACAGTGGATGTCGTAAAGAGTTTGGTGTATCCACACAGTCTGTGTTACTGATGAGAATTAATTCGCCTTCATTACACAGAATAAATCCTATATTATTTGTATGTGGCAGTTTCTTCCTTTCCAATTTCTCTTTCACAGACTTTGTGTAATGGACCCTTTTTTACACAGATTGTCATTACTGATATCAGGATGTTTCATGTTGTTTCAGATGAAACAAGATCTGCCTTGGTGAAACTATGCCTAGAAGGAGTAAATGTTGATCCTCCTCTAGATACTAACAAAGTTGCTGACAGCCTTAAGGGCTACACAGGATCAGACATAAGTAATGTATGTAGGTAAGTAAAATACAATTTGTTGAAAATCAAAGTACACTAATAAGGCAGAACATTATGACCATCTTTCTTCCATTTAAATGAGGGAAGCTGATAACCAAAGCAACTTGACAAACATGATTTTCCAGTGAATATCACAGATGTGACATGGCTTGAAAAATGAAACAGTGCTGGAGGAGATAATAGTGCTTGAGAGCACACAATTCATGATTCATGATTGCTCATGTCTTTCTGCACCCATGTGTGTGCACTAATTTATCCATTGACACCAATACATATTATGTCATTCAGCATTACAGGATTCACCTTAGAAAATAGTGTAAGAGAAATGTGTTATCTTCTCTAATAAATCAGGCTTCTTGTTTCATTATGTTAAATGATGCACCAGAACATACTGGCATCTTGGAGATCACCTGAACAACACACACATCATGAGACATAAATAAATAGGCCAGTGATCACAATACCATGTTATGAGTGGCATCCATCTGTGTTTACCTCAGCATTACACAAGGCAATTAGTAATATCCCTGTTATGATCAAGTTTTTATGCCAGTGGTTGACTCACAGAAAATTACATGAATGATCAGTATATTCTTGCTTATAAATGTAGACTGTCACTAATAAAATACTAAATAAAGTAGTTAAACATATTAGTAATAGTATTAACTGAAAGACTTTGAATATTCTGTACTACTGTCAGTCATGCTGCATGGCAGCTTATGTAACAGTGACCCAACTGCTAATGGTTGACACAGTAATTTCATTTCATAAATAACAACAGGTCACACTTATCTCTGTTACATAATAGACCATTATATGAATAAATCACTGCTCACTGTTATGATTTAAGCTACTTCATGAAACCATCATTCTCTCATATATCATATAACAAATTAGAGTTAATAAGTCCGACAGACAACAAGCAGCCTTGTTTAACTTTCAAAGAGGAAAAATTCTGCGCAGTATGAAGCATGAATTATGGATGCCAGTATGGAATCAGAGGACAATTGAGCCACAGGCTAAAATCCTACCTACATGACAGACAAGAGAAAATAATCTCAGATGGGATCAACATGTAGGTAAGAGGGCTGGAGTCCAAATGGGGAATGGTAAATTATGGAGCCCTACAAGACTCTGTCCTCAGTCACCTGCTATTTCTTATCCACAAGCATTGTGATACACTATAAAACATCCACAGATGTAGAGTTTAATGCCATATTATTACTTGCAGATGTTCTGAACTGGTTCACAGTAAATTCCCTGACAATAAACCTCATCAAAACCAATTATATTTACCTCCATTCTAATCAGGAAAGCCCATAAGAAATTAACACTGCACTTGAGAGCCATCAGATACAGTGGGCATATTGTTTGAAATAATTAGGCATACTAATGAATAACAGGTTTAACTGTGAACATCACATCCTTCAAATCTTGAAAAGGATAATCTCCCAACTCTGAGACATCAACGTCTCAAAATCTGCTTATTTTGGTTACTTCCAGTCGCTCATCTTGTGCGGCAGTTCACTGATACTGAAAAAAGTCTTTATCATCCAGAGAAAGATTGTCAGAGTGGTGTGTGGACTGCCTCTAAAAATTTCATGTCCTAATCTTTTGAAGCAAATAGAGATATTAATTACTACCTCTCAAAATCTCTTTTTGATCGTGCCATTCATGCGTCACAATACTTCTCAATATGAAATAAATGAATGAGTACTGCCATCGCCATAACACAAGAAGGAAATGTGGCATACAATAAAACTTGAAGAATTTTCTCTAGTGCAAAAATGTGTAAAATGCACTAGCACAAAAATCTTGAACTCACCTCCAAGTCATATTAAATCCCTACAAGGCAGTAACTGAATGTTTAAAAGTAAGCTGGAGCAGTTTCATCTTGAAAAAGTTTCTGTTCTCTAGACAAATTCTTTAACAGACACAGGTAAGAGCATTTTCCATATCTACCTGTGTTTTGCTGTTTTATTGTCTCTTTCTTCTTTAATTAGATCTTATAAATCACATTGTGTCCTGTAAGTTATAAAGATGGTTACTGTATTTTATAAATCAAAGGCTGTGTTTAGGTAATATCTGAAATTTACATTTTAAACTCTGTATTGACATAAACATACAAAATGAGTTAACAGTTTCAAGTCATTCCACAAGCATGTGTGATCACACAATAATGGATAAATGGAATGTGTATCAGAATAAATAAATAAAAACACATTCCACTATTTCTCTGGCAATTTCAGTTTCTATCTACAGTGAAAGGAATTTTTCCTCATCACATAATAAGTATTCTCAATGGGTTACAACTTAGACGACATTGCAGGCCAATGGATAGAGATCATAGCTTTTCAACAAGCTGTGTGTTAAGTAAACATTGGATTTAAAATGGTGAAAAATTGCAGTGTATATCATGCAATGAAATAGCAATAAATGGTACAGTTGGACAGTTGTAATATATCACTGTCTATCTCACAGCCTCTAGTGAACACAATAAGTGATAACAAACAGTAACTTGTGTCACATCAGACTGTAGCACTTGATATTTCTGACACATGATGCTTATGAACCAGTACTAATTACCTGTTGTGCTTTGCAGTGACAATCATTGCTCTTGTCAGAATGGTATAGAAACTTGAAGCGGGCAAGATCAGAGAAAATAATGCTTGCTCAGTTTAGTTGTACCAGACATTAGAGTATTGACTCAGATGCAAATTGATGCTGAGGATTCAAACACAAATGGCAGAAGGTCACCTATGTTGTGGTACTGAGTTATGGATTCTAATGTGTTATAGATTCCAGAGCTCAGTATAAAATGCATGAAATGTTACTAAAAAAACCACCCCACTTGATCCTGAAACAGTAAATTAGACCTTTGTGTAATTATTCATGTTTTGTGTGCTCTTCTCAGGGATGCTGCCCTTATGGCAATGAGGCATAAAATATGTGGCAGGAGTCCAGAAGAAATTAAGAAAATCAAGAAAGAAGATGTTGATCTACCAGTAACTATGCAGGATTTTGATGAAGCATTAACAAGATGTAAAAAAAGTGTATCAGCAGGAGACATTGCAAAATATGAAGTTTGGATGGAAGAATTTGGATCTTGCTAGATTCCTTGAAGTGATGATTATTTTTTATGAAGTGTAAAATGACATGTGATATAATTTTCTAGCATGTTCAGACTGAAATAAAGATAATCCATGTATGGTATTCTTAAACTAATCTTTCCCATACTCACTAACCATTATTACTGATTTGCTCATTTTTTGAAACAAAATATTTACTAATTGTGTCTGGACTATTTGTTAAGATTTACTGTGGTGTGTTCTATAGAATCGAACAAAGATATGAAAATTGTTTTGCCTCATTCTCATTAAGAAGAAAGAATTCTTATTGTAGCGTTTGGCTGTCAGCGTTAGTCCTATGTACTTTATATGGGCAGTTTTCTGGTATCAGAATGAGCCCAAGGAGCTTTAGAATGGATAATATATTTTTTCCTTATCCCTTTTCATACATTATTTTTTAACTTAATCATTTTTCATTGTTGCATATTCTAAACTTTTTTAAATTGTTGTTCCTAACCAACCTATGGTATACAATATAAGAGATATGGGATAAATGATATATTAGCATCATAAATACCAGAAATATTTATGTGAAATGGATGAGTACCCCAAAAACATGTAGTTTACATGTCTACATCTACATCTACATCTACATTTATACTCTGCAAGCCACCCAAAGGTGTGTGGCGGAGGGCATTTTACATGCCACTGTCATTACCTCCCTTTCCTGTTCCAGTCTTGTTGAACTTCATGCATATATGTTAAGTTATTGAGCCAGCCATGCAGTTTGTATACAAATGCACTGTGCTAACACCCAAATCTGTACATAAATCAAAATGAACCAAATCCAAAGAAATACACATTAGGTTGGCTAATGATGGTGTCACACACTGCGTGGTGCCTAGTGGAGTACAAATGTAAATGACATACACATTACTAGGACCAAAATTGATAAAGTACAAGAAATTATAGAACATATTAGCTTAAAAATATGTTGTAGAAATCTTAAGTAATGACCAGTACAATTGGTGATGCACCACAAATTTGTATAAAATACAAAGATAACAAAGTACACAAATTTAAGTACCTTGGGGAGATCATCAAAGAAAATTGAGTGAAAAAAGAAGCACTTTGGAAGTGAATGCAAGAACTCAACAAAGCACATCAGGCATAAAAGCAATCTAAAACACAAAGTCATCTCCTGAAAGACATCGATAAATTATTGTGAAACCATTTTGAATTGTCTCAGTCAGAACCAAATGGACGAGTCACAATATTTTTTTCCCATTATTTTGCACTTAGGAGAACTGTCCTACTTCCACAGTGATGTCAAAGGGGTGGGGGAAAACTGTGTAGCAAAATTTGGCTCTTTTGAGTTTCCCACCACCTTTTGATTTTCGCACCATTTTGCACTTATAGCAGTTTATCTATGTCAGAAGGATGGGGGAGGGGACAAAATCTGTCAGAGTTGCATGGCATCATTAACGATGATGTAGATGAGGGGGAAATCTAGCAAAAATGCAGACTATCCTGAAACTGGTCTAGCCCAACTACTGAAGAATTCATTAATCAGCAGTTGCGGGCATTATTGAGGAAAGTATCAATCCGGTGGAGCACCTGTGGTGATCATCCCCAAAAAAGAGTGTGTATGGATAGCTCAAAATCATATCAGTTTTGTTTTAGTTACAGATAACTCAGTAGTCGCATGATTACAGGTGCTTATCTGATCTCAAATGTAGCAGAAACTATGGATAATTTTGGATAGACTCCACCATGGACTTAAAGAGTGGTTATCACCAGCTAGAAGCAATACTGGAAGACCAGCCAAAAATGCATTTATTGTTCCTATGGGTAACTACCAATACTGGTATATGCCATTTGGATTAAAGAATGTGGCAGCCACATTTCAGCATTTGCCACATGGATTTTAGCAAGGTTTGAAAGCAAGGAAGTGTACGGTACATTTGGATGACGTTGCTGACTTTGCTCAGGATATGGAAGAACAAGTGCTACTGTTAATGAAGGTGTCTGACAGTTGCGCACAGCACATCTAAGACTGAGTATTGAAACATGTGATTAATCATGAAGAGGTCTGGACTGATGCTAGTTGGTAAGGGCCATGCAAGATTTTCTGCACTGTGTTCTGAGGAAGAGCTATAGTAGTTTTTGGTTTTATTGAATTGTTATAGAAAGTTCAATGTGAAATTTGCAGAGGTAGCATGGCCACTTACTCACCAACTGAGAATAGGAATGACGTGTCATTGTACATCAGAGTGCAGGGATGCAGTCAGTAAATTAAAAGAATTGTTAAGATCTTGTACAGTGTTGATTTTTTCAAACTATGAATTTGTATTGTCATATGATGCAAGCAATAATTTGCTTAGCTGTTTATTGAGTTAGGAAGTGGACAGAGCAGAGCATGCAGTTGCCTATTCCTCACATTGATTGAATACATTGTAAAGAATTTACTCTAAAACAAAAAAGGAAATGCTTAAGCCTCATATGTGGCATAACATACTTTTGATGTTACTCACATTGTAGTATACTAAAAGTAATAACAGGTATGTGGTGTTGACACGGATATTAAGTTTGAAGGATCCATCAAGCAGATTGATGCACTGGATACTGAAGCTTAGCGAGTTCAATTTTGAGGTAATCCATGGACCAGACAGAACACAAGGGAACGCAGACGGCCTCAGTCTCAAGGTTTGTGTATTATGGTGAGTGGGTCACACAGCTGCAGAGTGATAGAAAGCACAAGATCCGATGAAGACTGCAAGTTATGCAGCTACAGTTCATTCAGCATGGTGGAGTGTTATGTAAGAAAAGAAAACAAGGACCCCCATCTTGTGATTCCAGCCACACTGTGGAAGGAAATGTTGAGACAGGTACATGATCATTTGTTAGCCAGCCATGGGGGTCGAAGAACCATGGAGCAGCATATAGCAAAACAATATTGGCAGTGGACACTTGAAGAAGATGTAAGACTGTACATGTATCATGTGCACAGTGGGTTGAATTAAGCCATCAGCATATTCCACTGCAAAGATTAACAGAGGCTAGTAAATCATTTGCAATGATTGATATGGAGATCTTAGGCTCTTCTAAGGTTTCTGAGAGTACAAGTCTGTCACACTGTGAGGTAGTATATGGCCAGAAAATGCCTTCACTATTTGAGGTAGTGAAGGCTAAAGTAGGGAGGAATGGAGAATAGGTATGGAATTCCACAAGAGCTTTACAGAAGGTATGGAATGAAGTGTGCAGGAACGGCTCTGCTAGGAGGGGCTAAGGCGGTGGGCGAATTTGTTGAAAGAAATTGTTCTGACACCTTTTCTTGAAATGAGGCCATTTATTGGCAGAAAAACCAACAGATGCGAATTCAAATGGACAACATGAGTCAGGCCTGGGAAGGCAAGGGTGAGCCAAGATGTAGTGGTGGGCAAAACATAATTTGCAGCAAACTTAGGTGAAGTTAAAGAAAAGTGGTGGCTGCCATTCGGACAAGTCTGAATGCCATGGCAGCTACAGAAACAAAGTCCTCGGTGCCGCAGCACCGGGAAGAGAAGATGATGTTCACAGCCACAGGGCGCGTGGCAGAGAGCGTTTTCAGCTGATGGGCAGCAGGGTACCTCCAGCGCAGCCATGCGATTTCCTCCACCCTGATTGGCCAGGAGCCGAGAAAACCACAGCAGCACCATGGAAAGTTCCGAAGCATGACTTGGTCAGCTTTGCCTAAGTGGTATTACCTCATCAGCACATGAGGGAGGTGCGTGATTGAGATTGCCCACCTCGGTGGTGACTTGCTGCTGCCAGACCATGGGACGAGAAAATTACAGGCAGCTGGATCTACTGGCTAATGCTTGACCATAACAAGAGAATGAAATAAACCTTTTGAAATAAAATAAAGATAGAATCCCCTACTATCTGGCTCAACCTTACAGAAGTGCAAAGAGCAAATACAAAGGCCCCAGAACATCTTCAGTGGATGGGGTAATGAAATGCTAAGTTACCTGAATACCATGTAGGACAGCTGGTATGTTAACAAGCTATTACACCCCAGAGGGAAAGGTACCAAATTCTTCACTTATTACCGAGGTCCATACTTCATTAGTGAACATGAAGCTACAACCTCCTCCAAGTACACGAGACATCCATATTGGGCATATCCATCTGCCTTATGGTGTACTCGACTCTTTACTGCCATTACTGGTGTCATTTCCAAAAAAGGGGAAGATGTAGGAAGGAGAATGTAACACAAGTGGAGTGGATTACTTCTGTGCAATCTGCATACAAGTCACTTTCACATTAAGACAGACAGTTAAGCAAATGTATAGAGGAAATGACAGTGTACTAAATTTTCTTATAGTTTTATAAGATGCATTTTATAGCTCATATCATGTATCACATCCAGCTCCATAGCTGAGAAGTCAGCATGATTGATTACCATACAGAGGACTTGGTTTTGATTCCCCATGCTGCCAGAAATTTTTCATTGATGGGAGGACTGGAACAGGTTACACGCAGGTTCATGATGCCAGTAACTGAGGAGATACTCGACCACATCATAATGACACCATATTTATTCAACAATGGCTGGGGGTTAGGTGTGTTGACTCCCGCTCCTCCATACCACATCCACATGATGCCATTAGTTGATAGATGACACAGTGGTTGGTCAGGCACAGTTCACTCATCTGTGGCAAGAACAGCAGTGCTTATATTTTATTGCTTCATGTACCATGATAATGAGAGTGTCTGAATGTATTATGTGCACATGATGAATGAGTTTTGTTTTAATTTGTATGTATTTTGACTGAGATGTTAATTTGGTGGTTGCAATTAGTGGATGAATTTCATTCTTGTGATATTTTAACAGCTGTGCAGGAAATATCTTTTGGGTTGTCTGAATTGATTCTAGTGTTTTGTTAGTATAGTAATTTGGGGATTTCTATTGTTTTGCAATGGTGGGAGATGGTGTTTGCTTATTTTTCTCTATAAATATACTGTAAGTGAGGTATAGCTACTAATGTTTTCAGGTTGTAGATTTAGATGTAACATTGGGAGAGGAAGTAACCCACACAGTTGGTACATGGTACAGCATTAGAGAAATTGTATTACTGGAATGGGGTGGTGTGCAGTGATTTTGTGACAATGGTTCAAACTGTCACAGATATGTGCAAGATACAGCTGTTTCTCAAGGGGACAGGAGCAAGAAGATGCCCACAGGCATCCTCACAGCACAAGCATATTTCCAAAACACAGGACCCTACTGGGCACAATCTGTGTGTGACCTAATTAGAGTTATCAGCACTTGCCATGAGCAGGGATGTTCAAGGGGAACAGAGTGCTTAGAGCTATGGAACAGTGGGCCACTGTTGAATGGTACAAAATGTGACATCTTGGGACTGACTTTTCAGCTCCCAGCAACAATAACAAGAGCTATGACTCTGAACATAACAAATTTACTGCTGTGTTTTCTTGATAATCCTCTACATCACTCCATACTGACATCACTCATTGATCATATAGCTGCACAGAAAGGGGCACATAAGTGTGGAACAGATGTTCCAATAGATTCAGTAATATTGCAGCAGGTACCAGCACAGAGTCATGGTAATTGTAACTTAATCCTGGGGCACCATCTTAATCCCAGTCCGAACCTCTGTCTATGAATGCTAGAGAACCAACTGTCGACCCAAAATTCCAGTCTATTACATACTGATCAAGTGTGTCAGCCCCAGAGTGCTGAACAATTGTGGGTCTACCAGCCTCCATAAACCATGTGATCAAGTGAACAAAGAAAGAAGGCGCTCAATGTAGAAATTGTAAATAATGGTGTCAGAGGACAGAGATGCTACAGTGTTAGGTTATTTTAAATGATTAACAGGCTTAGAACAAGCCAGGGATTCAGAGGACTGAATATTCCTGAAGAGGAAGATGTTTTGTGTAACACAGTCCAGACTTCACAACCCATTGAGAGTCAGGCAGGTGAGCTGAATATGAAATCTTGTTACTGGGTGCTAGAATTCTGCTGGCACAGCATGCTGCAAGACCACAGTCTACCACAGTGGTGGGCTGAAATTCCACATGTCATGACACAATTCTACACTTTCATGGTCACCTACATGACTAGAGACAGGGCCCTATCACACCGTAGCTGTGCAGAGTTACTATACATACTCATTACTCAGCACCTACCAGCACTTTTATTCATACTATGATTGGCTCTGGGATGTCCAACAACAGCTGACACCACCTCTAGGTCAGCTGCCTCTGTGGGGCAAATCAGCTTCAACTTCACCTAGCACATTGTAGGAACCACTGCTAGAACTGATAGTTTTGGGTCTGGAACTGGGACTACCAAGGGAAGACCTCCTTTAGGGTGTCTTCATCTGCTACCCTAGCCACCATCAAGAACCCTGGGCCAAGTGCTGGGCATCTGTGCATCTGACTTGCTGTTCACAGTCATTGCCTCATAAGCCTGCTGGCTGCCATAGGTGCCTACCATACATAGTATAGCTGGGGCGCTAGCTGTGGTCTTCTGCTGAGGCAAGCATCATTGCCTTTAGTACACAAACACTCCTTTGAGCTGGACATGTAGCATGGAGCTATACTGAAATAGTGACCATTGCCTGGGTGACCACTGGGATGCTGTCATCAACCTCTGTACAGAAGTCTTGCAGCATAAAGAATATTATTACTGATTGAGTTCTCCTGATCTGCACTTGCTGTGATACTGGTGGAACACAAACCACACTTCCCACACACTTCATTCTAGGGCAGAATTGGACATCTGGCTAATAATGATGTCCACACCCTGAAAGCATTACACTGTGTGTGTATGTGTGTGTGTGGGGGGGGGAGTGTGTGTGTGTGTGTGTGTGTGTGTGTGTGTGTGTGTGTGTGTGTGTGTGTGTGTGTGTGTGTGTGTGTAGAGAGAGAGAGAGAGAGCTAGAATATCACTTTCTGTTTATCATTAGAAGGTCTGTACCAGTCATTCTGACTGGTGAGCATTGTTTAACATTCAATAAATAGTGTATGCCTGTATTTAATGTAATTTGGTGGTTTATAGCTTCTGTAAAAGACAAAAACCTATTACAAAAAGTGGATAACTATAAATATTTTTATCATAAAATGGCACCCAGTTATGTTGTCTGCAGAGTATTTTTTACATTTATCATCTCTATATGTGCAAAAATGGATTTTTACATCTGCTTAACTTATTTTATTTCATTCTTCTGATAATCCCTATCTTTCTTTCCATTTTACTTGATGTAGTGGAAGTGCAAACGTGTGTTTCTTGCTGCTCTCTGTCAGTATATTGTTGTGCTCTGCAGAAGTTCAGGGCTCCTCATTATTGTGGCTCATTGGTGTTTCCACATGTGTAGAGAATTACTGAACTACCTGAACAGTTTACCAGAAGAAGAGTCTGCACGAGAAGATATTTATGATTCTGATGAGTTGGATGATAAAGATGTCAAAGATGACACAGAATATCAGCTTCATGAAACAGAACATGGGGAATCATCTGAGGTGCAAGATGAATATTCAGAACCTGTAAAACAACACACAAATAATCCAGTTCTTATAGATTCAGTTCCTGTGGTGCCTCAAACCCCTACTCACAGTCAAGGAAGAAAATGGAAATAATCACATTCATCTCAGCATCTAGAAGCTAGAGTGAGGAGACTGCACCAAGTGGAAAAGTGTGGACTTGAGTGCACCATGTCATGCACCTGGGAGATCAGTGCATCATAACATGTTGGAAACTATAGGGCCAACATGTAATGCTAAGAAACTTATAGACAGATCGTGATAGACAGAGGGTGTTACTTGAGTGCATTGTGAGTGCTAATAGACAATAATACTCTACAAATCATAAATACTTTACAGAAATTATAGCCCAAAAAGTTAATCAACATGCTTAGGTGGTGGCAAGTGTGGGGCCCGCCATTTTTTTCTCGCACTATGGGAAGACTTGATAGAAGTAATGAGTAGGTTAACAAGTAGAGGCAAGTGTGGGGCCCACCATTTTTTCTCGCACTATGGGAAGACTTGATAGAAGTAATGAGTAGGTTAACAAGTAGAGGTACTATACAAAGTATGTTGCTGATGATGTCATCGATGATGCACTTGATGGGTCATCAGATGTTCCCAACCCCACCCCTCCCTTGCCTGACAAAGGTCAATTGCCCCTCCATAAAGTGGTCAAAAGTGCAAATTTTGGCAGGAAATTCAAATTTTGATGCGCAATTCAAAACATAGCCCAACTGTGCTATCATCTTTCCTGTTGAAGTAGGACATTATCCTAATTCAAAAATGCAAGATGGCGGACAGCCCATACTGGGACGAGCTCTACAACATCATAATCCAAGAACAGGAATACTGGCACTGGCTGTATTACATCACAATCCAGCTCAGACCTTTTGGGCTATTTACAACAGCTTGGTGGGTTTCCTATGGAAGGAGGTCTGTGGTCCAAAATATAAATTTGAAGGAAATTAAAAATGGTCCATTGTAATGCTGGCTGACCTGGAATACTGGAACAGGCACTATAACATCATAATCCAGCTCAGATCTGTTGAGTTGAAACTTCCTGGCAGATTAAAACGGTGTGCCGGACCAAGACTCAAACTTCGGACCTTCGCCTTTCGTGGGCAACTGCTGTACCAATTGAGCTACCCAAGCATGACTCACGGCCCGTCCTCACAGCTTTACTTCTGCCAGTGTCTCGTCTCCTACCTTCCAAGCTTTTCAGAAGCTCCCCAGCGAACCCCCAACCATGGGGTAACTTTGACCAGTGACATGAAAAAATTATTAGGTAAATCAATCAGTAGCTAGGTGGCTAGCCCCCAATATACAATATTCAGTTTCAGGAACTGTTTGTGTGTTCTGATATCACACTTATATTGAAAATTTTGGTCAAAGTATCCCCATTTGATGGTACCACCTTCCCACCTGAATGATTTTTAGTAGAAAACAGAGCAAAGAAGAACAACACAAGATAAACAGGGTCAGGGCTTTATTGGAGGTGAATGGTTCATCAGAAATGACTAAAAGCAGGAGCTGCAGTAAGCAAATTAAATCTAACATTCTGCCATTTCATATAATGTATCATAATGTTCAGTCTCTGACTAACAAATTGCAAGAACTAGAAATAATACTATGTTCTGACCTAAATGTTGATGTTATCTGCATAACATAACATTGGCTAGAAGAACCACAAATAGAAACTCTAAAGATCCATGGTTTTTCTCTAGTCAGTTCATTTTGCAGGTCTTATTATAAACATGGAGGGAGAACTATCTTTGCAAAGCAGCATTTGAGGTATAAAGCAATCCGAACATATTCTGAACTGAATAAAGAAAAAGTCTTTGAAATGGTGGTTATTGAACTTACTGACATTCAACAAGTTATTATAACTATATACAGATCCCCTGATGCTGACATAAAAGAAATCCTGTATAAATTTGATATGATGTTAAATATTGTAGAACTAAAGAAAAGAAAATCATTTGTGGGGACTTCAACATAGACTTTTTGAAACCCTCAAACTACAAAGATGAATTACTGTACATGACAAAGAGTTTCAAGTTAATCCCCACAGTAAATACACCAACACGAATCACTAGGCGTAGTAAAACTGCACCAGACCAAATTTTTATTCAAGAAGCCTTTTCTCACTACAGTAGTGAAGCAGTTAAGATGGGATACAGTGATCATGATTCTGTGTTGTTATCACTGGAATTATGTTCAGAGAAAATATCTCCCATTAAAATAACTGAGTGCAGGGATTTCACTGATGGCATTATAACAAACTTTTGCAACATAATAAGGTGAGGAACATGGGCTGAAGTGTTTAATGAAACAGATATAAATAGAATGTTTCATAACTTTCATGGATCATATAAGTACTATTTTGACACAGTCTTCCCACTAAAGCAACATAAATTAAAACCAACCAGAAACAAAAGTTGGATTACTAAGGGCATAAAAATCTCCAGTGCAAGGAAAAGATTTCTACATTTGTATAAAAAACAAAACACTTTATCATTAGAAATGCAAAATTATATCAAAGAATACAGTAAGATCTACCACAAAGTTATTAAAGAGGCAAAGAAAAGGGGGAGTGATGAATATATCTGCAAATCAAACAACAAAACACGGGCCGCATGGAACATCATCAGATTTGAAACACACATAAAACCAGTGGCAAAAAATATTAACTTAAAGCTGGAAAACAAACAAGTATCAGATGCTACCTCTGTAGCTAATATCTTCAATGAGTACTTTGGCAAAACTGCAAATGATCTTATCCAAAGCAACTTTCAGAATACTAATATGAACTACATTGAGAACTATAAACCACTGATGGGGTCTTTGTTACCCAAGCAGGTCACACAGAGTGAGCTCATACTGGCAATGAGCTCATTAAGGAAACTTTATGTTGTTTTGATGAGATTCCGGATTGTATTATAAACCAAACAAAATGATAAATTGTAGAACCTCTGAAGCATGTAGTTAACCACTCCTTTTCCAAAGGTACCTTTCCAAATTTTCTAAAGATTGCAAAATTAGCACCCTTGCACAAAAATGGAGCCACAGACAATGTTAACAATTACAGACCTGTAGCACAGCTTAGAGGCTTCTCAAAGTTCTTTGAGAAGCTCTTTTATAATAGGTTGCTAGAGTTTGTTAACAAAAACTCATTGCTGTCAAATCATCAACATGGCTTCAGGCAATCTATATCCGCAACCACAACAGTCTATGAATATTTGCACACCATTCTAAAACCTGTAGATGAAAAGGAAATGGCTACTGGAATATTCTTGGACCTATCCAAAGCATTTGACATTTTAGATCATGGTATCCTGCTATGTAAGTTGGAAAGAAAGGGAATTAGAGGTATTCCAAATCAATGGATTGGATCATATCTTACTAGCTGGCAATTAAAAGTTGTTCTCAGACAGGACGCAATAACTGAAAACGTTTCAAGAACAACAACATACACTTCAGAAAAAACTACCATTAAATATGGTATGCCACAAAGATCAACATTAGGTCCTATCCTATTTCTCTTGTATGTTGATGACCTGAATGACATTGTCCATGCCAAACAGAAAACTTTATTTGCAGATGATACCATTATTTCGATTACAGGGTCAGACCGAAAAGAGCTTCAATTAACTACAGGTGCATCATTGCTGGAGCTAACACATTGGTTTGAGAAAAATAAACTTATAATTAACACTGGGAAAATGGTGGCCATGAACTTTCATATGTCCCACTATAAACAACAAAATGAACACGCATTGAAAATAAACAACAAGATTGTAGAATTAATGGTGATGTTAAGTTCCTTGGAATATATCTGCAGAGTGATCTCAAGTGGAATACACACATTAAAGCTCTTACAATCAAGCTATCATCAATCTGTTGAATGCTACGGATACTAAGCACAAGCTGTAATAGAGAAATAGTAATACAGGCACATCATGCACATTTCCAGTCAGCAATCAGATATGGAATAATATGCACCCTATAGTCTATTTGTTTTCAAAACCCAGAAACGAGCTATCAGAATCATCTGCAACATGAAGAGCCAAGGATCATGTCACTCTCTTTTTCCTACTCTAAAGATATTGAACCTTGCATGCCTATATATATTTGAAACAATAGTCTTTGTAACAGAATATTTAAGAACCTCCAATGCCTATCAGCTGAAGAGCTCTGTGCACAATTACACAAGAAGAAATGGCAATAACATTCGTGTCTCCTATGCTAGAACAACAGCCTACCAGAAAAGTGTCCTTCATAGAAGCACTCAATCGTCTAAACCACCTCCCTAACAACATCAAGTTGGTAAAGCAAGACAGCTTGTTCAAAAAAAAAAGCTGAAGTCATTTCTGATGGACCACAGTTTCTACTCTGTAAATGAATACCACTCAGAATGAAACAGAATTTTATAATGTTAAATTAATAAACATTTTATGACAATTATTTGTTTATTAAAGTGTACTAGCTGTACATTTAATGTTGTTTGAATGTAGATATTTGTAGTCCACAGCATTGTATTGATCTATATATATATATATATATATATATATATATATATATATATATATATATATATATATATATATATACAGGGTGGTCCATTGATAGTGACTGGGCCAAATATCTCATGAAATAAGCATCAAGCGAAAAAACTACAACAAATTAAACTTGTCTAGCTTGAAGGGGGAAACCAGATGGTTGGCCCACTAGATGGGGCTGCCATAGGTCAAATGAATATCAACTGCGTTTTTCTTAAATAGGAACCCCCATGTTTTATTGTGGCAACGGCCTTGCCGCAGTGGATACACCGGTTCCTTTGAGATCACCGAAGTTAAGCGCTGTTGTGCGTGGCCGGCACTTGGATGGGTGACCATCCAGCTTCCATGCGCTATTGCCATTTTTCGGGGTGTACTTAGACTTGTAATTGAGGAGCTACTCGGCAGAATAGTAGTGGCTTCGGTCAAGAATACCGTCTTAACGACTGGGAGAGCGGTGTGCTAACCCCATGCCCCACCTATCCGCATCCTCCAATGAAGATCACATGGCGGTCGGATGGTCCCGGTAGGCCACTCGTGGGCAGAAGACAGAGTGAGTGCATTTTTAATTACATATTCATGAAGTACATAAAGAAATATGAATGTTTTAGTTGGACCACTCTTTTCGCTTTGTGACAGATGGCGCTGTAATAGTCACAAACGCATCAGTACATGGTATCACGTAACATTCCGCCAGTGCGGACAGTACCGGTATTTGCTTCATGATACATTACCCGTGTTAAAATGGACCATTTACCAATTGTGGAAAAGGTCCATATCATGTTGATGTATGGCTATTGTGATCAAAATGCCGAATGGGTATGTAATATGTATGCTGCTCGGTATCCTGGATAACATCATCCAAGTGTCCGGACCGTTCGCCAGATAGTTACGTTATTTAAGGAAGCAGGAAGTGTTCAACCACATGTGAAACGTCAACCATGACCTGCAACAAATGATGATGCCCAAGAAGGCTGCTGTTGCAGCTAATCTGCACATCATTAGCAAACAAATTGCGCGAGAATCGGGAATCTCAAAAACGTCGGTGTTGAGAATGCTACATCAACATCGATTGCACCTGTACCGTATTTCTATGCACCAGGAATTGCATGGCGATGGCGACGACTTGGAAGTGTACAGTTCTGCCACAGGGCAAAAGAGAAATTACGGGACGATGACAGATTTTTTGCACGCGTTCTGTTTAGCGACAAAGCATCATTCACGAACAGCGGTAACGTAAACCGGCATAATATGCACTATTGGGCAACAGAAAATCCACGTTGGCTGCGACAAGTGGAACATCAATGACCTTGGTGGGTTAATGTATGGTACGGCATTATGGGAGGAAGGATAATTGCTCCCCATTTTATCGATGGAAATCTAAATGCTGATTTCCTACATGATGTTCTACCAATGTTACTACAAGATGTTTCGCTGCATGACAGAATGGCGATGTACTTCCAACATGATGGATGTCAGGCATATAACTCGCATGCGGTTGAAGCGGTATTGAATAGCATATTTCATGACAGGTGGATTGGTCGTCGAAGCACCATACCATCGCTCTCACGTTCACCGGATATGACGTCCCCGGATTTCTCTCTGTGGGGAAAGTTGAAGGATATTTGCCATTGTGATCCACTGACAATGCCTGACAACTTGCATCAGCACATTGTCAATGCACGTGCGAACATTACAGAAGGTGAACTACTCACTGTTGAGAGGAATGTTGTTACATGTATTACCAAATGCATTGAGGTTGAAGGACATCATTTTTAGCATTTATTGCACTAATGTGGTATTTACAGGTAATCCCACTGTAACAGCATGTGTTCTCAGAAATGATAAGTTCACAAAGGTACATGTATCACATCGGAACAACCGAAATAAAATGTTCAAACGTACCTGCGTTCTGTATTTTAATTTAAAAAACCTACCTGTTACCAACTGTTCGTCTAAAATTGTGAGGCGTGTGTTTGTGACTATTACAGCACCATCTATCACAAAGCGAAAAAAGTGGTCCAACTAAAATATCCATATTTTTTTATGTACTACACGAATATGTAATAAAAAACAGGGGTTCCTATTTAAAAAAACCGCAGTTGATATCCAATTGACCTATGGCAGTGCCATCTAGCAGGCCAACCATAGCGCCATCTGGTTTCCTCCTTCAAGCTAGACAAGTTTCGTTGTTTGTAGTTTTTTCGTTTGACGCTTATTTCGTGAGATATTTGGCCCAGTCATGATCAATGGACCACCCTGTGTGTGTGTGTGTGTGTGTGTGTGTGTGTGTGTGTGTGTGTGTGTAATTTTTAGCTTCGTGAATCATTTATTGACCTGTCAAATATCTGTACAAGATGTCACAGGACCAAAGCTAAATACATAGATAAATAAATAAACATAATCAAAGAGTAGTTTAAGCTATGTCCACCACAGACTGAGTCTCCCCATAGCGACCCATATTGAAGAGTATAAATCACGTAGACTCACAACAATTGAAGGCATGAAGGTACTTAACAGAGGCATGTATTTGTTCTCCCATTACTCCATAAGCACATGGAGTAGCAAAAGGGTCCAAACACCTCCCCCTCCTCTGTCTGTCTCCTGTCTCCCAGTCTCCTGTCTCCCTCTCTCCTGTCTCCCTCGCTCCTTTCTCCCTGTCTCTTGTCTTTGTCTCCCTGTCTCTTGTCTTTGTCTCCCTGTCTCTTGTCTTTGTCTCCCTGTCTCTTGCCTTTGTCTCCCTGTCTCTTGTCTTTGTCTCCCTGTCTCTTGCCTTTGTCTCCCTGTCTCTTGTCTTTGTCTCCCTGTCTCTTGTCTGTCTCCCTGTCTCTTGTCTTTGTGTCTCTGTCTCCTGTCTTTGTCTCTCTGTCTCCTGTCTCTCTCTCTCTCTCTCTCTCTCTCTCTCTCTCTCTCTACATGTCAAGAACTCCAGCTAATACTTGACATAATAGAACATCAGTTCAGATATGTCGACCATAAGTAGTATCTCCTTAACGATCCATATTGCAGAGTACAAGTCACATGTGTTCACCCCATTTGAACACTTAAAGGTACTTGTCAGTGGTATATATCGATTCTCCCACTGCTCTATATGCAAGTAGAATAGCAAAAGGGGCCAGTTAGCAGTAATTTAAGATATTCCCCACAATGTGTTGTATGTAGGCTTGTAGACTATACACAGCTATCTTTCTAAGGTTTGAGGCATAGCAGAAGCAGCATCAAAGTTTTTAACACCACACGCAACACATTTGTAAAGGTTCTTGTGTAAGAAAAAGTGCTATAATAGTCCATACAGATGTGTGGACGACTTTGGCTCAGCCTACCATATATTTTTTTCAAATATACGGGACAACTACAAAAATACTCCAGTGTCACTCTCTGACACAAAGATGACCTAGGCATCCACTAAAACAACTTATTGATCCTCTTTAACTGGAACTGAAATGGATCAACAATTGCTTTTTGTGACTGGAATATGATAATAATGACTTTTACCATCGATATTCATGTAAGGAAATTGCATTTCAGAGATAACAAAGAGCCATTGTTATTTATGTAAAACAAGTAATAAGTAGTTAAAAGAAAGAACACTATCACGTTTAAAACCATTTAACATTTTTATAAATCTTTTCTGTATAGTGCAAATCTCATGCAGTCATTCATGTTTGCTTATTTACATATTTTGCACTGCAGTGAATATTTTCACAAATGTTTCTGAGAGTCAACTCTCTGGTATACATTTCTGTGCATGGGAAAGTGAAATTACATTGTAGCATTAAAGAATTCACGATCATAGATTCCAAAACATTGGTCTTTTTACATGACCAGCACTTAATCATTTTTGAAAAAATACGTTATATGAGTGCATTTGAGCCCGGAAGGCAAATGATAAATTCTTTAACCTTAGGGAGGATTGTTATTGGAATGTTTTTCTCCTTAAATAGATCGAAAATTCCCACCCATCTATCCTGTACTGCTACAGTGTTAGCATTCCATTCACATAATTTTTCTACTGTAATTGTTTTAGCCATACAAAATTCATCAAACAAGAGTGAACAATCAAGGATTGTATTACCCATGTCTTGTACTGTGGAAATACTGGCCTCTTCATCTGACCATTTTAGTTCTGATTTCAAAGTAGACCAACATAAGTCAGTGTTATACGGAAATTTCTGACTCCATGAAACTAGATAGTCATATGCTACACAGTAGAAGATATTTGCAGATGAATAAAATCTATCTTGAGCTGCTCGGTCACACACATACAATTTCAGTAAGATGGATTTAACTTGGACAAAAAATTATTATATCCCCTTCTAACAGCCATGTACCGCAAGTCTCTAGAGGAAAAGAAGGTTCCAAATGATTGGAAAAGAGCACAGGTAGTTCCAGTTTTCAAGAAGGGTCATCGAGTAGATGCACAAAACCATAGGCCTATATCTCTGACATTTATCTGTTGTAGAATTTTAGAACATGTTTTTAGCTCGCGTATCATGTCATTTCTGGAAACCCAGAATCTACTCTGTAGGAATCAACATGGATTCCAGAAACAGCAATCGTGTGAGACCCAACTCGCTTTATTTGTTCATGAGACCCAGAAAATATTAGATACAGGCTCCCAGGTAGATGCCATTTTCCTTGACTTCCGGAAGGCGTTCGATACAGTTCCGCACTGTCGCCTGACAAAGTAAGGACCTACAGAATATCAGACCATCTGTGTGGTTGGTTTGAAGAGTTTTTAGCAAACAGATCGCAGCATCTTGTTCTCATTGGAGAGACGTCTACAGCTGTTAAAGTAACCTCTGGCGTGCCACAGGAGAGTGTTATGGGACCATTGCTTTTCACAATATATGTAAATGACCTAGTAGATAGTGTCGGAAGTTCCATGCGGCTTTTCGCGGATGATGCTGTAGTATACAGAGAAACTGCAGCATTAGAACATTGCAGCGAACTGCAGGAAGATCTGCACCGGATAGGCACTTGGTGCAGGGACTGGCAACTGACCCTTAACATAGACAAATGTAACATATTGCGAATACATAGAAAGAAGGATCCTTTATTGTATGATTATATGATAGCAGAACAAACACTGGTAGCAGTTACTTCTGTAAAATATCTGGGAGTATGCGTATGGAACGATTTGAAGTGGAATGAATATATAAAATTAATTGTTGGTAAGGCAAGTGCCAGGTTGAGATTTATTGGGAGAGTCCTTAGAAAATGTAGTCCATCAACAAACAAGGTAGCTTACAAAACACTCGTTTAACCTATACTTTAGTATTGCTCATCAGTGTGGGATCCGTACCAGGTCAGGTTGACAGAGCAGATAGAGAAGGTCCAAAGAAGAGCGGCGCGTTTCATCACAGGCATATTTGGTAAGCGTGATAGCGTTACGCAGATGTTTAACAAATAAAAGAGGCGCTCTGCATCGCGGTGTAGCTTGCTCTCTAGGTCTCGAGTCGGTGTGTTTCTGGATAAGGTATCGAATATATTGCTTCCCCCTACTTATACTTCCCGAGGAGATCACGAATGTAAAATTAGAGCGATTCGAACGCGCACGGAGGCTTTCTGGCAGTCGTTCTTCCCCCGAACCATACGCGACTGGAACAGGAAAGGGAGGTAATGACAGTGGCATGTAAAGTGCCCTCCGCACACACACCGTTGGGCTTGCGGAATATAAATGTACATGTAGATTTTTTACCTTTGTTTTTAGTAGCTTATAACAATGCAATGCTTACGCAACACAAATATTCTGCCTTTAAGTTTCTAGAATGCTTGTTCAAAAGATATTTGGCTGACTGTGCACAAAGCATAACCATAATTCTGATTCCTTATTACTGAAAAATGAATACAAAGTAGCAGAACACCCTTGTTCTGACAGGAAAAATGATTTTAAAGCAGGATACAGTTTCACAATCCTTAAAAGTGCAGGCAATAATGCTAACCACCTTGCTCTGCTGTAACTCAGTACTTGCTAATATTCAATATTCACAACATCACAGAATTCTGTATTCGTTCCACCAGAACACTGTATATGTGGAAATGCTTATAAATTTTACACACATTGTTTTCCACACCAGTGGGCTACTGCTGTTACTGTGGTGTTGTGAATTATATATGCCATGCAATCAATCCCTATAGGAGGCTTTTTAGGACTGACTTTTGATTTCCTGGAAACATTTTGTTTAGCCCCTCTCTTAACTCCACCAAACATACACTCCTGGAAATGGAAAAAAGAACACATTGACACCGGTGTGTCAGACCCACCATACTTGCTCCGGACACTGCGAGAGGGCTGTACAAGCAATGATCACACGCACGGCACAGCGGACACACCAGGAACCGCGGTGTTGGCCGTCGAATGGCGCTAGCTGCGCAGCATTTGTGCACCGCTGCCGTCAGTGTCAGCCAGTTTCCCGTGGCATACGGAGCTCCATCGCAGTCTTTAACACTGGTAGCATGCTGCGACAGCGTGGACGTGAACCGTATGTGCAGTTGACAGACTTTGAGCGATGGCGTATAGTGGGCATGCGGGAGGCCGGGTGGACGTACCGCCGAATTGCTCAACACGTGGGGCGTGAGGTCTCCACAGTACATCGATGTTGTCGCCAGTGGTCGGCGGAAGGTGCACGTGCCCGTCGACCTGGGACCGGACCGCAGCGACGCACGGATGCACGCCAAGACCGTAGGATCCTATGCAGTGCCGCCACTTCCCAGCAAATTAGGGACACTGTTGCTCCTGGGGTATCGGCGAGGACCATTCGCAACCATCTCCATGAAGCTGGGCTACGGTCCCGCACACCGTTAGGCCGTCTTCCGCTCACGCCCCAACATCATGCAGCCCGCCTCCAGTGGTGTCGCGACAGGCGTGAATGGAGGGACGAATGGAGACGTGTCGTCTTCAGCGAAGAGAGTCGCTTCTGCCTTGGTGCCAATGATGGTCGTATGCGTGTTTGGCGCCGTGCAGGTGAGCGCCACAATCAGGACTGCATACGACCGAGGCACACAGGGCCCACACCCGGCATCATGGTGTGGGGAGCAATCTCCTACACTGGCCCTACACCACTGGTGATCGTAGAGGGGACACTGAATAGTGCACGGTACATCCAAACCGTCATCGAACCCATCGTTCTACCATTCCTAGACCGGCAAGGGAACTTGCTGTTCCAACAGGACAATGCACGTCCGCATGTATCCCGTGCCACCCAACGTGCTCTAGAAGGTGTAAGTCAACTACCCTGGCCAGCAAGAGCTCCGGATCTGTCCCCCATTGAGCATGTTTGGGACTGGATGAAGCGTCGTCTCACGCGGTCTGCACGTCCAGCACGAACGCTGGTCCAACTGAGGCGCCAGGTGGAAATGGCATGGCAAGCCGTTCCACAGGACTACATCCAGCATCTCTACGATCGTCTCCATGGGAGAATAGCAGCCTGCATTGCTGCGAAAGGAGGATATACACTGTACTAGTGCCGACATTGTGCATGCTCTGTTGCCTGTGTCTATGTGCCTGTGGTTCTGTCAGTGTGATCATGTGATGTATCTGACCCCAGGAATGTGTCAATAAAGTTTCCCCTTCCTGGGACAATGAATTCACGGTGTTCTTATTTCAATTTCCAGGAGTGTACTATTCATTTTATCAGCTGAGAGACACACAAATTTTGACTTCCAGTTATTGGCCTGTAGAACATGTTGTACATGCTGATAAGACGGCTGATGTTTCATTTTCAACAGAACAGAAATCTGATAACTTCACATGTACCCCACTTACAGGTTTGAAATATCTGACAATGAGAGGAAGTAATTTAGTTGATTTATGATTGCTGGTATCAATAGAAATGCTTATAAAATTCATTTCATTAAGGTCTTCAGTAAGAAGCTCTTTGCACGATGGATCCAATACATTGTGAACTATACATTCTGTTTTTGCCCTTGCACAACTAAACTTGGTATCATACAGTTTCTTAATCATTTTCAATGTGCAGTCCATGGAACTATAGCTGTGTCTGTGACGCACAGTGTGGTAGGTAGATGTTCCTTCTACGAGCCAATTTTAATTCTTCATTGCATGAGACAGAATGAATTTGTAAAAGTTACTAACAAAGAAAAAAAATTGCAGTAGTTAAGAACGAAAGTATAAGATTTCAATATTACAGTATTGTGTTAACATATGTAATGCTCTACTGGGTACAAGGGTGCTCATTTTTAATGATGTTGCAGCAGCTATTGAACCCAATTTATGTTTCTTACAAGGGAACCTCCCCACCGCACCCCCCTCAGATTTAGTTATAAATTGGCACAGTGGATAGGCCTTGAAAAACTCAACACAGATCAATCGAGAAAACAGGAAGAAGTTGTGTGGAACTATAAAAAAAATAAGCAAAATATACAAACTGAGTAGTCCGTGCGCAACATAGGCAGCATCAAGGACAAATGTCAGCTCAGGAGCGACGTGGTCCCGTGGTTAGTGTGTGCAGCTGCGGAGAAAGAAGATCTTGCTTCAAGACTTTCCTCGAGTGAAAAGTTTAATTTTTTATTTTCAGACAATTATCAAAGTTCAGGCACTCACACATAATCAACTTCGCTCTCCAAAATTCCAGGACATGTTCAGATTTGCTTGGACATATTCAGGATTTGACGCTCTACACAAGGAATAATTTGAAACGTTAAAAACCGTTAAAACATATGTTTTGACAGAGCACAGGGAAAACCGTGCGACTGTGAAACTGTTGCATTCATTTGTAGCAGTTTATGTGACACTCTTATGTTTTCATCACTTTTTTGGGAGTGATTATCACATCCACAAGAGAACCTAAATCGTGCAAGCTAAAACCCATTCGCCAAGTGTACAAGTTAGGTGGGTCGACAACATATTTCTGTCATGTGACGCACATGCCGGCACCTGTGTCGTATAGAATATATCAGACGTGTTTTCCTGTGGAGGAATCGGTTGACCTATGACCTTGCGATCAAATGTTTTCGGTTCCCATTGGAGAGGCACGTCCTTTCGTCTACTAATCGCACGGTTTTACGGTGCGGTCGCAAAACAGACACTAAACTTATTACAGTGAACAGAAACGTCAATGAACGAACGGACAGATCATAACTTTGCGAAAATAAAGAATGTAAGCTTTTCACTCTCACGCTAACCACGGGACCACGTCGCTCCTGAGCTAACATTTGTCCTTGATGTTGTGCACGGACTACGCAGTTTCTATATTTTGCTTATTTTTTCATAGTTCCACACAACTTCTTCCTGTTTTCTCGATTGATCTGTGTTCAGTTTTTCAAGGCCTATCCACTGTGCCAACTTATAACTAAATCTGGGGGGGGGGGGGGTGCGATGGGGAGGTTCCCTTGTTAGAGGTTTGTTTACGGTTAGGCCGAGGCTGCGCTTGGGAGCGTACTGCGGCCACGCCGGCCGGTGGGGGACACGCCGCACGCTTCGTCAACATCGCACAGAGTATTTCCCCAACGTCGCCCCATGCCTCTATTTGCGCTCCAGCGGCGCGAGAAATTTCAAAAGACTGAGTGGTGGATAGGACTTCATCTAGAGACGGATTTGCCAACTGAAGGGCACATTGCCTAGCTTCTTTGTCTGGCGCCGATGGCATAATAGCATCCCGTACCAAGGAATCGGCGTAGGATTCTTTGTAAACTTCAGTAACAAATTGACACTTTCTACTGAGGCCGTGAAGTTCAGCAGCCCAAGCGCGATGGGGTTGATTTGGTTGTTTTTGCAACGATAAAAGGCAACACGAGAGGCTACCACATGCTTTTGCTTTTGAAAATAGACGGAGAGAAGTGAGCACATTTCAGCAAAGGACAAAGACGCAGGCTCTTTCAAAGGAGCCAATTGCGACAACAACCGATACATTTGAGGTGAAATCCATGAAAGGAACAGAGACTTACACGTTTGTTCGTCCGCGACATGAAATGCCAAGAAGTGCTGTCGAAGACGGTTTTCGTAATCAGACCAGTCTTCCGCCGTCTCGTCGTAAGGAGGAAAAGGAGGTATAGACAACGACAAGAGACGCCCCGCATTTGATGCCGTGACGAAATCACGAATCGCATTTGTGAGAAGCGTTTGCTGTTCTATGAGATCTTGCAGTAGTTGCTCTAAAGTAGCCATGGAAACATGTGGGTCAACGATGGAAAAGAAAATTCAATACCTCGTCGCCAATTGTTATAACTTCAAGTTGACGAAATATATTTCAAGGAAGATGCAATACATGAAAGTCACAGATCAAGTAAACAGAGTAAGACGGGTGTACACTTTCACAGTCAAATCACAACTGAGTCCAAGTCTAGCGGCTGCTGGCTGGCTGGCCGCTTAGGTGGGGCGGGTGCTGCATGGCTGGCAGACAGCGCCGCATGTAGAGGACGCACTTTGAATGCTTGGCGAGTCACAACAATAGAGAGAGTCAAGACTGATCTGATGTACATTCATTACTTTCCCTAACCACAGAAAAAAACTTGTTATAAATTTGGATTATGTAATTTAAACTGATGTTATGTACAGTACAATTAATATTGTGCATGCATGTTGCTCATAAGTTAAGACATTTTTCCTTCAATGTTGCAGAAAGGAAAATTTTGTTTTCTTATGATCTATTACTTGAAAAAATGGCAGGGCTCCAAATAAGCATGTGTTACCCCAATAGCAAGACTGAAAATAAAGGGAAGAAAAGTGAAATTATATGATGATGAAGACTAGTTTGTTACCCTTTATTGAATAATCAGACATGAAAGACTTACCTCATAATTCATGGTAAGGGTGACATATGTCCAGTGGTGGTTCTTTCTAATTAGTGACTGTGGTGCCCTGCGTTAATACTTTTCTGTTTACCTTCTATGATGTTCTTAATTCCAGAATTATAAAGCAAAAAGGTAAAGAACATCATGCAGTTTGCTTCGCATTGCGAGAAATCTTTTCCTTATCTCTGAAGATGCTATTATGAATCACATAGTCTCCACTACGTCCTACATATGAAACAGCAAATTCCAAAGAAAGTGATAAAAATTTATGAAATTGAGCCTTATTGAACCATGAAGTCAGATCCTCTCAGCAGGCTGCACTTGTCTGAAATGCTTGCTTTGCTGTTGCATGAGAAGTTCAGAAAAATATCATAGGAATGAGGAGGAAAAGACCATGTTTCACAGGGTGGACAAAAAGGCAACTGGAGAGAGGGATTTAAGTTGATTTTAACATAATAATATTCTATATTTTGGTTATCAGAAATCAAATTTTATATCACGTAGTCAATCAAGAGTACAGGTTGTTGGGATGACAACTTTAAGTGGTTATTCCTCCTAAAGTATTTGATTGAGAAACGCAATTTTTTATATTTATAGAAATTACTAGTGAACACAGAGAGCCCTGTGTGTAAGCATTTTTTCCCCAACAAAAAATATGTTGAACTCAAACTGAACAGCCTAGTTGTTTGAATAGAATTTTAAATTTAAATTGTTGTGCCAACAAGTTATTTATTATGTTCACTGTACTTCAGCTCACTCCTTGTATAAATTTTGACTTGTTACATCATCAATAACTCATGGTATGAAGTTCTATAATATTCTGATTAGTTTTGTTAATGTGTGAGTTCAAGAAATTTTAATTCAGAAAAAATGATTTCTAAGAACTGCCAGAAACCCAATCTACATAAAATTCCGAGGGCCTAATTAGTAAGTTAGAAAGAAAAGTCTATGGGTATGATGAAATGGAAAATAATCTCAATAAATGATAGGAAAAGAAAAGGATTTCTCAGCTCCATGAGACCAATGCCGGAATCATTCCTTAGTTTCCACCAGGGGCCATCCTTCCCACTTTTCTATAATTTTTTAGTTTAAAAAAGAGGCAAGTGGAGATGATGAAAGCCAAATGAAGATAAATCTTACAGTAGCACTGACATCAACAGTTAGTTTTATGTACTCATTCTTTATAAGCTGGGTCAAGACACGTACAACAGAAGAGACAATGAGAAGTAAAAGGATGCACTACAAAGATATTTCAGCCCAAAGGGAGAACAATCCAGGAGCATCGAGGATGGAAAGATGTATGCTGAGCCATAGACCAAAGAGACTGGCAAAACTACGGAATTTAATAAGACGTAGTTCTTCAGGACAGCACCACAAAGCTGGCAAGAACATCCTTGTGACCAGTGAAGACAGCAGCAATGTTGAGAGTGGGCCATCCACAGGATGCTCTACAGGCCTCCACTCGACTGAAGACCTGGTTTATGAGAGAAGCTCCGAGAATGACACATCATGCAGAAATGAAATTAGATGACTCGACTTTTAAAATACCAGGGGAAAATCAGCTTTAGCAGGCATCACCACAGGTGGGATTGAAGGCAAGCCTAAACTTGAAGACACAGTGGACTCCGATTCCAGAAGATGGCTGGAAATTATTAATGATTGCATTTGAATGATCTTGGTCATACAAGCTCCTCCAGAGCATGTTAAAGAAGCTGAAGAACGTCCTAAAAACGTGGACAACTGTCGCTTCAGCCCTGTACATTACAGCTATTCTTTAACAAATCTATGAAAAGCAGACAGAAATTGCTTGGTAAACTCCAACAGCTATCTTCCGATTTTGTTGTAAACTTTTTTTGTCATCTACAGTAAAACTTGCAAGGACCAGTATAAGCAGCTGGTGGCATCTTACTTCTTAACTCAAAACTCATGGGCAGTCTACTGAGGATTTGAATTCACACAAAAAGGTGATTGCGTTTCTAAAGGACTGAAAAATTCATGAACTGTTGACACCCATCATAAAAGGCTACTGAATATTGAAAGCAAACATTGGAAAAATGTTCTTCAGCATTTAATAATTATAATAAGTTTCCTGGACCAGCAATGTCTGCCCTTGAGAAGAAGTACTGATAAACTTTTTCAGCATGACAATGGAAAGTTCTTTAAAGTCATTGAATTATTTGAAAAAGTTTGGAGCTGTGATGATAGAGAACCTTTATAGAACAAAGAAAGGTAAGACAAGGGTCATTATTTTAGTAATGATGATGTCTGCAAAGTATTACAGTATCACTCTGGATTGCACACCAGGTATTTTAAATGTTGAGCTTATGACAACTGTGGTATGCTTAATCCAGGAGACATGACTTGGAGGGGTATACGACACCTGAGTTCTGGGGCATTTCCTGAGATTCCTTTCAATATCCAATTCTTCAAGCTCCACTCTGATGCAGGTTCATACTCAAGTCCTTGGAAGATAAAAAAAAATTCATTTTAGAATATGAGAGGTCAATGGTGTGACAGTGGGGTGACCATGAATGGAAAGTATTCTGGTCTCCAGAAAAGAATTTTATATTTGAATAAAAGAGCATTTTATGCACCATGTAGCAGTCAGTCATTCATTCTTGTGGTAAAGGATTCTGCTATGTCTTCTCAATATGCTGTTTCCATGTTTTTGACAGTGAATAGCTTCTACGATTTCTTCTCCTCCTCCATTCAGTGTTGGACTACCTTGAAGAAGTATCTTTCTAACTTGACACTAAAACTGCTGAGCAATACTAGGTGGGAAAGCTATATTGATGCACACAACTCCCCTGAAGTTTCAGGCTGGAGGAGTTTATGTCACGTTTGTTCACATATCAGAAGAATTCAATGGTATGACTGCTCACAAAGCTATGGGACTTGTGAATCAAATAAAAAATTACACCTTTCTAACTTCTCCAGTAATCTGATATGATGTACTGCTTCACATCAGTGTAGTCAGTAAGACCCTCCTGCAGAGTACTGACATAAATATTTCTGAGGCTGTAGAAATACTTGAAAGTATGAAAGTATATTTTGAGAACTGCAAAACAGAAGAAAAGTTTGTGTCTTTCTTGACAGATTCCAAAGAACATACCACAGAATTACAGCTAGAAGATCTAACGTTACTATTACTGAAACGTTTAGTTCTACACAACTACATTTAGAGGTACAGTTAATGAGTCAAGCATCATTGACGTGCTGGAGTTGAGGCAAGAACTTAAAGTCCTTTCAGCGTTTGCAAAACCCAGAATAAGTCCAACAGATACTTCGAAGTTTATAGAAAGACATAATTTTTGTCCCGGTATTACCATTTCTCAAAGAATTCTCCAAACACTTCTAATGACAGTTGTTGAAACCATTGTACAAGAAGGGTGACAGAAACGAAGTAACCAATTATCGTTCTATTTCACGCTTAACTTGTTTCTCCAAGATTCTCGAGAAACTTGTACACAGAAGGATTCATTGAACATCTTAGTAAATACAATATTCTCAATAAAAGTCAATTCGGTTTCCAGAAAACATCTCAACAGAAGATGCAATATATACTTTCACCAACGCAATTCTTGAATCAATCAATAATAAAATGTCTCCAACTGGAATTTTTCGTGTCCTTTCTAAGGCGTTTGGTTGCGTGAACCATAAGATTTTTCTGAGAAAGGCAGAATTTTATGGGTTAACTGCAGAAGCAGGGATGTGGCTTGCCTCCTATTTAAAGGACCAGAAACACAAAGTCATGGTAAACAACACTCATGGGGAACCAGTGTCGTCTTCTTGGGGTACAATAAACTGTCAAGTCCCATAGGGCGCTATTCTGGGTCCTCTACTTTTCCTTATTTTCATAAATGACCTTCCAATGTGTACAAGGGCTATGGTAAAATTTACTTTCTTTGCTGATGACACGACGATTCTGGTAGACAATTCAACAAATACTAATCTTGAGATCACTGTAAATGCAATTTTTCAGGAGACCTTTAACTGGTTTACCTCTAATGGACTAACACTAAATTTTGAGAAAACTCTTTTGATTCAGTTCCATACAAGCCAAAATATCGAAGGTGAGATTAAAGTTAAATAAAATGATGGGAATTTAGCAAGAGTGGAATCAACAAAGTTCGTGGGTCTTCTTGTTAATAGCAATCTAAACTGGTCCTTACACTTTCCTTACCTATATAAAAAACGAAGCTCAGCAGTTTACGCTATTCATGCGATTGCATCCTTCAGTGACTTAAATACTTTGAAAGCTGCCTATTTTGGTTATTTTCATGCCCTGACGGCCTATGGAATTGTATTCTCGGGAAACCAGCCAAAGGCAAACAAAATCCTCATAACCCAGAAAAGAGTCATTAGGATTCTGTGTGGTGTCAAGTACAGACATTCCTGCAGGAAACACTTCCAAGAGCTGAGAATACTCACAACAGTATCTCAATACATTTTCTCTCTCATGTGTTTGTTGTGTAAAAACCGATCCCTTTTTGAAATGAAGAGCATGTATAATAACTATGACACTAGGGTAAAAAATGATCTTCATCTTGAACAAAAGAATCTAAGCATGGTACAAAAAGGAGTACACTACTCTTGTATAAAAATATTTAACGCTCTCGCTCAGGCAATAAAAATGTCAGTTACTGATCCACATACTTTTAAAGATCAACCTAAACAATATCTGCTAAGTAAAACCATTTACTCACTGGACGAATTTATCTAAGAGAATATGTGAATTGATTTTGATCTATTGTAAGTCTGTTCAATGTAATTTGTAACTTTTTACAAAAAAACAATTCTTGTAAATATTTTTTCTATGTAATATATTATTCATTGTACAACCTATTATTATAAACAAATGTCTCAAATTTATCTACATGACATGTTCTACACCGAAGCGATTTATCACTACTGGGTCTACAGAACACGAATGAAATAAATAAATAAATAAAGAGAAGTTTCTCAAAACTGAAATTGATGAAAACATATCTCAGTTCAACAATGAGCCAATCTCATTTAAGTGAACCTCCAACAATATTTACTGAGCACAAGCTTGCAGAGGACTTAAATTATGTGGATCAAGTGAAAGAGTTTGCATAAGCAAAAGCCAGGAAAGTCTGATTTGTCTGTTTTTTTTTTTCCTTTTCTTAGTATTCAGAGGTATAGTTCTTTCGAATATTATGCTTTATTTTGTTCAATGTGAAATAAATTATTATTTATACCTTATTCTTCAAAGCAAATTAACATGAAAATTTTAAACTGTGTTGTAATATATTTTGTTTTCCACAGAGTAGATTATTGAGACATAACTGTAAAAACTGTTCATTTATGGTAACAGTAAAGTCACATTGTTTATTAAAATAACTGTTAAGAGCTGGAGTTGTTAAATCATGTGACTAACTATTTAAGTCAAGTTACCACACATACCAAATAATGGACGTTTTTTAACATTACACAAACTTTTTTAAAAAAATGGAGGTGGAGGGGGGAGGCGGCAATTTTGCAACTCACATAGGGTGGCAGTGAGGCTTGTATGTATGACATCTAAGATTTCCAGCAGATTTGTATCTACAGCTTACCTGTAGCATCCAGGCTTCCTACGCATCAAGAATGAAGGCTCTGCTATGAATTTCTAGCACTTCTCCAAGACAATAAACTACTGAGGAGGATATCATTATTCCTGCACAAGTACTAACCTGCATGGTTCAGAATACAAGATTGCAATCATGACATCTTCAGTGATGTTAGAAACGAAGATGGCTGACCTGTTGATATGAATGCAGTCCAAAATAGTAGATCCAATTCCCCTGGCACTGCAGACACCTACCCCTATGATTTATCCACAGTGGAGGCTACCTAGCCATCAAACAAACCAACCACTTGTGCTCTGTACTTGTTAAATTGTGTAACTGAGTGGCCCAAAATCATATGTATGCATTATACAGCATTGTAACTTCTTCGGCAAATAAAACACTATTCAATACGGTTCTATACGACATCATGCACAGTATAGGCTCAGCTGTGTTTTGTATTTTTTAGATGCAATTTTACTCCAGGGTGTAGAACACGACAGGAAACAAAAATTGGATGTCAAATAAGTTAGAAAGCCTTAAATATATGTTCATTTAAATGGTATGGGGTGACAGTTATTGAACTATATGAAATAAAATCATCATAACTTCTGAATGGTTCGCATTAGGAAGTTCAAACTGCGTGGTTGGCTATGGGGCATGATGAGAATTAGCACGCACTGTATGGTTTGATTTAGCGATGAATCTCATTTCATTTGTATGGGTTCATCAATAAGCAAAATTGGCACATTTTGGGGACTGAGAATCAGCAATTTATGATCAAGATGTCTCTTCACCCACAATGGGTGACTGTGTGGTGTGCAATGTCCAGTCACAGAATAATTGTTGTGATATTCTTTGATGGCACAGTGACTACCAAACAGTATGTGGAGGTTTTGGAAGATGATGTGATTTCCATTATCCAAAGTGACCCTGATGTGGTTCATGCAAGACAGAGCTTGACCCCACCAAAGCAGGAAAGTGTTTGATGTCCTGGAGGAGTACTTTGGGGACTGCATTCTGGCTCTGAGGTACGCAGAGGCCACTGGCATGGGCCTCGATTGGCTGCTATATTCTCCAGATCTGAATATGTGTGACTTCTTTTGTGGGCTATATTAAAGACAAGGTGTACAGGAATAACCCCAAAACCAATGTTGAGCTGAAACAGCCATTCAGGAGGTCATCAACAGCATCGATGTTCCGACGCTTCAGCAGGTCATGCAGAATTTTGCTATTCATTTGCGCCACATTATCATCAATGATGTCAGGCATATCGAATAAGTCATAAACTAAATCTGAATATATATAGTGATGTTTACATGTTGAACAAAGTATGGACATGCTGTAGTTTGTAACTAATTTACATTTTTTTAAATATAGTTCAATAATATTGTCACCCTGTAATAACAAACTTGTTACTATACATGTAAATGTCTAATACACTGAGGCGAATAAGATAATTCTTAGGCTGTTATAGCAATGCACCATCAGATAGATAAGTCATTTTACAATACTTATTTACAGTGATTGCATTATTGCACCGAAATTGTAGAGAAGTCTGATTGTACATAATACTCACATTATTTGATATTATTTTGTAACATATACACATCAATCCGTTCTGCTAAGAAATTCATCAGTGGAGCTGAAGGACTTAGCCATCAATAAATGCTTTAGGCTCCTCTTAAAATGAACTTCATTTGTAGATGAACTTTATATGGCTGCTGGCAAGTTATTGAAAAAGTGCATTCCTGAATAATGCATACCTTTCTTGACCAAAGTGGTTGACTGCATATCTTTGTGAAGGTTATTCATATTTGTAATATTAATTCCATAAACTAAGTACATCATTTGAAAAAGAGGTATATAATTTTTAATTACAAATTTCATTAAGGAATGAGTATATTGGGAGGCAGTAGTTGGTATACTTTGTTTCCTAGACAGGCATCTGTAGGATGATCTTGATTTCACATTAGACAATGATTCTAATTATACATTTTTTGTACTCAGAAAACTTTAGCTTGACTTGATGAGTTACCACAAAGATGTACTGCAGGACAACCTTGTTTGTGACTGGAAAGGCCAAGATGAGACAGTGAAATGACATGAAATTATGGAGTAAACCACTAGAATATTATTGAATCTGAGCCATCTATGGTAATAATATTTATAAGCAAAAAAGAAGGCAATGGGGGATATCAATGTAGACAAATTTCATTAACTCTGTCCATTAAGGTTTTAATGACTGTCCTTGTCTTTGACAAAGGGAATGCCACAGCTGTAATGAATAGTGAAGATTATCATAAGAAGATTAATGACCTTTTGGAGTCAACTACTTATAAAAGGCTTTGTAAATCCCTAGAACAAATGTTTTAAGAATTACCAGTCAACTGGTAAAAGTGTCTTCTTTCTTTTAGGCCATAAGAAATGACTCTGCAGGACAGAAGGTTCTCTGCCCAGACCATATGGCCTACGAAAAGTGCACACACTGGAAGCTCTTTTGAGACTTATTGTGAGTGCAATGGGGCATCCATGCATGATGTGCTGTTATATCTAGTGCCACTTGTGCAATTGTGCTCTCGCAGAACTTACAGTTGCATTAAAAACTCAGTACATGTTATGGAAAAACTAGATGACATGAACATGGGCCCAGGTGATCATCTTACCAGCTTTGATACTGTGTTTTTATTTTTGATGGTTCTTTTGAATGAAGATATTTCAGATGTAGACATTTTTCTGACTGGTACAGTAGCTTTATTTAGACACTGTCTCACTACAACCTATTTCCACTGCAGAAAATGAATTTTATGAGAATATTGATGGTTTAATGCTGGGCAGCTATCTTAATTTAGCTATTGTCTATTTGTTTATACAGATTTTCTAGCAAAGAACACTGCAGACAGCCAGTAAAAGACCAGCTCAGTGGCATCATTATATGGATAATACATTTCTAGTGTGGTCATACAGTGAAGAGGAGTAAGCTGTCCACTCAGTGTATCTCAGTAAGTTCAACCCAAAAAATTTAATTTACAATGAAAAAAAAAGGAATGGGCAACTTAATTTCCTGGATGTATGTGTGATCAAATGGGTGGATGGTACTTTGGGCCATAAGGCATACAGGAAAGCTACATACACTGATTGATACCTCCATAAGAATTCCAATCATCTTCCAAGACAATAAAGGTGTCATTAAAACCTTGATGGACAGAGTTAATGAAATTTGTAAAATAGTTTATTTACAAGATGAACTGAATCACTTACAGTCAGTTTTCAAGAAGAATGGTTTGTCCAGAAAGGAGGTGTACCACGCATTCCAACCAAGAGGAGAGAAAGCCATATACAATGACGAACAATGGCCATCTAATGGGAAAGTTTTCCTTCTATATCTTAACAAACTTTTGGATAGACTGGAAAAATTTTGGACAAGAACGGATTTGAAATGCACCTTTAGGCCCAACAAGAAGATAAAGGAATGCTTAAGATCAGCAGAAGATGTAGGGCATACACTAAGACACCTGGGTTGTATAAAATTCCATATAAATATAGGTAAGTATGCAATGGAACCACAAATAGAAGTGTTAACAACCATTTAGTTGAACACAAAAGGAACTGCTATGTGAAACATATTGACAAATCAGCCATAGCAGAACATATTTTTTGAGATGAAAATCACAAAATAAAATTCAGTGATACAAGTATTTTAGCAAAGATAATGTATTATCATGTATACATGTACAAAGAGGCCATAGAGATTCACAAGCACCTTAATAACTTAGTAGCAAAGAAGAAGATGTTAATTTAGAGAAAATGTGAATGTCAACTCTGTAACAACAGAATGATGATTGATTACTTTTAATCGGGAATTACGGTTTCATCCAGAGATAATCATACAATTTGTATCACATGACAAATGTGGTGCCGTCAACATCTATGTCTATATTTATACTCTGCAAACCACTGTAAAAGGCACGGCAGACAGTACATTCTATTGTAATAGTTATTAGCCTTTCTCCCCATCCATTCACACATGGAGCACAGAAAGAATGATAGTTTTAATGCCTCTGTGCATGCCATAATTAATCTGCCACAACATCTGGGGGGGGGGGGGGGGGGGTTGATGCTATCAGCAATGGAAAATAAAATGTAGAAACGAAGGCTCTTCGGGCAACACGAATAGTACGAAACGTTGTGTACTGGAGTCGTTTTTTCTCTTAACTCTTTCAGTGAGTGAATGGAATTAACTTGGTGTTCATTTGCTGCTGTTACCACAAAATCCGAAGTAAGTTCCTAATTTTTAATTTCTTCGTTTTGAATAACTATGTCTCGAAGAAGAACATTAAAGAGTCGGACTGAAAGACAAAGAGCTGGAGAGAGACAGTCTTCGCATAGACAAAGAAACAGGAATAATGTGGATACTGATAACGATAAGTCTATTGTTAACACAAAATTTCGTAGGTGACTGTCTACAGACGTTAAATAATTTGGAAAAAGCATATTTATGCCATCCGTTGTACATTTCATGTTTATTCTCTACTGGTTTCGGTTGTTACAACCATCATCAATGAGAAGCATATCTACATCAATGGATCAGCCATCCGTTTCTGTCACTGTACTGCTGTGATTTTGCCATGGCACAGTGTGTTCATATGGGTTGTGTTAAGACAGACTATTATGAAAAATAGACATGTTCTACATTTGTATGGCTCATTATATACATATATGACGCAGATGTATGGTTGCTCCATTGGTGTACAGTGTTTTTATCCTTGAAGATGATTGTAACAATTAAAACCAGTTGAGAATAAACATTAAATTGTTCAGCTGATGGCACAAACGTGTTTTCCAAATTCTGTTGTTGTTTTGAAAGATACATTTAAATGTACACTGATCTTAGTTCCAAATAATTTTGTGAGTTATAACTGCAGATTTTTTCTGGAAATTGTCTCAATGGTTAGTTATATCATTTATGCTCCTATCATACTTTTTTTCCTCTTCAATTTCAGTATTCTTTTATAAAAACAGAAATTAAAATCAAATAATTTGAACGCTCGCTACAACGCTCCATTTGAGTCATGTTATCCCTGTGATTCCACTGGTTAGCTCGCTGCTCCTACTGTCATAATGCCAATTAACAGTGATGTCTTATTTTGGAAAATGGGTTACAAAATGTGTGTTGTACCATACTGTACAAATGCATCTAAAAAACTCGTGGGAAATTGTTTTTTAATGGTCCGGAGTATGAGAAGATGCGTAATATGTGGTTGCCCTATACCAGCAAATTTCCAACACGTCGACGTTCAAGTTTACTAACTTAATTAAAAATTGTTGCATTTTGAAGTTTACATTAACTCATCTCCGAGGTATGTTCTCCCACTGTTACAACGAAGGATGTCGTTATGCAACGAAATTAAATTCCAACTGAAAACTGACGTTTTACCTAACTACACCTCAATTATTCGGTAGCTCATTTCTTAGAGGGGTAAACCGTCGAATTTTATAAGGCAATGTCCATAGATCACTGGTGCGAAACGTGAAAGAACATTTTAACTTGTTTAACGACTCGACAGTCCTCTCATACGAAAACCAAATCTCAATTACAAAACTTAACCATGCCGATCAGAAACAGGATAGTACTCTAGTCCTTGATGTTCACATGCGCTTATATTTGCAATCACTGTTCACATGCGTCACGTTAAAAAAAGATATTTCTACATGAAGATTTCTTACATGAAGATGAATTACGGTAAGTCTGCTTCAGACGCTAATGTTAGTTTACGCTCACAAACATCACAGCCCTTACGTTTGTCACACCTGAGTGTTGTACACGCTTTTGTATCTCTCCGTATAACCTCATCGTCCTACATTTCGTTGTACTGTAGATGTATGGTTATACCATCACTACTAACAATGCTTTCCAAAAACAGTAAATTGTTTGTTCACAAAGTAAATGCATTTTTTCTCTGTTGCTGGTTTCTCAGACCAAGATTAATGTGAAGCTGTGTATAACAGAGCCCACATTCGAAACAACTGCAACAATCAGTTCTTGATAATGCTATTTTCGTATTTCGTGTAAAGCTTTTAAAAATATATGATCCTCCCAGTATTCTTTTTTTTTACCTCATTTTGTTCGTTGTATTTGTCTGTGTCAGACGTCCCATGACATCCATTCACTTTCATCGCTGATCCTTTCATTCAGTTTTTTATTACAGAGGGCAGCTAGTCCTCTGATCTAACACGCTGAGGAACCATGCTGGCAAGGATTCGAACTTCTTAAGGCTGGTCCACATTGAGCGCGCCGTGCTGCGCCGCGCCACTGCAGCCCGCGCACTGCTGTAGCACAGTAGAATGCGCCGTCCGCGCCGTTCCGAGGCGCGCACTGTGGTTCCAGTTGGAGCGCGCGCACGTCTGAAGATGGAGCGAGCCAAGATTGTGAGTGCCGCATTTATTGTGCTGTACCATCAGTTAAGGAAGAAGAGGAAGAATCGTCGTCATTGGGTAACCCCAGTGTTAAAGAGTAGTGCATTATACGGTGGACATGGTCTTTTCAGTGAACTACTTGCAGACGACAGTATACAGTTCGAAAACTTTTATCGAATGTCTTTCGAAGACTTCGAATATCTGTTGAAAGTGATCGAACCAGACGTAATGAAGAAAGACACAAATTGTAGATGTGCTATATCTACCAAAGAGAGACTGGCAATAACTTTGCGCTTTCTGGTAACTGGAGATTCCTTTACAAGTCTGATGTATCTGTTCCAAATATCTAAACAAAGTATATCAACGAATGTCATCGAAGTTTGCACCGCTCTCAATAATGCACTGAAACCCTTTGTGAAGATAAGAAGTTATTATTGTTCATTGTCGTTAAATGAAACCATCCTTTTCAAAGGATTTGTAGTTACGTTATTTGCATAAAGTTGATACCTGTCCGAAGTCAAATGTGTACAAGGTAAAAGAGGTTGAGGGCTGAAAGACTTACATCAAAGAAAGTTCCTGACAAACAATTATTTATTGACTGTAGTTTTGTTATTCGTTACAGCCTTATGTACGTAAATATCCGCATACAAATAAAAATGTCTGAAACACGTTATTGTTAACAGAATGTGCTTAATCAAATGTATTTATGAAGCACTACAGAAAAGTATATGATGGAGGTTCTTGGAGCAGAGCTGAATCTGGTAGATGGAGCGAGATAGAGTCATGTTGTTCATTGCTGCTGCTTGGTTGAGTAGGGACAACCGTTTGATGAGCACAGGTGACTGGGAGTGACTCGAAGGAGAAGTTGCAGAATAGGACTGCATTCGGGAGAGGGGTGGGTGGGGAACAGGACTGCTTTGGGGAGAATGGACGGCAGAAGGAGACGAACTATCTGATGTCAGATGATGTGCATACAAATCAGTCTCGGCATCGAAAATCAAATTGTTTATTCTGTGCATTAGCCCTGATCGCCTGTGGGTGTCAAATTTGCGGAGCTTCATTGCAATATGTTCTCCGAATGTGGAACACTCTTCGGGACGTACATTTCCCACACTTTCCAAGATGCCATAGGCCTTCATGAGCATCGGATCTTCTTTCTTCTTACGTTTACTGGCCGGTTTCTTTTTTTTTTGGGGGGGGGGGGACTGGAAATCCTTTCCCCTGTACGCCATTCCTTCTTCTTTGTTAATACGAGGTGACTCTCCAGGACTCTCCGGAGTGGTGTCATTTAGATGTAATACTTCTTCGGCGACATTTACCTAGAATCCTGTTGGCTTTCTTCATCACCAGAACTCTGAAATGAAACATTAGGCTATAATGTATTAGGTTTGACAGTAAATGCCACAGCCAGAATTCTATTTCATTATGGTACAGTACGAAGTAATTTCTATTCTTTTAATTCAATATTTCTTGGCGAACTCGGAAATTCCACTATAGTGACAAGTACGGTTAAATTTGTGAACAGTGGTCGATGGATTGATATCGGATGTTTTCTGAAGGCACACATGATGGCACTGATTGTTAACAAACTCTTATGACAATGTCACGACTGCAGTTTCGGCCGTAAGCCATCGTTAAGTTGAATTTCGAAATATGTTAAGTTATATCATTGTAACCGGCATGCACTTGTTCTGAGCATAAAATATTGCAGTACGAATTTCATATATGGAATGAAAATTCTATGTAAAATGCAGGACTATGGCTTAACGCCGAAACTGCAGTTGTGACGTGATACTAAAAATTTGTCAACAGTCAATCGCGCCATGATTTCCTTCAGAAAATATTATATCACTGTGACCCCCGCACAAGAGAAATTCTTGTTATCGGCAAGCTTTCATTCTAGAACTGCCCATTGTAGACGCTCATTTCAACCACACTTGACACGATTATTTAACAAAGACATGTTTCAATTCTTCAGTTTTTAAGACAAGATATGTTGTAACTTCTTTGAAACCCTTTCTTTTCAGTTGCCGAGTACTACAGAAGAATGGAAATGATGTTCGAAGGAATTTGATAAAGCATGGAATTTCCCCCATTGCCTGGCTGCTACAGATGGTAAACACGTAATGTTACAGGCACCAATAAATAACAGCAGCGAGTACTATAACTACAAGAACTTTTTTAGCATTGTGTTATTTGCTCCGGTGGATGCAAAGTTCAATTTCTTGTGTGCACATGTAGGTTCACAAGGTCGTATATCTGATGGCGGAATATTCAAAAGCACTAAATTGTGGAAGAAATTGCAAGACAACTTCCTTAATATACCTCGACCTGAACCACTTCCTGCACGTGAACAAATGGTTCAAATGGCTCTGCGCACTATGGGACAACTTAGATCTACTTAAACCTAACTAACCTGAGGACATCACAAACATCCATGCGCGAGGCAGGATTCGAACCTGCGACCGTAACGGTCACGCGGTTCCAGACTGAAGCGCCTAGAACCGCTAGTGCACGTGAACAGATGACACCATATGTTATATTGGCCTACGAAGCATTTGCTTTGCATGAGAATGTGATGAAACCATACGCAGGCGTCTATGCGAAAGGTACAAAAGAGAGAACATTCAACTATCGACTTTCAAGAGCCCGTCGGGTTATCGAAAATTGTTTTGGAATCCTGACATCCGTTTTTAGGGTCATGAGGAAGCCAATGCTTCTGGACCCAGAAAAAGCCAGTGTTATTGCACTGACAACTATTTACTTGCATAATTATTTGAGACAGAGCAAGAAATCTTCCAGTTTGTATGCTCCAGACGGCACAGTGGACAGATGGTACTTTAGTGGAAGGAACATGGAGACGGGAAGCACAACCAATGTCATTATGCAATTTAAAGGCAGTGGCAAGAAAAAGTTCGTCAAATGCCCGAGCTATTCGCAAAGATATAGCCGACTATTTTATCAAAAATGGAAATATACCTTGGCAAGATGAGGCAGCATGAAAGCATATACGTGTTTGTTATCACTACACCGTTGTGAAGACCACACTTTATGGCCTAATTATCTATTGTGTTAAAGTGCTAATAGAACCTGACTGTATATTATAGATAATTGTTACATAACATGTACGTACATATTCTGTGTTTATGGTACCAGTGGGAGTGTCTCGTTCCTTCAGGAATTCAGATAATGGGAAAGCAAACCAGTTACTATTGTGTCTGTCAGCCCTGAAACAATAGTGCGATGTTATAAAAAATGTAAATGGGAAACTGTGTTGTTACAAACATCGTTTATGAATAATTACCTTTTCCAGTGCCCCTCGACTTTTTCATTTTCATTTTCTCCCTTCTGTAGGAAGACAACAATGATGTCATTCTTTTTTTTTTTGCTTCATCGATTCCACAGCCGACGCCACTCGCAACCCACTGCCAAGCATCACTTTTTTTGGTTTTCATGTGGTAATTATTGTCTTTTGGGTCCCACAGTTCCCGCCTTTGTCTATACAGCTCTATGAGGTTCTCACTTTGCTTCCGGTCCCACTCCATAACGAGGACACCTACGCGAGAACACACGACCTGTCACCGCAAATTGACGCACGCAATAAACTACCGCGCCCGCCAGCCGAAACCCCGTCTAAACTGAGCGCGCGCAAACGCGCCACTCCCTTTGATGTACCGACAACAGCCGGAAAACTGCGCGGCGCGGTTCGCCGTCCACACTGGACGCGCACAGCAGTTTTGCGCAGCGCGGCGCGGCACGGCGCGCTCAGTGTAGACCCGCCTTTATACTGCAGTCAAATGCGCTGTCACTTGCGCGACAGAACGGCTGACAGGTACAGAATCTCTGCTGAGTGCCTTCTGGGCAGGAAATCAGTTTTACCAGGAATAATTTGCGCTTGGGTCGTAGTTCATGACTGATAGTCGACAATCTATTTATAATATATGTATCCATGTGCCAAAGTTATACAATTCCTTAGTTTTGAGCGAGTTTAATGACGTTGCAGGGCGCAGGGAAAACAATGTACATCGTAGCAGATATCGCAGTTCTAAATGGGTGGAGCATAAACGCATCAACTTTCGCAAGGCTTCCATTATCAGCGTCCACAAAATTCCTTTCTGTTGTTACTTCAAAGTTGTAATTGCGTTTTCTGTCACTACATAGCTAAACTGTTTTCAGTAAAAATACGTAAAAACCTCGTAACTTCATTTAACGCTCCAATAACACAAGGATCTTTTTATTGCCTGTGACTTCGTCAGAGCATCAGTCAATAACAGAACGTTTTCGATCACGCGACCAGATCTTGATACTTAATGACTTTTTGAGCTTTATTTACATAAAAGTAACAGGTATTTGGTAAGAATATTGACAGTAGATGCTATTGAAATATTATAATCTATCAGAATAACATAATTCGAACCATACTTATAACAGCGGAAAATGGCGCATTGCTGTTTGCTAAATTTATAGTGCAGACAGAGCAAAACATTCTGCCATTTTGCGTGTGAGATTATTTTGCCTGATTCATTTTGTGTTGTCAAAAATGGTTCAAATGGCTCTGAGCACTATGGGACTCAACTGCTGTGGTCATAAGTCCCCTAGAACTTAGAACTACTTAAACCTAACTAGGCTGAGGACATCACACACAACCATGCCCGAGGCAGGATTCGAACCTGCGACCGTAGCGGTCGTGCGGTTCCAGACTGTAGCGCCTTTAACCGCTCGGCCACTCCGGCCGGCTTTGTGTTGTCGTAAGAGGAAAGTTAATTTGCCACTGTCAACACAAAATTTATTTTTCAATGCGCTGTATCAAGGACTCACTTCAAATGTTCGAACAATTAAAGAGGAATCAAAGAATTATTTCAGTAATATTCATAGCTACAATGCAGAATTTGCTATCGTCAGTTCCGAAACTAAAATTTCAGACACTTTTATGTGGAGCGTGTGACTTTAAGATGTATGACCTTTTTTTTTTTATCATAGATCAGTCACTTCTACATACGGTAATTCACCATGTTATGTGCACTTACAGTTTTATGGCATCGATACGAATGGTCGGATTTCGATCATAGGCGATACTAGTTACCCATTTACGTGTATATAACTGTTTGTTCTCAGATCAGCCGGCCGGGGTGGCCAAGCGGTTCTAGGTGCTACAGTCTGGAACCGCGCGACCACTACGGTCGCAGGTTCGCATCCTGCCTCGGGCATGGATGTATGTGATGTCCTTAGGTTAGATAGGTTACAGTAGTTCTAGGGGACTGATGACCTCAGAAGTTAAGTCCCATAGTGCTCAGAGCCATTTGAACCATTTTTTTGTTCTCAGAAAAAGATATATTAATTTCACAAAACTGCCGGTTCTCATTAGCTGTAGTTTAATTTCATTTGACTGAATTTTGGCATGTCTCATGTACTCTAATTAGAATATTAATAAATTATATGATGAGATGAATAAATAACTATTTTCTCACAACATAAACAGAATGTATATGCCCCGGGACAACCGGGAAATCCGGGAAAACCCGAGAATTTTTGTCATCCGGAAATTATTCGGAATACCGGTGATTTTTCATGGTTTTATATTCAGGTAAATTTTTGTAATTTTGACTGGTAATAATTGATACTCTAACAGAGAATATTACTATATCCCGCTACTGCAAAATAATACTGCAGCAATAAAACATACACGAGAGAAAAATACCAAAGGAAATGTGCCTTTTACAACTACAAAACACCGTGCACACACAAGCATCTGCAAACAGCAAAATGTGTCGAAGGCCTTAGAATGAAGACTGCAATACTTCGTAACAACAAACTGCTTCCGATGAGCGTAACGTCACAACTAGTTACATAGGTTCGTTTGAGAGGTTGCCAGGGGGCGCATGCGCAGTTCTGTCTCACAAGAGCTGTCTTTCCCGGTTCTCCGGCTACTTGAAGACAGATGCTAACCGATAATCTTTTTCTGGTGCTCCCAAGCTGCCGGATTCGCGCGGAGCAGTCCGAGTTGTAGTGGGGAGGTGGTTAGTCTCCACGTGGCCCGTTTTGCTGTGCCTGTCAAATGAAAACAAAACTGATTTCTGTGGCCAGGAGCTATCAAGTGAATTAAAATACATTCACATAGTTACGGAAGGCTGAAATATATTACTAGTTTCAATTTTCGGATTTTATTTCATTTCCTCATCTTTGACAGTCAAGCAATACTTGCTTTGCAGAACACTGAAGTTATTTTTGTCGGTTTGCTAGAGAAATTTGGCTTTTATTAAAGTTTTCCGCTGACGCAGTCAATTCCTTTGAAACAAAACTTTTCATTCCACAGTATAGTCCAGTGTGCTGAATTTCAAGTGCACGTTTTCGTCTTCTGGCAAGTATGGCATTTTTCCATAATAAAGAACCAAACATGAGATAGTACAGTACTGGTACTCTGAGAAAATAGACATCCCGAAAACCACACTAGAAAGGGTAATATGAGGTTGGGTCCTACTTCTTTGTGAATATGGACATACAAATGTGTACTTCAAGCCGAATTATACATTTTAATATGGTTTACGAACTTTTGATGCCCTGTTTCTTTTATGATGTAATGTAAGATATCTTAATGCATTATACGTACGAACATACGGGCTTCCTACGCTATCGTAGCTGCGCAAGCGTAGTAACGCTTGTTTTCTGGCACACCATGGCAACTGCATAAAAGAACCTACTGTATTTCTAACAGGTCTCGGGAAAATACTGCAGTTGGTGGTTTCAAAAGCGTTACTTTCAAAGTAAATTTCCTTTTACGAAAGATAAATTACGTTACGTGTGAGAATGTGCGATGAATTTTTTACATCATAGAGCGTTTGACTTGTTTACATAGTATAACACACGCAAAAGAAAGACCAATATTACATGTGAAATCTTAGATTCTCTTGTAGCTTACTAATCTTCGAGATCAATATAATATGCAAAAGCTTCGCTTTTCTTGTAGCTACACTATGTATATTAATCTAGACCATCAACTGTTCGCGCCACGTAACAGTGATGTTTGTATTGGCTGACTACATCAAGTGTCCTATGCTGTAAATATCGGCTGGCGAGATCACGCGACATGAGCTATGACTGGCTTACAATAGGACTTCGCAATCTCGATTTCAGTGCTTTCTTTGGTGGAATTCGGATTTCATGATGATGATGAGGAGGAGGAGGTTCCATATTCCGAGGAGCGTAGGGAACGATGCGGGACGCCCAGAGGTCGTAGTGGAGGTGGTTTGCCATTGCCTTCCTCCGACCGTACTGGGGATGAATGATGAACAATACCCAGTGAACTCGAGGTAAGGAAAATCCCTGACCCAGCCGGGAATCGAACCCGGGACCCCGTGCGCGGCAAGCGAGAACGCTACCGCAAGACCACGAGCTGCTGAAAAATTCCACTTTACACTTTCGTAATTACGAAAATATGTAGCGTACACGTTGTGCACATCATCCAAGATATCTTTTCTGATGGATTTCGTTTACAAAAGTGGCGGCGGGAAGTTCTACGCCGATGACATACAAAACGTTAACCATTTAAAGGACTAATAAGTTCCATGGGAAAGTATACTGTCACTTAACATGGAAAAGTGTATTTTCACCTGGAAAAAAGCTTAATTTTTAACCGCGAAATCCGGGAAAAATCCGGATTTTTCCCCTTGTCCACGTATATACCCTGATAAAGGAGCTTCATGTTATTGCCTAGTAGTGCATGACTTTTTTTCATCAACTTACAACTGGGTCCTTTGGCTGTGAAAAGTTTATCGAAATCGATCAACTCAGTTGAAAATGATGAGCAGTTTACTGCAGGTGTATTCCTACAGACGGAAAAAAAATCCTGCAGAGGCTAAAGAGACACTGCATTCATAAATATTATGAGTTTTGGAAGGAACAAATACAGATGAGTGTAAACTGAGAGATGTCCTCCTGTGAAGAACTTAAAAGAAATAAACATTCCACATCAAGGGAACCAGGGATTCCCACTCGACCATCTCCAAATCTAATGAAATTTCGTGCGAATATTGCATATGGTCTTGGATGGTTGCATACCAAATTTCAGTCCAGTATCTTCAGTGGTTGAATTTTTATGGGCTTTTAAAGAGAGGTTACTCATCTTCACACCACATACAAAGGTGCAAATGTGCCAAGTTTGCTAGGCTTTTTTTAGAAGTTATAGAAAACATTTGGTCATTTGCTTTAATATACATAGACACCTTTTAATGTGAATCACACGATGGCAAAATTTAGCGATTTACCCATACCTAAATAGGGATACAAGCTTCTAAAGTGGCTAAAAGATATGCCACACTTTTCTGCGGGCCAAGGATTGACCAACCACTGCTGCTTGTCATATGAACCAATCATACCAAAACTTCAGAGAGTTATTCTTACCTGTGATGTCTATGTATGTATTAGTTTTAACTAACATTTGGTGCCTAAATGAAAAGATATGCATCTGCAAAGTTGGCCAAAACTTTCTATGTGCAAATTTTAGGGTAATTTTTGGGGGGCATTAACTCAACTCTGTCTTGTTCAATCCCTTTTTCTTGTCTTTGGTGGAAAGAGCATGCTTTAGGCTTTCAAAGTTATATTGCTTAATTCCTGGATCTTGCATATTGGTGAGTAAGAATACGTTTCAAAATTTATTATTTTAGCACTTTGAGAAGATAGAAATGTGAAATATTTTGCTCATTAAGCACCATAATTAATTTTTTATTCCAGATTATAAATCAGTTTCAAAAATTAATTTAACACATACCATAAAAACAAATATAATACACAACACAGCAGATTCACAAAAAATACTAATATAAAATACTAAAATAATAAAAAATACTAAAGAGTCAGTTCTATTTATGGTTAAACAGTTCTACAGTTTTGTCAAGGACAGATTGTGAATAACTGTATTGTCTTCATGATGATGATGATGATGGTGCTTCTAAAGTCATGAAAATATGTAGCTCAGGAAACCAGCAGATGTCTTTAGCAGCTGGCCAGTGGAGGGAACGAGCAGAACCATGTGAGTGCATAAAGCTGATGAGGACATCTTGTTGTTCATGTGAAACTTCACACAAGCTTCCAATCCACCAAAACATGTCATACATACATGCAATATATTGTTGGTTGTAAACTTGAAATTGAGATTGCTGGAATTTCTTCATCTGCTTCAACGGCTTAAACTCAACTGCTGTGGTGTCACCTGAAACTCTGCTTGCTCCAAACTGATTGCAATTAATTTGGTTAAATTGATGATTTTCTCTTGCTCCAGATATTGTATGCCCCATGGCAAACTTGTTTCTTGATCGGGCAGATTTTTTTTTTTTTTTTCTTTTTCAATCTCTTCTTTTGGTACATAAAAAAAACTTTATCCATGGATTCAACAAATCGTATGGAGCCAATATTTTGTTACCTAAGATGGCAGTTATAAGAGCATGAAAGGGAAGCAGCGGTTGGGAAGGGAGTGAGACAGGGTTGTAGCCTGTCGCCGATGTTATTCAATCTGTATATTGAGCAAGCAGTAAAGGAAACAAAAGAAAAATTCGGAGTAGGTATTAAAATCCATGGTGAAGAAATAAAAACGTTGAGATTCACCGATGACATTGTAGTTCTGTCAGAGACAGCAAAGGACTTGGAAGAGCTGTTGAACGGAATGGACAGTGTCTTGAAAGGAAGATATAATATGAACATAAACAAAAGCAAAACGAGGATAATGGAATGTAGTCGAATTAAGTTGGGTGATGCTGAGGGAATTAGATTAGGTAATGAGACACTTAAAGTAGTAAAGGAGTTTTGCTATTTGGGGAGCAAAATAACTGATGATGGTCAAAGTGGAGAGGATATAAAATGTAGACTGGCAATGGCAAGGAAAGCATTTCTGAAGAAGAGAAATTTGATAACATCGAGTATAGATTTAAATGTCAGAGAAGTCGTTTCTGAAAGTATTAGTATGGAGTGTAGCAATGTATGGAAGTGAAACATGGACGATAAATAGTTTGGATAAGAAGAGAATAGAAGCTTTTGAAATGTGGTGCTACAGAAGAATGCTGAAGATTAGATGGGTAGATCACATAACTAATAAGGAGGTGTTGAATAGAACTGGGGAGAAGAGGAGTTTGTGGCACAACTTGACAAGAAGAAGGGACCGGTTGGTAGGACATGTTCTGAGGCACCAAGGGATCACAAATTTAGCATTGGAGGGCAGTGTGGAGTGTAAAAATCGTAGAGGGAGACCAAGAGATGAATACACTAAGCAGATTCAGAAAGATGTAGGTTGCAGTAAGCACTGGGAGATGAAGAAGCTTGCACAGGATCGAGTAGCATGGAGAGCTGCATCAAACCAGTCTCACGACTGAAGACAACAACAACAAGGGGCTCTGCAGACTAGCATGGGCTGCTAGTCTTTTTACTGTTCCTTCAGTGCCATCACAAGGCGATTTACTGTGGCTTGTCCCAAAAAAATTCTGTTTGGCTGTGATACCAAAATTCTTTTCGTGCAAACATAAACTGATGAAATTTTTGAAATTCTTATGCTGAGCAGCTGAACCATCACTAAAATAATAAATATTCTTAATATTTTCAAACTTTGTCTTTAAATATGCTATTAACTTTATCTGAAAGGCATGAACAGCAATAGTATCATCACAGAGACTGTTTCTGATCCACAAATGCTAATACTCTGATATTCTTTGCCACCAAATTAGACAGCAAATGGATGTAATGTGGCCTGACTATTGTCCCAATGGAATCTTTGTACAGCATCTTGAACAATAAATAAATAATTCTCAGCAAACTCCATCAATATAATTAATTCATTTTCTGCAAGAGTTCTTTTTAACTGCTTAAATTATTAACTTCGGCGTTTTGACACAAAGTGATGGTGTCTTAAACCGGTAATTTTCAAAATCGGTGCCTCCGTGAAATCTTCAACAGTTCTCTGATATGTATCTAATGTGTGTCTGTCAGTATGGACCATTGCTTGCATTCCATTGTTTCTTCCGAGTCATCATCTTTAAAAGCATCTTCAAGAAAAGCCTCTAGTTTCCTAAACATTCCTCAGAACGTTGCAGCATACACTCTTTTGATTCCAAACTGCATACAGTTTTTTATTTTTCATAAAATTCTTGTAGTCATCTTGGATGGATGTTGCTGAAGCCAACATTAATTTGAAATTTTGATGAATTGCAGATACACATACTGAGTGTGATTCAGATCACCATCTGCAGTACACCATATCGGCCTGAGCTCAAAAAATTTAGAGGATCTCAATTGATTTCCATATTGCTTACAATAAGCAATGTACATTTCTTTCAGCTTACGAAGGAGCAGGCGTTTCTACTTGTGACTCTTTTGCCTATTTATTCCTACTACAACACAATTCTTTTTCCATGGACATAAACATACAACTCATTTTTAGAAAGGTGAGAACATATTGTTTTACTTCAACACTGGGATTTTGGCAAAACTGAAAAGGGGAAAAGCCCATTTTCCATCTTTACTTTCCTAGCCTTCTTCACCATTTTAGTTGAACAGTAAATTCTTTAGCCTTTTTTCAATAGTCCATCTGTTTGGGGCCAGGTCAAAATTTGAACTTTACTGCAATTGCCTGAAGTCTGAAGCTTAATCTTCAGTTCTTGAATTAAGATGTCCATGTCTGTACATTTTTGGCACTCTTCCATTTGCATCTGAGCAACATCTACTTGGCTCACACCAGCAGCTGGGGCAATTACCTTAGTAATGCTGCCTTGGGCTTTCAGAACTTTGCACTTTATGTATCCCATTGAATCCTTTTTGCTGATCCGTTTAAGCTTTAATGGTGACTCTCCAATTGATGCTAATGAAGTATTAGCAGTAAAGCAAGCATCAACAACATCCATGTCTTCAGTGGATGGTGGTTCTTGCTTATCCTGGTGGGATGATTGTTTTTGGGCCACTTCATGTCTACATTTGGTACAAATTTTCTGACCAGGTTTAAAAACTTCATTAGTCAGTAACTTCAACCTGTCAGACATTGCAATGGTTGTTGGTGTTAAAGCCTTCTTCATTAGATGTTTTTCTTTACCAAATGGGTTGCAGCAAGTCTTCTGTAGGAACTGAAATTTTGTCATCAACAAGGCATTATGGTATGAACTAATTTGGGCACCTTCAGTGAAATCAAGCCCCGGTCTATGTCATAGAAGCTCGTTGTCTATTGGTGACATTTCCGTAACTGATTGTAGTTGACTTTTGTCATAACAGAATGGTGATGACTTATGACAATCAACTCCATCTGATCCACCAAAGCAGCAAGGTGCAAGGGTCTCTTGGTTCATTTTTATACAATAGTTTATTAACCTACAACAAACAATTTTGAAAGCCGATGAACATCCTGGTTTGAAGCACAGCAGATTCTGACTTGTTTGTACAGCTATATAAAACATACAAATTAGTGTATCAAAACATATTGGTTGAGTGCTTACCTTTAGCTACAACAATGATTACTGATTATTCAAACACTCAGTACTCAACACTAAGATTGTAAAATGTCAACACCAGAGATTACACTACACAGAAGACTGACATTATGAAAAGTGGCAATACTGAAAACTGCAATTGAAAGTGATGATTCAGCAATGTACCACCACTGTGAGGATAGAGCCTTAAAAAACTATTGCTGCTTTATAATGCCAAGTGAAACTGAGTGACAAAGCATATATGCATCACCATGCATTGAAGGGTTAAAACATTCTAAAGCAGTGTATCATTCCATTGTGATCATCTAGATTTTATAATCTTAAGAGCATTTTCTCAAGTTTTATTATACTTATATTCTCTACTGTAAAATAATGTAAAAACACTTCTTATTAGCATAGTTACACTCCCTAAACCAAAGGCAAATCTTATACCATTAAAAGACACTATAATTACACATTTTTTGACTTACAACTTCAAATTGTATTAATTTTTTGCATTTATCGATAATCCATTTTCCCTACTTTTGATAGGTATTCTGATTCATCAATATGCAAGATCCAGAAATTAAACAATATAGATTTGAAAGCTTAAAGCATGCTCTTTCCAGCTGTGGCAAAAAAAAAGGATTGAACACGACACAGTTGAGATATTGTCCCCCAAAAATACCCTAAAATTTGCATGTAGAAAATTTTGGTCACCTCTGGTGATGCATATCTTTTCAACTAGGCATCCAGTGCTAATTAAATTTGATCCACATATAGACATCATAAGTAGAAATGACCCTCTGAAGTTTTGGTTTGATTGGTTCAAATGAAAGGTAGCAGTGGTCAGTCAAACCTTGGCTCTCAGAATAGTGCGACGAATTTTTTAGACACTTTAGAAGCTTTTATCAATATTTAGATGTGGCTAATTCCATAATTTTTGCCATGGTGTGATTCAGCATAAGAAGTTCTCCATGTATATTAGAGCAAATAACCAAATGTTTTCTAGAACTTTTAAAAAGATGTCAAGCAGACTTGGCACATTTGCACCTTCATACGTGTGTGAAGATGAGTAGCCTCCCTTTAAAGGTCCATAAAAATTAAACCACTGAAGATACTGGACTGAAATTTGGTAAATAACCGTCAAAGGCCATATAGAACATTCAAACCAAATTTCATTAGATTTGGAGAGGGTCGAATGGAGACATGTTTTAATATTGTCACTTTGACATGGAATGACCCAAAACATAAATAAACAAAAATTTTCGTGCTCGAAAATGCTTGAACAAATTATTTCTTAGTAATGCAATCAATTTGCTTCCTTTCCTATCAAGGTGGTATGATTAAGTTTGCTTACAACTTGCACACATATTTTTATACTGCTTCCACTTACTCCATTTCTTTATTATTAATTTTCAATCCTCACTTCAAGAGTTTATATGCAGAAACATTCTTATATAAAAACACATTACAAACATTATGCACACAAATGCTTTAACTGATAGTTTTCCTAGTTTGGTAAATAACCTTCTATAATTAATAGCTACTTAATATTCTGTTACATTAAAAAATGGTTTTTTTTTTTCCTTCTGCAGAATTCAGATTTATGGCTTTTGCAAAAACCTTCATTACTTTAAGTACAGATAAAATAGTAATTGGTTACAGTTTTATGATATGAGCATCCATCAGTACCCAGAACAATTACTCCTAATTATCGTGAATTTTTTTTTACCATCAAGAGAAGAGTGTATGGCTATGACCAAAACACTTTTATGTTCACTCACATTTTTAGGTGTTTTCAAAACACTTCTTCTTCCATGATTGAAATCATCAGCCAATGTGAATAATTTTTAATTATTCCTGAGGACAGTTCATGACCATAACACAAGAAGTGAACGTACAATTAATGTGCCATATGTAAGGCTTGCAAAGACTCATAACAGTTACAAATATTGTGGTTCTCTTTACTTCAACAAATTATCTGAAAATGCCTTCCCAGTGCCAGTAAATAAATTTAAAACTATTCTTTTGTGATGGACGAAAGGTAACATAATTTACTCTGCTCAAGATTTCCTTGAGTGTGTATCAAATGACCTACATTTCTTATAAGAATGAACTACAAACTTTACATATGGTACACTGTGTAACTGTTTTATTACTGTTTCATAAATCTGTTTGATTACTTAGGATATTTGTCATTCACTTAACTATGTAGATCATTTATCTTGTAATTACTCTGTAAGAACACTCCCTGTGGTTACTGGTATTTACTTAAATATGTATTGTATCTATCTTGGATCATTTTCTTATAACTGATGATATTTCTCCAAGTTTATATTATTATTATTATTATTATATTATTATTATTATTATTATTATTATTATGTTAACTTTGTTGACACTGATTGCATGTGAATATGCTCAAAGGTGAAATAAAACGTATGTATATTTGTAAACAGACTAATTAGAATCTAGTCACTAGATGATCATTGTTCAGTATTACATTATTCTACATTTGTCACTTTCGGACCTTGTGTTCTGTCACTATGATACAAATTCCCCTCGCTTAAGTTCGTTTATGTAGATTGTTATGATCTTTTATAATTCAGTAATTTGTAACAAGTCATTTTGTTTTCTTTTACTGCATATTTAGTCATAACTACTAAACATGCAGTATAACTAGGCACTTCCACAGGATGCTGGGACTTTAAGCAAGTGATCATCATCTACCAGATGCCAAGTTTGTTTTGTTTGCAATAAATAGCAAATCAAGTGTAGTCTTAGAAAGATCGGCTAGAAAAATATTTGTGGACATTAATCACTGGTTCCTAGCCAATTCTTTGTCACTAAACTTTGAAAAAACACACTAAATGCAGTTCAGAACTTGTAAGGGGTGTCCCACAAGTATGTGCCTGACATACGATGACAAGCAGATAGAAAAAGTGGACAGTGTTAAATTCTTGGGATTACACCTTGATAATAAATTCAACTGGGAGGAGCACACCACAGAACTGCTCAAGCGTCTTAACAAATCTCTATTAGCAGTGCGAATTCTGTCAGACATAGGGGATATAAAAATGAAAGAGCTGGCATACTATGCTTACTTTCAGTCCATAATGTCCATATGGGATTATTTTTGGGGGTAATTCATCAAGCCAAGCAAAAGTTTTGTGGGCACAAAAATGTGCAATATGAGTTATATGTGGTGTGAACTCAAGAACATCCTGCACAGGCCTCTATAGGGAACTAGGGATACTAACTACTGCTTCCCAATATATTCATTCATTAATGAAATTTGTCATTAAAAATATATCGTTTTTTCAAACCAACAGCTCAATTCATGGAATCAATACTAGAAATAAGAATAATCTTCAAAAGGATTTAAAGTACTTAGTCTTGTACAAATAGGTGTGCATTATTCAGAAACACACATTTTCAATAACTTGCCAGCAGCCATAAAAAGCTTAACAACCAATGAAATACAGTTTAATAGAAGCATTAAGGATTTATTGGTGGCCAACTCCTTCTACTCCATTGATGAATTTTTCAGTAGAACCAACTGACTAACTTCTCCACCATTTCAGTGCAGTAATGTGTTAATTGTAAATAAGTATTGTAGTAGTTCTATTATATGTTTATTGCCTTATAAATAAAAAAACCTTTTTTTTAAATTTTAAATTCAGTGCATTAATGCCATCTTAGTTAATGAGTGTTGTAAAATGATCCTTTCATATAGTGTTAATTAAAAAAAATGATGATCATTCCACTTGGGACCTGTGGAAGGCACATTAGCTTATTTGTTTTAGTTGTAAATATCTGTCATGTGTTATTGTTTTTCTGACATGTTCTACATCCTGGAGGACCTCCTCACTACGAATCACTTGGAATGAAAGTAAATCTAATTTAATCTAATCTAGGAGAGAAACAATCTAGAATAGAAGAGGTGTAGGAGGAGGAGGATATTAGTGTTTAACGTCCCGTTGACAACGAGGTCATTAGAGACGGAGCACAAGTTCGGGTGAGGGAAGGATGGGGAAGGAAATCGGCCGTGCCCTTTCAAAGGAACCATCCCGGCATTTGCCTGAAGCGATTTAGGGAAATCACGGAAAACCTAAATCAGGATGGCCAGAGACGGGATTGAACCGCCGTCCTCCCGAATGCGAGTCCAGTGTGCTAACCACTGCGCCATAGAAGAAGTGTGTAGGAAACATGCCCCAACTCATTCTTGCAAGGCAAGAACAACACTGAATTCAATACTACATATGCAGTGCTATATTTCTACAGCACAGTCTACTGTTCCTAGCTAAGTTTGCCAATGTGCCGAAACAATCTATACTGGCCCAAAATCATCCAACTTCCACTGCTTCCTCTGCTCGCAGAAAAGTGTAAGTTATGTTTAGAGTATTTAATAGTATATCTCTCTCTTCTAAGCTTATTGGTGAAAAATGTTTTGACTGAAACCATTAACTCGCCCAACCCCATCCCCATTCAGTTCTCCCTTCTCTACTGATGGTGAAAGTTACAATGTTATTGATTCTCCCACTGATTTTGCTTCTTTTTGGGCTATCAATATTTTAATGGCAGTCAGAGTTGTTCCATTTATTTCCACTATTGGACTGTTAATGAAATATTGTGACTATCTAGGCAGTACTGCCTTTCTTTTGTAACTTACATGAAATTCATGTCATGCAAAATTAATTTTGACATCAGCTATTACTGAAGTAAGTATAGCATTCTCAAATTGGTTAAAAATCTTATGTAATTTTCTGTTTGCAACAATTATTATCTCATATTTATATTGAAATTTCCCATACATCTGTGTGGGGTGCCCAGTTCAGAAACAATTTAGCCTGCGTTGTTACTGTTTCTCTTTGTCCTATTGTTGCTTATGTTATGTGAATTCAATAGATTTCATATCCACCTTCAATTTTAATACTTTTAGTTCTTTCTCTGTCAATGTCTAGCATGCCTTGAACTGTTTCCTAATTTGACAATTTCCATTACTCAGAATTACATGAGTATTTCTGTCATTATGTTTCCCAGTCATATCCTCTGGATTGCTGCAAACACTTAATCTTCCTACTTCAAATTCTTCTCAGTTCCATATTTAAACTTAATAACTAGACTACCATGAAGATAACATCCAACAAATGTCATATTAACTTCAGATATACTACATGCTTCGGTATGCAAATGATTAACATTTCAGTGCAGCTACATACAGCAGGTATGAAAAGAAAGGAAGGAAGGAAGGAGGATTAGGGTTTAATGTCCCTTCAACAACAAGATCATTAGAGACAAAGCACAAGCTCAGATTGTTTTCATTAGGATGGGGAAGGAAATCACCCGTGCCCTTTGAAAGGGACCATCACGGCATGTGGCTCAAGTGGTTTAGGGAAATCACAGAAAACTTCATTCTAGGTAGATGGATAAGGATTTGAATCACCGTCCTCATGACTAAGTCCAATGTTTTAACCACTGTTACTCCTCACTCACCCAGTAGGTAGGAGTAATGCAATCTACATATATAAGGAAAGATTTCATTTCTTTTTCAGAAATTGCATTTTAATTTTGTTTGCCTGTGAGACAATTGTGTTATGCCTCGTACAAGGAGGAGAGTTGTCTGACAGCATACATCAGAATTCAGTAGTGGCAGAATCACAGTCTGTAGGGCTTCAGTTTATTCTTCTGTAGTAGTGCTGCTCATGTTGATTGGAATCCCACGACTGATATGAATATAGAATTGGTGGGTTCATGGGGGTCATTCTCAATTCCATGCAGGATCTCAATGGTACCATGTGACTAGCAACCAAGAAACACAGACATATTATTCAGTCAGCCATGTAGGATCATACAGCAACATCAAATACCTGAAGTCAACAAACAAACTTCTTTGCAGAATGACATGCATCTACAGCACCACAGACGGTCAACACATTGACAATTGTTGCAGCTTCCCTTCACATAGCAGCAGAGAGAAGCACACCACTAGTAATATGCCAACCTACAACAATGGACACAGGAGTTGCAGCACATTATCTTTTCAAACAAGTTCCAGTTCTGCATACAGCATCGCGACAGATGTATCTATGTAGGTGTGACTCCAAGGAGAATGAACAGTACTTGATTGCATTTGTCATTATTATACAGGCCCAGCACCTGGTATGATGAGATGCCACTGTGTACACAACACTACCACCTATTTCTAGTCTGAATAGCTGGTCATCTGGACAGCTGGTATGGTGACATCTTTCAATACGATACTGCAAGATTGTGTGTAGCCTGTCCTGCCTGATCTATCTCTAAACAGAGGATGTTTGACCGTTGCATTAAACAGCATGCTCCCAGATCTCTTATCAACGAACTCTGGCATAAAAATGAAGCAGCACTTACTCCAAGCTCTGTTTGACTCAATGGCCAGCTGAATTAGAGCTGTAGTTGCAGCCAGGAGTGACAGCTCTGTGTAATAAATTTTGCAGTCTCTGTATCCCAAAGTGAGCTACAGATTTAATCATATGTTCTTCCTACTGTACTGTATACGCACAATAAGTAAAATTTCATTGTGTGTTATTCTTGTTGGTGTTGCAATTTTAATTTCCAGCAGTGCAAACTTTTTCTAAAAATCTTGTGCCATCACATCAAGCATAATAGCATCTTTGAGGACCAACAATGTACATTGTTAATCAGTCACCATCAAGCATGTTTCAGTTAAGTAAACCTGTTGAATCACTAACAATGCCACAATTTTCCAAACAAACAATTTCACAAATTAAAGCATTGGGCTAAATTTTTATGCAACATCACATTTAATTTTGTGCTGAAAGAGTCCAAAATAATGAGCATTTTAGGCCTAATGCATGAATTCGGTGATTCATATATCATAAATGTGGAGGAAAGAGCTACCAATGCTATTTTTCTTTGTCAGATGCTATTAAGAGCCCATGAGATGAGAACCAAATTAGTCCTGACTGGCTGCGAAATTGATTAAGCCTGTGGGGAAGAATCCCAATTCTAAACCACAAGCATCAAGTCCTTGACAAAATAATTGCCACAGGCAATTGCATTTATGTGTATACTAGTCAATCTGAAACCAAGAGAACAAGAAAGAAATAATGCAATACCTCCTAACCAAAAACCAAATCATTTTACATTCAGTTATCATCAAGCCTAAAAGCTAAACTTCACTTGGTGTGGAGCTAGGGTTATCATGAAATGGCACAAATGCAGCGGAGCAACAGCAGCCAATATTACATATGGAAATGCTGTAAAGAAAGTGAAAATTGAGTGTAATTCATACGTACTCTATTTACTTGACCTTGACTCTACTTATTCTTCACATATTTTGACTGCTAAAAGAGAAGCTGCATGGAAAGCAATTCAAATATGTTGAAGGAATGAGAAACATGAAATATTTTCACAGTTTCAAACTCTGGAATATTTGCATTGAACTTCAGTTTTCCCCATCAGACCCTATGCATCCTTGTGAGCTTTGTAAACACGTAAGTCTGATGGAAATTTTTTAAAAGTTAAAAATAATGTATGAAAACAAGAAGTTTGTGATAAAATACTCCCTGCCGCCATAGGATAAGCAGCAGCCAGTAGCAAGTCGCACTCTTAGCACACTTATTTGTTTTATAGTTTAATTCTTAATTTCTTTGCATGTTTTTGGGTACTTGCATAGTTTAATTTACAAATTTCAGGTGTATTATAGTATTTGAGAGTTGAAGCATCACGTTTTAGTACCCGTATAGCGTAAATTCACATAGTCGTCAGTCATCTGTTCCTTTTGAATGGCCTGTGAGATAAAAGAGAGGAAAAAAATTTGTTAGGGATTGACAGGGACTGCACCTGTTGTGTACAGATTCAGGGGGAATTTGCCACCACTGGTAAACAGCTGGAAGCTATGTTGGCCGTGGTCGACAGGCTCCAGGTTGTTGCCCTGGGCGGTGGTGACATTGGGACACCCAAGGCATGTGCTTTGGCGCCTCTGGAACCTGTAGCATCGCCTGACATCTCTGATGCCACTGCACCCTCGGATTCGGACATCCCTGTTGGTCGACATTTGCCTGACAGTGCTTGGCGAACTGTGGCAGGATCGCGAATCCCTGGGTAGAAGGTGAAAGTTGGTGCTGGCTCCAAGGCTGTACCCTTATGCCTCCGTAACAGGTTTGAGGTACTGCCCACTGCCGAAAGTACTTCTGAGCCGGCAAGGGCATCCTCACCTGTTGCGGCAATGGCCGGTCATCCTGAGAGGTCTGGACAAGTGCAGAGGGTGGGACTGCTTGACATTGGGAGCTCCAATGTTAGGCGGGTGATGGAGCCCCTTAAGTATATGGCAGCTAAGGACGGGAAGAAAGCCAACGTGCACTCCATGTGCATACCGGGGGAGATCCAAGATGTGGAAAGCATCCTTCCAGATGCACTGAAGGGTACAGGGTGCAGCCAACTGCAGGTGGTGGCTCATGTCAGCACTAATGACGGTTGTCCTATGGATCGGAAGAGATTCTCTCTGGTTTCTGGCAGCTATCTGAGTTGGTGAAGACTGCCAGTCTTGCTAGTGAGATGAAGGCAGAACTCACCATCTGCAGCTTCGTCGACAGGACCAATTGTGGACCTTTGGTACACAGCTGAGTGAAGGGTCTGAATCAGAGGCTCAGACTTCTGCGACCGTGTAGGCTGCAGATTCCTTGACTTGAGCCATAGGGTAGGGGGGGTTTCACGTTCCACTAAATAGGTCAGGAGGCAGCTAAATGGGTAGCAGGGGCTGTGTTGTGTGGATTGATCAGTTTTTTACGTTAGGCAGTTTCGGGAAAGATCAAGAAGGGCTCCAGTCTCAAAGGATACAGGGCAAAGAAATGACGAGAATCGACCAAGCAACAGTCGGTATTGTAGTTGTAAATTGTTGTAGCTGTGTTGGAAAAGTACTAGAGCTTCATGCACTGATAGAAAGCACTGAAACTGATATCATTATAGAAACAGAAAGCTGGCTAAAGCTGGAGATAAATTCTACCGAAATTTTTACAGAGACACAAACCATGTTCAGAAAGGATAGATTAAATAAAGTAGGTGGTGGTGTGTTTGTGTTTGTTGGTAGTAGTTAATCTTGTAGTGAAGTTGAAACAGATAGTTCCTGTGAATTACTATAGATAGAGGTTATACTCAACAGCCACACCAAAATAATAATTGGCCCCTTCTACCAAACCTCTGGCTCAGATGATATAATAGCTGAACAGTTCGAAGAAAACTTGAATCTCATTACAAATAAGTAGCCCACTCATACAGTTATAATTGGTGGAGACTTCAATCCACCCTCAATTTGTTGGTGAAAATACATGTTCAAAGCTGGAGAAAGACGGAAAACATCTTCCGAAATTGTACTAAATGCTTCCTCTGAGAATTACTTTGAACAATTACATCATGAGCCCACACAAATTGTAAATGGTTGCAAAAACACACTTGATCTCTCAGCCACAAATAATCCTCGTCTAATTGAGAGCGTCATGATGGATACAGGGATTAGTGAACACAAGGTCATTGTAGCAAGGCTCAAAACCATATCAACTGAAACCACTAACAATAAATGAAAAATATATCTATTTAAAACAGCAGTTAAAAATTCACTTCATACCTTCCTAAGAAAGTGTCTCTATTGCTTCCAAGCTAATTATGTAAGTGTAGACCAGATATGGCTCAAATTAAAAGATACACTATCGACAGCAATAGATAGATTGATATCACATAAGTTAATAAGAGATGGGACTGATTCACCATGGTACACAAAACACCTCAAAACACTGTTGCGGAAGCAAAAAAAAAGCATGCCAAATCCAGAAGAATGCAAAATCCCCAAGACTGGCTAAGATTTACAGAATCTTGAAATTTAGTGTGGACGTCAATGTGAGATGCTTTTAATAGTTTTCACAATGAAACATTGTCTCAAAATATGGTAGAAAACCCAAAGAGATTCTGGTCATATATAAAGTACACCAGTGGCAAAAAACAGTCAATACCGTCACTGCACGATAGCGATGGAAATGTTACCGATGATGGTCCCACTGATGTGGAGCTACTAAATACAGTTTTCCATAATTCCTTCACAAAAGAGGGGTTAATAAATATTCCAGAATTCAAAACCAGAACAGCTGTTAGCATGAGTGACAGAAAAGTAGATATCTTAGGTGTTGTCCAAGGCTCATCTTCTGGTCCAGATGGTATACTAATCAGGTTCCTTTCAGAGTATGCAGACACAATAGTGCCTTTCTTAGTAATCATATAAAACTGCTCACTTGACGAAAGGTCTGTTCCTAAAGACCGGAAAGTAGCACAGGTCACACAAATATTCAAGAAAGGAATAGGAGTAATCCATTGAATTAGAGACCCATATCACTGACCTCAATTTGCAGTAGGATTTTGGAGCATATACTTTAGTCGACCATTATGAGTCACCTTGAAGAAAATGACTTATTGATACACAACCAACACGGATTCAGAAAATATCATTCTCATGCAACACAGCTAGCTCTTTACTCCCAAAAAGTAATGAGTCCTGTCGACAAGGGATCCCAGAGCGATTCCATATTCCTACATTTCCAGAGGGCTTTTGATACCGTTCCTCACAAGCGACTATTAAGCAAATTGCATGCATATGGATTATCGTCTCAGTTGTGTGACTGGATTTGTGATTTCCTCTCAGAGAGGTTGCAGTTCATAGTGATAGACGGTAAATCATTAAGTAGAATAGAAGTGATATCTGGTGTTTTGCAAGGTAGTGTCATAGGCCCTCTGCTGGTCCTGATTTACATAAATGATCTAGGTGATAATCTGAGCACCACCATTAGACTGTTTGCAGATCACGCTGTAATTTACTGTCTAGTAAAATCATCAGACGATCAATTCCAATTACAAAATGATCTAGAAAGAATTTCTGTATGGTGCAAAAAGTGGCAATTGGCACTAAACAATGAAAAGTGTGAGGTCATCCACATGGGTACTAAAAGAAATCCAATAAATTTTGCGTATACGATAAATCGCACAAATCTAAGGGCTGTCAATGCCACTAAATACCTAGGAATTACAATTACAAGCAACTTCAATTGGAAAGATCACATAAATAATACTGTGGGGAAGGCGAAACCAAGACTGTGCTTTGTTGGCAGAACACTTAGAAGATGCGACAGACCCACTGAAGAGACAGCCTACATTACACTTGTCCGTCCTCTGGTGGAATATTGCTGTGCGGTATGGGATCCTTACCAGGTAGGATTGATGGAGGACATTGAAAGAGTGCAAGGAAGGTCAGTTCATTTTGTGTTATTGCACAATAGGGGTGAGAGTGTCACTGATATGATACGCAAATTGGGGTGGCAGTCACTGAAATGAAGGTGGTTTACTTTGCGGCGAGATCTATTTACAAAATTTCAATCACCATCTTTCTCTTCTGAGTCCAAAAATATTTTGTTGACACCCACCTACATAGGGAGAAATGATCATCATAATAAAATAAGAGAAATCAGACCTCGAACGGGAAGATTTAGGTGTTCCTTTTTCCCATGCACCTTCCGAGAGTGGAATGGTAGAGAAAATGGTTCAATGAACTCTCTGCCAGGCACTTAAGTGTGAATTGCAGAGTAACCATGTAGATGTAGATATATATAATCTGTCACACTAACACTCTAAAACTATTCTGGAGCACTCCTGTACAGAGTTAGAGAAGTGTGTTAGAAGCAAGCATTTCAATTTACATTTTAAACTCTGTGCATTTACCACTGACATCTCACATTAGGGGAAGCTGTGTATAATGATAATCAGTACAATTATATTACTTCAACACATAATAAAGTGTCAGGTAAAATATAATTAAGATCTTCATTCCACCAGTTCCCTCATGGCAGTGGATCAGTTAACACACAGAAATGTCTTCCAGATATTAGTTAATTTCATTCAAAGGAATCCTCTAAGGAACGTAACTGAGTTGTTGTGTTCATCTTGGAAGCATTATCATAGCCGCTTTTGAAATACAAATGTTGATAAACTACTATGACATGCACAAAACTGTATATTTTAAAAATATTTCACTTTAACTAAATAATTAGAACAAAATCCAGTTTTCACCATTTCCACATCAATACAGCGTGTATTTTTAAAAGGAGGAGGAGGAGGAGGAGGAGGAGGAGGAGGAGGTTACATTTCAAACTAAGCAAAACATGGTCTTTTGGAATGAATATTTCATTTTTCAGCACTGTGTGCAGCGTTTGAAGACTGTCTTAGTACAACTGTGATGAAGGCTTTCATTAGGAAGATTCTTAATGGATGTGTCTACACAGTAGGTTTATTATAGTTATCTTAATGACATTTATACAACCATCTTAATACACATGCAGTTATACATAGAATACAGTTTCAGAAGGATCCTTGTTTATCTTTCTTCTACTAAAAGAACACACTTTTGCCTCATTACTATTCATAGAATTCATCTATCTACAGGGTGCATGGCCCAACTGTCTTTCTTGATATGTTGTTGTTGTTGTGGTCTTCAGTCCTGAGACTGGTTTGATGCAGCTCTCCATGCTACTCGAACCTGTGCAAGCTTCTTCATCTCCCAGTAACTACTGCAACCTACATCCTTCTGAATCTGCTCAGTATATTCATCTCTTGGCCTCCCTCTACGATTTTTACCCTCCACCCTGCCCTCCAATACTAAATTGGTGATCCCTTGATGCCTCAGACCACGTCCTACCAACTGATCCCTTCTTCTAGTCAAGTTGTGCCACAAATTTCTCTTCTCCCCAATCCTATTCAATACCTCCTCATTAGTTATGTGATCTACCCATCTAATCTTCAGCGTTCTTCTGCAGCACCACATTTCAAAAGCTTCTATTCTCTTCTTGTCCAAACTATTTATCATCCATGTTGCACTTCCATACATGGCTACACTCCATACAAATACTTTCATAAACGACTTCCTGACACTTAAATCTATACTCGATGTTAACAAATTTCTCTACTTCAGAAATGCTTTCCTTGCCATTGCCAGTTTACATTTTATGTCCTGTCTACTCCGACCATCATCAGTTATTTTGCTCCCCAAATTGCAAAACTCCTTTACTACTTTAAGTGTCTCATTTCCTAATCTAATTCCCTCAGCATCACCCAACTTAATTTGACTGCATTCTATGATCCTCGTTTTGCTTTTATTGATGTTCATCTTATATCCTCCTTTCAAGACACTATCCATTCCGTTCAACTGCTCTTCCAAGTCCTTTGCTGTCTCTGACAGAATTACAATGTCATCGGCAAACCTCAAAGTTTTTATTTCTTCTCCATGGATTTTAATACCTACTCCGAATTTCTCTTTTGTTTCCTTTACTGCTTGCTCAATATACAGATTGAATAACATTGGGGAGAGACTACAACCCTGTCTCACTCCCTTCCCAACCACTGCTTCCCTTTCCTGTCCCTCAACTCTTATAACTGCCATCTGGTTTCTGTACAAATTGTAAATAGCCTTTCGCTCCTTGTATTTTACCCCTGCTACCTTCAGAATTTGAAAGAGAATATTCCAGTCAACATTGTCAAAAGCTTTCTCTAAGTCTGCAAATGCTAGAAACGTAGGTTTGCCTTTTCTTAATCTAGCTTCTAAGATAAGTCAAAGGGTCAGTATTGCCTCACGTGTTCCAATATTTCTACGGAATCCAAACTGATCTTCCCCGAGGTCAGCTTCTACTAGTTTTTTCATTCATCTGTAAAGAATTCGCGTTAGTATTTTGCAGCCGTGACTTATTAAACTGATAGTTCGGTAATTTTCACATCTGTCAACACCTGCTTTCTTTGGCACTGGAAATATTATATTCTTCTTTAAGTCAGAGGGTATTTCACATGTCTCATATATCTTGCTCACCAGATGGTAGAGTTTTGTCAGGACTGGCTCTCCCAAGGCTCTCAGTAGTTCTAATGGAATGTTGTCTACTCCCGGGGCCTTGTTTCAACTTAGGTCTTTCAGTGCTCTGTCAAACTCTTCACTCAGTATCATATCTCCCATTTCATCTTCATCTACATCCTCTTCCCTCTCCATAATATTGTCCTCAAGTACATCGCCCTTGTATAGACTCTCTATATACTCCTTCCACCTTTCTGCTTTCCCTTCTTTGCTTAGAACTGGGTTTCCATCTGAGCTCTTGATATTCATACAAGTGGTTCTCTTTTCTCCAAAGGTCTCTTTAATTTTCCTGTAGGCAGTATCTATCTTACCCCTCATGAGATAAGCCTCTACATCCTTACATTTGTCCTCTAGCCATCCCTGCTTAGCCGTTTTGCACTTCCTGTCGATCTCATTTTTCAGACGTTTGTATTCTTTTTTGCCTGCTTCATTTACTGCATTTTTGTATTTTCTCCTTTCATCAATTAAATTCATTATCTCTTCTGTTACCCAAGGATTTCTGGCAACCCTCATCTTTTTACCTACTTTATCGTCTGCTGCCTTCACTACTTGATCCCTCAAAGCTACCCATTCTTCTTCTACTGTATTTCTTTCCCCCATTCCTGTCAATTGTTCCCTTATGCTCTCCTTGAAACTCTGTACAACCTCTGGTTCTTTCAGTTTATCCAGGTCTCATCTCCTTAAATTCCCACCTTTTTGCAGTTTCTTCAGTTTTAATCTACAGGTCATAACCAATAGATTGTGGTCAGAGTCCACATCTGCCCCTGGAAATGTCTTACAATTTAAAACCTGGTTCCTAAATCTCTGTCTTACCATTATATAATCTATCTGATACCTTTTAGTGTCTCCAGGGTTCTTCCGTGTATACAACCTTCTTTTATGATTCTTGAACCGAGTGTTAGCTATGATTAAGTTGTGCTCTGTGCAAAATTCTACCATGCAGGTTCCTCTTTCATTTCTTCCCCCCCAATCCATATTCAACTACTATGTTTCCTTCTCTCCCTTTTCCTATTACCGAATTCCAGTCACCCATGACTATTAAGTTTTCGTCTCCCTTCACTATCTGAATAATTTCTTTTATTTCATCATACATTTCTTCAATTTCTTCGTCATCTGCAGAGCTAGTTGGCATATAAACTTGTACTACTGTGGCAGGCGTGGGCTTCATGTCTATCTTGGCCACAATAATGCATACACTATGCTGTTTGTAGTAGCTTACCCGCACCCCTATTTTTTTTTTATTCATTATTAAACCTACTCCTGCTTTACCCCTATTTGATTTCGTATTTATAGTCCTGTATTCACCTGGCCAAAAGTCTTGTTCCTCCTGCCACCAAACTTCACTAATTCCCACTATATCTAACTTTAACCTATCCATTTCCCTTTTTAAATTTTCTAACCTACCTGCCCGATTAAGGGATATGACATTCCACACTCCGATCTGTAGAACGCCAGTTTTCTTTCTCCTAATGACGTCCTCCAGCGTAGTCCCCACCCGGAGAACCGAATGGGGGACTATTTTACCTCCGGAATATTTTACCCAAGAGGACGCCATCATCATTTAACCAAACAGTAAAGCTGCATGCCCTCGGGAAAAATTACGGCTGTAGTTTCCCCTTGCTTTCAGCCGTTCACAGTACCAGCACAGCAAGGCTGTTTTGGTTAGTGTTACAAGGCCAGACCAGTCAATCATCCAGACTGTTGCCCCTGCAACTACTGAAAAGGCTGCTGCCGCTCTTCAGGAATCACACATTTGTCTGGCCTCTCAACAGATACCCCTCTGATGTGGTTGCACCTACGGTACGGCTATCTGTATCGCTGAGGCATGCAAGCCTCCCCACCGACGGCAAGGTCCTTGGTTCATGGATGATGTGTGCTATTCCACCTTGCAGATCACATAATGTAGTAAAGCACAGAAAGTACTATATTATTATTATTATTATTATTATTATTATTATTATTATTAGATAATTTTGTTTCCAGGCAGCAAGTAAACTGTCCACAACACCCAGACAGAGTACTGCATATTCCTAATAGACTAAAGTGTAGCAGATGTTACAGAAGTTATGTGGTAATGCATGTTTCATCAACATACCTATTCACTTTTGCAACACACTGATCATTTTAAACATTGTTTTACTTTCTTCATAATATGGGCAACAAAGTAATGATTAATTGCCCTTTCTTACTACGAGCCATGTTAAGTACCCCTGTAAAACAGAGTTTAGGTCTACTATACACAGCAGTTTTGCTGAAGCAAGTAAACCGATTACAAAGTGAGGAATGGACGCAGTAGTTCAGATGGAAGTAAGACAGCTTTGTAATTTATCCCTTATGTTATTCAAACTGTATATTGAGTGAGATGTGAAGTTAGTTTGATGTTCAATGGATCATTTGTGTGATTAATAATAATGATGTGGAGTCAGTCACTTTATACCCATATCACACACTGGCATGTAAATATGGCTACATACTTACCATCTACAATGGATTTTTTGTGAAAAAGAATTAAAGTTCAGGGAGAAGAAATAAAACTTTGAGATTTAACAATGAAACTGTAATTCTGACAAAGACAGGAAAGTACTTTAAAGATTAGTTAAACAAAATAGTCTTGAAAAGAGATTATAAAATGAACAACCACAAAAGTCAAACATGAGTAATGGAATGTACTCTTATTAAGTCACATGATATTCAGGGAATTAGATTAAGAAATGAGACACTAACAGCACCAGATGAGTTTTGCTAATTTGTTAGCATAGTAACTGATGATGGCTGAATTTAATGCAGACATTGGCAACAGTAATAAAAGCATTTCTAAAAAAGATGAATTTGTTAACGCTGAATATAAACTGAAATATCTGAACCTTTTTTCTGAAGGTATTTGTATGAAGTATAACCATGTATGGAAGTGAAATGTGGAGAATAAACATTCAGACAAGAGAAGAGAAGCTTCTGAAATGTGGTGCTACAGAAGAATGCTCAAATTATATGGGTATGCTGATGCATAGTGATGCATCAGTTGGCACAATGAACTTGCATTTGGGAGGATGACAGATCGAACCCCATCAGACTGTACACATTGAAGTTTTCCTTGATTTCCCTTGATTGTTTGAAGCAAATGCCAGGATGCTTATTTTGAAAGGGCACAGCTTATTTCCTTCCCTATCCTTCCTCAGTCTAAGCTTTGTACAGTGTCTAATAATCGAGCTGTAAATAGGACATTAAACCATACTCTTTCTTTCTTTCTTCCTTCCTTCCTTCCTTCCTTCCTTCCTTCCTTCAAATAACTAATTAGGAGGTATTGAACTGAATTGCAAGAAAAAGAAATTTGTGGCACAACTAGACTATAAGAAGGAATTTTGGAGCTGGGAGGAAGGAGGAGAGGGGAATAAATTGCAGAAAGAGACCAAGGTGTGAGTGAAGTATGAAGGTTCAAACGAACATAATTTGCAGAAGTTTCACAGACAGAAAGAGGCTTGCACAGAATAGAGATGGGTGGTGAAACTGCATCAAACCAACCTTCAGAGTGATGATGACAACAACCATCCACACAGCATGTTTAAGTTAAGGAATAATATTAATGTGATAAGCATTTACATCCCACCCCTACTTTCCTCATCATCACATTGATTCAATCCCACAGACACTGGACTTGCATTTCAAATCAGTGGGTCTGAAACTCCCTTCTGGTCTTATAGATTTAAGTGTTCCTAAATCACTTAAGATGAATACTGGGATGCTTCCTATGAAAAGGACATAGTTAAGTTTGCATGAAGACTTTATCCTGCACAAGAAATTAAACCCTAATGTTCCCTGTTCGGCACTCACAGTTCGAGAAATGATAAATATCAGCACCCTCAGTGATGGTGCTGCAAATTTTTCCTAGTTTATACAAATGAGTATAAGAAAGGTACCCTTGTTGTATTTTAATTACTCTATTCAAAAACACAAGAACCACAGTGCAGGATACAGGAAGTGTTTTATGGATGCGAAGTTCACACAAGTGATGTGGTTTATTCTAGTATAGCTCACTAAAGTGAGGTGGATTAACACCAACTAAGTTGACATTTTGATTGCAGACCACAATACAGGTTCCTTCTGTTTCCTTTCACTTTCAGCAGCTAAATAAATTAAATGGACATAGGTTACAGTAGTTATGCAGAGGTAAAGAGGCTCAGACAGAATAGAGTAGGGTGGTGAAACTGTATCACACCCATCTTCAGACTGATGACCCTGACAACCAAGCTGAGAGTATGTTTAAGTGACCTCAAAGTAACCCCAAAAAAGAATTTTAATAGCTTAAGTACCCGCAACATGAGGATCACTCTGATTACCAAAGAAAATCTCAGTTCTGCACAATGGATCAGGTTTGACTAATCTGATACTGACTGTTTTTCCATAATGGGTTCACCAATCCCTTCTACATTCACCATCAGCATAACAGGAATAAAGTTTACAAGTACTGGTATAGGAAAATATTCCATTATGGTTTTCAACATATGAATTTATTGTATGTCACAACATTCCCTTTGCAGGATAGTTAACTTGTTATTTCTGACACATGAAAACTTTAAGTGAGTAAAGGGACACAAATTAAGCAGCATCAGAAACCAGGTAAGAAGAGTGTACCATAACTGAAATTTATGAATTCATAATCTTTCTCCTTGCCATTTAACATGAAAGTGTGCAGAAGCCACAATATAATAAATCTCCACTCATTGTTGATTTTGTATTTATTTCTGTAAATGTACACCTTCCTCCTTCCATTCAATCACCTTAAGCTAAGCTGTAAAGAAGAGTCAGTTACATCATTCATCTGTCATTAATCTAAACTAAGGTTTTTTCCATATATTTACTGTTTATGGATTTTGTACCTCAGTAAGAATCGAAGCATCAGAAAGGCAGTCATGAACATGTTTAGACAACTTTCAAAGCTCTTAGCAAAACTAATCTGTCTTCGCTGTCAACAGCTGTCGGTTGGTGCATGAATTTAAGGAGAATATAGCATAGCCGACTTCTTCCAATGTGCAGTGTAGAATTGTGACATAGTTTGTGAATTTGTAAAATTGTCTTCAAAATGCTCAAGCCAAATATGAATTTTCTTGATTATATGGACGACATAAAAGAGTATCAAAGACTGTGTGGTATAACCACCATTTAAAATGATAGTTATGTTACATACAAAATATTAATAATTATTGCTGCCTGACTACAGCCTGCCATAACCTGAACACACATCAGTGCTCATGTAAAAGAAGCTGAACTTCATAATTCCAATAGACTGCTGCACAAGAAAATTGTTAAACTGGTAAGACATAATCCTTTTTGTAATAAAATATATCCTATATAAAGTACCAGTATCAATATGGACATTACTTGACACAGCAAAACCTCTAAGCAACATTATATGGGAAGCATTAATTGTTAATACCCAGAGAATGAAAGTGTCAAACAGGCAGACTGCAACATTAATGCTGCATATGCAGAGATTATAAAACAAAGCTGTGTGAAAGAGTGGAAGGGGTGGTTGGCTTTGTGGTTGATAATCGCAAGAATTATGAGCTGGATGGTAATACATGGTAATACATTTTTGCCATACGTATGTTTGTGGCATAAAGCTGTATATTTACAAAGATATAACTACTATTTTACCTACTTCTACTCAAGAACTCACTCAGCATACAGTAGCAGCTGTCAGGTAGAAACAATTTTCACTTGCTTTTGAAAATATCTTTGTTATTTACCATACATTTTTGAGAAGACTTTAATAGCTGTACAAGTCACTACTTACTGTCACAAAAGTTAGATAACAGTCAAGACCATGTTCCTTTAGAGCACTTGACCCACTCGGGTAGCTGAGGGCATTAGCATATCATTTGCAGGGTTCGGGAAGATGAGTCTGCCGAAGATTGAATCCACCTTGTGGCAAGCCAGCCAACCTGGATACAGTTTTTTGGCAGTTCCCAGTATCCACCTAGGTAAATACTGGGCTGGTACCCACATCCCACATCAGATACATGCTACGTAAACATTTAGAAAATGTTCCCACACTTGAACATGAGATTTGCACTAGATACAGAGAGATGGGGTACCCAGACTCCATCCAGGGAACAACTGTCACTAACTTTGTTTCAGCCTTTATAGCAATGATGACACCATAGAAAAACAGGAAAAGGGAAATGAGAAGAATCAGCTTCTTTACAATACCTTATTTGTTTCAGTATTATATTCAGATTTGAAAAGATTGTTAATAGCAGATTTACTACGGAATAAACGTACTGTGATACTCCTGTCATTATTACTAATTGCTCAAACAAACAAAGGCCTACAAAATTTGTGGATTCAACACACAATTCTAATCTAATTCATTTGTGCAATGAATTTTGTCAGTCCAAATGAAGAATCACTGCAAAACAATCACTTCCTCAAAACACTCCTGATACACGTGGCTTCAGCCATATTACGGAGAAGACTGGGAATGGGATCTGGAAAATTACAAGAATTAATTATGTCCAAGAAATGTGTCTAAAAATTATCTATCTGTCAATTTTTATTGTTTATTGCATCAAAATTTTTCACAATTGCAGGAATAAATAATTGAGACAACCAAATTTCACAAAATTTTGCTACATGTTGATGCTGAAGAGTGTCCTGTTCCATCCTTATTCTGGACATTTTTAACAGTGGTGTTTTAAAATATATCTGAGAATATCTCAATAAAACTCAGAAAGCACATTTCACATTATAATTTCCATCATCTCCTCTACTGTAACCACTTTATGCTTTCAAATAACTATTCCAATGAGTTTTACATTTTGTAAACTTCGTTACAAGTTAGTCAGTAGGAGCATGTTTTAGTGGTTGAAACTTCACTTGGATCTCTTCTTTGCAGTAAAAATTATGATTTTTGAAATAAATCACCAAATCAACCACCTAAGTGATCATGTTCAACAATGCTGAATGTATCCTAATGTGGAGAGAGGTGGGAAGATGTAATGCACCCAAAAACATAGTCAAACATGATCATTTTGGCAGTCCATGTGTTATGGTGTATGAAGGCATAACAATGCAGAACTCCAAAACGTTGGACAAAGTACATTCACCCGTCAACATTATTGTGGCTTTGTATGCTTACGTCAGCAGCTCAAGGTCTTGTTTGCTCAGGACAGGATGTGTATGTTGTCATCATCAGTATTTCATCATTGTCATTGATGCATGGGTCATCAAAGTGGCATCCGATTTAAAAAAAAAAAAAAAAAAAAAAAAGACTTGCACCAGGTGGCCAGACTCCTCAAATGAGGACTCCCAATCACAGATGCAATAAGCACAATTTAGTTTTTGGACTCTTTCCCCACATGCAACTGTTCTGCCCCAACTTCATTTTTATGGATGACAGTTAACAACCACATCAAACTCTGCATGTGGAGCTGCTCTCTGAATGAGAGGATATTCGGTGAATCAAATGGCCTGCCCATTCCCATCAAGTGCACATAGGATGCATCGGAGACACACATTGCAGCACGTCCACATGCACCAACGACCATCCAGCATTTGTCAACTGTGCTGGTGGATGAATGGAATGTCCTACAGGGAGAACTCTTTAACAACCTTGTGGTCAGCATGGGAACACACTGCAGAGCATGCACCGCTGTCTATGGTGATCACACATCCTATTAAGAATCATGTTTCATCTTTTCTTGTAACATCCAGGGGAGCATCACGAATAGCGGTGACTTCAGTGTAATTATTGTCTTTGAGTAAAAGTGTTATTTCTGTTTATTTTACTGCATATTTCTTTCAGTTAAATATGTTTGACGTTGTACCAACTGCAGGTGACAGTCTGAATCATTATATTAGTCTGAAATATCAGGTATGCCAAGATCACTTTTAAATCTTTTTATTGATTACCAGTTTTGACAGATCTGTGCTGTTATCATTGCATCTTGTAAAACATTAACATTACTAGCCTGGTCAACATTGTAATGTTAAATGAATGTCTGCTAAAATACATCAGCACAACATGATGTATGTTTTATATTTGTGCTGGTTTATGTTTGATGTGCTGACGTTCCTTGCTATCTTTTATTCTAAGAGACACAATGTCACTATGTGACTTGCAAGTTTGTAAAGATCATGAACTTCTGTTAATGTGTTACAAGGTCCCATGACAACAGCCTAGATCTGTCCAGTCCAGTAAGTAATAAAAAGATTTATAAGCAATTGTGGCCTACCTGATATTTCAGAATAATATAACCATTCAGTTACCTTCCATACTATACTGCAGCAGTTCTTTCTACACAGCAAGTCCCTGTTTCATTAGGACTGCTTGTGTGAAATTCCACACCGCAATGTTATCTCTTGGTAAGGTATGATTCTTGAAGTTTCAGCAACAGCCGTGTCAAAGGACAAATTGCTAGTGTTGCTGTGGCAGACTTTCTGGCTGCTAAAGTAACAGTGCATAGAGGTGGAGGTGGAGCTGTGATGCAGCATCAAGTTTTATATTAATTTTAGTATTTGTGGGCGAAAAATTTTATTATACAGGGTGTTCAAAAACAGTGTTAAATACTGCGAGAAGTGGTAGTATGCATCAAAACAAGAAAAAATGGTACAAATGGCTCTGAGCACTATGGCACTTAATGTCTGAGGTCATCAGTTCCCTAGAACTTAGAGCTACTTAAACCTAACTAACCTAAGGACATCACACACATCCATGCCTGAGGCAGGATTCGAACCTGCAACCGTAGCAGTCACACGGTTCCAGACTGTAGCGCCTAGAACCGCTCGGCCACTCCAGTCGGCTTCAAAACAAGAAAAATAACTCCAGTAAACATGGGTCCTGAAATGTATACTTTTTGCAATAAACACATGTTTACAGGTGGTGTTCAATGTGCATCCATTCATGACAATGCACCCCTCTGCCCTCCAAGTAAGGAATGATGCACCCTTTCAAGTATATCTGGTTGCTGTTGTACATGCATGCACGTATTGAAGAGACAACCCTGTAGTGTCTGCACATCATTGATTGGTGTAGTGTAGATCAATTCCTTCAGGTGTCCCCATAACCAAAAGTCTAGGGGACTGAGGTCTGAGGAATGAGCATACCAAGGTATGGGGCCCCCTGATCAATCCAGCAGTCCTGGTGCACAATCATGCATGACCCACATCTGTATTCGTCGCTAAAATCATGCAGCCTCTAGCAACATAGGCAATACATCAATTAGAAAGTCCAGACAATGCACCCAGTTAACCTTTGTGGTAGCATGTATGGTCCTATTAATCTTTTGCCAAGTACATATGGTCATATGTTGATAGAGAATCAGTGTTGATGCCCTCTTTCCTTAAATGCTTGGGGACTTATATCTACCCATACATGCTGGTTGTGGAAATTCACAACACCATCTCCTGACAACCATGCCTCGTCAGTAAATAAAATCTTGGATGTTAACAGCGGTCTGCACCACACTTCTGCAACAGCCATTGACAGAACCGCCATCTGCCATGATGATCCTGTGGCCTTAGGGCTGAACACATTTTAGATGATACACGTACAGCAATTGATCATGAACCACCTGCCAGATAAGAGAATGACACACACTTTCTGCTGCTGCTGATCATCGCACATAGCTCCCAGATGTTTCTTCCACCAAAGGTAACACACACTCCTCCATGTCAGATGTGCAGACTGTGCGGGCCTTCCGCTGCCAGTCTTCCAAGGTGCAGGGGTATGTGTGTCCCTCAGATGCTGAAAAGTCTACCAAACAGCTTATCAGAGGGCACTCTGCACTGTGAATATTTTTCAGTGTGGGCTCACAGACTATGTCCATTTGCTAGACCATAGCAGAATAGCATATGCACCATTTCACTTGCCCAGTAGTAGGCTTCCATTGCTAACAAGTAATGGAAGAGAGGAAATGTAAATCTACTAAACCATTTGTACATACAGACAGAGTAATAACAGTAAACATATGACTGAATCCACATCTGGAAGAAGGTAAAAAGACCATGATACATTCCCAGAGTTGACAGAACTGTACAACACGGCTCAAAAACACAATGAAAACTAATGTAGGCTACAATATAACTCAAACCACACAACTGACTTTTGACCACCTAATTGTAGGTAGAGCACTGTGAGTAAGATATCATAATACCATGCAGACACATTTGACAGAGCGCCAATGCAATGACTGTGCTAACATCCGTAACCACGCATCATGCAAGCCCTTCCTTTAAACATGTGTTTACCTTGGAAAGTATGGATTTCCAGACCCAAGTTTATATTCAACACTTTCTTTTGAACACGCTGTATTTGACCCGAATAGAGAGAGCCAGGTTCCTGCTCACTCTTCCATGACAACACCCCAACCCACAAAGCAAAGACTGCCTATGATTTTTTGGCCAGCAAATGGATCACAGTCCTGGATCACCCACCATATTTGCTGGATTTGACCCAGCCAACTTCTTGATATTCCCAAATTGAAGTTGAGAGGACAATACTACAACACATTTATGGAAGCTCCAGATAATTGTACTGCTGTACTACATGCAGTTCCACAAAAGGACTACAATGACCATTTCAAAACACTTTTAAAACAATGTCAGCATGTATTAATAAAGGATGAGAAAATTTTGAATAAATACAGTGAATTTGTGAACATAATCCATTACTTTTATTTTTCACAGCCACAGCTGTAACACAACTCTGATACAAGGTGTGTGCAGGGTCCAAATTTCATCAAGCTATACTATGTGGCAGTGACATATCATGTGATAGTTATTTTTGTCTGTAAGTTTTGCATACCATGTCTATATCAAAATGAAGTACAGCAGAGCTACGAAATCTACAGGAATGGTACAATCCATGGGACAGACTGTAACAACACAGTGTCTCTAAGGATACAGCTTACTTTACTCAAGAGGTACGGTACTATTACAGAAAACTGAAAAATTTCCTTGACCCATTAGTAGCAAATTTTTTCAGTTGTAACTGGTAATGGACATGAGGCAATTTGGTTGCATTTCCAACCAGAATACAGCAGAGTCATCTAACCTTTTCTGCTGTTTATCATGATGTAACTGAGACAGGATAAGTAGCACCCACAAATGATGGTTTGAGGTAGACCAATATTCACTCATACTGTCTAATCATGATGGACACATTCTACATAACACTGAAGAAGGTCCAAATATCACCACATGAGATGTTTCTGCAATATGTAAATATCTCTCTCAGTACTGAATAGAGGATACTACATGGGCAGTTCACATTTCTGTATCATCTTCAACACGTATGTTTCATTTGATCATCGACTATGAGAGAAATTTTGTTGTGACAATTTGTTGCATGAAGTGCTGAGAGAGAGAGAGAGAGAGAGAGGGAGGGGGGAGAGAGAGAGTGGGGGAGAGGGGGGGGGAGAGAGAGAGGGGGGGGGAGGGGGGAGAGGGGAGGGAGAGGGGGGGAGAGGTGGGGGAGAGTGAGAGAGAGAGAGAGAGAGAGAGAGAGAGAGAGAGAGAGTGGGGGGAGAGGGTGGGAGGGGGGGAGAGAGGGAGAGGGAGAGGGAGAGAGAGAGAGAGAGAGAGAGAGAGAGAGAGAGAGAGAGAGAGAGAGAGAGTTGTAATCTAGTAATAAAAATACCTGCAGATGAGTAGAAGCCACAATCTGTAAGGACAAAATAAAATTATGCAACATGAAGGGCTTGTTTGTAGTAGGTAATTTGTTATAAATATTACAGACACCTGAAGAACCAAAGATGTTGAAGGTTAATATAAGGATAACTGTTACCTGGAAAATTTGTGGGGGAATCTGGAAGTAGTGAATACCAGATATGCACTATAAGAAGACTTATACACAAAGAAGAAAAATTCTTGTATGAAGCACTGACATTTCAGACATTAAAACATAGTACTAGTAATGGACTTGTACCTCCAATCAGAGGTGCCACACAATTTTTCCACCTGAGGATGACGAGGGGGAACACCAATAAATTTGTGTGGAACTACTATTTATGGTTTGACATAAGTTTAACATATTTGCACAAAAGTATGTTGGAAATCTAATACTGTATCTTTAATTCCACAAGGCTAGGAATTCCAGTTCCAGAATAAAGAACAATGTATAAAACTAACTTGATGTTTTAGCAATGGAAAATCCAGGATGGAACGTAACGATATTATGAAAGGATAGTTGCTACTCACCATAGAGTGAAGCAGCATCCCCACTATATAGTGAGTAGCAACTATCCTTTCCATAATATTGTAATCTGATATTTTTGTTTTTTACATGACCGAATTGTCACACATTGATGGAAAGGTTTATTACAATTAAGTACAAGTAAAGTTCATTAGTTTCATGTTCCAAGGATAATTTGCATGATAAACTTGTAGTGATATGGAATGTGGTATTTCACATTCCCATCACAAATTAATTTGTAAATATGACTACATGCTGAACTCTTTTTAAACTTTTTATTACATTTTTAAACATCTACAGATGTGAGTTAGTAATACCTACCCTCCACCTTTTACACATTACATTAAAAGAAGTTTTTTTGCAGAACAGGTGTTGTCAAGGAGAAACTTCCTTATTTTGTTTTCAAATTTTCTTTTGCTGTCAGTCAGATATTTTAAATCACTGGGTAAGTGATCAAATATTTTAGTTGCAGCATTGTACACACCTTTTTGTGCTGAAGACAACCTTAAAGTGTAGTAATGAAGGAAATTTTTCCTTCTGGTATTATAATTATGTACAATATCATTCCCTTTAAACTGCAATGGACCATTTATAATGAACTGCATGAGAGAATAAATACACGGTGAAGTGAGAGCCAGTATGTGCCACTCCTTAAACAGATGTCCACAAGATGATCATGAGTGAGCACCACACACTATTCCTAAAGCACATTTTTTAGCAATGCAGACTTCCTTTCTTAATGATGAGTTACCCCAGAAGGTTATTCCATATGACATTATTGAATGAAAATATAAAAAAATATGTCGACTTACTGATTCGTCTCTCCCAAAAATTTACAATGACCACAGGGTTATGTAAGTAAGTTACATATAAAACATTACACTATCAGCTTCATCATGCAGAATTAATTTAGGAAAAGATTGAGTTGTTACGTATTATAAAACATAACACAAATTCAGAAACAATGAGATAAGATTTTGTGGTGATCATCACAAAGAAGTGTGTGCTTGTGAATTAATACTGAAAAATAGTTTGCTTTTAACTGCAACTGTATATAAATCCATATTGGGAAATTTCTAACTGTTTATGAGGAATCTGGATTCCTTACTATGCTATAAGACAGCAGCAAACAGTTAATAGTCTCCAGCGACTTCAGTGTAGATTTTCTAAAGGATTCTGAAAGGAAAAATGATCTGGAAACCTTACTTGGAGCCTAAAATTTTATCTCAGTAACTAACATTCCAGCACAAGAAACAGAAGGCAGTTGGACCTTAATTGATAATATTTTCTTTAAAGCAAGAAAATAACTGTGTACTTCTTAACAAATGCTCTTTTAGATAATGACGCTCAGTTAGTTAGGATGAATAAGATAGTGCCTTACAGCATCGATATTCAGTGACAATCAGTTGGAATAATTCATGACTCCAGACCAAATGTTTTTAAGAATGATTTACAAGAGATGACTTGGGATGTAATTTATAATGAACCAAATGCTGACATAAAATTTAATCCATTCCACAATAAAGTCATATAATTATTTCAAAATAGCTTTCCACATAGCCAGAAAGAACATTAAACAGCCATGTAAAAAACTGTGGATGACAAGATGAATTAAAGTATCTTGTGAAAGGAAAAGGGAAATGTACCCATTGGCAAGAACAAAGAGATTTCATTCAATATTTGCACAATACAAAAACTACTCAAAATTACTAAGAAAAGTTATTAAAAATTCAAAGAACATGCACATTATGTTGGAAATTGGTAATTCTGACAACAGAGTTAAGGCTATATGGAATGTAGTGAAACGAGACAGGACAACCAGTCACAGAATTGTACATCATCACTACTGAAGTAAATGGAAAGACTATAAATGATGAGTCACAGGTAGAAAATATGTTTAATACTAACTTATTAAATACAGTAGAAAGTACAGGGACAAACAGTTCAAGGGAAAATTCACAGCAGTATTTGAAAAAGCAACCCACATAGAATTCTATCAAATGGATGTATCACCAACTTCTCCTTCTGAAATTAACAAAATTATACATTCACTCAAAATTAAAAATTCATTTGGATTTGATGATCGTTACAATAGAGTGCTATAGATTTGTTCCCATATCATAAGCCCCATCTTATCTGAAATATGTAATGCATGACTATTGAAAGGCACTTTTCCAAAGAAACTGAAATATTCCACTGACAAACCTCTCTGTAAGAAAGGTGATAGAACAGATGTCAGTAGTTAATGACTTGGTCCACTGCTGCCATTTTCCAAAATTTTGGTGAAGGTGGTGTATTCCAGAATAGTATCTTACCTAATCGACAATAATATCCACAGCAAACATGAATTTGGATTTTAGAAGATCTGCTTCACTGAAAATGCCATTTACATGGTCACTCACCAAATTTTACAGGCATTAAATAATAAAACAGTGTCAGTTGGTATTTTCTGCAACCTATCTAAGGCATTTGTCTATGTTAATAACAATATTCTCTTAGATAAACTGATGTTTTATGGGGATGATGGTATAAGCAACAAATGGATAATGTCATATCTGACAAAACACATGCAGTAAGTTTTACTTAGTAAGTCAACCCATGTAGTCCAGGTACATTACTCTAACCGAGGAGAAATCATGCACGGGGTTCCCCAAGGCTCAGCCTTAAGCCCACTAGTGTTCCTCATATAGGTAAATGATCTTCCGTCTGATAGACAAGAAGCAGAATTAGTTCTTTTGCAGATGCAGTCCAAGCATACACACAGAAACAGAAAAAATAGTAAACAATGTTCATAAAAGTATCATTGACTGGTTTTCTGCAAATGGTCTCAGCCCCAATTTTAAAAAGACATAACATATTCAGTTCTGCAGGTCTAGGGGTACTGCACCACTGACAAGTGTAACGTGTGGTGAGGTAATAATAAAAAAGGTAGAAACTTCAAAATTCTTAGATGTTCATATTGATGAGAATTTAAACAAGAAAACGCACATTTTGGAACACCAAAACAACTTAGTTTGTATTTAGAATCTCTGCAGATCTTACAGAGAGACGAATCTGTAAGTTGACATTCTGCATATCTTCATTCAGTAATAACATATGGAATAATGTTCTGGGGAAAGTCATCTTTAAGTAAAAAGTCTTTATTGTTCTAAAACAAGCTGTAAGAGTAATATGTGTCACACACCCATGATCATCTTGTAGACATCTATCGAAAGGGTTGGGAACTGTTCACAGCATATTTACTATCTCATGAAATTTGTTGTAAATAATCCACTGTAGTTCAACAGGAACAATATGTACATAATTACAATACCAGAATGAAAATTGGCATTCATCACTACACATTATGGTTGTTTTCAGCAAATTAAGGTGTGCACAATGCTGCAACAAAAATTTTTGGTAACTTACCTAGTGATACAAAATGTCTGACAGACAAAATTTGAAAACAAACTAAAAAAGTTTATCCTTGGCAACTTCTCTTGTTCTGTAGAATAATTTCTATTACCGTAATGTGTAAAAGGTGGTGGGAGGAATTAGTAGCTCACATTTGTAGATGTTTATAAAGAATTAAAAAAGCAGTTTACAACTGTTCAGCATATAGCCATATTTAAAAATTAAGTTGTGCTGTGCATGCAATATTATTCATTCCATGTCATCACAATTTACTGTGCAATTGATCCATGGAACATAAGACTAACTAACTAACTAAATGTGCCTGAAGTAACTTGTTTTTGGAGTTCTGAAATGTGCTTTTTCTACTTTAAATTCTCATCAATATGGACATCTAAGAATTTTGAATTTCCATCCTATTTATGTTTCCTCAGCATGTGTTATACTTATCATTGTATAATGTCCCTAGATGTGCAGAACTGAATATGTTGTGTCTTCAAAAATTGAGGGCGAGACCATTCACAGAAAACCAGTCAATGACCCTTTCAACAACATTGTTTACTACTTCTTATCTTGCTGAATGTATGCTTGGATTAATAACAATACCACTGTCATCTGCCAAAAGAACTGATTCTGCTTGATGTATATTACATGAAACATCATTTAGATACACGAGTAACAATATCAGGCCTAAGATTGAGCCTTGGCGACCATCATATGTGATTTCTCCCCAGTCAGAATAAGGTCCCTCAACTACATTTGCATGCTTTTGGTTAGATATGTTGCTATCCATTTTTATGTAGAAGAATATTGATTCTGCAATCAAATGCATTAGATAAATCATGGAAAATACCAACTGGTACTGTTTTATTATTTAATGCTTGTAAAATTTGGTAAGTGAACACGTAATGGGATTCTCAGAAGAGCAACTCTTATATAATCCAAACTGTGATTTGCTGAAGATATTATTGTTGCTCAGGTGGGATACTAGTCTCGAATACACCACCTTCTCAGAAATTTTGGAAAATGGCAGCAGTGGATATTGCAGTTTCTCTGCAAAAATGTCTTGCAATAGTCATGCATTGCATATTTCAGGTAAGACTGGATGTATGAAATGGGAACAAATCCTTAGTACCCTATTGGAAATACCATGAAATCCAAATAAGTTTTTATTTTTGAGTGAATGTATAATTTTCTTAATTTCAAAAGGAGAAGTTGGTGATACATTCATTTGATTGAATTCTATGCTGGTTGCTGTTTCAAATATTGCTGCAAATTTTACCTTGAACAGTTTTTCCGTATACTCTCCCTTGCATTGTCCGATGGTGGCCTCCCCATACATTTTCTACAAAAAACTCAGCCACTTCACTTCCGCTACTCATATGTAGGCCATGTCTTTTACATCCTCATCTCCCAATTGTAGCAACAGGCACTGCATTCATATGAGATACCATTTTAGTCAGCAGCAGCCCTCTCAACTGTTCACAACACGCACAACAGAGTTAATTCAAGTCTGGTCATGTCACTGTAGAAGCTCCAGAAGACTCACATTTGTGTGTGTAATTGCTGCTCCTAATTTCATCCAGGTCACCCCTAATGCTCTAATTTCTATCCTTAGCCAAGCTGTTCCTCAGTATACATACTACAGTAATATGACCCTCTATGCTAAAATCTTTGTATAAATACTGTATATCCTCTGTCACCTGGCTAAGCCTAGCACTTGGCTTCACAATATCTGTGACCTGTCATCCTGTTCCTAGTTTGTCTCCCCATCTGGCTTACACAAATCTACACTTAGTTCCTTTTTTGTAAGTCTGCTGTAACCTACTGTGACCGACAGCAGGCTGAGGCTCTCCCCTCCTACTTCACATAACAAGTCAATTTTATTTGATACCATAAGCTCAAATGTAGATGAAAAAGTTGAAAAGCTGGTCCCTTTTACCAATGCTTGTCACCTTTAAAAGTAATCAACAGTCATGCAGTTTGTTTAGGTAAAGACAGTGTGAACTTTTTTAAATAGCTAAAATGCAGGAATTAAAAGCATTACAAAATACATTTTATTCCAAGTAATAAGTATTTTTCTTTAGTTTTAGTGTCTTCCTAAATAATAATAATAATAATAATAATAATAATAATAATGGTGTGCTTTTTTATACAGTCATTCAAAAAGAGGACCAACTTCAAAGAATTGTCAGATGCACAAAGAAAATAAGTTTTCTTGCCCTGCCACAGGTGAGTAGGTTATGTCTAGTGCAGAAAAATAATTTTCAGTAAACAGCCACCTGACTGGTCTATGTAAGACTAGAACAAAATTAGCATGAGAGAAAACTCACTAAACATTTATTATTATTTCAATATAACTAGAATGTTCATGAGTAATCAGTATGATAATTCTGCTTTAAAAATTACTTAGTATCAATTTTGATTTTGAGATGTCTAAAAATAGTTCAGCTTTCCACTAAAAAATATACTAATATTCTCAAATGAAGTAACATGAAGAACAATTGAGCTGCCAAATACAGGGCGTTTCAAAAAGAAAGAGCAGATTTCAAACATTTATTTCTCAAAAACTACAAATGATAGAAACACAATTCCAACGGTCCTTCACTCAATATGAGTACCAAATGTTACACAACAAATATCAAAACTGTACCTCAATATGAGCACCATTTGTTACACGACAAATATCAAACCGGTATCTCATTTCTTGCCACACACGACGCAACTGGTCTTTAGTTACCGAATTCACGGCCGCAACAATTCGATGTCGTACCTCTTGAAGAGTAGCGGGCATAGGTGGGACATAAACACAGTCCTTTATGTACCCCCACAAATAAAAATCGCAGGGAGTAAGGTCTGGTGACCTGGGAGGCCACAGACGATGACATTGATCTTGTGCTCCTGCTCTTCCAATCCACCGTCCTGGAATGGTGTTATTTAGGTACCGTCGTACAGGTTCAGAGAAGTGTGGTGGGGCGCCATCTTGCATGAAGATGAAGTGATTTGAATCTTCCTGAAGTTGAGGAAATAGCCAGTTTTCTAACATGTCCAGGTAAATGGTTCCTGTGATAGTTTTCTCCATGAAAAAGAAAGGTCCATAAACTTTGTTTACCGAAATTGCACAAAAGACGTTAACCTTTGGTGAGTCTCTTTCATGTTGAATAACGTCCCTCGGAGTTTCACTCGCCCAAATTCGTACGTTATGCCGATTAACTTTACCAGAAATGTGAAACGTTGATTCATCTGAAAAAATTAATCGTTCGGCAAAATTGTCCTCTTCCATGTCCTGTAGAATTGCAGTTGAAAATTCGAACCTTTTGTTGTGGTCGTCAGGACGCAATGCTTGCAATAACTGCAGTTTGTACGGCTTCATGTGCAGACGGTTACTCAGAACGCGCCATACCGTTGTTTTAGACATGTTTAGTTCGTGACTTGCCCGTGCCGTGGATTTTCTAGGGCTCCTTTCGTAAACTGCACGGACACGCTCGACATTTTCATCCGATGTGCGTGGACGACCCGTGCTTTTTCGCTTGCAGATGCAACCATCTTCTACGAATCTGTGATGCCACTCATAAATTTGCTTATGACGAGGCGGCTGTTTGTTGAATTGACGGCGGAATGCACGTTGCACACCAACAATGGACTCTAACTTTGCAAATTGCAGCACACAAAATGATCGTTCCTGTGGTGTCGTCGCCATTTTCCTACAAACAAACGCCAGCGCCACTGCGGATTTGCATGGAACTTCTGCGCGGACCATTGAAAAACTTTGAACCTTTCTCTGACAAGAAACGTTTGAATTGTGTTTCTATCATTTGTAGTTTTTGAGAAATAAATGTTTGAAATCTGCTCTTTCTTTTTGAAACGCCCTGTATTTACATGTGTGCTTCTCTGTGTTAGACTTGTATTGGAATCATTCAGTAAAAAACTGTGTGTGCTGCTTCTGATCAACTGATTACTATATTTCATTTGGGCAGCCTCCAATTCCCTCCCACCACCCTCTCCCCCCCCCCCCCCCCCCACCTACCACCCTTTGCTCCCACTCCAAGTTATACCAAAAAGAAGAAAACCAGAGGGAGAAATTTTATTATAAAATCCAATTTACACATTACTTAATCATCTCACTGACCAGTTGCAGAGAAATATTAAAATTGCCAGACAGAGGAAGGATATACACAATGGCTTTATTGATGCAATGATCCTGAAACTTCACTTGAATGAATTACAGTTAAAACAGAAAACTTAAGTCAGGATATCTAGATGACGACTTGAAACCTGCTATGCCTGAATGGGAGATACAGACTGTTAGTAGATTCAATTCTACTGGAATAATTGTTACTTTGCAGCAGATTAAACCTTCTTACGTTATAACAAAACAGGATAAAGTATGGGAGAGGACCTTGCTGAAATACAGTTAGATTGTTTCCAACTACCTGTTTTAATACCACCAAATCACTTCACACTGAGATCTGAATCCAAGAAAGGTGGTGCAGCTGGAACAAACTGCTGCTGATTTGGGCAGAATAGCATTCAAAATCTAAAAACCTCAATCTGTGAATCATTAAACACTCAACAGCCCCTAGGATTTGCATTTTGGTTGAAATATCACTGATCAGGGAGTATCTAGATATAATAATGGAAGTCTGACTACAAGTGAATATACACACATGACACACACACCATCCATATCAGGTGGAACTAACCTTTGGGCTCTGTAGTGCACAAATGTGAATGTGTACACAAGAAGAAATTGCACCACAGTAATGCCAATATGACAATGAATTCTTGTAAAGTGCAAAAGTCATCCAACTTTGTGACAATGTGAAGCCCTCTCAAACAAGTTAAAGTACCAATGAGAACCATTTTAACATTGTTTTCAACATTCCAGTACTTTAATATGAGCCTCACACAATGTATAATAGAAAATATGACAAAACTGAGTGTTCTCCATTGTAAAAAGTGCCTGAATACAGCAATTTCCAAGAATCTCGACATCTCCATTTTTCAATATTCCAAAAAAAAACCCAATGAATCATTATATTTTACTATACAGTTGAAACTTAGAACATAAAATTCAAAAGTTATATTTAATAGCCTTTACACTTCCATGCTTTTGTTGTCAGGCAATTCCACAACATAAAGCAAATGTTTGCTAAGCAGTTGTTGGACAAAATGCATATTGTTCCGCATATTTCTCTTTCATATTCAGCCAGTCTTTTACTATAATATTAGCAGCTGTTGTACAACACATTTGTTGGATCATCATTAGTAAGGTGTTAGAAGATTCAGAATATTCTGAAACAATTCAGGAGATGAAAAGTGGAACACACACTAGGAGTCGACAATGCCAAAGAGTAAGAAGAGCATGACTGCACCTTCAAATGAAGATCTG